>NC_091766.1:77927939-78552939 GCF_029378745.1 Bos indicus
AGCCATCTGTGCAGACAATAGGAACAGTATTCATTTTTAAAAGGAAAAAGAGAGAGCAAAAATATGTTGAAATAATCAATGACTGTACAATCATATAAAGAAATGGAATAGTTTTGTCAGCATGTCAGTCAGAAATGAATTACAATTGTGGTAAAGAAATCACAGTAAAAGGAATTTCTCTGGGGAAAAGCAGCATGCAAAATAAAAGCATTAGTGTGACATACGGTTTACAGAAAGTCTCTTTGTGGAGATTAAAGTTTATGTTTGTTGACAGTACAACAGGAACATGTCACACAATGTAAAAATGATCATGCCATAACCACTCCTTAGTTGATGGCTTGATTTTACATGCAGTGATGGAGGTTAGATAGAATTCAACATGCATTTCCATCCACTGACATCAGCCAGGGTAGGTGCCTGCATGCATGGATGCAGCTATTTGAGACCAGAGCATTTTCTGACATGATGTATTTTATGGCATGATACCACCAGGACTAGTTCTGTTACTTTTATGAGAAAAATGAATAGAAATAGCATTATTTATATTTTATTTTCCAGATATCATTTATATCCAGTCATGGAGCCTAACAAAGGCTTCCTGGATTCTTAGAAAACTGATGCCTACTGGGAAAATTAATAATTATGTTAGTAATAGCAAAATTAGTGGGAGGGATGGTTATAGCATACATTTGTTTGGCACTTACTCTCTGAAGAACACTTTCTATGTTTTATTGTTGTTCTTCCATTGCTAAGTCGTGTCTGAATCTGTGACTCCATGGACTGCAGCACTCAGGCTTCCCTGTCCTTCCCTATCTCCTGGAGTTTGCACAAACTCACATCCACTGAATCAGTGGTGCCATCCAACTATCTTATCCTCTGTTGCCCCCTTCTCCTCCTGCCTTCAATCTTTCCCAGCATCAGGGTTTTTTCCAGTGAGTCAGCTCTTTGCATCAGGTAGCCAAAGTATTGCAGCTTCATATTCAGCATCAGTCCTACCAAAGAATATTCAGGGTTCATTTTCTTTAGGATTGATTCTATGTTTTACTTCCTTTAGTTCTCATAATATTTCTAGTGTAGAGGAACTGAACTAAGAGGTATGTTAGCAATCTATAGTTAAAGAAAAAGAAATGAAAGGAACTTATCCTTTAGAAAGGCTAAAGAAACGAATCAATACCCAATGGAAAGCACATAAGCAGTAGGACATAGGTTCAAGGGCTAGCTGGCCATAAAAATGTGGCCCAAGCCATAGTGTAGCAAAGATGTCAAAAATTTAGGTATGATCCAGGTGGTCATTGCAACTTGGTGTCACTTGTCTTTGGTAGGTGCTATTAAAAAAAAAAAAAAATGTAGAGATTACAATCTAATGAAAGACAAAATTTAAATGTCAAAGTACTAAATATTTACTCATTTGTGAGGCTTTCTTTTGGGTTCTGATTTCTTAATCATGTATGTTAATGCTCATGAATGTATTTTTGAAGGTTGAAGTTTTGATCAGTCTTTGGAAGTGGTAAAAATGTTTGTTTCTCCACTCTTTTATGTTTTGGACTTCTATCACCATCCTGTCAGAGCTTACATTCCCAATATATGTACTACTATTTGCAGGAATACTACAACACTCAGGAGTTTGTGTAGCGGTGTACTGGCAAAAAAGTTTAACAAGCAACTCTCTAGAAAAACAAAATGTGTGTATATATGCATACTCATAAAATTTATAATGTATAGGACAGAATTTACAAAAAAAATATTGAAACATGCAATATTCTTTAAATTCCACATGGCCAATTTGTTCTTGAAGCATCTTCTTTAATTTTGTCCTTTAATTTTTGCCAAACTCTGATGTCTGTCACTAACTCATGGTTGCAACGGATTGATTAACATGGTAGTTCTGACATGAGTATTGATTTTTATTCTAACAAAAAGTACGAAAATACAAAAATACATGTGTTGGAACTTCACTTACATTCATCAGTGACTTGGGCAATTAATTTCTTTGTTGAAGTGAATAGTAATAATTTCTAAAAACTAAACATATTTCATCAATTTTTGTGATATTAGTGAAATAACTGATAAAGATGCGACACATTTTGAAATTTGTCTACCCTGTTAATATTTTATATGTTACTTTCTTAAGTCTAGACCAGAGGTCAGCCCACTATCACCCCATAGGGTACATCTGGTCTACTCCCTGTTTTTGTAAATAAAGTTTGACTGGAACACTGCTAAGCCTGTTTGTATATTGCCTGTGTCTGCTTTCACTGTATAAAAGCAGAGTTAAGTAGTTGCTACAGAGAATATATAGCAGCACCAACTCAAGCGACATGAATCTGAGCAAATTCCTGGAGACAGTGAAGGACAGGGGAGCCTATAAAGCCTGGTGTTCTACAGTCCATGGAGTCGCAAGTACTTGGACACCACTTAGTACTGAACAGCAGTGACAAAGCAGCACACAAAGCCTGAAATATTTACTTCTGGCCTTGCAGAGAAAATGTAAATCAAATCTTCATTTGTAGTTTTTGCCAGGTTTTGTAGTGTTTGCTGTAGTGTAAATATTTCTACTATAAACCCAAGAATATAACATAAAGTAAAATGTAGTTAAGTAATTCGGAAGTTGTTGGTTGAATTGGGTCCCCAAGGAAAGTTATGAAATTTTAAAATCTCTGGTACCTGTGAACGTAACCTTATTTGGAAATATGGTCTTTGGAGACATAATCAATTTAAGCTGAAATCATATTGAATTAGGGTGGGCCCTAAATCCAATGATGGTGTTCTTAAAAGGAGCAACAGAAAAGAAGGTCATGTGAAAAGGGAGACAGAGATTAGTTATGTTGCCACAAACTAAGGAATACAAAAGTTTACCAGCAATCCCCAGGAGCTAGGAAAACCAAGAAAGGATTCTCCCTTGAGCCTTTAGCATGAGCATGGGACAGTTTGACTTAAGATTTCTAGCCTCCAGGACTCATGGGAAACTTCTGGTGTTTTGTGATGGTAACCTCCCAAGGCAATCCAGAAGTGTTGAGTTTGCGGTATTTACTATTCTTTTACCCCACATAATCAATTTCACTACAAGTTTATAACATTTAATTTTAAATCATGGTTTTATTGAGCAAAAGTTCACAAAATTCCCGAAAATTAATAAAATCAAGAGCCAGTGTGGGCTTGCTGCATTGCATCATTCTTTAAACAAGTTGTAAGGGCAAGGTGACATCCTCCATTAGGGGAGGGAACAGATTCACAGCCCATGTTTGTTTACAGGCTTGCATGTTTCCGGAACCAGTTTTGTAAAAGTGGGACACAGCCTTGAGAGATTTCAGGAAATAAATGCTGAGGCCTGCTGTTGAAACCTTTAACTTTGGGATGTGATTTGCTTGAAAGTAACTTAAATATGTGACAAGTCATGAGTCTGAGGAATGAGATTTGATTTAAGAATCCTTCTGATATATCCCTTGTTTCAGTGAAGACTGGTTCAGATACTTTATGGGATTGAACCACAATGGTTAATGTCTATTGGCAAAGTCTTGAAAATGTAAAGTCTTGTAAAAATAGAGAAGCAAAACAGGCTATTATTGGCCTTAATTTAGAAACAAAACAAGTTTAGAAATTCTAATTTGAATTATCCATTGCCTAATTATCTTCTGTGTTTCCAAAGTATATTTCTTTGCAAACTGGATATATAGTAAAACTTAGTGGCATGTATCTCACAAATCCATAACATTTAGTTTTGGATTTAGTAACATTTAGTTTCGGAGAAGGCGATGGCACCCGACTCCAGTACTCTTGCCTGGAGAATCCCATGGACAGGGGAGCCTGGTGGGCTGTAGTCCATGGGGTCGCTAAGAGTCAGACATGACTGAACGACTTCACTTTCACTTTTCACTTTCATGCATTGGAGAAGGCAATGGCAACCCACTCCAGTGTTCTTGCCTGGAAAATCCCAGGGATGGGGGAGCCTTGTGGGCTGCCATCTATGGGGTTGCACAGAGTCGGACATGACTGAAGTGACTTAGCAGCAGCAACATTTAGTTTTAGTAGTACTTTTGTAACTGTCTGCTCCTCTGCCAAAGAAATGTACAATGTCTCATTATATTAAGCTGGAAGAGTAAACTACTAAGCATTTAGTAATGTGAATGTGTTTTCTAGTAGAATCACATTAAGCATAAGTAGGCATTATGTATGAAAGTCAGTTGAGTAAAAATTAAAGTTATTTATTATTAATTTAATGAAATATGCACGATCTTTCTCTTGCTTTTTTCTTTGATACCTGTCCATGCATTCATGAGAAAAGTTGATAGCTGTTTATCCTGTATGTAGTCACTTGACAAATTTCTAGTTTTGTTATTGACTGACCGGCTTCTAACTTCACAAGATCAAGAACTTTTTTCACATTCTGCCAGTAACCATGGGGGATTCTGATCTGTAGGTAATCTTATCATAGGAAGTTTTCTTGGTTTATTATGTACTTGGATCTTTGTCCTTTTTCTTCACTCTTGTGTTTAAGCAATGGTGTCATGAGTTAATTGTCATCATCTCCTAGTTTGTTCTCCCAGCCTAGTTTCAACATTTATTGACACATGACTTCAGCTGCATTAACAATACCTGTAACAAAGTCTGCACTGACTTCATGAGAGACCCCTGTCTTGTATTGCATATTGTATATTGGTCCTCCTCATTTTTACTAATGGTAATATTATAACCTTAAACACCAAGCCCAAGTTAGTCACAAGTAATGCATGTGAAATTGTACTGCCTGCAAGAATTTTAATGCATAGAATGATAACGCTTCATCTCATGGAGTAAATAAAAGTATATAGCTAACACCTAACATTTGACATTTTTAAATTTATTTGGAAATTAATATAAAAGTGCTGATTGGGAAAAAACAAACAAACAAACAAAAATAATATACTCTGCTTCCAAGTTGCACAGTCAAACCCCAGACATAGAAAATGAGTCTGAGAAAGAGATTTTAATTCAGAATTATTATCTGTTCATGCCAGAGACGATTTCAAAGGTTATTGAATAAAGTGATCAAGAGAAAATCTGATTGAATATTTCTTTTTCAATGAAAGTAGGAATAAAAATGATGATACCTTTTATATTATGGATAACTTGCAGTATTGTATTTTTATAGACTGAAATTTAATAATGGTTTTCATGTGAGAGCATCAAATTGGTTTTCATACTTTAATTTTCATTGATACATTAATTTCAGGACCATTAGGAATAAGTAAATGAGAAATTATGCACAGACACACACACACACACATATTCTCACTCTTGCTCTGAAGATATATATTTTAATCAACTCTGTCTTCTGCTCATATTTGGAGTACTGGGCATTACTTCTAGGCCCTTTCATATCATTTTCTTCTATGTGAAATTCACTTAGAGGAAAGAAGGTTGTCACTTGATGAAGCTTATACTTGTGTCCTTTGGCAAGATATGCTCCCCTTTGGCAGAGGAGGTCATCTTCAGGATGAAGTACAGATTCTTAGAAAATAATAATTAATCTAGGCTAAATATTAAAATGCAGGAGATATGGGTTTGATCCCTGGGTCAGGAAGATCCTCTGGAGAAGGAAATGACAACCCACGTCATTTGATGTGGCCCCTCTTGTCTATTCTTGTTTTTCTTGCCTATGCTTTTGGTGTCATATCCAAGAAATCACTGAGTGACTGGAGGAGGTTCCCTGGGAGAGACATGAGGAATATTACTAGGGTGATGAAAAAGCTGTATATCTTGACTGGTATGTAGATTATTGAATGCATAACTTTGTTAAAACGAATTGAGCTATATTTTTAAGTCACTCTGTGTAAATTATACCTCAATAAAAAATCATCAGGTGCTTTGGAGAAAATGATGACTTATTAACAATTGCTTTTTATTCTTCTAATTCTCCTAATTTTTCTTCTAATTATCTTAATTTTTATAATACAACTCCATATATTATATCATTTTAGCCTGTGGCTAAGAAAGACTGGATATTATCTCTACACTTAGGAAAGAAACTAAGTCTCTGAGGAGCCAGAAGAGCTGCATGTATCATATAGTTCTAGCAGAAATAGAGATCATATTATAATTCCTGTATTTCTGACTCTAATTTTGGACTGAATCTGCTAAAATGAATGTACCTCAGGTGCAAGTAAATGGTAGGAACATACAGACGAGCTCTTTCTGTCTGACTCAACCCACGTTTATTTTTAGTTAAAACCTTGAGAATAAAATAAGAAGTGTCCAAAAATGTCAAATTTATATTCTGCTTAAGGTATGTACATTAATTTAATGACTGAAGATGTTTTATTAAGTGAAAGTTTACACAAATCCCTAAGCTAAGGTATTGAATGATTTCAGCAACAAAGTTCAGTGGGTTAGTGGTGAATAATGGTTTATTTCCAGCCTTTTGGATAGAATAGCATTCTTTCTAATTAGCTGATTCAAAATCCCATGTATATACAGTTTTTATGTTTTTCTCTCCTTTTTTCTTTTACATTTGGACAAGCTGCACAGTTTGTGGGTTCTTGTTTCCCCGACCAGGGATCAAACCTGGGCCTCTGACAGTGAAAGCACTGTCTTAACCACTAAACTATCATGGAATTCCCATGTTTCTCTTTCTCTCTGTTTCTTTTTTTTTTTAGTTGAGATTTTAGATTTACGATACACTTCTTCCTAAATACTTCAGCATACCTATCATGAACTAGAGTTCAGCATTGGTTTAGGGTACATTTTTTTTGAAATTAAAGTTACATAAAAATTAAATGCATATATCTTCATTAAACCACCAGTGAGAAATGAAAAATTAATATACATGTAACCTGGACCTCTTTCAAGATATAGAACGTTACCAAAACTTCAGAAAGTTCCTCATGCCCCTCTGCATTCAATTCCTCCTCTTATCCCTGCCTGCGTTTTGTTTGTATTTTTATCATAGATTAACTTTGCCTATTCTAGAACTTTATGTAAATAGAGTCATGAAGTTTATACTCTTTTGTTTTAGGATCCTTCATTCAGCATAATATTTTAAAGTTTCATCCATGCTGTTGTGTGTATCAGTAATTCATTCCTTTTTATGCTGAGTAATATTCCATTGTATGACTATACCAGTTTTTCACCTACTACTGGACCCATGAGTTATTTCCAGTTTGGAGGTATTATGAATAAAGTTGCTATGACCATTCATATACGGGTTTTGTGTGGACTAATGATTTCATTTCTCTTGTGAAAATACTGAGGAGTAGAATTTTTCCATATTATGGTTGCTGTACATCTGTAACTTATTTTGACATGCATCAAAATAATAAGGATGATAAATGGATAGAGTGATAGAGAGATGAAGTGTGTGATAATACAATATAAACTGTAGAATATAGATGTTTGGTATATGGGTGTTCACTGTGAAATTCTTTCAACTTCTTTGCTTTTAAATATTAATAAAATATTAGAGACAAAAAAAACACAAACAAACAAAAAAATAAATAAATAAAAATCTAACTGGAGACTTTTCCCTGAATTGGAATGCAGCTTCTTGGGAAATAGCTAAAGGAGCTGTCAAGGGTATCCATTCTGAAATAAAATTCTTGAATATACATATTTTGATGCATAGCAGAGGAAGCTCATAAATGCCTGTTCTTGCAACATAAAAATATAATACCCCACACAAGTATGAAAATATGTAAATACAATATATTTAGTATAAAAGAATCTATTCCTAAGCTCTTTGAATTCAGAGCCCTCACCCTGATAGACTCTTTTATACTCTGCCCTGGACAGAAACATTATTCATGAATGGAAAAATAGGAGGCATTTCCTGGGAGAGTTTCCTTCCATTACTCCTTTTTAAAAAGGAGGAGACGTCATCCATTACCATATTTCACCTTGAGTCCTGAAACTCTATGAGCCTTGATATTTTCCTGGTTAGGATTTGTTTCAGGGCGTGTCTATAATGCAAGACACTAACTTAAATGCTGACCAGAACCCCGTAAGTAACTAATAGGAAGAAAGTAGGTCAGGACATATGCATGAAAAGCTGTTGCTATGAAAATATGGTGATGCTTATGTGGGGTACACACCATCAATTTTGTTCATTAAAAGACAGGCAACGACCACCTCATTTAAAATGGATGAAGCAAAGGAATTATTGGCTTGCATGCAGTAAGTCAGTGCAGAGGTCAAGTGGGGTTTTGAATGACTCTCTGTCTCCCGGAATTTCTCCTGGCTCTGTCCTCCTTTGGTCATAGGGCTTTATATTCAAGATGGTAGCAAGATGGCTGCAGCAGTTCAAATCCTCGTAATTATGACTAATAGTAACCAGAGGAAAGGAGAGAGACAATTTGGAAACTTTCTCAGAAGATTTAGGGGGAACCTAAATCTTTTCAGAAACCCCTAGGAAAGCTCTCCTAACATTCCATTACCTCATAGTAAGTTAGTTAGCTCAGTCACTCAGTTGTGCCCGACTTTTTGTGACCCCATGAATCGTAGCACGCCAGGCCTCTCTGTTCATCACCAACTTCCGGAGTTTACTCAAACTCACATCCATTGAGTCGGTACTGCCGTCCAGCCATCTCATCCTCTGTTGTCCCCTTCTCCTCCTGCCCCCAACACCACCTCTCACCCCAGCATCAGAGTCTTTTCCAATGAGTCAACTCTTCGCATTACCTCATATTTGGTCTCAAATCCTTCAAGAAAAATGTGTCTGGTCAAAAGGAAGATTCAGAAATTGAGCAAGTCATTTTTCCAGAAGTCACAAAGATTATGGGCAGTTGTGTATATCTGAACCAGCATAGTTATTTCAAGAAAGGGATTGGAGGGTTGGCTGCTGGTCTATGGTATCTTCTCCACCCCTACTTAATTCCAGCCAATTGTTGTTCTTAGGAATTCAGGGCTCAGATATTTTGGTTTTCTTTTCCAAGCAAAACTGAAAATGTGAGTGTTGATGAGAATGACTTTTGTGTTTAAAATTAACCACACAGACAAAGAAACTGCCTCTTCAGATCATCAAGTACAGCTAAAGACCTCAGCAACATCTGTTCTAAAAGCAACATCTTTTAGGTTGTGGTCTAAAATTGAGTTGTGTTAATCCCAGGGTTGTCGCAAACCAGAAAGCAGTAAAGAAGCATAGCATCCCATGTTGGATCCATGAGTTGCTAAGGGAAGGATTCTCAGTAAAGCCAGATATGGAGTTGAGATCAATACCTGGAGGAATAAAAAACCAAAAAGACTAAAAGAATGATACTAAATTGATACTAAAATAGCTTGGGTAAAACTGACAATATTAGCTATGATGCTTTTTCCAGGATACTTTTAAACAGTTTGCTTTTCCCCCACAAAAGCAGAGTTCTCAACATACAATCAATAAACATTCTGCAGAAACTGAAATTAATTCTGATGTCATCAGTCATTATCCCAGGTCACTTTAATAATCCACTCTTCCAATGACCCATGGGGTTCCCATGTGTCTTCTAATTCTCTTTATCATTTTATTGAGCTCCTATTATCCTCCAGCACTGTCCTGTTTAACACATTAACTCATAAATCTTGAGAACAGATAATTTTTCTCATTTTACAGATGACAGTACATACGTTCAGAAAAGTCAAATGACCGTCTAAGTTCAGAGATCTAGAAAGTAATAGGGCCAGAATTTAGTTCCAAACCTGCTGGACTTCAAAACATTCATATTTTATTACAAAGCTCTTTTGCCTTCACAGCCTTTATTCCTATAACAAGTACCATGTAGCAAATGAGTTTTATTTGAGACAAACTAATATTATTCACACAACCATGAAGTCCATATTCTGGAAAAAAAGAAAGTATATTTAAAAATATTTTTTAGTTGAAGTATTTTTTAATATTTTTCTTTTTATATTTTTTATTTGTAATACCATATTAATTTCTGCTGAACAGCAAAGTGCTTCAGTTGTACACATGCATATACATCATTATATGTATAACTGAATCACTTTATACATATATATATACGCACACACATACACATTCTTCTTTAGTGTTCCTTTGCCAATATTCTTTTCCATTATGGTTTATCATAGGATATTGAATTATTGAATATAGTTCCCTGGACTATAGAGTGGGATCTTGTTGTTCTTTTTAAAAATGTTACAACTAGATGAACCACACAGTTTGACTTCAGCTCAGACAGATACCAGGCATGCATATCTGCTTTGTACCTTACCTATCCTTTTTCTCTGTATTTATCTTTGCCTTGGTTAATCTACTCCAGGGTTAACATGTTGAGTAAGTAATTAAACAGACATTTGTTGAAGGTCTGGTTCTCTCTAAGGCTAAATTATGATGCTCTAGCTGGAATCAAGATTGCCGGGAGAAATATCAATAACCTCAGACATGCAGATGACACCACCCTTATGGCAGAAAGTGAAGAAGAACTAAAAAGCCTCTTGATGAAAGTGAAAGAGGAGAGTGAAAAAGTTGGCTTAAAGCTCAATATTCAGAAAACTAAGATCATGGCATCTGGTCCCTTCACTTCATGGGAAATAGATGGGGAAATGGTGGAAACAGTGTCAGACTTTCTTTTTTGGGGCTCCAAAAACACTGCAGATGGTGATTGCAGCCATGAAATTAAAAGACGCTTACTCCTTGGAAGGATAGTTATGACCAACCTTGACAGCATATTCAAAAGCAGAGACATTACTTTTCCAACAAAGGTCCATCTAGTCAAGGCTATGGTTTTTCCTGTGGTCATGTATGGATGTGAGAGTTGGACTGTGAAGAAAGCTGAGTGCGGAAGAATGGATGCTTTTGAACTGTGGTGTTGGAGAAGACTCTTGAAAGTCCCTTGGACTGCAAGGAGATCCAACCAGTCCATTCTGAAGGAGATCAGCCCTGGGTGTTCATTGGAAGGACTGATGCTAAAGCTGAAACTCCAATACTTTGGCGACTTCATGCAAAGAGTTGACTCATTTGAAAAGACCCTGATGCGGGAGAGATTGGGGGCAGGAGGAGAAGGGGATGACAGAGGATGAGATGGCTGGATGGAATCACTGACTCGATGGACATGAGTTTGAGTGAACTCCAGGAGTTGGTGATTGACAGGGAGGCCTGACATGCTGAGATTCATGGGGTCGCAAAGAGTCAGACACGACTGAGGAACTGAACTGAACTGAACTGAACTGAGTCCTCACTGAGATTACTCTGATAGCCCTGCTTATTGTTACTCGGAAATCTTAGACATCTTCCTGTTTTTTTTTTTTGTTTTGTTTTGATTTTTCTCTTTTCTTTTGTTACTTCCAATTAAGATATAAATGTGAAATTAAATAAAAAGTATTGAAGATTTAAGACATCCAAGGGATTTGAGATTAATAGTGAAATATAGTATGGATGTGAGAGTCAGACTATAAAGCTGAGCACAGAAGAATTGTTTTTGAACTGTAGTGTTGGAGAAGACTCTTGAGAGTCCCTTGGACTGCAAGGAGATCCAACCAGTCCATCCTAAAGGAAATCAGTCCTGGGTGTTCATTGGAAGGACTGATATTGAAGCTGAAATTCCAATACTTTGGCCACATCATGCGAATAGCTGACTCATTTGAAAAGACCTTGATGCTGGGAAAGATTGAGGGCAGGAGGAGAAGGGGATGACAGAGGATAAGATGGCTGGATGGCATCACCGACTCGATGGACGAGTGTGAGTGAACTCCGGGAGTTGGTGATGGACAGGGAGGCCTGGCGTGCTGCGATTCATGGGGTCGCAAAGAGTCGGACACGACTGAGCGACTGAACTGAACTGATAGATAAAATATCTTTAGTTGGTGTTTGTTTATTTTATATTAACTCCCATTTGGTGTTTGGTTAATATTTTAGTTAATTTGTTTGAAACAATGTGCTTTCTTTTTTACTTCCTGTGTGTTTAGCATGTGTGTAGTCTCATTCTCGTGAATCCACTTCAAAATTAGAATGCACCCCTCTTACCTCTCCATCTTTCCAGGATTTAGCAGAGTGTCTTGGCCTTTAATCTGTGCAATGGTTGGATTTGTCATATTTCAAACTATGGGTTATTAAAAACATCAATTCCATGTTATCATTCCTAACCATGTAGTTTCTGAAATTTATTCCAAAAACGTACAAATTCTTTTTCTCCTTCTGTGTTTTTTGGGGTGAAATAGTACACTAGAAACTTTGAGTCATTTTTGATGTGGAAAAGAAAGCCTCACCCTGCAAGGAAGCCATGCAGGGAATCTGTAATAAGAACATAATAAACCACCTCATCCTGGCCTATCAGCACCATGGCTCCTGATGACTTAGGATTCCTTCACAATCAAGTACAAATGAGTCTGTGTCTTTAAAAAATAAAGCCCATCTTTTATATGAGACAGTTTCTAGTTTATCAAAAGGCTGCATTAAGGTGTTTAATAAATCATGCTGCATACAACCCAGGGACAAGAAAGCACAAGTGCCTAAAATAAAATACATTAGGAGTACAAGAAAAACATAGATTCTTAGTATGATACTCTGAGCCCTTATAAATTAATCAGAAAATTTTATTAATTGTCTACCAAGTTTAAAGCAATGAAGAAACAAAAGGAAACGGGTGCAGTCTTTTTCCTGAATGTAATGTACAAGGCCTGGCTGCTAGGAAATTGAGTGTAAATCTTAGCATTTGAGTTTGACCAGTTTTATTTTTTTTGTTGTTGTGGTTTAGCAAGAAATGAATGAATACTCCCAACTACAAACACAACTTTGTCTTAAGGCAAACGGCACTCCTTGGGTGAGATATATTGCAAAATCAGCAGAGACTAATCCCAGTTTGTGCTTTCTTCAGCAAATAACCACTGTCCTACCTCATACCACTCTGGCTTTGCCATTTCTTGCACCATCTCAGCCAGATTTCCAGAAGGCAGGTCTCAAAAATATTTCAGAGACTGGTGCTTTGATAGTGAAATGATGAGGGCCTTCATACTCCTGACCTAAGAACTCTAGTTGATTCACTGAGTAGGTCAGTCATGGAGTTTCCATGATCACTGGAAAGTGCTCAAATGACCCTTTGGCTCCTTGTTTGGTCTACATGAATCCAAGTCTGTTTTACAATTGCTTCTTTTCCTGCAAGCAGAGGGGATGAACAGGTCAGAAGTTAGATGGACTTCAGTCAACAATGAAAGAGAAGTCTGGTACTGGCTGCTTTCTTTAGAACATTGTTGGTGTCCTAACATGGGAGGGGACAGGGAGTGAATGCAACCAGGGGCTGGGGGAGTTAACAGAACAATGCATTCCTGTTTTTATCCTTTGCTGAGAGGACGTCTCTTCAATCTCTCTTCAACTGAGAAACAGAGTCACTTCTTTGATTTAGGAGGCATTTAGAATGTCAGCTGCCAGGCACTTTTTGTGTGTTTGTGTGTGTGAGTGCATGCGTGTGCACATGTGCTAAGCATTTGGAATGGCCTGGTGGACTACTCCAAGGAACAAGCATTAGATGGAAGAATTTGTTTTGGCTTTGGCGTTAAACTGAACAGACCCTAGATACCCAGCTCTGCAATTTGAGATATGTTACCACTAAGAACGTTGGTTTAAAATGAAAATAATATTTATGCCTCAATGTGGAGACCAGTTGCCACTGTACCTGGCACAGAACAGAAACTCAGTGAATTGTTTCCTTTAATTTTCTTCAAAAAACTTCCAATCATGCAGTGTCCTGACTTCAATTCTGCATCGCTGGTCCTCTAGAGACATGAATTATACCTATGGGTTTAGATCTCTGCAGACTCCAGGACTCAGTTTGTTTCTGAAAGAGATGCAAGGAGGCAAAAGTTGGTCAGCTCACTATCAAATCAACAATGCTACTAATTCTACTCTGAGTTACTAAACCATAGCTAAGCTGCTGCTTCTCTCTTGTGATCAGGATACAGCCTTGCACCTTACCTGTCTTCGTTCTCCACTCCTCTGTTTATCTTGATTCTTTAATCCAGAGCTCATATTTTCACTAAGAAGTTGAACAGATATTTGTGATGGCCCTGTACTCTCTAAGACTGAAATATAGTTCCCCAATCCTCATTTATATATTTCTCACAGCCCAGAATCTTGTGGCTCAGAAGTCTTGGGCATCTTCTTAGCTTAGACTTCTTGTCTACTGCTATTCTACCTTCTGTTGTCATCTCTATCAGCTATCTGTAGACACTGCCCACTGCAATTTGATCCATCCTGAATTTAAACAAGAACCTTTTTAATATAGGCAATCTGAGAAGACAGATCATCTACACTTTACAGACATAATAATACAAGACAAGCCGTAACAAGAACACATAGTCAAACCTCGGAATAGTGTAACTCTGTGCTATCTTTCACCAGGTGCATCCTTTTCCTTACTAAGTCATGCTGTTTCTACATAGGATTCTTTTAAATTCACTGTCCTCTTTCCATTTTATTTGCTACTTCATTTCTGGCTCCTTTTCCCTCACACCTGGACTATCACAAAACCTACTCCCTGGGCTGTCTGCCGACAATCACTCTTCTTGATTTATCTTTTTAAAATCCAGATATGATCACATTATCCTTCTGGCCATGTCTTGTAAAACAAAACAGTTCCTAAGCAGGGGATTGAAGGCCCTTTAAAATCTAGCCTAAGCAACCTTTTGGGTCTCTGTCTCTGTCTTTCCCACTTTGCATTACTCATTTTTCCTTAAACACACCATATGGTGTCATTCTGTTGTGCCTTCTCCCCTGATCTGGTACTTAGAAAAATCCTACTTATTCTCTGCACTCTTGCCCTATTTTAAATCACACATCTGGTTGCTTTACTCTTCCAGCTTAGTTTCTCAGTGGCTCCACATTTTATAATCCTGAGTAGAAAAAACTCTAAAGGGTAAACTTGTTATACTTCTTACCCAAAGGCTGTGTTCAACTTGCCTCGGCCTGACTAAACTCAAGAGACTCTCTCCACTTCCACAACAGCCCCAGCTTCAACATCCTCATACATACAATGATATTTCAAGTCTCCATGCCTTTCCACATGCTGAGCCACAAATGAACTTCACTCAGGCCATCTGGCAGTTTCACCTTATTCTTCAGGTCTCAGTAAGACTTGTCTTTTCCTTGTGAAGCCATTCCTCACCCGCCCAAGCAGGTGCCTGACTCCCTGTTGCCCTCATTCCATATGTCTATTGCTGCCCTTACCTCCCTGTTAATTATTTTTTTAGTCTGTCTGTCCTTCCAGACTGTGAACTTTTAAAGGGAAAACATTATGTTTTATTTGTATGTGATCACCTAGCATTTAGCACACTGCCTAATTCATAATAGGTATCAAATACATTTTATAAAATAAATGGAAAATAGTTATTTCTATGGAACCTTTCTTATTTTCTTTTGTATAAATAATTGTTCATTTGCCCAAATCCCATAGTATCAATGTGCCAAGGACTTAGAATCAGGCTTCTGGATTCAAGTTACTAATCTTTCATTTACTAATTAACTTTTGAAGTTGTTAATCCTCAGTTTCCTCACCTCTGAATAATGTATATCTATGATCTAGGCTATTTGTTGAACAGGGTAATGCTACATAGTTATCTGTTAGCAAATCTCAGATACTGTAAATTTTGCTAACCAAAATGATGGATGGTGGTAGTAGTTACTGTTATTAACTTATATTCATTCCGTGTGCTTTGTCCTGCAGCTCATGGCTACTTGAGGGCTGCTACAGTTTATATTCTCCTTCGTATTCATAGAATCTAGAGTCTGTTTATAGGCTATAGGTATATATTAGAAATGAAATATGGGCACAAAATATAAGAATAAAATTCATTCTAAGGGTATATAAAACACAAAGAGTACTATTTAGAAGACCATTGGAAGACCTAACCAGATCTAGAAAACAAAACAATTTGGCTGATGAAAATATTAATATATTCTATGAATATATATATATAGGACAGGGGTATATTAAAGAGGTATAAAAACTCAAACTGTTTGAAGTTCAGATACTGAAACCTGTATTGACCAAAGGAAGGATTCCATTGTGCCCAGTTATGATCAAGTATATAGTAAAAAAATATGTTGACTAGCTTTATAATTGTAGGGAATATCACTTATTAGAAACTGGGATCTTGGATCAAAATGCAAAATTTGGGGTGTATAACTTCGACTGTGACAGTGAATCAAAAGGAGTCAGTATAGCTCTGCTCCTCGGCTCAGGAGCACTCTTCTAAGCCCTTGGGATGAATTTGTACGTCTTTAGTCAGAAGACCTATATCATCTGCCAAAACAAGGTTTCCTAGGTTTACTTCTAAATATAGCTTTAGTTTGGGTAATTTGCTATAATCAATTTTGAAGAACATTTAAACTCAATTTAATGTTTATTTTCTTTGCCAATTCTTGGCGCCTGCATATATGATGACTCTCATTCAAACTAGAAGATTACACACCTATTAAATATGTACATGCAAGTGAAATCACCGTACATCATATAAGCACAAATTTAACTCTAGAAGATGTATTGCTTTCACTGATGCATTTATTCATTTGCTGAGAGATTTTTTAAAGTATGCATGTATTAAATATAACATTTAGAGAGCTTCACTTTGAAAATTCCTTAATTTCTGAACAAAATAGTGCAATTATGAAAATTTCACTAATCTTATATTTACCGTTGCTGGTACATTTTATACTCAGCTTTGAGATTGTACTAGCTTTATGAAGGCCATATTTATTTATGAAATTGTTCACCAGTTGGGTGTTTACTGATATAGGACTGTAATTATTTTATGTTTGCCAATTGTCTTATAGTTAGCAAATTTGACAAAGGTAATTTTCTGCCAAAGAATAGAAATACCAGTTGTAAAGAGCTTCTTTTCTAACCACTTGCCATTGACAGTGAGATATTAGGACCAAGATTACAAAGCCGAGGCCATGGACACCTCACCAGAATGGGCAGGAATAAAACTTCACCTAAGCAGGAGCCCTGAAAGTGGAGGGCCAAAGGGGACCTGAGAGATGATTGAGAATTTTCAGTCTCCAAAGACTAAGTTTAATGAAAGAGATGGCTAGAAGTCATGTTCTCATGACAGGGACCAACTGGGGCATCTAAAACAAACAAGGGACAAAGATAACATTCAGATAGAAACACACACTGGGAAGAAGAACACGGAGAAGGCAATGGCACCCCACTCCAGTGCTCTTGCCTGGAAAATCCCATGGATGGAGGAGCCTGGTAGGCTGCAGTCCATGAGGTCACTAGGAGTCGGACACGACTGAGCGACTTCACTTTCCCTTTCATGCATTGTAGACGGCAATGGCAACCCACTCCAGTGTTCTTGCCTGGAGAATCCCAGGGATGGGGGAGCCTGGTGGGCTGCCATCTATGGGGTTGCACAGAGTTGAACACGACTGAAGCGACTTAGCAGCAGCAGCAGCAGCAGCAGCATGAAAGCAAAGCCTTGTATCAAGTTTGCACACTAGAAGGCAGAGTGCAAGATCTCACTAACAGATACGGTTGGGTGGTAGGTTTGATTTTTTGTTTTAAGTGGAGATTAAAAAATGGAACAGGAGAGGACAACCCACTCTAGTATTTTTGCCTGGAAAATTCTATGGTCAGAGATGCCTGGTGGGCTACAATGCGGGGGATGGGGGTCACAAAGAGTTGGACACGACTGAGTGACTGAGCATGCATGCTGAGATTAAAATTTAAATTATCAACTAATGTTTAAAAATTAGAGATATAACATAAAACTCTCATCTCTGACTTCTATTTATGACTCATATGGTCTTAAAGATCCTATGTAAGCTCTTGTGGACTCAGCATTCCTTATCTGTTAAGATGACCACATATTCAAGTATGTCCTGTTTTATAACTGCTATCTTAATGTAATCGTTAATAACACTCTTTTTCACTTCAAACTGTTCTGGGTTGAAAGAGACATTTACTACTCTTTTCTAACAGGAGTTACAGAGCACCATGGTCTCCTTAGCCTTCCATGCCCAGCCCACTTGAGATGTTAGCTTTAAATACTTTGCTTCCAGAGTGTTTGTGTTTATGACTCTTATTCTTAGACTCAACAGTTCAACAATGTGGAGGCACAAGTTGGAAAGTTATTGAAAGGCACAATCATTTAAAAAAATATTTTTCTAGGCATATAGTTGATTTACAATGTTGTGATGGTTCCTGCTGTACAGCAAAGTGAATCTGTTATACATATACATATATCAACTCTTTTTAGATTCTTTTTTCCAGATAGGCCATTACATTACTCTATTGAGTAGAGTTCCCTGAGCTATACCGTAGGTTCTTACTACTTACCTATTTTATATACAGTGGTGTGTATATGTCAATCCTGATCTCCTAATTTATCCCTCCTCCTCTCCCTCCATCCCAGCCTGGTAGCTCAAACAATAAAAAATCTGTCTGCAGTGTGGGAGACCCAGGTTTGACTCCTGGGTTGGGAAGATCCCCTGGAGAAAGGAATGGGAACCCATTCCAGTATTCTTGCCTGGAGAATTTCATGCAAGAGGCACCTGGTGGGCCACAGTCCATAGGATCACAAAGAGCAGGACATGACTGAGCGACTGACACTGTCCCTTACCCCCTGGTAGCTGTAAGTCTGTTTCCTACATCTGTAATTCTATTTCTGTTTTGTAGAAATGTTCATTTATAACCTTTTTCAAGATTCCACATATAAGCAATATCATATGACATTAAGACACAACCATTTTCATGACTGACAAATTGTAGGTCCAGAGAAGCAGGTTGAATTTTAGAATAAAACAAAGCAGTGATAAGATGGATCTTATTTCATTATCCTGTGGCTCCTGAAGGTGACATGGAGGAACCTGGGGCTCCATAAGCCACACCTGGCCTGCACACCTTTGTTATTTGACTTATATAACCTGTTTTCAAGTTACTTAAATGAGGACATTTCACATTTAAACTCTGATTTCTAGCTTCTCTTGAAAAACTGGAAGGTCTAGCATTTTGAGGCCCATACGTTCAAAATGGCAGCTGAGGACAGGGCTCTTAGGAGTCTCTCCACCTCTTTAGAGGGGGCCTACCTTCTCCCAGCGACCATGGTGCAAATAAATGATTCATTCATTTGCTGCACCTGCCTGATTGCTCTAGGTACAAGTTTTCATCTTCCGAGTAGAGGTAGGTATCAATCCCTATGTGTCACATCCAGACTCAAAATAATTGTTTAAAACCTGATGGAAATGGAGGGGTAGGGATAGAAGTAAATAGGAGCACTTGTCAAGCCCACTTTTGCAGGCCATTAGGGATGCTATTCGACTTTTGATAGTAGAGATGACACATTAACTACCAAGAAGATGATGTAATAATAAGATTGTGTGTGCGTATGTGTATGTGTCCATGTGCAGTCGCTCATGTCTGACACTTTGTGACCCATGAACTATAGCCCACCAGTCTTCTCTGTCCATGGGATTCTCCAGGCAAGAATCCTGCAGTGGGTTGCTATGTCCTTCTCAAGGGGATATTCCTGACCCAGGGATTGAACCCTTGTCTTCTGTGTCTCTTGCATTGAAGGGGGATTCTTTACCCCTGAGGCACTGGGGAAGCTCCATAATAAGATTACTTTAAAAGAGCTATCACTTTTCTCTATTTGATTTTATAATATACTGCAACATGAATATTACCTTGTCTCTTACAGAGATGCTCAGGGTAAGTTCTATGATTTTTAGCCCTTTCATAGAAATAAGAAGTCATTGTTGAGCCAACTAAAAAGCCCAAGCTATTAGCATCTTGCTTAGAGGAGTTTCTACCTTACATAAAGTATTGGAGTGATTTGCACAATCTGGAATTTCTTTATTATGGATTCTTTCTTTTTCCTACATAGAATTTAGGTACAATATTCTATCCAATCCTCTGAACAGCTCTACTCTACAGCACTGAAACGTTGCATGGTGGTCCTGAGGAAATTAAACCCTGGCTTTCCCTGTTTCCTCACACCTAACTCACTCTAGAGACTTCCCATTGCTGCTTCACTGGCACAAACCAAAGGCAGTGAAGTGAAATTCACAGACAGTCCCTGACACATTGCTTTTAAAGCTACATTTACTCACCTCAACGAAGTCTGTCATCAAACCGCCTCCAGCTTGGACTGCACCATTATTTCCTTGAAATTGGTGTCACATCCTATGGTACATAATTAGTTAAGCTATTGTCTATGCTCCTCAAGTTCATTTTTATAGAATTAACAACATAGTTACTTGCACTCTGGATGAAGACAAGTACAGTGTTGATCATGTATGCAACCTATACGTAAATGTCATAGCATCTACTACCAGCTTGCCATACCGCTTGCCATATCACTTGCCGTATCACTGTGATGCCCACAGTGAAATTAAATGGCCCATAGCTTCTAATAGGCAGAAGAACTGGAGCATCATTTGTTTTTCCTAAATTCATGATTTCCCAAGTTCAAGATTGTGTTTTCCTTGATTCTTATATGAACCTTCAAATTGTATTTTGAAGAAAAATCATTCAAAAGAAAGAATGGAAACATCTTGGCAATCTTTAGAATTAATACTATATCCTTGCTCAGGGAAATTATTTCAATTTCTATTCGTACCAGTTTCTCCAGTAGAGCACACTGGAGTCGTCTCCCCAGAGTCTGTCCCACCACTGTTGTGTTTTGCAAGAGCGTTGGTTCTTGGTATGCTGGACCCTGTCTCCTCCTCCGTGTGCACCCTCATTGTTAACAAATTGACCGAAGCAGTCCTATCCCTCTAGCTCAGACATTAGTTCTACAATGGGCATGCCTTCCAAGTTGCTTTAAATAGAGTGAAATAAACATGTTTTAGGCAGTTTGGGGTACAAAGATGTGATTTTCTTTATGTTGTGCTTTAAGAACATAACATATAAAGCTGGTGTAGTAATTGCTGGTGGAATTGATAATCAGAAAGAATCCACCTGCAATGTAAGGGATACAGGAGATGCAGGTTCAAGCCCTGGGTCAGTGAGTTAGGTGTGAGAGTCAGAAAGTTCCCCTGCAGGAGGGTATTCTTGCCTGAAGAATTCCAAGGACAGAGGAGCCTGACAGACCAAAGAGTCGGACATGATTGAAGAGACTTAGTATACATGTAGAATTAAAAGAGAATGTAAACCACCAGATCACACCATACCTGAAGCTCAGTATTAACCACCATATAACTCCTTAAATATATGAGCTAGTAATTTCTTTACTGAAAACTTCACTGTTACATTTTCTAAAAGTAAAGATATCTTGTATTCGCATCAAAAATACAGAGTGCCAATAGAGTGCTATAAGCACAATATTAAGTACAGTCCCAACTACAGGAATTTTTATTCAGAATTTTCTGTTATCCTTTTTATCAATCCATTCATTTATACCCTAATGTTTAAATAATACATTGGCCTTTTAGTATTTCTAATGTTAGAGAAAAGAAAAAAAGCAAGATGAAAGCTTTCACTTTGGACCATTAGCTTTCAAACATTGTTGTAGACAATGATTACTTGGATGGCTTATTAAAAATATAGATAATCAGGAATGCTCCAGATGTATGTAGCCAGAAACTGAGGAGGAAAAGTCCAGGCATTTGTTTTTCTCAGGGAATAACAGGTAATCTGAGTTGCATGAAAGTTTGAACATCTCTGTCATAAGTTTACTGTATAACACCAGGATTTTATAAAAGGTATTCGATTGTGTTATATTGGAAGTTTGAAACCCTGATCACTGTTTGTGGTATATTACTATAACTTCATGAGAGAGAAGTCATACCTTTCTTTTCCTATGCTGCTAAGTCACTTCAGTCATGTCCGACTCTGTGCGACCCCATAGACGGCAGCCCACCAGGCTCCCCCGTCCCTAGGATTCTCCAGGCAAGAACACTGGAGTGGGTTGCCATTTCCTTCTCCAATGCAGGAAAGTGGAAAGTGAAAATGAAAGTGAAGTCGCTCAGTCGTGTCCGACTCTTAGCGACCCCATGGACTGCAGCCTACCAGGCTCCTCCGTCCACGGGATTCTCCAGGCAAGAGTACTGGAGTGGGGTGCCATTGCCTTCTCCATTAATAAATATATGTTAACTAAATTAACTTTTATGTCAAGCGAGGATGCTCCCAATTTTCACACAGTTAACCTGAGAAAAAGTATTTACCAAGGAGTATATGTGTCTCATGTATGGAATCCAGCTGACATGGAAGAGGTTGACGACATTTTGATATATCCCATCTCAGTGATTTTATTTTTTGAAAATAAATCTGAGTTAGTCAAAACCACTTTACCAGGGAATGTATGAAGATCACTTAGTGATAAAACCCAGGATGAAAATATTCATCACACAACTCTTGTCAAAGTGACTTTTGAATTGATCATCATAATTTTTGCTACTTTCAAATGAAGTCTAACCAGTTAACAAAAAAGTGAGTGATTTCCTTAACTAAAGAGTTTAGATTTAATGATGAAAAGTACAGGTTAGAAAAACGGATTTATGATTCTAACCTCAGAAATGTATCACTGTTATTAAATTGCTCACTGAGCACATCACCACCATATTTAGTATATATTCAAAATCTTTGACAGTATTTAAAATAGCTAGATTTTCCTGTACACATTTATTCAGAAGGGGAAACATAGATAATTTAAGCATCAACAAATATATCAAATGTTTCATTGATAAATCCTCCCTTTACGTGGAAGGGAGGAATGAAGGCTATTATTTCAGATGTCCTTCTCTTTAAAAATCAGAAATATTTGAGCATATTTTTACTATAAATAATGTTGAATAGTTGGTAACCTTTCAGAAATGATTACAGTAAAGCTTCTTAGAAGAATCCTTCTCAGTGAATTTAACATAGAATACAGTATCATTTGAAATATATATGTATATGTATATCAACTCTAAATTATATATGTGTGTGTGTGTGTGTGCATCCACAAGATCACATGCAGGTAGTGATATATACAGATACACACTCACACACACACACATAAAAGTTTATATAAAGCCAGAAAGTTGAACTTGTTCTGGTATCTAGGGAAATGTCTAAAAACTGACACCGCAGCTCCTGGGACAGGTACAACCACAAAGCTAGAAACCTTTTATCTTTCTGTGGGAATGTCGGCACTGCTTCCAAAGAATCCTTTTGTAAACATCCTCCTAGATAAGTTAGTAATACCAGATGAGACGTGAATACACCTAGCAGTACTGCATGAGAGAAGGTGGCAATTTGTCTCCCCTTCTTTCTGCTGCAGAGATAAAGAGCTTAAATCAATTCACTCAAGCGTATGAGGAGGGGAAAATTTAGTTTCACACCTAAAGCAATCAGATTATTATACTGTCTTGTACCACTCCACCACAGAAAACAAATTTTTGTTTTCAAATTGAAAAAATTGCAAAAGTGAAATCCTCTCCATCTCATCTCTTTCTGTACACACACAGGCACATGCGTACACACTAAACACACACACACACTCACACACAGAGTGATTGCCCATGAAATTTCCTTTGAAATTATTGTACAGATTCGCATTCCAGCAGAATTTTGAAAGTAAATGGGCCCAGACAATTGTCAGAAGCTTGAATCTGACTCATAAACATGTTTCACATGTAAGGGACCCAAGACTCCAAGATTTCTGCCTTGCATTTATGGTGAATGTGAATTACAACTGAGTCGAAATAGTCTTTTTCTTGGCCTCTTGTAAAATATATTCCGAGTAGAAAGATGGAATAGGTCATTATTCAGAACAATTTACTCCTAGATGATTGATCAAAGGAATTGCCAGTGAGCAATCACTCATTCTCTGCCAAGATGGGCAGCATGTGGAATATAGGTTGACAAGAAAGTGTGAAGTGACATTTGTGCCCTGCCAATGCCACCATCATCATGCAGTGATCCTTTCTCGTTTTCTTACAGTGGTCATGGACACTGAGCACAAAGAATAAATGACTTGAGAGAAATGAAAAAATTTGTTGTCAGAGTACCAAAGCTGGAACAGGATGCATAAGACAAATATTAATGCATTCATTCTGTTGGGGCAACAAAAAAGCAATGACTCCAAAGGCTTGAGATATCCTCACAATATTAGGAGGTTAAAGACAATGAGATCAAAGCCAAAAGTGCCGAGAAGCACACCAAAAAATGTAGATAATTTTATGACAGAAAAGATCTCATCCAAGCTAACCTTGAGTCCCCGTTCTATATGAAGAACAACTTTTAGATCAGCCATCAGCTAGAAGCAACTGTTAAAATCCCAGCTGGGTAGATGGCATAGTCCCTTTCTGCCATATTAGATAAATTGACTTTGACATGGTATTTGGGCCTTTGGGGAAAGACCTTAAAACCACATCTGTTTTATTTATTTTAAAGATCCCACTGGAGCTTTTAAAAGAGTAGGCATTTATCCTGAGGCAATTGGGGTAGCATGAGAGGACTCAAGGCTGATTACCATAGGCCTGTTGACACTCACGTTGTAACAATGGCTGATCTTGTTCACCATCCCCACCACCGGCTGCCGCTGTCTTAGCAAGCTTAAATTAAAAAAAAAAAAAAAAAAGGCAACAAAAGCAAGCAGACAGAAAAAATAATTGAGAATAAGGCTTCTGAGATAAGAGAAAAGTGACCAAAATAAAACCAAACCTATTATGCACATTGCTTTGTGTCTCATTTTCTTGACTGCAGAATTGAACTTGTAAACCAGGCTTCACAGGAGAGAAACAAAGGGAACTTTCAGAGACTCAGTGTGCCCACTACTCGTGGTTTTCATCTTGCCCTCACTTCCTCTGCTGAGGTAGAGAGTAGCCAATACATGTTTTAACCCAAGTGGAGCTCTGAGGTGCAGTGGCGCTTACAGGACACAGCTAATAATGGCTATGGCTTTTCATGACATCTCTTTGGTACACTTCAGCATGACCTTGTCAAAGTTAAAAGCTCATAAAATTCCTATTTACTTTTTATGGCATTACGATTCTGCATAACAGTGCTTAAAACAAAAACACAGTATAATTATACTGTCAATCAAGTGGCTAAGAAAGGCATTTTCCACCAGCCTCTTACCTAGCAAACTGTAAATAATTTATAAAACCAGAAGTCATGACTAAGTGGCAGTGTTCGGGGGCTAGTTAAGCACTTTTCATAGCGCCACGGTTTAAGAGAGCTGGGCACAAAACACTGCTTGTTTACTTTTATCCTGAGAGTGTAAAAGATTGTCATTTGTGCTTGTCGTCCTTACGTGTGGGCTCTAATAAAAATATCAAATTGTCAGTAGAAATTTGAACAGGTGTAGAATGAGAGTAATAATGATGTTTTATTCATACGCATTTCCAGCCCATTTAACTTCATCCAACAAACAACAAAAAATATTTTCTTCATTACCTCCAATTAATGTAAATGTCAAATGTGTTGAATATATTATCACACTGATAATTTGTTGTGTTGATTGATTTCTGGAATGTTTTGGATTAAAGTAACAATTTTTCTTACTTGACTCACAATTGCATGCTGTTATCCGTCACCTCTGGATTATGTAAATAACAAATTTGTTTCCATTAGATCTAGCACTAATTCTGGTAAATAAGATTCTCAAAGTGTCAGTGATTTCTGAGATCTCTAGCTTCTTCATTACTTTCCATTATTTTATTAATTGTTAAGTAGAATTTATCAGCTCTGGAGAAAATGTGTATCTGCTTTATGCCAATGGCTAGATAAATTTTTGCAAGCCCTTTATATTTATAGTATTTATAAAGCATTAGCAGTATAAAATCCAAATAATTAAATTCTAGATTCTACATCCCTATTTGTGTTTTAAATTGTTTTCACAAGCCAAAGTCCAGTATTTGCTTCTCATAATAGTCTTTCATAATAATCAAGATGTATATTATGAATCATTTCTGTAATTGGTTTCATGTTATTTTTCTTAAACTCTTCCAGCCATTATTTAATCTTCTTACCAGATATATTTAAAATGAAAAACTTATTATCAATTTTCAAAGGAAATATTTAATGATATGTTCAATAGATTTCTTAGTATGATAATAGAGAAATATATTTTTTAATTTTGGTGTTGATATCTTTTATATTCACATTTAAAGTTGAAGTGAAGTGGAAAATTTAGGTTATTTTCCTTCTGATTTAGGAGAAAATCTAGTGTGTGTGTGTATTTTTTTTTTTTTTTTGGGTATCCTTTCTTTATATGGTTATTTCAATTAAACTGCATTTGTTAAGTGGGAAATTTCAAAAAGGGTTTGAGGGGCTCTGAATATATATATAAGCATAGCATTGAATCTTAGCTCAATAGTTTCTTAATGACATTGATAAGTGATTTGATCCCCCCATGCCTTGATTGGGGGTAATATTATTTATCACATAGTTTTCGGTGTGATATTATTACACAGTTATTTTTCTGTGTGATACTATTTATCACATAGCTTCCCTGGTGGCTCAGACAGTAAAATTGCTTGCAATGCTGGAGACCTGGGTTCAATCCCTGGGTCGGGAAGATCCCCTGGAGAAGGGAACAGCAACCCACTGCCTGGAAAATTCCATGGATGGAGGAACCTCATAAGCTACAGTCCATGGGGTCACAAAGAGTCAGACACGACTGAGCAACTTCGCTTTCGCTTTCTGAAAATGCTAAATATTTGTGAAACACCTAGCACACTGTACTACTTAGGGAAGATAGCCAACAGTTTATTTTTATAGATCTTTCTTTCCTTCTCTATTTTTTTCATATCATTTAAATAAAAAGGACAGTGCATTCCGCAGAATATTATATTTTAAACAACATATTTTTATATATGCATCCGTTATGAATTGCACCTAACCCTTCAGATGGGTAGCAAATAATATTTATTTTTTGAGAATCTCACATAATTTCTAGTATGAGCTGTAGGATTAAACTCAGTTGGTTCTTGATATTCCTCCACTTTTCCCCATGGGCTAGATATTAATACCTAAAAGATTTTGTAGACCTGTGGAGAGGCAGGAGTTTGTATAATGGTGGTGGGATTTTCAGTGCTATAAGCAAGGACTTCCCATTGCAAGCATTGTCATATGTCTGCCATTGATTGAATTTTCACATCAGTTGTCCATGATGAGTCAGCTTTCAGCTCCATCTTCAAGGATTCCTCTGGTTCAGGTCCTTCAGATCAGTATTAATGCTTTTTTTTTTTTTTTGTAACTGCATTGGCACAGGAAGTCAACGAGGCTCTTTCAGGCCCCCTTCATCTCCTTACTCCATACTGCCTTATTATTTCTGTCATCTCATTAACCCTCCTGGAATTCCACCCAGGAAGTAAGGCTCAGGTTCTCCTAATAGCACATCCTACAAGCTTCTCAGAGGCATGCCTCTCATCTCTTTCAACATGAGGCTTGATCCACACAGCAGGGGAAAAAACCTCCCTTTCTCAGGGACCCATTTCCATTTACTCTTAGCATCCGCTGGTTCTTTCATTTCTCTCCTAACTCAGGAAATGTAGGTCACTGTTTCATATGAAGTAGTATTCTGAATGTGTTGCTCCTGCCCTCCATTCTGGTCCTCAAAGGCCGAGGCCTAAACTCAAAGACCATGAATGGCCTTTTAGCTTTCTTCTCATGTGCTGACATGGAAAGTGGCCTTCCTGGGGTCTTTCTATCTCCTGTAGCAATGATGTGAAACACCTAGCTGATGACCTAGGGAAATGGCAGCATAATATAAGCAAATACTGGGGAAAATATGCACGTCAAGCATTATCTTACTATATCAAGTTTCAAAAAGGTTCCTACAATTAGAAAAATATGAAGGAAAATTGCAAGAGTAAATAATAGAATGATGGCATTTATTGCTTGGGAGTCCTTCATTCTAGCAACCATTCCTCATTTCTGCCTTGCCTCAACCTGAGAACCACAGGGTAGGAACCAGATTGGGGTCAAGATTGAGAGTAATAAGTGGGGAAGCAAGGAGACCAAGAGGAGGAAGGAACTAGAACAGTTGGACACATGTTAATAAAAAGGTAAGGGATTGAAAGAGGAATTTCTGTGCAGCAGATCAGAATTTCTGTGCAGCTCACTCAGGACGCAGACACTAGTTTTCTTGCCCAGTACATCGGGCTCCATTAAATAAAAATAAACGTATTTAGCACCATTTAAGTGCCCACTAGCCTTCACATTTCATGTTAATATGCATATCCCAAGGCATATTTATTACAGCCTCTGTTCTCTAAGAGGCACTGTGCATTAGGCTTAAATTTAAGGAAAAGGCTATAAAAAATGGCAAAAAACCATAGCTAAGCTGGCAAAAACTCCCAGTGGGCATAGTAGCTTTCAGGACTGGGAGTAGCATCAGAATTTCAGTCTAAATGCCTTTTGTCATCAGTGTGACTTATAGGAATCTGGGCAAATTTTGTGTGTCACTGACTTCGTCAATCAGGAAAGCAATGTAAACATTTAGAATCCTTATGAACAGCATTCTCAAGGCAATATTGCTCCAAGGAATTCTAGAAGCAAAGGCCCAAGTCATGACTACTAGCTAGCGGTGTAACACAACAGCATCAGATAATGAGAAGGTTCGTTTTGTAACCATATCCTATGATAGGGGAGAAACTAACATTAACTAAGATTAATATAAAAAAAAGTGACAACAAGCAACAACAACAAAAAAAACACCACATACACACATATATGTGCACATGTACACACATAAAAATACACTTAATGACCAAGCAATTGAGATTTAGTTCATATTTTGTGGTTCTTAAAATGGCACCTCAATAGTACTTAATGGTACTTTATTTTATTCCTCCTGCTCCTGCTCCTGCTAAGTCGCTTCAGTCGTGTCCGACTCTGTGCAACCCCATGGACTGCAGCCTACCAAGCTTCTCCATCCATGAGATTTTCCAGGCAAGAACACTGGAATGGGTTGCCATTTCCTTCTCCAATGCATGAAAGTGGAAAGTGAAAGTGAAGTCGCTCAGTCGTGTCTGACTCTTAGCGACTCCATGGACTGCAGCCTACCAGGCTCCTCCATCCATGGGATTTTTTGGGCAACAGTACTGGAGTGGGGTGCCATTGCCTTCTCCCTTTATTCCTCCAGTGCATACCATTATCTTGCTGTTCATTAGTCCAGGCCAGCATATGGATTCATCCAAATAGAGAAATAATAAAAAACAGAACATTACTTTGCCAACAAAGGTCCATCTAGTCAAAGCTATGGTTTTTCCAGTAGTCATGTATGGATATGAGAGTTGGATTATAAAGAAAGCTGAGTGCAGAAGAATTGATGCTTTTGAACTGTGATGTTGGAGAAGACTCTTGAGAGTCCCTTGGACTGCAAGGAGATCCAACCAGTCCATCCTAAAGAAAATCAGTCCTGAATATTTATTGGGAGGACTGATGCTGTTGCTGAAATTCCAGTAGTTTGGCCACCTGATGTGAAGAACTGATTCATTTGAAAAGACCCTGATGCTGGGAAAGATTAAAGGCAGGAGGAGAAGGGGACGACAGAGAATGAGATGGTTGGATAGCATCACCGACTCAATGTACATAAGTTAGAGTAAATTCTGGGAGTTGGTGATGGACAGGGAGGCCTGGCGAGCTGCAGTCCATGGGGTCGCAAAGAGTCAGACACAACTGAGCAACTGAACTGAACTGAAATAGAGAGATGGGTTACCATACACCTACATCATATCTGTCTTCTATATTCAGAAAATCTTCTTGTTTATAAGAACCTGCTTACCATAAGTCTCAAAATGTCAAGGATTCTGGAGAAATAAGTAAATCTTTGTCACCCTGCAACAACAACAACCAAAAACAATTTACCATTATAAATACACAGAATAAAGAATATCTAAGAAATGAAGCAATGAATGGCTTCTAGTTATTGCCCAGGTTTGGGGAGAAGCCTAAGGTTTATTTGGAAATTGACTAGTACTTTCAGTGTGTTATTATAGCCAATCAAATGGGAATATGCAAATACTTAAGCTAAGATATCAGTAAGCTGGCCTACAGTGGAGACTTAGCATTATATAGTATTAGAGTTGAAGTGCAGTTAGAAGACACTCTGCAGTAATAAATATTATGCTCAAAGCTTTAAGCCAGCACTTCAGTAGACTCTTGAGACCCACTATAAGATTGGCAGGCCCTGGTGGCTCCTCACTGGAGGGCCATTCTGCCAATTCCAGAAATATTTTAGAGCAAATCAGGAAGTTCCTTTCATTTCACCTCTACTTCCAGTGTAAAAATGGCCTTAGAGATTTAGAATAAGACAAAATAGCCTATAAAAGCTAGTACTAGGTCACAACTTATTCATTAGTCCTGGGTTTATATATTCTCTGATGGTTTATTATGAAACTTATTATAATCAAAATTTCCACTAAAGAAAATCAGATTAATTTAGAATTTTTCAGTGTGGCAACTGAAATAAAATGTATTTAAAGGTGATCAGAAATTGGATCTAATAAGAAATATGATGATAATAACCAAAGCCAGCTCTCTGAAAATTACATTTACTCATGGAAAGATTTGGAAATTATTTTTTTCCTGACTAGCATACCACGCTAAATATTTTAAGAAAAGAAATTGCATGTAAGTCTGAGAAATCAACCATGTATTAAAGAACTTCTGTTGCTTTTTAATAACATAGCACTTTACTTAATAAAGATGAAAATACTTAATTGCATTTTGATCATTAGAATTTTCTTTTTATATTTATCCATCAGTACAAAGATATTAGCTACACAATCTGTGCTTAGCAGGCTGCTAGAATTCATGGTGGGGCATACATAAAATAAATAAAAGAGTCACTTTTTTTTTTTAATAAGATTTTTTAAAATTTTATTTTACTTAACTTTACAATATTGTATTGGTTTTGCCATATATCAAAATGAATCTGCCACAGGTATACATGTGTTCCCCATCCTGAACCCTCCTCCCTCCTCCCTCCCCATACCATCCCTCTGGGTTTCCCAGTGCACCAGCCCCAAGCATCCAGTATCATGCATCGAACCTGGACTGGCGACTCGTTTCATATATGACATTATACATATTTCAACGCCATTCTCCCAAATCATCCCACCCTCTCCCTGTCCCACAGAGTCCAAAAGACTGTTCTATACATCAGAGTCTCTTTTGCTGTCTCATATACAGGGTTATAGTTACCATCTTTCTAAATTCCATATTAAAAGACGCTTACTCCTTGGAAGGAAAGTTATGACCAACCTAGATAGCATATTCAAAAGCAGAGACATTACTTTGCCAACAAAGGTCCATCTAGTCAAGGCTATGGTTTTTCCTGTGGTCATGTATGGATGTGAGAGTTGGACTGTGAAGAAGGCTGAGCGCCGAAGAATTGATGCTTTTGAACTGTGGTGTTGGAGAAGACTCTTGAGAGTCCCTTGGACTGCAAGGAGATCCAACCAGTCCATTCTAAAGGAGATCAGTCCTGGGTGTTCATTGGAAGGAATGATGCTAAAGCTGAAACTCCAGTACTTTGACCACCTCATGCGAAGAGTTGACTCACTGGAAAAGACTCTGATGCTGGGAGGGATTGAGGGCAGGAGGAGAAGGGGACGACAGAGGATGAGATGGCTGAATAGAATCACTGACTCGATGGACATGAGTCTGAGTGAACTCGTGGAGTTGGTGATGGACAGGGAGGCCTGGCGTGCTGCGATTCATGGGGTCGCAAAGAGTCGGACACGACTGAGCGACTGATCTGATCTGATCTGATACTGTATTGGTGTTTTTCTTTCTGGTTTACTTCACTCTGTATAATAGGCTCCAGTTTCATCCACCTCATTAGAACTGATTCAAATGTATTCTTTTTAATGGCTGAGTAATACTCCATTGTGTATACGTACCACAGATTTCTTATCCATTCATCTGCTGATGGACATCTAGGTTGCTTCCATGTCCTGGCTATTATAAAAGACAAGAAGTTGATTCATTGGTGGAAGAAGGACATTAGTATGTAACCTATAACAAAATAGTAATTCAGATGGGAAAATAATTTAGAGAATAGATTACAATGAGCTAAAGGTCTTCAAGAAAATCAAGATTTGTGTTAATGGAAATTCAAGAATTTCATTTTTCAAAGTTAGGTGGACATTAATGAAAGGATAGCAACACAGACCAAACACTTTTTCAGCCATGTTTTATGGTGAATATGATAAGGAAACCCTTAATACTAATTATGCTATTATGCATCTATTAATTCCTTGCTATTAGAAGAGGACAGGCCAATGTGAAGTGGCAAAAATCTGTAACTTCATATACTTCAACATGTAAGAAGGAATAAAAAGAAAAAAGAAAAAGCTGAGGAAATGTGTTTTAATAGACCTATTAATAAGACTTTGCATTTATTTTTTATAAAGAGGTAAAGTAAAATGCATACAGAAACCACTGTATGGTTCCCAGGGCAAACCAGGTCCTATGGACAAAATAGAATGATGACAAGCTAGTTTTAGCTATGACTCATTGTGAGAAACATTTCCAAGAAATTGGTCTGGGTAAAGTTGAGGACTGGTAGAAACCTTCTTCAGTTTATAGTGTTGTTGTTCAGTCACTAAGTCATGTTCTACTCTTTGCAATCCCATGAACTGGAGCACGCTAGACTCCCCTGTCCTTCACTATCTCTTGGAGTTTGCTCAAATTCATGCCCTTTGAATTGGTGACAATATTTAACTATCTCATCCTCTGCTCCTCTTTCTCCTTTGCCTTCAAACTTTCCCAGCATCAGGGTATTTTCCAATAAGTTGGCTCTTTGCATCAGGTTGTCAAGGTATTGGAGCTTCAGCTTCAGCATTAATCCTTCCAATGAATGTTCAAGGATGATCTTCTTTAGGTTTGACTGGTTATATCTCCTTACTGTCCAAGGGTATAAGAGTCTTCTGCAGCACCACAATTTGAAAGTGTCAATTCTTTGGTGCTCAGCCTTCCTTCTGGTCCTACTCACATCCATACACTACTGGAAAAACCATAGCTTGGACTATATGGACCTTTGTCAGCAAAGTGATATCTCTTTTTAACACACTGTATACATTTTAATACACTCTCTACAAAGGAGCAAGTGTCTTTTAATTTCATGGCTTCAGTCACCATCCACAGTGATTTTGGAGCCCAAGAAAATAAAATTGGTCACTGCTTCCACGTTTTCCCCTTCTATTTGCTTTGGGTGATGGGATCAGAAATCATGATCTTGGTTTTCTTTATGTTGAGTTTTAAATCAGATTTTTCACTTTCCTCTTTCACCCTCATCAAGAGGCTTTTCAATTCCTCTTCACTTTCTGTCATTAGAGTGGCATCATTTGCATATCTGAAGTTGTTGATATTTCTCCCGGAAATCTTGATCCCAATAATAGTATTGGTATACTATTCAACATAAGAATATAAGAATAATAGTATTATGATCCATATTGGTATGATCAATATTGAATAATAGTATGATCCATATTAATATTTCAACATTTTGCATCTAAAATATGCTTTCAAAATAAAAAGTTGGCAGTTATTAATGATTATTCTACGTTCAACCTGAGCTAAACAGTGTATCCATAATGTCCCATTTAATCTAATAATCTTTCCTGAGGATTGATAGTGAAGGGGTAGTAGAAATCATTTTCTGATTAAGCCTGATCTTAGTTTTAGAGTAATCAGGGTCTCCAAGACCTAAATGTATATGATTTGATTGGCATGTAGTGGGCATTAGGATGGTAGGATGGGGAGCTTATGAGGTGAAATGTTTACTTCCAGGTACCCAGAATCTTAGATGAGAAAGGGAAAGAAGATAGAGTGGTGTGAAGTTTGTTCTGCAGCTTGGGCAGTAAGGAAAATCTTTGACCTCCATTAGAAGAGAGGCTTTCAGTAAAACAGAAAATACTCTTTGTACATTGGTGTTCAAGAAACACAGGACAGTGGTAACTTCACTTATATCTTGTTATGATAACCTGTGACAAGAATTAGAAGGAGTGAGCATAAAACTCACTTCAGCTATGCATATAAATCTTTCTAGAACCAAGGAGGACTTCCCTGATGGCTCAGCAGTACAGAACCCACCTGCCAATGCAGAAGACACAGGTTTGATCTGTGGGTTGGGAAGATCCCCTGGAGAAGGAAATAGCAACCCACTCTAGTACTCTTGCTTGGGAAGTCCCATGGACAGAGGGGTCTAGTGGGCTACAGTCTATGGTGTCGTGAAGAGTTGGACATGACTGAAGTGACTAAACAACAATAATCGTAGAAAACATCTGCTATTTCCTGATTGTGGAGGAATCAGGGATCACAGCAGAGTCTTACTGGAGATAAAATGCCAGTATGAGACTACAGAAGCTTTGGGGTGGGAAGGTGCTATGTTGAGATGGCGTCCATTTGGTACCAGACAAAATACTGCAAGTGCACTGTGGAAATAGACTGTTTACTGTATCCATGAGAAACATCACCTTAGAACTCCCAGAAGTACCCATGTAGGGACAAACGGAAGAAGACATTGCAAGAGAATAAAAATTCTGTGTTATTCAGGTACAGGCAAGGATGCATAGAATTTCATCTTCATTTATTTAGAAATTAATTTCTAAATACCTGCAGTGTTTCAGAAATTATTCTGAAATTCAGAGCAAACAAAGTGAATAAGTAAGACACTGTTAATGGTTAGCATAAGGGGGATATGAATCAATTAATAAACAGTAATACAAAGAACTCATACAACTCAATAGGTAAATAATAATAATAATCTAATTAGACAATGCACAAGGGAAGTGAAAGGACATTTTCCAAAGTACACATACAGGCTTCCCTGGTGGCTCAGTGGTAAAGAATCTGCCTGCAATGCAGGAGACCTGGGTTTGATCCCTGGGTTGGGAAGATCTGCTGGAGGAAGACATGGCAACCCACTCCAGTACTCCTACTTGGAGAATCCCAAGGACAGAGGAACCTGGCAGGCTACAGTCCATAGGGTTGCAAAGAGTCGGACACGACTGAAGCGACTAAGCAGCAGCAGCAAAGAACACATACAGATGGCCAACCATACATGAAAAGGTGCTGGGCATCACTAATCAGCAAGGAAATGGAAATCAAAAATGCAATGAGGTATCGCCTCACATCTGTTAAAATAACTATCATCAAAAAGACAAGAGATAATTAGTGTTGGTGAAGATATGAAGAAAAGGGAACACTTGTGCACTGTTGAGGAAATGTAAATTGATGCAGCCACTACAGAAAACACTATGGAAGTTCCTGAAAATATTAAAAATAGGATTATATGATCCAACAGTCTCACTAATGGGTATACATTCAAAGTCAATGAAAACAGGGTATTAAACTGATATCTGCACTTCTACATTAATTGCAGCATTTCTCACAGAGGCCAAGATATGAAAACAATCGAAGCCTACATCAACAGATAAGTAGATAAATAAAATGTGGGATATATATATATGCTGCTACTGCTAACTCACTTCAGTCGTGTCTGACTCTGTGCGACCCCATAGACGGCAGTCCACCAGGCTCCCCCGTCCCTGGGATTCTCCAGGCAAGAACACTGGAGTGGGTTTCCATGTGTGAAAGTGAAAAGTGAAAGTGAAGTCGCTCAGTCGTGTCCGACTCTTGTGACCCCATGGACTGCATGCAGCCTACCGGGCTCCTCCATCCATGGGATTTTCCAGGCAAGAGTATTAGAGTGGGGTGCCATCGCCTTCTTCGATATAAATATATGCATAAAATTAATTCAGCCATGAGAAAGAAAGACATCCTACCATTTGCAACAACATGGATGTACCTTAAAGTCATTATGCTAATATGAATCAGCCAGACAGAGGAAGACAAATACTCCATGGTATCACTTATATGTGTAATTTAAAAAAAAAGGCCAAACTCATAGAAACAGAAACAGTCTAGAAAAATGGTTGCCAGGGACTGAGTATGGGGGAAACAGGAAGAGGTTGTTAAAAGGTACAAACTTTCAGCTACAAGATAAGTGATCTGAGGATCTAAGGTAAAGCATGATGACTGTAGTCAATAACATTATTGTATAACTGAAATTTGCCATAAGAGTAGACACGAATGCTGTAATGTTAATATGTGTTCATTAACAAATAGGAGATTCCTTTCATGATATAAATACATATATCACATCACTATGATGTGTATCGTATATATCTTGCAATTTTATATGTTGATTACATCACAGTAAAAATTATAGAAAAAAAGCAGAGTTTCATTGCAAAATAAGGAGCCCAGAAGACAACCGAATTCCTCTGTCTATGGAATTTTCCAGGCAAGAATACTGGAGTGGATTCCCTTTCCTGTCTCCAGGTGATCTTCCTGATCCAGGGATCCAACTCACGTCTCATTTGTTTCCCGCATAGGTAGGCAGATTCTTTACCACTGAGCTGCCCCACTCCCACCTCCAAAAGTGATAGAGAAAAATCAGAGTTGTCATTGTAAAATAAGAAGCTCAGAAGACAGCCTGATAAGGAACATTAGTGATGGATTCTGGGGGTGGGAGGTGGGGGAAAATAATATAAACTGAGATCTAAAATATGAGTAAGAGTAACCTGAGTAATGCTGAGCAGGGGGCATTTCTATGTTATAGAAACAGCTTTGTGTAGTGTCTAAAGGATAGAGCTGATGGTTTGAAGTAATCAGGACCTGGATTAAATGGCTGGAATGCATGAGGTCAGTAAAGAGAGACTGCAGGCTGTAGAATAAGGTAGATTATAGACCCACTCCAGTATTCTTGGGTTTCCCTGGTGGCTCAGCTGGTAAAGAATCCGACTGCAATGTGGGAGACCTGGGTTTGATCCTTGGGTTGGGAAGATCTCCTGGAGAATGGAAAGGCTACCCACTCCAGTATTCTGGCCTGGAGAATTCCATGGACTGTATAGTCCATGGGGTCGCAAAGAAGGGTCTTGAGTTTAAACTGGATCTTGAAGGCAATGAACGTGATTAAATGACTTCTCATTTATTAGATTTACATTTTTAAAAGATCATATGGAGTGTGGATTTAAGGGATGAATAACTGGAGGGGTGGAGACAGTGATAAACACTGGAGCTTCTTTCATTTTCTTGAGCCTAGATGATTTGGGCCCCAGGTAAGATAATGACAGGAAAAGAAAAGGGAACATATTTAGAAACACTGAAGTAGTCAACCAGAAAGCACAGGATTGATAGAACGTGGGTAAATGATAAGAGTTCAAGAACTGTACTCACAGTATTGGCCAGGTAGGTTTGCTCCCTGGGTTCAACCCTCCTGGGGAAGGATGATGGGGATGTCAGAACTAGAGGCCAAACCTATAAGACTATCTCCTTATGGATTCTCATTCACCACAGTTGCCTGGTTTTGCTCTTAGCATTTCTCATTGCTCTTTGTCATTTTCCTTATGAGTATCTTCTCATCCCTTGGACCTCTGCTTTTAGTCTAGGACTCAATCCCTGGACCTCCATTTTTTTTTTTTTTTTCTGTCCCTATCTGCTATCAAAATAATCCACCTACTCTCATGGCTTAAAAACCACCTGTAAACAGGTAACTTCCCACATCTTTTTTCTACCCAAACTTGTGAACCAACTCCACACATTTATGTCCAACCATGGACTTGCAATTTTACCTGGACCTCTGATGCATACTTCCAAAAGTAATCTGAGCTTTATCTAAAACTGAGCTCCTGTTCATCCCCATATGCTCATTTTAATCCCATTAAGCAGCTTTCTCTAGGTTCCAAGTCCTATCTGGTCTCCCTACTTAGTCTCTTGCTGTTTGTAGCCAATGTGGCCTCTGCCTTGAGTAGGTAAGGGTCTTCGCAGTAATCCAGTGGAGTGAAGTTAGTGACTGAACAAGGGTGAGAGAAAAGTGGTTGGTGAATTGTGGTTGGATTTTGGATATAGTTTGAACTTATTAGACACATTGCTACTTCAGAGCCTATACATTGTTCCTTTGATTTAACATTTTCCCTGTAGATATTCCTGGGGTTGACTCCCTCACTTTCTTACGAAGGCCTCTCTAGGCCTCTCTATAAAATGTTTTACCTTACCCTAACATTTTATATTCCTTTTTCCTGATTTGTTTTTCTTTGTTATCATTAGTTATGCTTTAACATTTTATATATTTTACCTACCTAAAATACGTTAGTTGCACACCCCCACTGGAGTATAATCTCCATGAGGCAGGGATTTCCTTTTTTCTTTGTTTCTTATTCCATCTCTATTGTGTGTATAATAGTACCTGACACATAGCAAATGTTCAATGCATATTTGTGGAATGAATAGGTGAATTAACAAATTCCAAATAATTTGACTGATGTGCCGCATCTAGAAATAATAAACACATTGTCACTGGCAGGTGCTCATTTCCCAGGTCCTGCTGGACAATTCTGAGAGCATCCTAAGACGTTTCATGTTGAGAAACTCTAGTGTGGCTCAGTAAAATATAGCAACATTTAATAACATTCAGCATGTTAAAAAAATTCTGGAATAAATGTAGATCCAAAATTAAGGAGATGCTTTTTAGATAATATAATTATACATTTTCCCCTAAACACAAGAGAATGGTTCATATATATGTTTGGAAATAAAGTGTCAAAGCTCCCAAAGCAAAGTAACTGCTAAGAGAAATAAAATATTTCCAAATATCCATGAAATGATGCTATTATTTTACTTTCATGAGACACTGTTTCTTTCTCTCTAGCAATTCAATAGAGAATGTTATGACAAAAATACTGCCCTTGACCTATGGTATAGAGATATTTTATATTCCAAGAACTTTGTTTAATGAAGCAGAGGTTTTTCTGCTTACAAATGCTTAGAACTTAGACTTGGTCCAAAGAAAAATAAAACCTTTCACATGATACTTCATTGAAAAACATATGGAGGAAGAAGCAAGATTTTGATATTTATTTCCTGTTTTCAGAATACCCTTTCCTTAAAAAAATGTGAAAAGAGTAGAATGTGTAGAAATTATTTTGATATTTTAAAATATATGATTATCAAAAAATACTAATTGCAAATTAAGTATATTTGGGTTCATAAGGAAAATATATTTGAGTATTCTTTGAGTAGTTTCTCTTTTCTAGTAGTGCACAGATAATGAGTCTCTGTTGTTTTCTGTTCTACTCTATCATTTTCCAGGGGTTCATAAATTATACAATACTCTGCTTAATCTTCCACACCTTCTTTTGCTTCTCTCTTCTCTGTTTACACATTCTGAGTATATGTCAGCCAATATCAGCATTTTGATTATGAACAGAATGAAACTTATTCCAAAGCCTGTTAGCATACCAAGCAACATATTTCATAATATTTTATGGTTTTTTTTTTATTTTTTTGCCCTCTGAAAATCCATAAGTAGTATAACATTTCTTTTTGCCATTGCATGAACTTGGCATTTTTAACCAGTCTGGGATTAGCTTTTCTGTGTGTTCATGAAGCATTAAAGCTTTGCTGAACAAAACAGCTCCTTCTGACCTCTGCTAGAAAAATGGAATATCTTTAAGCATGCTCTTTTTTATTAATGGATTTTTTTTCCATTTGTAATTCTTTTCCCAAATCTCTTCTCTGTGGTTCATACTGTTGGTTTTGCTTGCATGACAGTGTTGAGGAAAATTATTTGTGTCGGGTAAATTTTTTTACTTCAATAACATTTAGCTTAAAATTAAATTATAATATATTGGGTTAATTAGTAAATAGTTTAGCTAATTAGCTTATAAAATGCAAAATCATCAGGACCTGGTCAACTTAGAGTTAAATGTGATCCAGATGTACGTTTCATATTCCTCTCTAATAGTAGGGAGACATTAAGATTGCTGTTAAGGCATGAAGCATTTTTAAATGGAAACAACAAACTTGTTCTCTAAATAACTGTAAGTTAAATGCTAAAAGGAGAGATACTTGGACAGGTAAATGAGTCAACAAAATACGGTATATCCATACTATGAAGAGGGCTTCCCTAATGTTTCAGATGGTAAAGGATCCACCTACAATTCAGGAGACCCAGATTCAATCCCTGGGTTGGGAAGATCTACTGAAGAAGTAAATGGCTACCCACTCCAGCATTCTTCCCTGGAGAATTCCATGGACAGAGAAGCCTGATGGGCTACAGTCCTTGGAGCCACAGAGAGTGGAACATGACTGAGAGACTAATACTTTCACTTTACATACAATATGAAAGAACAAGCTACTAATATACTATGCAAAATTAATGAACCTCAAAAACATCATGCTTAGTGAAAGAAGCCAGATGCAAAATATCATGTGTCATATGAGTCCATCTATATTATATGAAATTGCCATAAAAGACAATTCTGTGACATACAAAGTATATTAGTGGTTACCTGGGCTGGGAAAGGATATCAAGAATAACTTTAAAACGGATCCAGAATCTTACTAGGATGAAAATTAGGTCCTGGTGGTAAATTTATTAAAAGTTTTTTTTATTTTTTTTATTTTATTTTTAAACTTTACATAATTGTATTAGTTTTGCCAAATATCAAAATTAATCATACACTTAGCATGTATAATTTTATGTTATGTAAATTATGGCTCAATAAGATTACTTTAAAAAAAAAAAAAAAAGAGCCTTAGGTCTATATATTGTTAAGTACTCACAAACTGTCTTTTAAGGTCATCGTTCTTTCCTATGGCAATAGCATCCAAAAATGTAAACTAAAAGCTACCACCAAAAAGGATAAGCCTATTAAAACACAATCAATAGGAAGTAGTAGACAATTTATCCAGCTGAAAGAACTCAAGGTAATAAAAAAGAATACCGACAGTTCTCCCTGACCATTTCATTTCAGAAACCTGTTATCCTGTTGCCTAAAAGCATGCATATTAGGCTTACTTATTCTATGCCAATAAATACTAGAAACAGTCCCATTAGTACTTTTTCATATTATTTCTCCAAAACCTGAGTTGAATAAATATGTATTATATCTTCAGAAACCACACTAGTCATTGCATCTCTTCTAAAATACCAGCTGAATAAATAAATGCATTTTGTACTTTCAAATAAATAACACCAGTAAAATTTCCCTTCTGGTTTCAAATATCTTAGTGAAATTTAACAATTTCATAAAAATGTACTAGTTGAGGGAATTGTATTCAAGATTATGCACAAAGTCACATAAATATTCAAAAGCTTTTTTTTTTTCATTTCCACAAACATGTTTCAGCACTTAGTATATGGAATGACCTTTTTATAGAGTTATCTTTGTCATATCCGTATCTTTTTGAGTCCTATTCTGTACCCATTTTTTTTTTATTCTGTACCCATTTTTAAGGATGAGTTTTATTCAGGAGTTATCTCTATATTTTCTGCAATTTCTTTGTACTTATGGAGAAGCTTGACTACAACATATGTAGACAACTGCCTTGCTTTGAGTATTCATTTTGAAGTTTATTTCTTTTTTTATTATAGATAATAGTTTAATGGTAATTCTTTATTTGTATTGATAGCCATGTATCAAATAAGGTAACTTGTGTCCAAGGAAATTGGACTTAGTACTTTGACCTCTTAGGTACTAGTCAATAATCAACAGAGATTCTCACATTCAACATTCACCTTTTTGTATCAGTGATTGAATTTCTTAATATAGGAAGTATTTGGTATAGCATTATTTTGGTATAGCATCCATTGTTCTAAACAGCTTGGGGCTGGGAATGGGAATGGGAGAATTTAATTCAGATGACCATTGTATCTACTACTGTGGGCAAGAATCCCTTAGAAGAAATGGAGTAGTCCTCATAGTCTGAAATGCAGTTCTTGATTGCAATCTCAAAAATACCAGAATGATCTCGGTTTGCTTCCAAGGCAAACCATTCAATATCACAGAATCCAAGTCTATGCCAAATCTCTAATGCTGAAGAAGTTGAAGTTGAATGATTCTACAAAGACCTACAAGGCCTCCTAGAACCAACAACAAAAAAAGACATCCTTTTCATCCTAGGGGACTGGAATGCAAAAGTAGGAAGTCAAAAGATACCTAGAATAATGGCAAGTTTGGCCTTGGAGTACAAATTTAAGCAGGGTAAGGGCTGGGAAAAATATCAATAATCTCAGATATGCAGATGACACCACCCTTATGGCAGAAAGTGAAGAACTAAAAAGCCTCTTGATGAAAGTGAAAGAGGAAAGTGAAAAAGTTGGCTTAAAACTCAACATTCAGAAAATGAAGATCATGGCATGTGGTCCCATCACTTCATGGGAAATAGATGGGAAAACAGTGGAAACAGTGTCAGACTTTATTTTTGGGGGCTCCAAAACCACTGCAGATGGTGACTGCAGCCATGAAATGAAAAGACGCTTACTCCTTGGAAGAAAAGTTATGACCAACCTAGATAGCATATTGAAAAGCAGAGACATTACTTTGCCAACAAAGGTCCGTCTAGTCAAGGCTATAGTTTTTCCAGTGGTCATGTACGGATGTGAGAGTTGGACTGTGAAGAAAGCTGAGTGCCGAAGAATTGATGCTTTTGAACTGTGGTGTTGGAGAAGACTCTTGAGAGTCCCTTGGACTGCAAGGAGATCCAACCAGTCCATTCAGAAGGAGATCAGCCCTGGGATTTCTTTGGAAGCTAAGTCACTTCAGTTGTGTCCGACTCTGTGTGATCCCATAGACAACAGCTCATCAGGCTCCCCCGTCCCTGGGATTCTCCAGGCAAGAACACTGGAGTGGGTTGCCATTTCCTTCTCCAATGCAGGAAAGTGAAAAGTGAAGGTGAAGTCACTCAGTCATCTCCGACTCTTAGCAACTTCATGAATGACAGCCTACCAGGCTCCTCCGTCCATGGGATTTTCCAGGCAAGAGTACTGGAGTGGGGTGCCATTGCCTTCTAATAATGATGCTAAAGCTGAAACTCCAGTACTTTGGCCACCTCATGCAAAGAGTTGACTCATTGGAAAAGACTCTGATGCTGGGAGGGATTGGGGGCAGAAGGAGAGGGGGGCGACAGAGGATGAGATGGCTGGATGGCATCACTGACTCAATGGACGTGAGTCTGAGTGAACTCCAGGAGTTGGTGATGGACAGGGAGGCCTGGCATGCTGCGATTCATGGGGTCGTAAAGAGTGGGACACGACTGAGCGACTGAACTGAACTGAACTGAAAGGCTAACAGAGTTTACCAAGAGAATGCGCTGGTCATAGCAAACACTCTTCCAACAGCACAGGTGATGACTGTACAATTGGACATCACCAGATGGTCAGTACTGAAATCAGACTGATTGTATTCTCTGCAGCCAAAGATGGAGAAGCTTGATGTAGTCAGCAAAAGCAAGACCTGGACTTGACTGTGACTCAAATCATCAGCTCCTTATTGAAATTTTCAGACTCAAATTGAAGTAAGTACGGAAAACCACTAGGCTATTCGGCTATGACCTAAATCAAATCCCTTACAATTATACAGTGTAAGTGACAAATAGATTCAAGGGAATAGATCTGGTAGACAGAGTGCCTGAAGAAGTATGGATGAAGGTTCATAACATTATATAGGAAGTGATAACCAAAACTATCCTCAAGAAAAAGAAATGCAAGAAGGCAAAGTGGTTGTCTGTGGAGGCCTTACAAATATCTGTGAAAAGAAGAGAAGCTAAAGGCAAAGGAGAACAGGAAAGATATGCCCAACTGAATGCAAAGTTCCAGAGAATAGCAACAAGAGATAAGAAAGCCTTCTAAGTGACCAATGCAAAGAAATAGAGAAAAACACTAGAATGGGAAAGACTAGAGGTCTCTTCTAGAAAATTAGAGATACCAAGAGAACATTTCATGCAAAGATGGGCACAATAAAGGACAGTAATGGTATGGACCTAACAGAAGCAGAAGAGATTAAGAAAAGGTGGCAAGAATACGTAGAAGAACTATACAAAAAAACTCTTAATGTCCCAGATAACCGAGGTGAGGTGGTCACTCACCTAGAGCCAGACATTCTGGAGTGTAAAGTCAAGTAGGCCTTAGGAAGCATCACTACAAACAAAGCTAGTGGGGGTGATGGAATTCTAGCTGAACTATTTCAAATCTTAAAAAATGATGCTATGAAAGTGTTGCACTCAATATGCCAGCAAATTTGGAAAACAAAGTGACCGGAAAAGGTCACTAAATCCCATAGAAGGCAAATCCATATTATGTTCAAATTATCATACAATTGCACTCATTTCACACATGCCAGCAAGATTATGCTCAAAGTCCTCCATGTTAGGCTTTAGCAGTACAGGAACCAAGAACTTCCAGATGTACAAACTGGATTTAGAAAAGGTAGAGGAACCATAACACTAGATCACAGGAAAAGTAAGAGAATTACAAAAAAACATGTACTTCTGCTTCACTGACTACGCTAAAGCCTTTGACTGTGTGGATCACAACAAACTGTGGAATATTCTTAATAAGGTGGGGATACCAGACCACCTTACCTGCCTCCTGAGAGACCTCTATGCAGGATAAGAAGCAGCAGTTAGAACTGGACATGGAACACCTGACTGGTTCAAAATTGGAAAAGGAGTATGTCAAGGCTGTATACTATTTACCTGCTTATTTAACTTATATGCAGAGTATATCATGCAAAATGCCAGACTGGATGAATCACAAGCTGGAATCAAGATAGCTGGGGAAAATATCAACAATCTCAGATATGTAGATGATACCACGTTAATGACAGAAAATGAAGAGGAACTAAAGAGCCTCTTGATGAAGGTGAAAGAGGAGAGTGAAAAAACTGGCTTAAAACTCAGCATTCAAAAAACTAAGATCATGGCATCCAGTCCTATCACTTCATGACAAATAGATGAGTAATATGTAGAAATAGAGTCAGATTTCATTTTCTTAAGCTTCAAAATCAATGCGGGCATTGACTGCAACCATGAAATTAAAAGACACTTGCTCTTTGGAAGACTAGCTCTGACAAACCTAGGCGATGTATTAAAGAGCCAAGACATCACTTTGCTGACAAAGGTCCATGTAGTTAGTCAAAGCTTTGGTTTTCTCCAAAAGTCACATATGGATGTGAGAGTTGGATCATAAGGAAGGCTGAGCGCCAAAGAATTGACACTTATGAACTGTGGTGCTGGAGAAGACTCTTGAGAGTCCCTTGGACAGCAAGGAGATCAAACCAGTCAGTACTAAAGGAAATTAACCCTGAATATTCATTGAAAGGTCTGATGCTAAAGCTGAAGTTCCAATACTTTGGCCACCTGATGCAAAGTGCTGGCTCATTGGAAAAGAACCTGATACTGAGAAAGATTGAAGGCAAGAGAAGGAGGCGACAGAAGATGAGATGGTTGGATGGCATCACTGACTCAATGGGCATGAGTTTGAGCAAACTCAGGGAGATAGTAAAAGACAGAGACGGCTGGCATGCTGCTGTTCATGGGATTGCAAACATGAACTAAGTCAGATATGACTTAGTGACTGAACAACAACAATATATGAACTGCCTTGATCATAAATGTCAAAGTCATAAAGGATTCAGTATGCATCAATAAGAATTTGATTCTAGAAAACAGATAAGCCATTTAAAATGTACCACTTCCCTGGTGGCTCAGACACTTTCCTGCAGTGTGGGAGACCTGGGTTTGATCCCTGGGTCAGGAAGATCCCCTGCAGAAGGGAATGGCAACCCACTCCAGTATTCTTGCCTGGTAAGTCCCATAGACCGAGGAGCCTGGAGGGCTACAGTCCATGCGGTCACAAACAGTCAGACACAACTGAGTAACTAACACCCTCACAGAGTCCTAATTAATCTTTGCTGCATGGAACAATAGATTGAGTGTGATAGGGTGTTTTAAATTTTCAGGGGAAGCTGAAAAGTTGAATACTCAGATGAAATTCCCCTATTGTTAAATTTGACAACTAACTCAAAAATTTTAAAACAGCGTACCTGGCAAAATTTACCTGAGGACAGGTTTCCTAGGAGCCAATTCAATACTTCTACTTTACAATACCATCTCCATTTGTCTAAACTGTCTTTCTCTCTCCTACTTAAAAATGAAAACTAGCAAAATCCTAGTTTTCATTTTTCTATGAAATCTTCCATTTGTATTTCTGTACTCTTCCATTATAGAAATTGTGACTTTATTAAAGTAATATTTGTGTACATTCATTTCAGTCTCTCTCTAGTGGAAAATAGTTCCTCAACGTTCATGAGAGCAGGGTGTTTTCTGTTCTCATTTTATGTTCATAGCACAGTTACTGTAGATATTTGACATGCAAGTGTTTGAATGAACAACTGAGTAAGTATATTAACTACTTAAATTTAAAAAGATTGATTTCGTATCTTAGCTCTGCCACCAATTTGTTATACTGTTAGATACAAGTCACTTCCACTGCTCGGGCTTCAGTTTTATCATCTAGATAAGAATACAATTTGGATTCTTCCTGTGGTCTTCAATAATCTATTTTAATGATATGAAATAATAATAATATCAATAGTGAGTAATGTTCACTGAACCCTTACTGTGTACCAAGAACTGTGACAAGTGCCTTCAGAAAAGTATTTCATTTAAACTTCACACGATGCTTGGGGCTGGTGCGCTGGGATGACCCAGAGTGATGGTAAGGGGAGGGAGGTGGGAGGGGGGTTCAGGATGGAGAACACATGTACACCCATGGTGGATTCATGTCAATATATGGCAAAACCAATACAATATTGTAAAGTAATTAGCCTCCAATTAAAATAAATAAATTTATATTAAAAAAGAAAAAAATAATCTTCACACAATATTATAAAATAGGTAATTTTGTCCCATTATACAGATAAGAAAAATACACTTGGAGAAGCATTTTGTGTTGTCATTAAACTACAGATGTGTGATTTACTTTATTGTTGTTGGAAAATCTTTCTTTTTTTTTTTTTAACAAAGGTGAAGTTTATTAGGTAATTCCTTGTTGCTTCCCTATTCTAAGAGATTTGTGAATCATAATAACTGAAGTTCTCTTTGTTTAAGAGTTTAATCATAGTCACTGAAATGGCTACTTATATCCTGTTTGGCTCTATATAACACTACATTTCCTGTACTCCAAGTCTTTCGTGGAGCCCCACTACTCAAAGTGTGGTCCTGAGACAATCAGCATCACCACCATCCAGGAGCTTGTTAGAAATGCATAATCATTATCCCCAGCAGAGACCGACTGAAACAGAATCTGCATTTTAACAAGATCCCCAGGGGATGTCCGTGCACATTAAAATTTCAGAAGCACTGACACAGAGAAAAATTGTTCCTGGTTTATCACCATAATCCTATCAATAGGGAAACAGATAACTAAGGACTCCCTTCAAAAAGGAGGTCTCCAAAAGTGGAAAATAAGAAAATCTATAAGGAAGCATCAGTGACATGACCCTGAAGCTGTATAAAGAAGCATCAGTGACATGACCCTGAGACTGTACTTAAAGAAACTGAATATCCATTTCTGCTTGTTTTTGTTTTACATAGCAACATCCCTTGGTAAAACAATTCATTGGCCAAGTTTAGTCTCCAATTGTTAGTTACTTACTTTCTTTGAGAGTTGGCACGCCTGTTTTACTGGAGGTTTTCCTTACTGTGCCTTCATGCCATGGAGAGTTGTGAGTCAGAATAATTGAAGTTGTATTCCTTGTATTCCTTTCAGACACTTTAATTACAGATATTACCAAGACTCAGGCTATCTATTTTAAAGCCAAATCTGTGAAAGTTGTTTTTTTGTTTTTGTTTTCATTTTTTCTGTAAGCACTTGTATATCCTATATCAGTTTTAAACCATGTTAGGAAAAAAAAAAAAAAAAAGCCTTCAGTTGAAATCGTTGTTAATAATTGCTCTTGTCAAGGTCAAATAAATACTTTCCTGAGTAATAACAAGACAAGAAAAGGTTAGGTGCCTCATTGTATTCAGTAAGTTGGAGCAACTGGTATAATATAAACTTAAAAAAAAATCATTATTCTTTCAGTGAGCAAACTTTTCTCCCTGTTTCTTGTTTTGAAAATATGGTGTCTCACAGCTAAGATGGATAGAAAAATGGAGTATGCATCACCTCAGTATTATGCATTTTCAGAAGAAACTGATTCTTCCTTTTTTACTTGTCTCTTCCTGGCTAGCTAGGTCTATGGAAGAGAAACATCTCTTGGATAACTCTGGTGGCTTTTAATACGTTATCAGTGTTGTAAAAGAACCTCTTTCTTCTGGTGATCATACTTCTTGCTTATTACTGAATTCCTCTTGGAAACAGTGGAAGGGAAGAGATTCATGTAAGGGAGATCAGAGTCTTGGGTAAAGCAAGATTGACCTGTTTATAAATATGTATAACTATGCATTTCTATTCTTTCTGCTTTATCAAGGAGATCTACTAAAAAGATATATCAAAATCATGTTACACTGAAATTTGTAAATAACATACAGAATCAGTTGGATAAAATCTCAATTAAGAATAGCTCTAATTCTGTGGATTCTGGTCGATGAAAATGACCAGTAAAAATTTGCTTGCAGTTGACCATTAGAAGAATATAGAACTATATTCCTTGAATATAGTCACTAGTGTGTGTGGTCGGAGTGCGGGGAAGGTTATTACTAAGATATGTGACAAGTGGGCAGGAAGATTCCAGGGCAGGCCACAGCTAAAACACCAGGAAAAATGATTCAAAGCTGAACTTATTCAACATTTTCAACTGTAGTTTAGTTTGCCTGTTTTCAACATTTTCAACTACATTCAAACTGTAGTTAATTTGCCTGTTTCTGAGAGTCGTTGTATGGTAAATGCTGAGAGAATAAGCTTTCCACTCTGATTCATTTTTTTGTTTTCAGTGATTACCTGTTCTTCCAATCCAATAATAGTCTTTATTGTTAAGCTATATATGAGACTTTATTAATTTGTTTACTTTATAGCTAAATTTCCATTTTTTTCTTTCTTAGCAGTATAGCTGTTTGAGTCATGAATTTTCAAAAATGATATTTTGAAATAAGCACTTGTTACACGCAAAAGTCTTGTTACTCAGCAAGCTCAGCTGACTTTTCTGAAACATTTTCCAGCAAATCTTCTTGATATTTGCATATTTGCTGTCTTCTGGTGATTATACCAAGCCAATTCTTCCTCAAGAAAAATATCATCCTTGTTTGTGTCTATTTTTTTTTCTTATTCTTCATAGAATTATTCTTAAATTTTTGAAAAGTTAATGCCTTTACCAACATCTCCCCTTGGCTTAGAAGAATATAGGTGTGTATACCTATATCATGCAATCAGAAGTTTACCTTTCTCACTGTTTATCTCCTTATGTACATACATATTACATACATGTGCATAGAAATAACTACAAATATACATTTGAGTGTGTATTAATTGCTCAGTCATGTCCAACTCTTTTGTGACCCCATGGACTGTAGCCTACCAGGCTCCTCTGTTCCTGGAATTCTCCAGGCAAGAAGCCATTCCCTTCTCCAGGGGATCTTCCTGAACCAGAGATCGAACCTGGGTCTCACTGCTGATTGTGTCCAGATAGTCCTCTTCACTTTACCCATGCATTGTTTTTATAGTAGAAACTGACCTTTTAAACTTGGAGTCTCATTTCCAAACCCTTTTGCCTTAAAATAGGATGCTTGTTTCCAAAATTTCCCACTTTCATGATACTGCTGCTGAAATTCTGTGCATTCAGTTTCTTTTTTTTCCCACACATAGACTAGAGTGAAAAGGAATTCCAAATTTTAAGAACATTTCTAAAAATCTGGTGGCTGTTTTAAGAGTAGCTGCATCTAATCAACTGAGTCAACTCAACTCTTCACAGTTTTGCTGATAGAAGCCCATCATTTGTGAATTTATAGTTATAAATGTGTTTGAGCTGTTTATGTCTCATTTAAATTAAGGAAGATTATAAAATCAGGAAAAGAAGTGCAATTGCAACTCTATTAATCTTAAATCAGACATTTCCTGTGGCTATCCTAGAACTGTTACTTTACAAATAAGATGGCTGTGTCTATGTGTGCATACCTATGGAAAAGGCCAAGACAGGGAACTTGTCTTCATCTTGTCCGGTTTTATTTCCCACAAGTAAAAGAGTTATTCATCCATCTATTCAGTAATATTTTTGCTTCCTGCTGTAGATGCACCACTGTGCTAACTTTGTAAGGAAATAACTGAAAACTAAGCTCAAGCATGATAATGAAATTTGATTCAATTCAGTACATCAACTAGTATTAGATTTACCAGTTACCAAACTATGTGCTAGCCCTGAAGTCAGGCAAGTGAATAAAGCATAGGATCTTTGTTAGAGAGATCACAATATCCTAGAAGAAACAATATAGGAATCAAATGCCAAGAGACAACTATAATGTTCTGCTGGTGATAAAATTGAAATGCACACAAGAGAAGGGATCATTAATTCTTCCTAGAAGTGGAAGATGAGAAGTTTCCCTGGTGGCTCAGTCAGTGAAGAATCCACTTGTTTATGCTGGAGAATGCCTGCAGTACAGGAGACACGGGTTCAATCCCTGGATTGGGAAGATCCCCTGGAGAAGGGAATGGCAGCCTACTCCAGTATTTTTGCCTGGGAAATCCCAAGGAGAGAGGAGCCTGGTGGGCTCAAGTCCACAGGGTTGCAAGAGTCAGACTTGACTTAGCGACTAAACTATCACACACCACAGAAGTGGAAGACAGGTAAGAGACAAAGTGAGCAGAGATGGAGAAAATCAGGGTTTATCTGGGAGTTGAAGAAGATAGAAGACCAAGGAAATTTGAGGTAGTGACACTTCAGATGTGGTAGTTTTGTACAAAAGCATACAGTCTAGAGAACGCAAAACATGCTCAGATTATTTCTCCTATAGGAACTCATGTAACCTGCAGATCAATTCACAGGAAATTTTTTTTCTGTTCCTTTCATTTCACAGATAGTGGCTCAGGAATATTTAGTAAGTGATTGAAGTCACACAGTGAATAAGTCCTGAATAAGGGTAAAAACTCAAGTCTGTCTTTATGACTTTTTTAAAATCATGATATTCTTTTTAGTGAAAAGCAGTATAAAGCAGCTTAAGTAATAAGAGGAAGACAGTATTTTACATTATTTTTTGTGTTATGAAGTTTTGTATGCTTTGTGTTGGAATTTGCTATCTTTGTATTATCTGGAACATTTTTTTTTATTGGAGTTTTACATTATTGAATATCTATTAGTGTTTAATTTCGAAGAGCTAATAAATTGCTAATCTGAGAACAGTAGTCTTTCCCTTTTTAGACCTTATTTCTGAGCATGCTTATTTCTGTAGAGCAATTTAATTTTCATGTTAGGAGAAGTGTCTGAACCGTATTCTAGATAGCTTGTTTTTTATTTTTGTTTAAATCATCCCTCATCTCACATGAAGTACATCTAAGAATTACAGTCTGCTTAAACATTTCTGCTGTATTTTTCAAAAGGATCTCATCTTTGTCCTGTTACATGGTTTATTTTTACCATTTGAGCCTTTATTCAACTTAGTTTAAATAAGTTATAAAAGCTATCGTTTATGTTGGCATTAACTGAAGATATTGTCATGAACGGAATAAGAATATCTTTCTTTATAAGGGTCTCTTTCAAAACATTTTAGAATATAAAAAGTCTTTCATCCTAACACCACTACTTAGTTCTTAGATTCACAAATCTGTAACTGTAAAACACTTAAAATTGTTGATATTTCTTTCCATATTAAACTTTAACAATGGATGACTTTGATAAGCCAATTAGCTTTTTAAATGATAATAAGGATTATATGGACATCTGTGTCTTATAGTCTAATCATTCATACTATTTTATGAGAAACCTAAAGTTGGACGAGACATGAGATATTTCAGAACACTGGAACAGCTTCTTTTTTCTCTTGTTTCTTGAATGCACATAAGATAACTTTGTTACTTACTGGATAAATTCAGCCCCCATAAATCCTAAATAGGCACAAAATCATTTAAGGACAAGTTTAAAATAGATGCTTAACTGATGTTCATTATGTATCTAGGATACATATGTCATATTCTGCATATTGAGGGTCATTTTAGTAACCCAGAGATACTACCAGTTGTAAGAATCATAAAATACTTCTCATTTATTTTAAATCTAAACTCCTATGTTTTATACATACTTTTGGTTATTTTAAATATTTCACTCAGCAAATATTTACTGAGCTCTTAATAAATTCTAAGTTCTATGATAGACACCAAAAAAGGAGACATAGTAATATAAGACCCCTCTCCCAAGTTTAACAAACAGAAAATTGTGCCACTTGGTAATCTCATAAGAAATGTAAAAGGTTTCTAGACAGGGAATAAAGAAAAAGGAGTAGCCTACTTCATACAGAACAGTTAAGCAAAAACTCTCTAGAAGGTGACTTTGAAGCTGAGAAAGTGAAGACAAGGAAAAAGCCTGAAATGAAAAGATCAGGCAAATAGTTTAGGTAGCATGTTAGTTATCCATCATTGCATAGCAAATGACTTCAAAACTTACTAGCTTAAAACATCATGTTTATGTCTCATGGTTTCTTCAGGTCAGGAGTCAAGACAGACCTTTGCCATTATATATGGGTTGAGTTTTAAAAAACAGCAATATATCAACTTTGATTTAATAACACTACCTAATTACTTTAAAATAACATTGTAACTAAATCCTAAAACCTCGTTATGAAATTTCATTATGTGGTTTATTAAAAGAATGTTTATTTAAAAAAAGACACAGCTTTGCTGGGTGACTCTGATGTAAGGTCTCTTGGAAGTTTGCCTTGTGCTGTTGTCCTCTGCTCTGGTGTCTGAAGGCTCGAGTAGGGCAGGATTTCCTTCCAAATACAGTCAAATGGATATAGTCAGAACTACTTCAAATCTCTTATGATTATACAGTGGAAGTGACAAATAGATTCAAGGAATTAGATCTGATAGACAGAGTGTCTGAAGAACTATTGACAGACGTTTGTGAAATTGTACAGGAGTCAGTGATCAAGACTATCCCCAAGAAAAAGAAATGCAAAAAGGCAAAATGATTCTCTGAGGAGGCCTTACATATAGCTGAGAAAAGAAGAGAAGCTAAAGGCAAAAGAGAAAAGAAAACATATACCTATATGACTGCAAAGTTCCAAAGAATAGCAAGGAGAGATAAGAAAATATTCCTCAGTGATCAATGAAATAAAGGAAAACAATAGAATGGGAAAGACTAGAGATCTCTTCAAGAAAATTAGAGATACCAAGGGAACATTTCATGCAAACATGGGCACTATAAAGGACAGAAGTGGTATGAACCTAATAGAAACAGAAGATATTAAGAAAACGTGGCAAGAATACACAGAAGAACTGTACCAAAAAGATCTTGAAGACCCAGATAACCACAGTGGTATGATTACTCACCTAGAGCCAGACATCCCGGAGTGCATTTAATTCAGGTGGGCTGCTATGAACAAAGCTAGTGGAGGTGATAGAATTCCAGCTGAGCTATTTCAAGTCCTAAGAGTTGATGTTGTGAAAGTGCTACACTCAATATGCCAGCAAATTTGGAAAACTCAGCAGTGGCCACAGGACTGGAAAAGGTCAATTTTCATTCCAATCCCAAAGAAAGGTGATGCCAAAGAATATTCAAACTACCGCACAATTGCACTCATCTCATACGCTAGCAAAGTAATGTTCAAAATTCTCCAAGCCAGGCTTCAACAGTACGTGAACTGAGAACTTCCAGATGTTCAAGCTGGTTTTAGAAAAGGCAGAGGAACCAGAGATCAAATTGCCAACATCCATTGGATCATAGAAAAATCAAGAGAATTCCAGAAAAAACATCTACTTCTGCTTCATTGACTACACTAAAGCCTTTGACTGTGGATCACAACAAACTGTGGAAAATTCTTAAAGAGATGGGAAAACCAGACCACCTTACCTGGCTGCTGAGAAATCTGTGTGCAGGTCAAGAAGCAACAGAACCAGACAAGGAACAACAGACTGGTTCCAAATTGGGAAAAGAGTATGTCAAGGCTGTATATTGTCACCCTGGTTATATAACTTATATGCAAAGTACATCATGCAAAATGCTGGACTGAATGAAACACAGGCTGGAAACAGGATTGCCAGGAGAAATATCACTAACCTCAGATATGCAGATGACACCACCCTTATGGCAGAAAGCAAAGAGGAAGTGAAGAGCCTCTTGATGAAAGTGAAAGAGGAGAGTGAAAAAGCTGGCTTAAAACTCAACGTTGTAAAAACTAAGATCATGGCATCCAGTCCCATATCTTCATGACAAATAAATGGGAAAACAATGGAAACAGTGACAGACTTTATATTCTTGGGCTCCAAAAACACTGCAGATGGTGACTACAGCCATGAAATTAAAAGATGTTTGCTCCTTGGAAGAAAAGCTATGACAGACCTAGACAGCATATTAAAAAGCAGTGACATCACTTTGCTGACAAAGGTCTGTCTACTCAAAGCTATGGTTTTTCCAGTAGTCGTGTATGTATGTGAGAGTTGGATCATAAAGAAAGCTGAACACTGAAAAACTGATGCTTGAACTGTGGTGTTGGAGAAGATTCTTGAGTCCCTTTTACTGCAAGGAGATCCAACTAGTCCATTCTAAAGGAAATCAGTCCTGAATATTTATTGGAAGGACTGATACTGAAGCTGAAGCTCCAATACTTTGGCCACCTGATGCAAAGAACTGACTCATTGGAAAAGACCCTGATGCTGGGAAAGATTGAAGGTGGGAGGAGAAGGGGACGACAGAGGATGAGATGGTTGGATGGCATCACCAATTCGATAGACATGAGTTTGAGCAAGCTCTGGGAGTGGGTGATGAACAGAGAAGCCTGGTGTGCTGCAGTCCACGGGGTCACAAAGAGTTGGACACGACTGAGCCACTGAACTTACAGTCACATGGATATAGTCAGAATTCAATTTCTCCTCAGTTATTTTACTGATGACCTCAGTTCTTAATGACTTTGGACCAAAGACCTACCTCAGTGCCCTGACTTGTTATCCTTCCCAAAGGATCTCACAACACTATAGCTGGCTTTTCTCAGAGTAACAAGAAAGAACACTCAGTCCTTTGTAATCTAATCACAGAAGTGACATTTCATCATCTTGCTATATTCTATTCTTCTGAAACTGATCACTGGACCCAGTCTACACTCATGGGAGAGGATTAAACAAGAGTGTAAATATCAACAAATAGGAAACATAGAGGGCCATTGTATAGCCTGCCCACCACAGGTGAATAGAATAGTTTAATACCAAATGTCTTGAATTTGAAAGTAGCGTGAATGTTCTAGAAATTTTCAAGAGACTAGTGTAGCTTAAAGGTGGAGGTTGGAGGCAAGATTATGTAATAAGATTGGATCAGTAAATAGAAACCAGCTAATTTAGGCACATAGGGCTGTGTCCGTCATAGTAGGAAGCTGTGAGTGCAAAATTAAGAATACCCTTCCAGAAGCGCTTCTTTTTAATGAGAAGTATATACATATTTTTAACATGAGTAAAAGAATATTGCATATGTCTAAATTCATACTTTTAATGAACTAGGGTAGCAGAGTAACCCTGAATCCTCACACGCATATATCCAGTGATGAGAAATGATGAATTATGCATGTAACATTTCTCAGCTTCTCACAGTTTTCACTGGAGCCTGCATTTCAACACTGATTGCAGACGGTCCACGAATCCACCCAAAAGCCAGATATGCTGAACAAAAGCTGCTGTTGCCTGGGACAACCCTATCCTTTAAGCATACTAGGACATAAATTGTGTTTCTAGGAAATTTTACACAGGGTTTAAAAAAAAAAAAAAAAAAAAAAAACTGTTCTTGCAAACCAAATGCTTCACATAATTTGAAGTTTCTTGTGATTTTTTCTAAGAATGTTGTTTGTCGCACCACGACAGAGATGAATTTTAATGTACAATTGGAGCACATATTTGCTGAGATATTTGATCTTGTAATTTATGGTATTGTTCCTTGTATACCATCAATTGCAAGATCTTTTCTGCCATAGAGGCAGCTTTTTTACAAATTGTCCTAGTTCCATGAAGTGAGTGGGGAACTAAATATTTACCACTAGAGATTTATTAGATGTAAAGATAAACTAGAGAGGAAAAAATATCAAAAAAAGTAAAGAATATTCATCTTTGGGGAAATAGAAAAGAGCAAAAACCCCCCATAAGAAATATTTTAGAATCATTATTTAGGGAAACTCATTCATTTTATTCTATCATTCAAGTTATAATAATGTTTTATTAAGTAAATCAATTGATGATAAAATTTTTCTTATCTGTCTTTACATGCATTCATCTCTAAAGAAGATGAAGGTAGTATTTTAACTTTATCATGTGTCCAGATAAAGTTATACCACAGTTATAACTGGAAAGATTCTTTCATTTTAGGTTTTGTCTAATATTAGTGTTTCAGACATTAATTAGTTATTTTTTATGCATCTTAGCAACCCATTAACAAAGAGTTAATTGAATAACAGGAAATATGTATCAAGTTATTCCCTTAAACCCCTTTTTTTCAGTAATTGTTTCTCCTTTTAAGAGAACATTATCTTTCTCACAGATGGTTGGAGTGATGTATTGTGGGAAATTAAACACACTTGGCTTTTTTCCTGAATTTTCTACTTAGCAACTAAGGCCGCTCACCCCAGAAGAATTATTTAACTCTTCCCCAGATACCCTCTTAATCAACAGCAGTAGGATCACAGTTGGAAAACTCTTTTTTTATAGTCCCCAAACACTATTTTACTTTCTTTTTATTTCTGTTTTAAGTATTTGTAACATTATGGAATAGCAGGCCATAAAATATATTTATTTTGAAACCAAAGGTAGAATTTAGAACGGACTAACTTGCAATCATCCAAACATTTACCACTGTGTAGAGTGTGGAGCAGTGTCCCTCGAGAGGGATGGGTGACTTGACACAACCTTTGAGGAGACCCATCTGGTAATATATCTCAACATTTTAAACACGCAGATATTTTGATCTCTTATTCAGTTTCTGGAAATTAGTCCTAAAGAAAGGGAAAGAAAAAAAGATTTGTACTTCCAGATAAACAATATCTATTCTAGAATTTATATTAATGAAAAATTAATCTATTGTTCCTATGGAATTTATGCAATATGAGTAATACATAATAGTTTATGACATTATATATGTATAATATAATAATATTTACAAATAATAATGGATCATCTTTATTGAGTTTTTGCTCTGTGTCAATAATATACTGAGCTCTTCACACCTATCATATCAAATTCTCTATATATCTAATTCTCTCCACATTCTGATAACATAGGTACTATAATTATCCCCATTTTTCAGATAAAAAAGCTAAGCTGTAGAGGTGTTAAATACCACCTTAATACTAGCTCAGTTATATAGCCAGTGAGTAGCAGATCTGAATGGATTACAAATTCATATTAAGAAAAAGATAGGCTTAACCTTGACATGAAATGATAGATAAGGATTAAAGCAGATAATAGAAAATATATTTAATGTCATCACATTTATGTAGTAATTATTTTGCACATGGATTTTAAATAAAAGATCATCCAGTCTGTCTCATGTATTTATCTGTTCATTCTATTGCATATCTCTAGTGATGATAGCCGGAGAAGGCAATGGCACCCAACTCCAGTACTCTTGCCTGGAGAATCCCAGGGACGGGGGAGCCTGGTGGGCTGCCATGTATGGGTTTGCACAGAGTCGGACACGACTGAAGCGACTTAGCAGCAGCAGCAGCAGCAGTGATGATAACCAATCCCACTCCCAAGTTTCCTTCCATCTTTTATAAACATGAGACTGAATTTGACATCCAGAAAGAAGCAGGAGTGGGGAGTACAGTAGAGGCATTTACCATATTGAATTCCTAGTATAAGGGAAAAAATAATAATAATAATTCTTCCTCTACCCTTCTAGGTTCTTGGCTGATAAACCCCTGTAATAGATAAACAGGAGAATAAACAGAAGTTTAACAACACATTTATGTCTTGTGTACACGGGATGATACCTAGGAAAATTGGTAACTCTCACCAAAATGGCTCAAGCCATCACCTTAAATACCATCTTCAGCTAAATACAAAAGAAAGATGTTGTGGGGTGAGAGGAAGGCCTATAATGGAGGTTACCAGGTGAAGAACAGATAAACAGGAGTCTGGTTGTTTTGGGGAGCTAAAACAGCCTTCTCCATTGATAAGAATTTCTAGCAACTTATTCACCCTCCTCTTCCTGGTACAGAGAGGAGGAGGAGATATGTGCTCAGTCGTGTCTGACTCTTTAGGGACCCCATGGATGGTAGCCCGCCAGGCTCCTCTGTCCATAGAATTCTCCAGGCAAGAGTACTGGAGTGAGTTGCCATTTCCTACTCCAGGGGATCTGCCTGACACAGGGGATCTTCCCTTACAAATAAAGATTTCCCTTATGAATATCTATTTGATTTTTAGAGCTTCTCCTGTGTCTACAGCCACTCAAAAATAATTAGCACAGAGTAATTTTTATGCCAAAGAGATGTATTTTAGGGTGGTAAATTCTGCTCCTCTTCACTAGCTGCACCCCTGCCTTTCCCAACTATTTCAATCTGTGAAGCCAGACTTTCCTAAACTGCTTTGACCTGGACCTCTTTCATTTGAAATAATAATACCTTTTGCTGTTCCATAAGTCATTATTTGAGCATGAGACAGTCAAGCTTACTCCACTGTGGGTTTGTTTTTATTGTGTATAGGCTTTTTTTTTTTTTCTTTTTCTTCATTATTTTTTTATTCTCTGCTACCATTTTATATATGTGAATTTTAAACATTTTTTATTAAAAGTAAGACTAATAATGACACCCCAAATATGATTCTTATCTAAATTTCATTTCTAGCAACTTATTCACCCTCCTCTTCCTGGTACAGAGAGGAAGAGGAGATGTGTGCTCAGTCATGTCTGATTCTTTATGGATAGAGCCCGCCAGGCTCCTCTGTCCATAGAATTTTCACTTATCACCGTTAACTTACCAAAAATGTAAAAATAGTTCCATAAAGGGTTACAGTGAGACTTGTGGATGACTTAGGAAATTTATTTCTTCCATTATCTGTTTACTAGTGACTACCGAGACCTGTAGTTGCAACATTGTTTCAATTGTCAGCCCTACTGACCAAGGATATTTTTGTTAGAGTTTATTTGTAAGTGATTTTAAATGAGAAGATAAGAGGGCTTTAAAAAATGTTTTAATACGAAGTCATCTTGAAATATTGAAGACACTTTCTCAGACTGCGTTTACACATGCACAAACATATACACCTATACGCTACATATACGTGTGTGCACATATGTTCTTTTACCTTCCAGACCCAAGACATTTTCCTCTTAAGCAAAACATGTCACATCAGATAGATTATAGGTTTGCCAGCCCCATCTGGGGAGAAGGCAATAGCAACCCACTCCAGTACTCTTGCCTGGAGAATCCCAGGGACAGTGGAGCCTGGTGGGCTGCCATCTATGGGGTTGCATAGAGTCGGACATGACTGAAGTGACTTAGCAGCAGCAGCAGCAGCAGCCCCACCTGGAGACCTAGATCTTATTTAAGTATGTCAAAGTAACTCAAGTAGTCCTTGCTAATCAGATTCCCAAAATACATTTGGGAGCTCAAAATTTCATTATTTCTACTTCATAAGGTAACTATTGTGGGGGGAGGGATAGATATCTAATTTGTGAAATATTGACTTGTTTACTAAGACAAAAATAAAAGAAGCAGTAATAGTCAGAAAAAGAGTACCGTTCCACACACTCTAAAATCAATACACAACACAGCCTTAGTACACCTATAGAAGACAGCTGTGTTCCAGTCATCTGGGGCATTTTTCTCTACCACTTTAGGTATGAATTGCCTTTTATCAAGGAAAATAAAACAAACAATAACAATAACCAAAAATAACAGTCCAGCAATGTATAAGAAGAAAATAAAAAAAGATGCATCACACTCCCCAGTATTATTAACAAGGAAGATAAATCAACATGTTTTTCAAGCCCTAGTATAACATTTAAAATTGCTCTTGATAATGAAGAAAAATAAAGCAATGATCCACTTTTTAGATTTTAAAAATCTGATCTAAATATATTTCTCAAGGTTTTAAGACAAATTGGTCTTTTGCCTTTCAGGTGATACAAAATAATCATTGCCAAAATCTCATTTTCTTTGATTATTTACTTTGAAAACATTTTTTCATATTTTACACTTAATATCGAAACACCTGTGTTCTTAATTTGCTTTAAAAATATTCTTATTAGATACTCTTCTGAAAATTTGTTAGAAAAAAAATGTTCTTTTTATATTTACTAATTTGGTATTTTAACTGAAGATGGCCTCTTGTGTGTGTCCTAGCTTCATTTGTATATTCACTGATTTTTCTAAATATTTATTTAGATCCCATCCTTTCTACATCTTGTGCATACGCTGCTGAGTGAACACCTGAGAAGTGAAGCTGGGAGAGACTTTTTGCATCAGGTTGAATTTGTGGTTTGTTGGAGAAAATTAATACTTAAGATAATAATTCCACTAGAGGTTCATAAGGAATATAATACTGTGATCTGAATGCTTTTACAAAATGCATAGGAAGTCAAATATGGGCAACTTAGGGAAACTGACTGGAGAGGACACCTCTCATGTGGTTCTGGATAAATGAGCAGGAGCTTCCTGAGAAGAAAAGCTGTCCCACTCTCCCCAGAGGGCCTTTGCACACACTGTTAATATTTCATCTGCCTGGGCATCCATTTGTTTCCATTTACTCTCTCTTTCCTTTACTATGTAAGGTATGATCTACCATTTACTTATCAGCATTATCATTACTTTCTCAGGGAGACCTCTCTGGATCTGCAAATTGAATTAGTTTTCCATTCAAAGGAAAACTTTGACAGGGATGTATTTCTTTTCTTTTTATAGTCTCAGCTTGCAATTATATGGACATTAGTGTGATTATTTCATTAGAGTCTTCTTTAACATCACTGTAAGCTCTATAGATTTAAGGGAATAGATCTGATAGAGAGAGTGCCTGATGAACTATGGACGGAGGTTCGTGACATTGTACAGGAGACAGGGATCAAGACCATCCCCAAGAAAAAGAAATGCAAAAAAGCGAAATGGCTGTCCCAGGAGGCCTTACAAATAGCTGTGAAAAGAAGAGAAGCAAATAGCAAAGGAGAAAAGAAAAGATATAAGCTTCTGAATGCAGAGTTCCAAAGAATAGCAAGAAGAGATAAGAAAGCCTTCCTCAGTGATCAATGCAAAGAAATAGAGGAAAACAATAGGATAGGAAAGACTAGAAATCTCTTCAAGAAATTAGAGATATCAAGGGAACATTTCATGCAAAGATGAGCTCAATAAAGGACAGAAATAATATGGACCTAACAGAAGCAGAAGATATTAAGAAGAGGTGGGATGAATACACAGAAGAACTATGCAAAAAAGATCTTCACGACCCAGATAATCACGATAGTGTGACCATCCCCTAGAGCCAGACATCCTGGAATGTGAAGTCAAGTGGGCCTTAGAAAGCATCACTATGAACAAAGCTAGTGGAGGTGATGGAATTCCAGTGGAGCTATTTCAAATCCTAAAAGATGATGCTGTGAAAGTGCTGCACTCAATATGTCAGCAAATTTGGAAAACTCAGAACTGGAAAAGATCAGTTTTCATTCCAATCCCAAAGAAAGGCAATGCCAAAGAATGCTCAAACTACTTCACAATTGTACTCATCTCACACACTAATAAAGTAATGCTCAAAATTTCTCCAAGCCAGGCTTCAGCAATACATGAACCATGAACTTCCAAATGTTCAAGCTGGATTTAGAAAAGGCAGAGGAACCAGAGATCAAATTGCCAACATCCGCTGGATCATTGAAAAAGCAAGAGATTTCCCAAAAAATATCTATTTCTGCTTTATTGACTATGCCAAAGCCTTTGACTGTGTGGGTCACAATAATCTCTGGAAAAATCTGAAAAAGATGGGAATACCAGACCACCTGACCTGCCTCTTGAGAAACTTGTATGCAGGTCAGAAAGGAACAGTTAGAACTGGGCATGGAACAACAGACTGGCTCCAAATAGGAAAAGGAGTATGTCAAGGCTGTATATTGTCACCCTGCTTATTTAATTTATATGCAGAGTACATCATGAGAAACGCTGGGCTGGACAAGCACTAGCTGAAATCAAGATTGCCAGGAGAAGTATTAATAACTTCAGATATGCAGATGATACCACCCTTATGGCAGAAAGTGAAGAGGAACTCAAAAGCCTCTTGATGAAAGTGAAAGAGGAGAGTGAAAAAATTGGCTTAAAGCTCAACATTCAGAAAACTAAGATCATGGCATCTGGTCCCATCACTTCATGGGAAATAGATGGCGAAACAGTGGAAACAGTGTCATACTTTATTTTTCTGGGCTCCAAAATCACTGCAGATGGTGATTGCAGCTATGAAATTAAAAGAAACTTACTCCTTGGAAGGAAAGTTATGACCAACCTAGACAGCATATTAAAAAGGAGAGACATTACTTTGTCAACAGAGGTTTGTCTAGTCAAGGCTATGATTTTTCCAGTAGTCACATATGGTTGTGAGAATTAGACTATAAAGAAAGCTGAGCACCAAAGAATTGATGCTTTTGAACTGTGGTGTTGGAGAAGACTCTTAAGAGTCTCTTTGGACTGCAAGGAAATCCAACCAGTCCATCCTAAAGGAGATCAGTCCTGGGTGTTCATTGGAAGGACTGATGTTGAAACTGAAACTCCAATATTTTGGCCACCTCATGTGAAGAGCTGACTCATTTGAAAAGACCCAGATGTTGGGAAAGATTGAAGGCGGAAGGAGAAGGGAACGACAGAATATGAGATGGTTAGATGGCATCACCGACTCAATGGACGTGAGTCTGAGTGAACTCTGGGAGTTGGTGATGGACAGGGAGGCCTGGCGTGCTGCGATTCATGGGGTCGCAAGGAGTTGGACACGAAACAACTGAACTGAACTGAAACTCCATGAAAGCAGAGGCTCACTTTCATATCTGAAGCATCTGGCAGAGACCCTGGCATATAGTAAGTGTTCAATAAATGCTAGTTAAATGAGTTACTGGATGAAATTTGCTATGGTTGAGTCTTCTCATTCATCAAATGGATGAATGGATTTATAATGAACATCTCAGTTACATTATGAAATGTGAGATGCTTTAAAGTATGATTGTGTTTTATAAGCATAATGCACTGTTGTCATTACTATCTAATATTAGCTCAATATTCAATTCAATTTTATCCATGTTTTAGAATTCACTAGTGTGAAGAATCTATTTATTTTATGTTCATGTCTCTTTAGGCTTGGTAAGTTAAGATTACTGGCCCTTTTAGTTGTGGTTTATATCCTTAGGATTTCTTTATGATATTTTTAATAAATCTACTTCTTTATTATTATCAGAGTACAGAGAAGTAAATCATAGCCCAGGGAAAATGTACTATGATTTCCTGTAAGTATAAAAATCCACAGATTTATTGGTACTATTTCTCCTTTTTTTTGTCAAATATCAGAAAAATATCCAATTTGCTCTCATACAATTACTAAAAATAAGTTAAATTTCTCTTTTATGTTCCTATTCACTTTCAAATTTGATTTAAAATTCTACTTTTCTTCAGTAAATCACAGTTGAGTGTCTACCACATGTAAGACAATGTTCAGTACACACAGTGGACTATATGACACTGAATGCTAAGTCACTTCAGTCGTGTCTGACTCTGTGCAATCCCATGGACAGCAGCCCACCAGGCTCCCCCGTCCCTGGGATTCTCCAGGCAAGAACACTGGAGTGGGTTGCCATTTCCTTCTCCAATGCAGGAAAGTGAAAAGTGAAAGTGAAGTTTCTCAGTCGTGTCCGACTCTTCACGACCCCATGGACTGCAGCCTACCAGGCTCTTCCATCCATGGGATTTTCCAGGCAAGAGTACTGGAGTGGGGTGCCATTGCCTTCTCCATGACACTGAATAGTCATAGGTTAAACATCTTAAAACTCCTTAAGTAGGAATTTCTATCATTTTCACATAACAGAGATAGAGAATGTTTTTCCTTGTGAACATACAAGTAACCTGGTTTATGCCACTGCTAGCACTTTATGTCTCTTGTAATATTAGCACTGATTCAGAATCCAGATATATTTACCTACTCTTTTCTCCTTTAAATCTTTTTTCCCTCTTTGTTGCAATAAGAAAACCAGCTTTCAGTTCAGACATTTCTAACTATCCTCATTTACATTTCAGAACTAGAATGTTCTGCCTTCACACATTTAGAGATTTTTTACCAGTCTGACAGTTTTTAATTTGATCTTGTTTTGCAGGTCATGAATTCAATTTCTAAATGCTTTACCATTTTTTGTTTTCTCAAATAGAATAATGTTCTATCCATCAATTGTTATCTCCTTATCTTCAGCTTTTTTTTCATTTCCCCTGAACCAAGGTCAATGTTTATAAAATCTGCTTTTTGTTAATTAAATCTGACATCATTTGATAATATCAGTGGTACTTAAATAGCATATAAATTCATCTTGAAGTGAATCCACCCTAGTGAACTGGAAGGCATTAGAGATTACATTTACAATAATAAACAAGTCATGTGCATTATTTTCAATGAAAATTTTTAAAAGGAAATAATTCAAACTCTATAACTGAACTGTGAGCTGGTTGAATATATTCTCTCTGGCACTTACCATAGAGAAAAGATCTGATCACCTTTTAAAATACTATGTGCAAATTTTATTAATTATGTGTCTCCTTAGACTGAAATGTGCTGAATATTGCTTCTTTGGAACAATTTCTGCTTTGTTATTCAGAAATTCAAATTTTAAGGAGAAATAAAGAATAGCTTAACAGCATGTCGATTAAGCTAGCATAAATTTTATTGGAAGACCTCACCTCACTTTATAAAAAAGATCAATTGATATTGATGAAAATAGGTATAATGAGTAAACATTATCATACAGTGAGAAAAGCCTAGTTATCTTCTCCAAAGTATCCAGGGAGACTCATCAGGGATTAAGGCCCATTTTCTGCTGGGCTTTTATGTTCTGAGAAAACAAAAAAATGCAAATGGCAAGATGTCCTTGACTATGTAAGGTTTCCATCTAGCGTAATGAATTTGAAGATACCAAAGAACAATATTATATTAATAATAAAGGGACATGCCTCCATGTTTTATATTTTAATGGGAGAGTCCGGTACTAGCTAGCAGAACTGATAACTAAACCTAGTCATATTAAATAGCGCTTAATAGGTATTGTCTTATGCCTTCTTCTTTCTTTCATACAAATTCCAATTTTAAATTCAAAGGGCTGTGTAATAAGATGACAATATTATTGCTCTTTGAAGGTCATAGTTTACCTAGAATTAAAACCACAACTGTGCTCTGTGTCTCTGTTGACCCAGTGACATGCTAGCCTCTCACTCTTAGAAGAAACCAGGGCTGTAGGGCTGGTCATTTGGTTTCAAATCAGAAATGTGGCTGTGACCTAAGACTGACTTTCTTTTGTTGCATAGCTCATAGTTTTTGCTTTCCTATATAAACTCAGGACCCACCTTGAAGTCTCTCTGTGTGAACATAGGTGAGAGTGCATGGCCAAGATAAATGCAAAGGAGCAACATTTAAATGATACATCCTACTCAGAGCACAATGTTTTTCTCTCCAGGGCCTTGATTTGGCAGCAAAGAAAGGAAGATTTAAACTAAAGTTGAGAAAAACCTTAATGTCATCTGACAATCCAGTATAGTGTGGTTGAGAAAAATGGTTTAGAAGTGGAAAGATCTAGTTTTCCCTCTGGTTTCAATATTGTATGTCTGTTTGACCTTAAACAATATACTAATCATTGCAGAATTCTCATCCCTCATTCTCAGAAACGAAAGGTCATGGATATTCTCCTGTTGTCCACATGTAGATTTCTATAAGAATAAAAATGAAAAATCTGCATTTGAAGCATCTTATTGAGAACTGCAATTGTTCCTGGAAATTGGAACCATTGTAGCAAAATGATTGTGGAAAGAGGCCTTGAAAAACTAGATTGCAACCCTGCCATGACCTCTGGTATAAGATAGGCATGAAGCATCTGATCCAGCTCTGACTACTCTTCTGTAACTTTTAGAAAGCCTCAGATGTCTCATCTATAAATCAGAGTTTGAATAATGTCTATTTCTGGAGAATGTTGGGCAGATAAAACAACAGAAAGGATGAAAGCAACTTAGCAAACAGTAGGGCATGTAGAGACCGTACAATCAACAGATGCTGTTTCTACTGTTACTGCTGTTATTAAATTTATTAAAGGATTTCACCTCATTCCCTCCCAGGCTGTATGCCTGACACAGAGCATTGCAGTTTTACCACCAGCAAAACAAGCATGAGATGAGAGCTGGGATATCTACTGCTCAAGAAAGCTGGGCCTTGACAGGATTCTTCTCTCAAACTATTCAATGGGAAAATGAGTGAAAGCAGAAAAGTATTATTATAAACCATGATCTGCAAACTACGACCTATGGGCCAAACTCCATCATTGACCCTTTGTTTTGCAAATAAAAGTCTATGAGAGCAATTATGTCTTGTCTCTTGCCATCTTCATGCCACAACTGTAGAGCTGAATAGTTGTATCAGAGACCTGGTGGCCCTCAAAACTGAAAGCATTTGCAATCAGAATCTTTAGTTTGCTGACCCCTGTATTGTTCAAGGGACTGTTTGGGAGGACACAGTCCAGGAAGTCAAGGAACAGGTGTTTGATAAAATAGCAAACACTGAAGCAAGCTGTTAGAAAACCAAAATCCATTTAACCAACATTAAGATTTTGAAATTGATTTTTAAGCAGAAAGTCTCCAAAAAAATCCTATTATCACATGACTGGCCCTCATGCAAGCCTGACAAATGGTAAAGGAGCTGTGAGCACCTGCAGGGCAAGGAGGAAAAACACTGTGGGTTAGTAGTGGTCTGCTAGTCACAGCCATCCGTGATGCCTCTCTGGAAATAAGTTCAGAACTCAACATACGAAAGTTGAACAATGGTTTCATAGGTTATAAAGGAGATTTCTGTACCATGAGATGTAAAAGAAACTTTATAACGCTTAATTGCATCTTACCCTTGGAAATAGTCTATGGTGACACACATTTAATAGTAATAAATGAGTTAATGTTTCTTTTGTTCTCTCCTATTACAAATGCATACAGTTGACCATTCTCTTATCATAAAGTAATGATCACCACATTTCTCTTACTTGTACCACATCCATGAGGCCTATCATATTATTGCTTTTAAGAGTCAAATTATAATAAAGGATTCAAATGATTACACAGGTATTTTTGCACACACAAATGGTGATAATGTTGAAACTGAACCATATCTTGCATATTGGGGCATCTATGAGATTGCTCAAAGTGTTAGTTGTCAACTGATGAGTGGAAGAACAAATTTAGTATCAAGGAATGTTATCATGCAATGAATGTTTTTCAGAATTAAAATGCATTTTTACAAGGTGAGGGGCACCTGTGCCAAAATTTTATTTGCCTGCTTTCAGGTATTTGAAAGAATGTTAAATTCAAGCTAATAAGGCATAATAGATAATCATTCTTAACAATGTAACTGTTAGGTATTAGCAAAGATCTTTCCTAGTTATGGACACAGAGACCTGGGAGAATGTGCTTTTGAAGCTATCTAATCTAATGTTCATGGTTCTTCAGAAACTTTCTCACTGGAAACTTTTTCTTGCAAGGGAATGAGCCACTAAAAACTTTAGGCTTGCATTTTTATTTTCACCTTTCTGAAATTGATTTATTTAACCATATATTTTAATTACCTCTTTTTTATTTTTAGAGACATGCCTAAATGTTCCCATCTCAAATAACAAATTACTTCAGTAATACTTGTTGTTTCTGAAACTCTCTGTTATTGTGACATTGGTCAGGGATTGGAGGGATGAACCATATCTTTCTTTAAATTTGTTTTCCTTAAATTCATCAGCAAAACCCCAATTCTGACACTTTTATCAAGCTTTATCAGAGTCTATAGATGGAATTTGTACAATCTGCTTACTAGATTGATGATTTGTATCAGGAATTGACATAAATGCTGGTTTCTAGAGTCCCCTGTGAGCTTGTTAAGGTCTTGGAAAGAGTTTTAGAGATCAAAGAGGGTAAAATAGTTTTTAAAAAGCCTCATCCATCCATTATCATTAGATCTTATGCAGTGGGATATCAGAGAGGAATGCCAAGAATCAGACCTGAAGGAACAATTGTGCAACGATTCTTCCCATCTCCAAAACGAAAGGGCACCTTGGGACCATCTCTGAACACCAGAGGGTGTGGATATCCAATACAGTCAACCTCCGGTTAGATACAGTGACAAAATCTTCTCAAAAACTTTCATGCCAATAGATTTTTTTTGAAGAAAACAAAGCCAATATTATCATACCCATTAAAGGCTATGCTTATTTTTTGAAGCAATTCCATGAGAAATGTTAGCTACGAAGTCCTCAGGCAAGTTCACTCTAATAAGACATGTGAGTGGACTGAGCCCATACGATAGGCAGAAACAAGTCTGACTGTTCACATGTTCATGACCATTAAAATGGTCATACTCTGAGTCATCATCCAGCATGAGACAGCATAGAGGAGGCAGAGAGAGGGCTAATTACAAATGAAATTAAAAGATGCTTGCTCCTTGGAAGAAAAGGTATGACAAATCTAGACAGCATATTAAAAAGCAGAGATATTACTTTGCCAACAAAGGTCTGTCTAGTTAAATCTATAGTTTTTCCAGTAGTCATGTATGGATGTGAACGTTGGATTATAAAGAAAGCTGAGTGCTGAAGAATTGATGCTTTTGAACTGTGGTGTTAGAGAAGACTCTTGAGAGTCCCTTGAACTGCAAGGGGATCCAACCAGTCCATCCTAATGGAAGTCAGTCCTGAATATTCATTGGAAGGACTGATGCTGAAGCTGAAACTGCAATACTTTGGCCACCTGATGCGAAGAACTGACTCATTTGAAAAGACCCTGATGCTGGGAAAGGTTGAAGGTGGGAGGAGAAGGGGACGACAGAGGATGAGATGGTTGGATGGCATCACCAAGTCAATGGACATGGGTTTGGGTGTACTCCGGGAGTTGGTGATGGACAGGGAAGCCTGGCGTGCTGCCGTCCACGGGGTTGCAAAGAGTCAGATATGACTGAGCGACTGAACTGAACTGAGAGCAAAACTAAGTTAAAAAAAAGGGAATAAAGATTCTTTCACTTTAATTTAAATTTGACCTCCATCCCAAGTCCATAGTTTAAGGCATGATTGCCCCGCTGTATTATGAAGAAAAAACCTCAGGAACAGAGAGACCAAGAGGCTGGCTGCATATTGAACAGCCAGGAAGAAGAAAAGTTAGATTTGGAGCCCTGCTGTGACTCTCTCGTTAGACCATCCTGGAGCTGTAGTATAGGAGCAGGCCAGAGAGCAAATTAGGGAGCCTGACTGCCTGGGCTTGAGTTCCACCTTCTCTCATCAGTTAGTTAGTTAGTGACTCTAGGCAAGTTACTTAGCTTCTTTGTGCTTCAACTTCCTTATCTGTAAAAGGGGAGAAGTATTTAATACTACTGTTAAAATTGGGTTTCCCTGGTGACCCAGTGGTGAAGAAATCATTTACCAATGCAGGAGAAGTGGGTTCCTGGATCAGTCCCTGATCCAGGAAGATTCCCTGGAGAAGGAAATGGCAACCCACTCCAGTAGTCTTGCCTGGGAAATCCCATGGACAGAGGAGCCTGATGGGCTACAATCTGTGGAATCACAAGAGAGTCAGACATGACTTAGCAACTGAACATCAGTTTTAGAATTAAATTGGTGTATGTGAATAACCTGGTTACCACATTACTCAAGGGTATGCTGTTATCATTAAACTCTCTTTCTTTACAAATTCTATCCTTCTGTTTTTCCTCAGAAAGAAAAAAATATTTAAAAGGAAAATTCTTTGCATAAATTTCCTGAATAAAATGTTCAGTCTTTACTTGGTTCATAAAGAAAGAAACACACACACACACACACACACACATACATATACATGTGTGTTTATATCAATTTATAAGATCAAAATTAATTTTAGAAATAGTAACTCCACTAAGACTATGCTGCATTTTCTTTCCCCAAATTAATGCAAAATCTACAGTAGAATGGCTTTCAATGTTTGAAGAAATGAAACTATTCAGAAGTTTACATAGGGAAGCAATTTGCTTGGATTGAATAAAGTAATACATAAGTATGTAAAACCCTTTCTCTGTAAATGCTGCTTTTAATTAGGAATGGAGCTCTGAAAGAAATCCTAGTTATTATACCCATGAATTGAACTCAGGCAACTATTTTAATTGGAACAGAAAGAACCAAAATGCAGAAGATTTATCAAGGAGGTTAAAAAAAAAAAAAAACCTAAACCTAGTTCATAGAAAACAACATTTTGTGTTTTTTCCTTTGCTCCAGCACAGAAATTGGAATAATCCCCTTGTCAGAGGAGATGGATGGCATACATTCGAGATTCTGCAGGGCATTAAGTAGTTGTTTCCACGTCAAACAACTCTCCCTTGTTATTAATACTGAATAAAATCAGCGTTCTTCTTTTTATTTCCTTAGTTGGAAAATATATATATATTATCAAGGGTTTTCTTTCCAGCAACTTCTCTCGATTTTTACACATCAGCCAAAGAAACCATGAGCTTTCATCTTTTTCCCCTCCTTTGGCCATTTTCTTGAGGGAAAGGACATGTTTCTGTCCGTTAGCCCAGAGTGGATTTATCAGATAGAAGTAGCCTGTGTTTTTGTGATAGCCAACCTCTGGATGAAAGGGAAAAGGAACAGGGGGTTGGGGCAAATGATAAGAAGTCTGCAGAAGGAGGCACTAAGGCTGATGTCACCTTCAACTCAATTGATCTCCCTTCTTGCCACCCCTACCCTACCCAAGCCCCTAACCCCCCGGGCCACACACAGGCACAGAGATACTTGAGAAGACTGTGGAGCTGATTGCATCAGCTGGATCCCCCACCACCACCCCAGTGCAGAGGGCAGAGGGCAGGGGCTGGTGAGGGTCATGAGCATATGTCAAGAATACAATCATAGTTTTTCTACATGTTAAAGAATGTGGTCTAATGACCGTTAAACCAACAACCCAGTCCTGTGTCACTTGGCAAGATCTGGGGCCAGTAGAGTAGCACCTTCCTCAATGAGCCCATAAGGAATTAAGTAAAAGCACTCTGAGATGGTTTTGAGGGCAACAAAGCCCAAAAGAGTAGAGTAGCAGTAACAGCAGCAGGAGCTGTAGTGGTAACAGTGGCCCTGGTGGGAGTAGTGTTAGCAGGGATAGTAATAGTGCTAATGTACTGGTGGCGGCGGTTGCAGAGACTCTGTGAGTAGCGAATATTTATTGCCTGCTTAATATATGGCAGGCACTGTTCTAAGTGCCTTATATGAATTCTCATTGAATCCTTGTAACTGTCTGATAGAAAGGGACTGTTACTACTCACACTTTCCAGAGAAGAAACTGAGGTAAAGAGAAGCTAATAATTTGCTTACGTTCACATAGCTAGTGTGTGTTTGAGGAGGGATTCAAGTGTAAGTCTCTCTTATACAGAAAATGAAATTATTTTTCCTGGTTCCCTGTGTCTGGTAGGGTGTTATGTAAATTTTGAGAAGAGTTTTGTGAAAACCCTGGGGAACTGAGATTCCTCATCACTAAGTCTGTCTGAGTTCAGATTTCATTTGTAACCACCATGTAATGTAATCCTCCTTACAAACTGAGTGTTTCAGAAGATGGCATGAGAAGAAGATCTTTTGGAGGGAAGGTGGCAAAATCTGTGTCTATTCAGTGCTAGATATTTGCATGGCTTGTGTTTCTGGGCTTGCTCAAAAGGACGACACCCAGTTAAACCGGCCCTGCTGTTGTTAAGCCCATAGGTTTAGCCATGGGTTTACCCCATAGCTTCACGGTTCTTGCCTTTTTCTCATTTTACATATTCACTAAGCATATTTCTGATTTGTATTTAAGTGGACACCTCCCTTGGGAAAGAACATGCTGACCAACTTTTTTGAATATCGATTCACAGCCATTACCTTTTCTGTAATTTAATTGATTTACTGGCTCCAATTAGTTTGGGTTTTGGGATATCTTGAGACAGTTGGTTTTTCCTCTCCCAGGAATTAATCACCTCTGTATATATTGATGGTTAAAAATGCAGATCTGTAGACATAGACATTGGGCATATCTTTGTTATTAATGTCATATTTGTGACAATGCAGTGATAAATATTAAATGCTCTTACATATGGCACATTTATTTGTGTGATCTTTGTATTATTGTCTGTCTCACATTAAGCTGTTAGGAACAAGGACCATGTATTTCTTTGTTCATCAGTAAAGTGAAGTGAAGTCACTCAGTCGTGACCAACTCTTTACGACCCCATGGACTGTAGCCTACCAGGCTTCTCTGTTCATGGGATTTTCCAGGCAAGAATACTGGAGTGGATTGCCATTTCCTTATTCATCAGTAAGCTGCCACCAAATGCTGTTGAACTTAGCACATTGTAGCTTCTCAGTAAACGTTTGTTTACTGAGTGTTTGAAGGCACTTACCTGATTCTCACCAGAAGTCTTTAATGTAGGTAAACAAAGTGACCTTGCTGCTGCTGCTGCTAAGTCGCTTCAGTCGTGTCCGACTCTGTGCAACCCCATAGATGGCAGCCTACCAGGCTCCCCCATCCCTGGGGTTCTCCAGGCAAGAACACTGGAGTGGGTTGCCATTTCTTTCTCCAATGCATGAAAGTGAAGTCGCTCAGTCGTGTCCGACCCTCAGCAACCCCATGGACTGCAGCCTACCAGGCTCCTCCATCCACGGGATTTTCCAGGCAAGAATACTGGAGTGGGGTGCCATTGCCTTCTCCGAAAGTGACCTTACTCCCCTTTTAAAGAAGAATAAACCAGGGGCAGAGTAAAGTTAAGTAACTTCATCACAATTCAATGTAAGTGGTCAGTTACAAAATCCATGGTATTTTCATTTTTAGTCATTTATATTTTTGCACTGCAATAAATAACTTAATATTATATGAGTCCTCGAGCATATACAATTTCAGGGATTCTCTTTACCAAACAAAACAACACCACAAGTACAAAATCAGAAACAGAGTTTGAAGGGGATTGTTAAGTACATGGCCCTGAAACTTAAACTTCATTTGCTTCATGTTTTGTCTGTTTCTCGTTATGCTAGCTTTTCTTTTGTTTCAGCAATCAGTTGTTAAGACCTCTGCCAGACTCTCAGGGAAGTATTGTAATGTTTTTCCTGTAGAATTCTTACAGAGATTCCCTTCTTGGAATATTGATGCTCCATTTGTTCTGACTCACCCTCAAGATTCCCATTGGCTGGGGCCTTTCATGTGGCTCCTCTAGGTAATTTCAGTAATGGGTCAGCTTTAGACTTGTGGAAATTAGAGAATGAAGGTAGGAAGTGGGACTCTACATGAGCAGAATCATGTCGGTGAAAGTCTGTGGATAGTAGAGCTTAAAACATGCACAGAGAACCACGAAGGAGAGAGGTTAATGTTGAGGGCTATAGGATGCCTAGAGAGGAATAATACAGGATGAGGCGAGAGGGTGGGATTGGCCTTCATTATAGTTAGCCATAAGGATTGATTAAAATGCCTGGGCCTTAGCCAATAAGCCCTGGGAAGTAATAGATTTTTGGGTGAGATGATAGGATAAAAATTATATATCAAGTAGACAAACCTGAAAGTATTGCTAAGATGCAATATGTGAATTCTGCATTTCAATCATGGAACCAAGGAAAGAGAATATCTTAGAAAATAAAAAATAAAAAAACACTCTTTATTGCTCTATTGGGAACAGTTGCACTGAAATTTTTCAGCCATAAATCTTGTCCCTTGGCACAGATTTATGCAGTGTCCCTTCTACCTCATCTGAAGCTCTTTCTCAGCCTCTTTTGCTTTTCCTCACTGAGTTCCCTAAACCTCTATCCTAACCCATTGTTTCTTTGGCTATACTCTCTTCCGTTCTCAATGCTTTCTATCTCACCTATGGGTTTGTGACTCCTCATATCTGTATCTCCAGCATTAATCTTTCACTTAAGCTCTAAACTCATGTAACCAAGAACTTCTTCCATGTGTCTGGCACAATTTTCAAAGTCAACATATCTGAATTTTCAGAGTCAACAATTTTGTCTCAGTGTGTCGTGCTGTCCCCAGTCTACACATATCCTTGCCTTCCTTGTCAGAGAAAATATTTCTACATTCATTCATCTGCTCAGGTGAGAAACTTAATGGCCAACCTGGATTCATTTCTTTCCTTCATACCTGACATTCTTTTCATCAGTAACTCTCTATCTACAAAATGTATCTTGAATCAAAATTATTTATCTGCCAAGAATTCTGGAAATGCATCAGCAGCAAGGATGGCAGAGGTTTTGAATCTCATCCACATAAAAATAGAAAAACACCTAGGGGGGCAAAATTCAATCTCCGTGGCAACTTTTACAGTAAAATTAGGTGATAAGGTATTCCTGATCTCCAAAATTCAATGAACACATTGTGATTTTTAAATAGCTTTTCCCAGTGAAATAAACCAAGGCTGCTTCCATAGCTCTTTTTAGGTCTAGGGTAGGAAGTGTACAGGTTGAATCTGGGACATATTGTGATTCCAGAAACCAGGAAGCAAACCAAGACAACTTTGGGGTCATGTTGAAAGAATGCTGTAGACAATCTGAGTAATCATTGACTGAAGACAGGTCTATTTGACCTTCATTGAATAATCACTATAACAGGTAAAAAATCTAACAAATTTTGTTTAAATGCGTGAGTTGAAAATAATATTTTTTCTATCAATTAGCCTCTTTCTTTCCTCCTCAGAAAAGAATGGTGAACATGAATGGTCTATTTTTATATACACTGACCTCCTCAAAGCTAATTATTGACCCTACTAATGTCATTTTTCTTTTACCTTTAATAATTAATTTTACAATTATAAAAACTCACTTTCAGGGAGTATACCATTTGGGGAATTTTGACAAATGCATTAAGTCATGTCAGCATGACCATCATGAAAATACAGAGCAGTTCTATCAACCCAAAATGTTTGCTTATCATTGCTCCTCCTTGCCCTAAACCCCTGGCAACTGTTTATCTGTTCTCAATCTGTTTATCTGTTCTCAATCCTTTGCTAGAATGTCCTGTAAATGGCATCATATAGTACACAGCCTTTTTAGTCTGGTTTCTTTCACATAGCAGGATTGATGTGAGATTGACCACATTGCCTGTATGACTAGTTTGTTCCTTATTGTTGCTAGGTATTAATAATATTATGTTGTATGAATGTACCACAGTTTGCTTATCTGTACATCAGTTATTTGAGTTATTTTCAGTTCGAGTTTTTATGAAGAAAACCACTATAAGTATTCACTTGGAGGTTTTAGTATAAACGAAAGTTTCCATTTCTCTTGAGTAAATCCCCAGAAGTGTGACTGCTAGGTTACGCTGTAAGCATATACTTAACTTAATAAAAATTGTCAATCTGTTTTCCAAAGTGCCTAAATCATCATACTATTTAAAAAAAAAAAAAACTAATTTGTTATCTTTGGAAGATAATCAGAAGACAAGTTGTTGTCTTGAAAAATGGCACATAAATGATAACGAATCAAGTGTTTATCTGAACTATAATCAAGTGTTTATCTTTCCTATCTGAACTGTATATCTGGACAACCAGATAGTAGATAAGGAGAAGTGTCTCTTTATAAAAGTATTCCTCTATTTAATACCTTTTAATACTCTATAAAGGAAAAGAATTCTGAAAAAGAATATATATATATATAATATACACATGTATATTTTATATATATATATAAAATATATATGTATTGATCAGATCAGATCAGTCGCTCAGTCGTGTCCCACTCTTTGCGACCCCATGAATCGCAGCACGCCAGGCCTCCCTGTCCATCACCAACTCCCAGAGTTCACTCAGACTCACGTCCATCGAGTCAGTGATGCCATCCAGCCATCTCATCCTCTGTCGTCCCCTTCTTCTCCTGCCCCCAATCCCTCCCAGCATCAGAGTCTTTTCCAATGAGTCAACTCTTCGCATGAGGTGGCCAAAGAACTGGAGTTTCAGCTTTAGCATCATTCCTTCCAAGAGCACCCAGGGCTGATCTCCTTTAGAATGGACTGGTTGGATCTCCTTGCAGTCCAAGGGACTCTCTAGAGTCTTCTCCAACACCACAGTTCAAAAGCATCAATTCTTTGGCACTCAGCCTTCTTCACAGTCCAACTCTCACATCCATACATGACCACTGGAAAAACCATAGCCTTAACTAGACGGACCTTTGATGGCAAAGTAGTGACTCTGCTTTTGAATATGCTATCTAGGTTGGTCATAACTTTCCTTCCAAGGAGTAAGCGTCTTTTAATTTCATGGCTGCAGTCACCATCTGCAGTGATTTTGGAGCCCAGAAAAATAAAGTCTGACACTGTTTCCACTGTTTCCCGATCTATTTCCCATGAAGTGGTGGGACCGGATGACATGATCTTTGTTTTCTGAATGTTGAGCTTTAAGCCAACTTTTTCACTCTCCACTTTCACCTTCATCAAGAGGCTTTTGAGTTCCTCTTCACTTTCTGCCATAAGGGTGGTGTCATCTGCATATCTGAGGTTATTGATATTTCTCCCGGCAATCTTGATTCCAGCTTGTTTTTCTCCCAGACAAGCATTTCTCATGATGTACTCTGCATATAAGTTAAATAAACAGGGTGACAATATACAGCCTTGACGAAGTCCTTTTCCTATTTGGAACCAGTCTGTTGTTCCATGTCCAGTTCTAACTGTTGCTTCCTGACCTGCATACAGATTTCTCAAGAGGCAGATCAGGTGGTCTGGTATTCCCATCTCTTTCAGAATTTTCCACAGTTTATTGTGATCCATACAGTCAAAGGCTTTGGCATAGTCAATAATGCAGAAATAGATGTTTTTCTGGAACTCTCTTGCGTTTTCCATGATCCAGCGGATATTGGCAATTTGATCTCTGGTTCCTCTGCCTTTTCTAAAACCAGCTTGAACATCAGGAAGTTCACGGTTCACATATTGCTGAAGCCTGGCTTGGAGAATTTTGAGCATTACTTTACTAGCGTGTGAGATGAGTGCAATTGTGCGGTGGTTTGAGCATTCTTTGGCATTGCCTTACTTTGGGATTGGAATGAAAACTGTCCTTTTCCAGTCCTGTGGCCACTGCTGAGTTTTCCAAATTTGCTGGCATATTGAGTGCAGCACTTTCACAGCATCATCTTTCAGGACTTGAAATAGCTCAACTGGAATTCCATCACCTCCACTAGCTTTGTTCGTAGTGATGCTTTCTAAGGCCCACTTGACTTCACATTCCAGGATATCTGGCTCTAGGTGAGTGATCACAGCATCGTGATTATCTTGGTTGTGAAGATCTTTTTTGTACAGTTCTTCTGTGTATTCTTGCCATCTCGTCTTAATATCTTCTGCTTCTGTTAGGTCCATACTATTCCTGTCCTTTATCGAGCCCATCTTTGCATGAAATGTTCCTTTGGTATCTTTGATTTTCTTTCTTTCTTTTTTTTTTCAGTATATGTGCTGCCGAAGCGAGCACAAGTATCTCTGGTTTTCTTGAAGAGATCCCTAGTCTTTCCCATTCTGTTGTTTTCCTCTATTTCTTTGCATTGATTGCTGAAGAAGGCTTTCTTATCTCTTCTTGCTATTCTTTGGAACTCTGCATTCTGATGTTTATATCTTTCCTTTTCTCCTTTGCTTTTCACTTCTCTTCTTTTCACAGCTATTTGTAAGGCCTCCCCAGACAGCCATTTTGCTTTTTTGCATTTCTTTTCCATGGGGATGGTCTTGATCCCTGTCTCCTGTACAATGTCACGAACCTCATTCCATAACTCATCAGGCACTCTATCTATCAGATCTAGGCCCTTAAATCTATTTCTCACTTCCACTGTATAATCATAAGGGATTTGATTTAGGTCATACCTGAATGGTCTAGTGGTTTTCCCTAGTTTCTTCAATTTAAGTCTGAATTTGGCAATAAGGAGTTCATGGTCTGAGCCATAGTCAGCTCCTGGTCTTGTTTTTGCTGACTGTATAGAGCTTCTCCATCTTTGGCTGCAAAGAATATAATCAATCTGATTTTGGTGTTGACTATCTGGTGATGTCCATGTATTGAGTCTTCTCTTGTGTTGTTGAAAGAGGGTGTTTGTTATGACCAGTGGATTTTCTTGGCAAAACTCTATCAATCTTTGCCCTGCTTCATTCCATATTCCAAGGCCAAATTTGCCTGTTACTCCAGGTGTTTCTTGACTTTCTACTTTTGCATTCCAGTCCCCTATAATGAAAAGGACATCTTTTTTGGGTGTTAGTTCTAAAAGATCTTGTAGGTCTTCATAGAACCGTTCAACTTCAGCTTCTTCAGCATTACTGGTTGGGGCATAGACTTGGATTACTGTGATATTGAATGGTTTGCCTTGGAAACGAACAGAGATCATTCTGTCATTTTTGAGATTGCATCCAGGTACTGCATTTCGGACTCTTTTATTGACCATAATGGCCACTCCATTTCTTCTGAGGGATTCCTGCCTGCAGTAGTAGATATAATGGTCATCTGAGTTAAATTCACCCATTCCAGTCCATTTCAGTTAGCTGATTCCTAGAATGTTGACATTCACTCTTGCCATCTCTTGTTTGACCACTTCCAACTTGCCTTGATTCATGGACCTGACATTCCAGGTTCCTATGCAATATTGCTCTTTATAGCATCAGACCTTGCTTCTGTCACCAGTCACATCCACAGCTGTGTATTCTTTTTGCTTTGGCTCCATCCCTTCATTCTTTCTGGAGTTATTTCTCCACTGATCTCCAGTAGCATATTGGCAACCTACTGACCTGGGGAATTCCTCTTTCAGTGTCCTATCATTTTGCCTTTTCATACTGTTCATGGGGTTCTCAAGGCAAGAATACTGAAGTGGTTTGCCATTCCCTTCTCCAGTGGACCACATTCTGTCAGATCTCTCCACCATGACCCGCCCATCTTGGGTTGCCCCACGGGCATGGCTTAGTTTCATTGAGTTAGACAAGGCTGTGGTCCTAGTGTGATTAGATTGACTAGTTTTCTGTGAGTATGGTTTCAGTGTGTTTGCCCTCTGATGCCCTCTTGCAACACCTACTGTCTTACTTGGGTTTCTCTTACCTTGGGCGTGGGGTATCTCTTCATGGCTGCTCCAGCGAAGCACAGCCATTGCTCCTTATCTTGAATGAAGGGTATCTCCTCATATATATATATATATATATATATATATATATATATATATAAAACTAAATCACTTTGCAGTACATGTAACACTAACACAACATCATGTATCAATACAAAATAAATAATAAATTAATTTTAAAAAATTTTGTAAAAGCAAAATGAAAGTGTGAGATTAAACTTTAACTTATTTTAGTTTTAGAGTGTTAAATAAGCAAGTGGACAATATATAGTCTTGGCATACTCCTTTCCTTATTTGAAACCAGTCCATTGTTCTATGAATGGTTCTAACTGTTGCTTCTTGACCTGCATACAGATTTCTCACGAGGCACGTAAGGTAGTATAGTATTCCCATCTCTTTAAGAACTTTCCAGCTCATTGTGATCCACACAGTCAAAGGTGTTGGTGTAGTCAATGAAGCAGAAGTAGATGTTTTTCTGGAATTCTCTTGATTTTTCTATGATCCAACAGATATTGGCAATTTGATCTCTGGTTCTTCTGCCTTTTCTAAATCCAGCTTGAACATCTGGATGTCCTCAGTTTATGTACTGTTGAAGCCTGGCTTGGAGAATTTTGAGCATTACTTTGCTAGTGTGTGAAGTGAATGCAGTTGTGCAGTAGTTTGAATATTCTTTGGCATTGCCTTTCTTTGGGTGAAATGAAAACTGACCTCTTCCAGTCCTGTGGCAACTGCTGAGTTTTCCAAATTTGCTGGCATATTGAGTGCAACACTTTCACAGCATCATCTTTTAGGATTTGAAAAAGCTCAGCTGGAATTCCATCACTTCCACTAGCTTTGTTCATAGTGATGCTTTCTAAAGCCCACTTGAATTTGCACTCTGAGATGTCTGGTTCTAGGTGAGTGATCACACCATCGTGGTTATGTGAGTCATTAAGATCTTTTTAGTACAGTTTTTCTATGTATTCTTATCACCTCTTCTTAATGTATTCTGCTTCTGTTAGGTCCATGCTGTTTCTGTCCTTTATTGTGCCCATCTTTGCATGAAATTAAGAAGTCTTTCTTATCTTTCCTTGTTTTTCTTTGGAACTCTGCATTCAGATGGATATATCTTTCCTTTTCTCCTTTTCCTTTTGTTTCTCTTCTTTTCTCAGCTTTTTGTCAGGCCTCCTCAGACAACTATTTTGCCTTTTTGCATTTCTTCTTCAGGATGATTTTGATCCCTGCCTCCTGTACAAGGTCACAAACCTCTGTCCATAGTTCTTTAGGCACTCTATCTATCTGATCTAATCCCATGAATCTATTTGTCACTTTCACTGCATAATCATAAGAATTTAGGTCATACCTGGGTGGTCTAGTGGTTTTTCCTACTCTTTTCAATTTGAGTCTGAATTTTGCAATAAAAAGTTCATGATCTTAGCCACAGTCAGCTCCTGGTCTTGGCTTTGCTGACTGTATAGAGTTTCTCCATGTTCGCCTACAAAGAATATAATCAATCTGATTTTGGTATTGGCCATCTCGTGAGGTCCATGTGTAAACTTGTCTCTTGTTTTGTTGGAAGAAAGTGTTTGCTATGATTAGTGCATTCTCTTGGCAAAACCCTGTTAGCTGTTGCCCTGCTTCATTTTTTACTCTAAGGCCAAACTTGCCTGTTACTCCGGGTATCTCTTCACTTCCAACTTTTGCATTCCAGTCCCCGATGATGAAAAGGAAATCTTTTTTTGCTGTTAGTTCTAAAAGGTCTTGTAGATCTTCATAGATGCACTCAATTTAACCTGCTTCAGTGTTAGTGGTTGGAGCATAGACATGGATTACTATGATGTTAAATGCTTTGCCTTGGAAACAAGCAGAGATTATTCTGTGGTTTTTGATATTTCACCCCTGTGTGGGTGTGTTAGTCGTTCAGTCGTCTCCAACTTTTTGTGACCCCACAGACTGTAGCTCACCAGGCTCCTCTGTCCATGGGATTCTCCAACCAGGGATCCTGGGTCTTCCCAACCCAGGGATCCATGGAATTCTCCAGGCAAGATTACTAGAGTGGATTGCTGTTCCCTTCTCCAGAGGATCTTCCCAACCCAGGGATCAAACCCTGGTCTGCATTGCAGGCAGATTCTTTACCATTTGAGCTGTCATTTTTGAGATTGCACCCAAGTACTACACTTTGGACTTTTTTTTTTTACTATGAGGGCTACTATATTTCTTCTAAGGGATTCTTGCCCACAGTAGTAGATACAACAATCATCTGAATTAAATTTGCCCATTCTGGTCCATTTTAGTTCACTGATTCCTCAAATGTCAATGTTCACTCTTGCCATCACCTGTTTGACCATTTCCAATTTACTTTGATTCATGGACCTAACATTCCAGGTTCCTATGCAATACTGTTCTTTACAGCATCAGAGTTTACTTCCATCACCAGTCACATCTACAGCAGGGCATTGTTTTTGCTTTGGCTCAGCTCTTCATTCTTTCTGGAGCTATTTCTCCACTCTTCTCCAGTAGTGGTGGCTCAGAGGATAAAGCATCTGCCTGCAATGAGGGAGACCTTGGTTCGATCCCTGGGTTGGGAAGATCCCCTGGAGAAGGAAATGACAATCTACTCTGGTACTCTTGCCTGGAAAACCCCATGGACAGAGGAGCCTGGTAGCCACAGTCCATGGGGTCACAAAGAGTTGGACACGACTCAGTGAGAGTTGGACTTCACTTACCACCTACTGACCTGGGACTTCATCTTTCAGTGTCATATATGTTTGCCTTTTCATACCGTTTATGGGGTTCTCAAGGCAAGAATACTGATGTGGTTTGCCATTCCCTTCTCCAGTGGACCACGTTTTGTCAGAACTGTTCACCATGACCTGTCCATCTTGGGTGGCCCTACATGGCATGGTTCATAGTTTCATTGCATTAGACAAGTCTGTGATCCAAGTGATCAGTTTGGTTAGTTTTCTGTAATTATGGTATCCATTCTGTCTGCCCTCTGATAGATAAGAATAAGAGGCTTGTGGAATCTTCCTGATGGGAGGGACTGGCTGTGGGGGAATCTGGGTCTTGCTCTGATGGGCATGGCCATGCTAGGTAAATCTTTAATCTAATTTTCTTTTAATGGGTGGGGCTGTGTTCCCTCCCTGTAGTTTGGCCTAAGGCCAAGCTATGGTTGGGGTAATGGTGGTAATGGTGACCTCCTTCAAAGTGCTTATGTCAGTACTGTTGTATTCAGTGCCCTTGACCCCATGTCAGGCCATCGTCGAACCCACGTCTCTGCTGGAGACTCCTGGACACTCACAGGCAAGTCTGACTTGGTCTCTTTGAGGTCACTGCTCCTTTCTCCTGGGTCCTGGTGTGTACAAGGTTTTGTCTGTGCTCTCCAAGAATCTTTTTCCCCAATCCTGTGGAAGTTCTGTGATCAAATCCCACTGGCCTTCAAAGTCAAATTCAAATTGACAAATTGACTACATTACAGGTCCCATTCTCAGCATATCTATCAGAAGGGCAACAGTGCTCTTCTGAGATTGAGATGCATCTTGCCACAGTCTTCCCTGTATTGCTGAAGGCTGCTAAGTCATATTTTTACCAAATCATGCAGTAGTTTGGTAAAAATATAGTCTTTTCTTTTTAAACTTCAAGTTCCCTATTTCTAAGGAAAATCATAGATGACAAGATGAAGATATTAAGTAGCTTCAGCTCAGAGAAGAGACGGAGGATGGGAGACACATGTTGGAGACTCACTAAGACACAGAGGGTGACAAAGAAGAGAGTGAGAAAGAGGGAGGGCCAAGATGTGAAAGGTGAAGAAAGGATCTGAAAACAGAGCCTTGTTCAATCTCCTTCTTCACCAGGTAGGAGAACAAAGAACAGCTAGAGAAGAGAGATTTCAAAGCATTGAGGAAAAATCCCACATATTTAGTGCTGCACTTAAGAAATACTTTCCAGAAGTAGATGTTATTCAAGCTGTAAAAGTCTGCACAAGTCTGATTAAAGAGTCAGATCATCTTAAAAGGAAATTTGGGCTTCAAAATTGAGGAAGACCTGAGCAGCCTATTTCCAGGGAGGATAGGGAAGGCAAATTGAGATTAAAAAGAACACAACAAAATATCTTTTGCTCACAATGTGTTCTAAGACTCCCTTTAAGCTGCCTTTTTAAAAAAACAGTTACATAAGATATCAGACAGAAATGCTAGGATCTTAGTTTTTTGGTGAATGAATGAATGAAAAATATCAAAGACATTTGGAAGAACTTGAGGAAGAGGTTCCAGGAATTATAATACTGGCTAGAGTATGCACTGCTACCTCTGTTCACAGGATTTTATTGTGAGCCATGCAAGTCTTCTTCCTGATTGTCAAAATCAAGCTTGTGAAAGTAATCAATATAAATTTGGGGAAGGCAGAAGTATCAGCTGATGCTCCCGTTAAAACTAATACTTCCTCAAAATTAGTTCAGAATCTACTTTGTGTCTGTATTTCTAGCTCTGGCAATTAGTTGTTTTATTTGCAAATAAAGCACTTTCTACAAAGCACATTTCCATCTACATAACAAAGCTCAATAAAGTGTTTTATTCCCTGCTGGCCACTATCACAGTTCTATTTTTTTAATCAGCAGATGTTCACTTATTTCTAACTAGGTATAAACATGGCATTGAATGATATTATTGTGTTTCATAGATGTGTGCCTTACTACTCTGAAGTTTAACACCATTTCCTTGTCTCTTTTGAGAAGTAAACAGCATCCAAAGTACTGAACTGTGAAACTTTTGGTTTAAGATGGATACATTAGTGTGCATATGGATTAAAAATTAGAAAAGAGAAACTAAAGCTCACAACCCTGCCATGAGAAACCTGATCATTGTTGAGATGCCTGCAAGGAACTTGCAATTTCTATAACTTTTTGCCTCTTTAAAAATATGGGTATGGTCTAGTGAATTGAAAAGGGAAAAAATTCTGTAATGTCTATAGGAAAATCAAACACAAAATTTAGGATAAAAACATCAAAGAAAATAGATGTCTGCTTTTATCTCTTGTTATAAGAAAACACTTCAAAGAAAATCAAGCTACTCTCTTTTCACTTTATTGCATAAGATTTCCATGGATGACTCTTATGTGCATCATTCCAGCCATGTTTGGACATGATACAACACATTTGATGGACATCTCATTCATAAAACCTCCTTTTTCAGTATATGTTACAGAACTAACTTTTTTGGATATTGGGATATTTCTTTCAGTATATTTCTAGATAAATTTATTCCCAAAGAAGCTACAACAAGATCATATCTCTATCTCAAATATCTATTCTTCCTCTCATTTGTAATGCGGTCTACACAAATGTAGCCCTTCTACTTAGTCATATAGAATGCAATGTTTATTATAAATAAGCTACTGCTGCTGTTAAGTCGCTTCAGTCGTGTCTGACTCTGTGCAACCCCATAGACAGCAGCCCACCAGGCTTCTCCGTCCCTGGGACTCTCCAGGCAAGAACACTGTAGTGGGTTGCCATTTCCTTCTCCAATGCATGAAAGTGAAAAGTGAAAGTGAAGTCGCTCAGTTGTGTCCAACTCTTCGCAACCTCATGGACTGCATTCTACCAGGCTCCTCTGTCCACGGGATTTTCCAAGCAAGAGTATGGGAATGGGCTGCCATTGCCTTCTCTGTTATTATAAATAAGGCATTAACTCAATTACTATAGCATGCTTGCTAGCATCAGCTTGGAAACATCTTTTGGACTGATTTTCTGAGATTGTGGCAATGATTTTAAAGGTATTACGTTTAGATCTGTGTTTCTTAAAGTTGAGTATATTAGTATTTAGCAAAATCCTGAATAGTGCTCAGCACTGTTCTAGGTGTCTTAACAATTGTTAACTCGTTTAACCTTCAAAACCTTCAAACCTACAAGGTACATTCCATTAGCATTCCCATTTTACAGATAAGGAAAGTGACACTTAGATCTAAATAATGTGTGCATGGTAAATGGTTGTGCTGAGTACAGGAACCCAGGCAGACTGACTCCAGAATGTGTAACCACTATGCTACTCATAAGAAAATCTGGGGTTGCTTACCTAAACTCAGATTCCAGAAACCTACCACTCACATTCTATTCTATCTGGCTAAGGTCCACAAATTAGTATGACTTCTGAATTTGTTGGCTGGTGTAACAAGCCATCTTCAATGTTACTATCCTGATACATTTGTTTCATATATTTCAATTTTTAAAAGGAAACACTGGCTTCCCAGGTGGCTCAGTGGTAAAGGATTCGCCTGCCAATGCAGTAGATTCAGGTTAGATCCCTGGTTTGGGAAGATCCCCTGGAGGAGGAAATGGCAACACATTCCAGTATTCTTGCCTGGAATATTCCGTGGACAGAGGAGCGTGGCAGGTTACAGTCCATGGGGTCGCAGAGTTAGGCACGACTGAGTGACTGAGTATGCACACAGTCCTTGCTCCCTGGGCTCTGAGTTTTACTCTACACCTGCATTTATTTTACCATGTGCAAAGCAAGCGACATTATATGAGTTTTATGGGTGCCAAGAAGATCTCATATGCTTCCCCAAAGCCCTTTGGTTTAATATGCAATTCCAATATTTTTCTTCACCTAGACTGATTCCTTATGAAAATGCAACGTCTCCTCTTAAGAGTGTAATAACACACAGAGTGTTAATCTATCATTTATGCTCTTAGTGTAAATGAAGAATTGGAAAACAAGCTTTGAGAACAGGCTTTGGGGAAGGGAGTGTGAGTGTAGGGGGTGCCTAAGAAGAAAGTGGGAGAAAAGGGCCTGGCAGATGCTGCCATAAAATACAGAGTGAGCAGCCCAGGAGGTGCTGAGGATAGCTCTGGCTTGTTGGTTTTGCCTAGGGTTGGCCATGTTATTGATGATACAGGCAGGTGGTTTTAAACCTTATCAGTCAGCTCCAGGTATCATCCCCCCTTAGAATCAGCATTTCTGGGTGACATACCCTCTTTGTCAGTAACTCATTTATAGATTTTGCTGCTTGTGAATTTCATTACCTAAACTCTTTAAGCAAATAGGATGTAAAGTAGCCCAGATTGGAGATGCACTTCGGTATTGATCATGCTGGGGCTATGTATAGTAAAGAGGCTAAAAATCATCACATCAGATCAAATACTCTTGAATCAGCCAGGAGAGGGAATTGAACACAAAGATCCTGAGTGCAGTTTCTTTGCATTTAGCATCTCTATGAAATGGCAAGAGAAAGAAATGGGACCTTAGCTATCAAGCATTTCTATTTTAGCTGGTTCAAAGCCCGAGTTGATTGTGAAGTTTGACAGCTATAGCGTTTCTCACCTAAAGTAATTAGTAGCAATAGTACCTAAAAAGCTAAAGCTCTTGGGAAAGGAACCACCATGCTGCTCTGGTATAGCTACCTTCAGCCAGTTATAAACTAGTTCCATTTCAGTCCTGGTGAAATTTTAGCATGCTACTTCAGAAGAAAGAGTCTAATTGTTGCAGCCACTATAATTTGAAATAATTGACTCGAGTGTTCCATCACAGTTCTTGCAAAACCAACAAGTAAGAAGGACGTTTGTAGCATTACAGAAAATAAGGTATTCCACCACCAACTTGAAAGCATTTCCCCTCTTTCCTGGGAGTATTAATGTCTGGCTATGGCTTTGAAAGGAAATGTTCCCTCTGCTCCAGCATGTTTCCAAGTCTTTTTCACAGTAGTGAATAAAGAAAAGGAATTAAATGGCATTTAGTCATCCCAGAGGTCAAAAGGAATATTATAATTCCAGAAAACTTCACTTTGTAGCTGAAAACCCTTTATTGTTTTGGCTTGGCAGCTTTACCAGAGAGGACAATTTTCGAGACTGAATTACAGCACTGAACATGCATTAAACACAACAGGCTTGCTATTGTCAAATTATTTATGTCACTTATGAATTTTAGCAGTTTGACCATGAAGAAAAAAATATCCAAGATTTTTTATGAAAAGAAATACTCAGAAATATTGAAACTACTCTTTGCCTTTTTGGAACTCACATCAAAAATTTTGATTGTGTCAGAGAGGCTGTATTGATGGTAGAGGATTAGAAAGTCACATCATACCTTGGACATTTTTATAAGACTCTGTTTAAATTCCTATGGAATAATGCAGAGCAGCATGGTCTAGTGGGGAGACCATTTCTCTGAATAGCATAAGCCTAGGCTTGGAACCAATGTATCTTAGCCATAGAACTATGATCAAATTTGAAGACCCTCTGTGGCTCATCTGTGAAATAGGGATAAAAATATTACCTAGCTCATGTTTTATTGTATGAACCACAGTAGAAACAGTCTATAAAGAGCTCAGCATAATATCAGATTCTGATTTAGAACACAGTAAATGTCATCTATTATTGTTTCTAATACCATCATTATCATTATTGCCAGAGTTTTTACAGAAATTCAGTGACTTTAGTCTTTCTGGATAAATCTGATAAATTGAACACTGTGACAGAGAATGGAATAGAGGTGAGATTTCTCTTTCAAAGTCATAACCAAGGACATGTTTTCAAATTGGTGGAATATTACCTAATTTACTGTAATGCAACCATGATATAACACCATAGCCAATTATGTCAAATTATGGTGGCTAGAACAATTAGACTTTTCTTCAGTAGCTATGTACCAGCTACAGAAGTGTCTATTTATGCCTAAGCATACATTGGACTATGATTGTAATCTTTTTTGGTATTAATTATAACCATTTGATTGAGTTCTCACAAATGTGAGAAATGTGATTGAAAATGACATATGCCACTTAAGCCTAACATATGAAGACACACCACAACCTTTTCACGAAACTACTCTCTGGCTCTTTCCCCATCTGCTAGCTAGAAATGAACACTCATTCACATAGTGAAGAAAGATCCTAGGTTCCTGGATGCTACAGGAGCAGACACAAGATCATCATCAGGGGCAGTTTATATTTGAGAAAAACATCTGTGTCTTGCTACCAAGTTGTGGGGTTTATCTATTAATACTAGAACAGCTAGTAGTGACACAAGCATGCTTGTTTATATTTCCCCCTTCTGGAAACTGCATTAAAAATCACCACAGGTATTTTTAAATTGAACGATTTCAAATTGTAGTATCGAAAAGCAGGAAGTTGAAGCTGATTGGCTTGGTAGATTGGAAAAAGTACAAAATCAAGGGGAAAATATTTGCAATCTTAAATTTCTCACCTATCCAAAATATCTGACCAGAGTGAAAAATAGAACATATGTGTTATCAGATATGCCAGGTCTTAATATAACATTCTCCCTAGATATTGATGAATATGCTTTATCAAGACAGGGAAATAATCAAGATATCCATGAAATAGGTCATCCAATGCAGGAGAGAGGCAGTGGGAATTTGCAGGATGGTACTGGTGGGAGTTATCAGAAAGATAACTGCACAGCAGCCCTAGAAATCAGCAAAGCTACAGTGACACAGAAAAGAAATGGAATTAGTAGTCCTTACTATTTGTGTACGGAGTAGTGATAAGTACATGGGAAACTAGGTACATGAAAATGAGGCAATGTTAATCTTAGAGGAGCCAAAATACTGTATTGAAAAAAAGACAATGTGTTTATATCATACAACATGGCTCTATTGTAATCAGTATTGTGTTGTGCTAAGTCACTTCAGTCACGTCTGACTCTTTTCAACCCTATGGACCATAGCCTGCCGGGCTTCTATCTCCGTGGTATTTTCCAGGAAACAATACTAGAGTGGGTTGCTATTTCTCCAGGGGATCTTCATGACCCAGGGATTGAACCAGCATCTCTTAAGTCTCCTGCATTGGAAGGAAAGTTCTTTACCACTAGCGTCACCTGGGTTGGTGAAAACCTAATTGCAGTTTCAGATCATGAATTTTAAATCATTATAATTAGGCTCAAACACATCTTTGTTGATTGAAATAGGAACCATTAAAATCAACACATTTTTTTCGCCAATGAGAAATAAGTTTGTTTATTCCTGTAGCATAGAAATCAATGCTTTGGGATTCAATGAACATTGGAAAGGCTTTTCTACATCCTGCTGGTTGAGGAAGTGTTTTCCCTGCAAAAAGTTGTTGAGATGCTTGAAGAAGTGGTAGTCGGTTGGCGAGAGGTCAGGTGAATATCGTCAGACACCACTTAGCAACTGAACGACAACAGATGAAAACAGCAGATGAGGCAAAACTTCGTACCCCGATTCATTCAACTTTTGAAGCCTTGGTCATATGACATGTGGTCAGGCATTGCCATGAGAAGAATCGGGCCCATTCCGTGGATCAATGCCAGCTGCAGGTGTCGCAGTTTTTAGTGCATCTTATTGATGTGTTGAGGGTACTTCTCAGATGTAATGGTTTCAGCAAGATTCAGAAAGTTATAGTGGATCAGAGCAGCAGCAGACCACCAAGAGTGACCATGACTTCTTTTTTTGATGCAATTTTGGCTTTGGGAAGTGCTTTGGAGCTTCTTCTTGGTCCAACCACTGAGCTGGTCATTGCCAGTTGTCTTATGCAATCTACTTTTCATCACATGTCACAATCCGATTGAGAAATGGTTCATTATTGTTGCTTAGAATAAGAGAAGACAACACTTCAAATGATGATTTTTTTTTTGATTTGTGGTCAGCTCATGAGGCACCCACTTATCAAACTTTTTCACCTTTTCAATTTGCTTCCAACGCCAAATGACCATAGAATGGTTGATGTCAAGTTCTTCGGCAACTTCTCGTGTAGTTTGTAAGAGCATCAGTTTTGATCATTATCTCAGTTGGTCGTTGTCAATTTTGAATGACTAGCCCCTGTGCTCCTCATCTTCAGGGTTCTCATTTCCTTTACAAAGCTTCTTGAACCACCACTGCACTGTACATTCATTACCAATTCCTGGGCCAAATGTGTTGTTGATAATGCAAGTCGTCTCCTCTCCTTTATGACCCATTTTGAACCTGAATAAGAAGATTGCTCAAATTTGCTTTTTGTCTAACATTATTTCCCTGCTGCTGCTGCTGCTAAGTCGCTTCAGTCGTGTCCGACTCTGTGCTACCCCAGAGACGGCAGCCCACCAGGCTCCCCCGTCCCTGGGATTCTCCAGGCAAGAACACTGGAGTAGGTTGCCATTTCCTTCTCCAAAGCATGAAAGTGAAAAGTGAAAGTGAAGTCGCTCAGTCACATCGGACTCTTAGCGACCCCATGGACTGCAGCCTACCAGGCTTCGCCATCCATGGGATTTTCCAGGCAAGAGAACTAGAGTGGGGTGCCATTGCCTTCTCCGAACATTATTTCCCTAGTCTAAAATAAATATAAAATACACAGAAAGTAATGTCATTAGCAAAAAAAAAGAAAAGCAAGATATGCACATTAAAATGATATAGGACATAACCACATTTATTAATATTTTTGTGACAAACCTTAAGTAATTTTTATAAAAATAATCCCATAAAGAATTATGACACAACAATGTTAAAAGCCTGGGAGGAAGGGGTGTGATGGTGTGTGAGTGTGTGCGTGTTGAGAGAATGATTTAAAAGGTGAATCTGTATTTTCCAAAAGAGGAATAGATTAGAAAAATACCTAAAACTGAAAAATTACAACTAAAAGCATAGTAGAAGCATGTTTTACAGAAATGAGAAGGTGTCATGACATCACCTAAAAATTAGTTTAGGCATGGAGAATTGTTGTCTTTTAGAAGCAGCTATCAAGGATAGAATGGAGAAAATGAGGAAGACTTGTAGAAACAATGAATTTTTAACATTATGTACATATAAATTTGACTTAATTAGATATGTTTATAGATGTCATGCTCCTTTCCCCAACCTGTGACCTCATTTTTCTTTTCCTCAGTCCAATTACTCTAACCCTCTTTCACTCTATTGGCTTTGTATAGGAATATCTGCCGGCCTTTTATAATGCAGATTCTGAGGTCTACCTTGAATTACCGAACTTCTAAACATAGACCGTTCAACACTTACCTAGGTTAGGCATTATTCAGCTAAACTATGAAGAGAAGTATTAATATGACTTATACTAGGTAATGTTTCTTGAGCTGTTGCCAAGTATCAGGATCCATTCCAAGTACTTTACATGTATCTATTTCTCACTAAAATATTATGAAGTGTGTACAATTATTTTCGTTTGTAGATGAGACTCAAAGAGGTTAAGTAAATTGCTGAGAGTCACAAAGGTCAATGGTGGTGAAAGCATTATACAAGTCCACTCTCTGATCATGGATCTGAATCATGTTTAATCAATCCTCTATGCTGTTCTGCTATGCTAGTCTTACAAAACTTCCCTCATACCTATTTATTCCTCTATGGTTCAACTAGACCTTGAAAACTATTGTCAGTCATCATCATGGGTTGTGTTCATTAAAGTTTCCTTTTCTGGTTGGGCTTCCCGGGTGACTCAGGGCTAAGAAGAATCTGCCTGCCAATGCAAGAGACACAGGAGACGCGGGTTCCATCTCTGGGTTGAAAAGATCCTCTGAGAAGGAAATGGCAACCCATTCCAGTATTATTGCTTAGAAATCCCCATGGACAGAGGAGCCTGGCAGGCTACCATCCATGGGATCACAAAGAGCTCACAACTGAGCACGCATGCATTGTTCTGGTAATGTTTGTATTTCTAACTCTGGAATGACAGGAAATGACTTTTGATTCATGGAATTCCACATTTAGTGAACAGATTGATAAAGTTATGTCAGGCATAGAGAAGACCCTTAGAGGTCCTGCATTTCTAATCTGTAAGTCACCTGTTCCAGGGATTTCTGTATATATTTCTATATGCATATATATATATATATATATATATATATATACACACACACACTCAATTAAAATCACAGAAAGTGTGACTTGAAAACTGCATTTGAAGATGCATCCCTGGATATACTGATAATCAACCAGATTTGGAACCGCACCACCTACACAGAGAGTCAGCCCAATCTCGTGTTCCTTTCTCATGTTTCTTGTCAGTAGCAGGAATAACACTTGTGCTTAGACAAGGAATTCAAATCACGCATCATCAGTATATATTACAAAAAGACTCAGTACTAAATATGGAATTAAATAAAACAGAGAAGATATAATCCTGGTATGGCTATCTTAGAAAGATTTTTCAATGATTTTTTTTTAAGTTATCTTAGAAAATGTGTACATTTTGGTGGTTCTTAACAATGAGAGAACATAGTAAAATTTATTTCTACTTTTGTCCCACCTTGTATTGGTTGCCAAGTTGAGAGCCATAACCTGGAACTTCATTTAGAATGTCATTCTGCCTTGTTTTGTTCTTTTAGAATCTGACCTTTACTTTATCCAAATATCGTTTTGTCTGTAAATATTAAAATGAGTTGCTGGCCACTCAGTATTGCAAAATAGGTGAAACACTTTAAAGGATTTTCTGGCTGCCACAGAAGCTTTTATTGTGCAAAGTTAATCTCTTAAAAATGTTTTACTATTGACAGCATTGCTTGCCATAATTAGGCGCGTAAGAGAGTCACTTATGAAGCTGTAACAATTGGGTATTATGCTTTCATCTCAAATAATTTCAAATATTAAATGTTCATAGAGTAGGATTTTAAAAAGGTCTTTGCATCTTAAAGGCCACTTAGGCTATAGTGGAATTGCCTAAGCCCAGCATGTGCCAAAATGTTTTTGCATCTTTAGGTAATAAAATTGTGAGCTCCTGCGGCTACAAGGGAATTTGAGACATTGTCCTGTCCCAAACTCCATAGCCCAGCTTTTGGTAAGGAGGTCATTTACCCCATCCCAGACATGTAGGCATTATTACCTGCCTACTGCAGTGTTTAATAACCTTTCCATCAGGAAATGCTTTTATATATCTGAAATAAATTGTTGTCCCCCCACCTCCCTAGAATCCTGGGGGGACAAAAAGGCTGTTTGAAGGTTGAGGGCTGTAGCTGCATAGTAAGTCTTGGGATCTGTTCTCCCATTTGAAATGTGGTAGCTCTGTAATTTGGTCCTTAGCAGAGTACCCAGAGCCATCACAAATGGTTATGTAATTTATGATCTGCACAGAAACACTAAGTAAAATGGTAGTGGAGGAGGCAGGGAGAGGGGTGTTGAATTCATTTGCACTCATGTCTCTAAACTCAGCACCTGCCAGACTGTTATGCTTTGTCCACCCTCATAGAGGTATCTTTTTCTCACCGTCTACACCAAGTGCTGGTCGCTTAGTCATGTCTGACTCTTTGTGACCCCGTGGACTGTAGCCCACCAGACTCCTATGTCCACGGAATTCTCCAGACGAGAATACTGGAGTGGGTTGTTCAGGGAAGCAACCTGACCCAGGGATGGAACCCAGGGATCAAAGCTGAGTCTCATGCATTATAGGTAGATTCTTTACTGCCTGAGCCACCATGGAAGCCTCTACACCAAGGAGGAGCCCACAAGGAAATTTTCTCCCCAAATTAGCTCAAAAGGTGCCCTAAGAACAACACTGAAGAGAGTGGCTAGAAATATGAATCTTAATTCTCAGAGATTCTAGCCTTACCTTGGATACTTTTTTTTCCCCTCTAATAAAAGAATTTGTGATAAAGCTGATCTAGAGAGAAGTAAGGGCTGGAAATCTGTTTTTTGTTTTGTTGCTTTTGTTTCTTTAACCAAACACTCCAGGTTACTCAGATGCAGGTAGTCTAAAACTGCTTTCAGAAAAAAAGTGTGTGGGTAGTTTCACTTCATGAGCTTGTTACCTGGTTGTCTAATCAGGCCAGTTGCATTGGGATCATGTAGCCTTGTGACTGTCTGGTTGGACCTCACGATTTGCAATCAGAAGCCACTAGAAGTCTTCAGGTTATCCATGAAGTTGACCAGCAACCAGCAACATCCATTTAACTTTGTCACTACATCTTTCTGCTTATTTTTTTTTTTATTCTCACATTAGGTATTACCTGCATGCTTTCTTTCCTTTATTCAAAAGACTTTGACTAAACACCCACTCTGCACAATGCATGATATTTGAAAGACCAGGATGGTCCAGCCACAATTTAGCATACTGCTTCAGATAAGTACACAAATAACTCCAAATTCAGGGGCAAAGAAATACATTTCATAAAAATTGTGGTACTTTAGAATTTAGAAAAGAAGATAAAATACCATCAGCATCACTGTTATTGTTATGAGATACATAATTTTATACTGTTTTTACAAGCAAAGACAGAATTCATAGATATTAATAATTAGGTTAAAAAAATAAAAACTATATCCATTGGTTCATATATTTTATCATTGTTTCCCTTTAGGGTATTATGTTAGTACTAATAGTTAAGTCAATTTACTATGTCATTTCCTCTGTGCTATATACAATTATAAATGTGTAAGTTTTCAATAGAAATTTTTATCTGATATAAATATGTAGCATAGATTAAAATGACAATTCCTTACAGAGTATGTATTTCTAACGTTCAATTTAGATGTTTGTTCCAATATTGATTTTTATATTCCCACTCTAGAAATAAATTTTGATTTATATTTGACAGCATAATGATATAAATATGTTAAATTGTTTTAACTCTGACAGTTTATTTTTTTACCTGTTTGGTGTATAACAGTATTGCTTAGATTGCAATCTCCTTTGACTACTAGTTTCTAGATGGGGAATGAAAGCAGGCTGATTTTTGACACCTAGGCGTGAAAGTAAGAACTGTCATCATTAGACTACTTTCTAGTTTATAATCATATAAGAGGACACCTGAATCTCTTACCTACACATTTACTATTACATTTCACATGAGGTATTATATGCAGAGTACATCATGAGAAACGCTGGGCTGGAAGAAGCACAAGCTGGAATCAAGATTGCCAGGAGAAATATCAATAACCTCAGATATGCAGATGATACCACCCTTATGGCAGAAAGCAAAGAGGAACTATAAAGCCTCTTGATGAAAGTGAAAGAGGAGAGTGAAAAAGTTGGCTTAAAGCTCGACATTCAGAAAACGAAGATCATGGCATCTGGTCCCATCACTTCATGGGAAATAGATGGGGAAACAGTGGAAACAGTGTCAGACTTTATTTTGGGGGGCTTCAAAATCACTGCAGATGGTGATTGCAGCCATGAAATTAAAAGACGCTTACTCCTTGGAAGGAAAGTTATGACCAACCTAGATAGCATATTGAAGAGCAGAGACATTACTTTGCCAACAAAGGTCCATCTAGTCAAGGCTGTGGTTTTTCCAGTGGTCATGTATGGATGTGAGAGTTGGACTGTGAAGAAAGCTGAGTGCCAAAGAATTGATGCTTTTGAACTGTGGTGTTGGAGAAGACTCTTGAGAGTCCCTTGGATTGCAAGGAGATCCAACCAGTCCATCCTAAAGGAGATCAGTCCTGGGTGTTCATTGGAAGGATTGATGCTAAAGCTGAAACTCCAGTTCTTTGGCCACCTCATGCAAAGAGTTGACTCATTGGAAAAGACTCTGATGTTTGGACGGATTGCGGGCAGGAGGAGAAGGGGACAACAGAGGATGAGATGGCTGGATGGCATCACTGACTTGATGGACATGAGTTTAGGTAAACTCCGGGAGTTGGTGATAGATAGGGAGGCCTGGCATGCTGCAATTCATGGGCTCTCAAAGAGTCAGACACGACTGAGCGACTGAACTGAACTGAATTGATGTAGGGTCAGTCACAGCATATTCTTATCTGATCACAGGGTTAGACAAATAGGTAAAATTTGTGAGGGTCAGAAAGGTGAGTTTGGAAGTTCTTAAAAGTACTTTTTTCAAGCTATCTGAGTCTAACCTGAATTTCTCATTCATGAAATGGAGATAATAGTAGGAGCTTCTTGATGGATTTTGGTGAGGAAAAATGAGATGGTATGCTTGGCCTTAGTGCAATGTAGTGCCTTTCTACATGGAATAAGTTATTCAATTTAACTAAGCAGATGTTTATTGAGCATATACTATGTGGCAAGCATGTTGTTCTAGGTGCTGGGGAAACAGCAATTTAAAAAATAAACAAAAAACAGTCCCTGACCTTGTAGGCCTTGCAGGAGAGGAGACATGATGTTGAAGGTAACTCCAAATTCAGAAAGCAGCAGTAAAGGTAATTTGTATTGTCTTATTTATTTTAATTGTTTCCTTTCAAATATGCTTCTTTAATCTTAGTCACTCAAGAGTTAGTAGTTCCATTAATCACATACCCAATTGTGTTCATTACCTATAAACCAATGACTTAAAGATAGGATGCCCTTTGCTCAACTCACCCTTTCTTTCCCTTCTATAATTTTGGATGAACTCTATTAAAGGTATGATGTAACAGAAAAAATACCCACAGGAGTGTCATAACTTCCCATCTCATTACAGTTTAGATCAGTTTTGAATGATGACTGGACAAAACACTCACCTTCTCTAGGTATCCGCTTCCTCAGTTGCTTCACCTAGTTGTTCAATCACCCGGTCATGTCTGACTCTGCAACCCCATGGCCTGCAGCACACCAGACCTCTCTGTCCCTCATCATCTCCCAAAGTTTGCCCAAGTTCATGTCCATTGTATTGGTGACACCATCCAGCCATCTCATCCTCTGATGCCCTCTTTCCCTCTGCCTTCAATCTTCCCCTGCATTAGAGTCTTTTCCAATGAGTCAGCTGTTTTTTATCAGGTGACACAATTACTGGAGCTTCAGAATGGCACCCCCCTCCAGTACCCTTGCCTGGAAAATCCCATGGACGGAAGAGCCTGGAAGGCTGCAGTCCATGGGGTCACTGAGGGTCAGACACAACTGAGCGACTTCACTTTCACTTTTCACTTTCATGTATTGGAGAAGCAAATGGCAGCCCACTCCAGTGTTCTTGCCTGGAGAATCCCAGGGATGGGGGAGCCTGGTGGGCTGCCGTCTATGGGGTCACACAGAGTTGGACACGACTGAAGCGACTAGCAGCTTCAGTATGAGGCCTTTCAATGAGTGTTCAGGGTTGATTTCTTTAAAGATTGACTGGTTTGATCTTCTTGCTGTCCAAGGAACTCTCTGGAGTCTTCTCCAGCACCACAGTTTGAAAGCATCAATTATTTGGCTCTCTGCCTTCTTTATGGTCCAGTTCTCACAACCATATGTGACCACTGGGAAGACCGTAACCTTGACTATACAGACTTTTATTGGCAGAGTAATGTCTCTGCTTTTCAACACACTGTCTAAGTTTTTCAAAGCTTTCTTGCCAAGAGGCAAATGTCTTCTGATTCCCTGGCTGCAGTCACCATCTGCAGTGATTTTAAAGCCCAAGAAGAGGAAATCTGTCACTACTTCCACCTTTTCCCCTTCTATTTGCCATGGGGTGGTAGGGCTGTATGCCATGACCTTACTTTTTTAATATTTAGTTTTAAGCCATTTCTTTCACTCTCCTCCTTCACTCTCATCAAGAGGTTCTTCAGTTCCTCTTCACTTTCTGCCATCAGAGTAGTATCATCCACATATCTGAGGTTATTGATATTTCTTCTGCCTATCTTGATTCTAATTTGTAACTCATCCAGCCTGGCGTTTCTCATGATATGCTCAGCATATAGGTTAAATAAACAGGATGACAACGACAGCCCTGTCGTACTCCTTTCTCAATCCTGAACCAATCAGTTGCTCCATACAGGGTTCTAACTGTTGCTTCCTGGCCCACATAGAGGTTTCTCAGGAGACAGGTAAGATGGTTTGGTAATCCCATCCCTTTAAGAGCTTTCCACGGTTTGCTATGATCCACACAAAGGCTTTGGTGTAGTTAAAGAAACAGAAGTAGATGTTTTTCTGGAATTCCCTTGTGATCCAGCGAATGTTGGCAATTTGATCTCTGGTTCCTCTGCCTTTTCTAAACCCAGCTTGGATGCCTGGAAGTTCTTGGTTCACATAATGCTAAAGCCTAGCATGCAAGATTTTCGGCATGACCTTACTAACATGTAAAATGAGTGCAATTGTCAGATGGTTTGAGCATTCTTTGGGGCTTCCCTGGTATCTCAGACAGTAAAGAATCTTCCTGTAACACAGAAGACTCTGGTTCGATCCCTAGGTCAGGAAGATCCTCTGGAGAAGGGAATGGCCACCCACTTCAGTATTCTTGCCTGGAAAATTCCATGGGCAGAGGAGCCTGGCAGGCTACAGTCCATGGCGTTGCAAACAGTTGGACACAACTGAGCAACTGATACTCAGCTTTCTTTAGTACCACCTTCTTGGGAATTGGGGTGAAGATTGACCTTTTCCAGTCCTGGGGCCACTGTGGGTCTTCCAGATTTGCTGACTTTTGAGTGCAACACTTTGATAACATCATTTTTTTAGGATTCTGAGTAGCTCTACTGGAATTCCATCCCATCCACTAGCTTTATTGACAGAAGTGCTTCCTAAGCCACACTTGACTTCACACTCCAGAATGTCTGGCTCTGAGTGGCTGACCACACCTTTGCAGTTATCTGGTTCATTAAGATCTTTTTTGTACAGTTCTTCTGTGAGAATCTTTCCATCTCTTTTTGATCTTTTCTGTATCTACTAGGTCTCTACCATTTCTGTCCTTTATTGTACCCATCTTTGGGTGAAATGTTCCCTTGATATTTCCCCTAGAGCTTACACTTATAAAGGAAAGAAAAAAATAATTCTTTAGTAAGTACTTATTTAATGCCTGTTCAATGCCAGATAATGCTCTAGGAGTTAGGGAATCAGCTGACTTGATGAACTATAATTAAGACAGAGGTTATATAAGAGTGCTAGGGAATAGAAAAGAATAAGGTGATGACAAGGAAATGTGTATGGGGGGGGGGTAGTTTTGTTTTGTTTGTTTACTTTTTGCATATGTGCTGCCAGAAGAGACTTCCTTGGGAGGAAGACATGAGGAGAGTACAAAAGAAAGCATGTATATAGTGATGGAAGAGCTTTCCAGGTTGAAATAACAGGAAGTACAAAGGCCCTGAGGTAGGAGAGAAGGAATATGTCTTAAAAGCCACAACAGGAACTTTATATTTTTCTCTGCATGAAATGGAAATATCTGAAATCTGAAGAGATTTAAGCAGAGCAGTTGAGATGAGTGTTTATCAGTATCAGAATGAACAAGGTGAAAAGGAGACTACAGAGTCAGACAAAATATATTTTTCTTGACCATTTACCTACCACACATAACTCTTTGACAAGTTGAATGATGTCATAGGTTTTCATTTGTGGAGGGGAGGGCATGATATATATTATACATATATATATATATATATATATATATATATGTGTGTGTGTGTGTGTGTGTGCATATTTCTAAAACAGAGAAGTTGTGTTTAGGCATAGTGTTTCAAATTTTTTTGATCCCTTCTTGGCAATTCTCTTTTAACTGTAGTTGATCTCTTGGAGGAAAATACTTGACTGAGGCCATATGTCAGAACTTAATCCTTTAGTTTATTAGGAAAGGTGGGGGAAAAAAAAAAAAGAAACTCATCATCATTTTAAAGAAGAGAGTCATCCTGGAATTGCAATATAAATAGAGACCAATTTAGGCAAGAGACATAAGGAGAGTCTGGAAATCTCTTTCAAGATGTGATAAATTATCCATGTGTGAATATCATTACACGTAAAAAGCTTCATTGGATGGAAAACTCCATGCAGTTTGTCCAAGGTTAAAAACTGTGGAATCATAGTAGATAAAGATCCTAATAGAAATACACAGAAATGTTAAATAAAAATATCATTGGTAAGTGTTTTAGGTATTATGGCTTTTACCTTTTGACCAAAGAATCTGAAGTATTCACATTGATTTAGGATTTCAAAATTTTGAGTAATATCATTATTATTTTTATAGGGAGATTAAACCTAGGCAGTGGTCATATTTTTCTGAAAATGGTACTGTCTCTTTAAAAAGATTGACATGCTGTGTGAATTGTGAATCTCTGCTTTGTTTTTAAAAACAAATGGATACATTTCCCATTTAAATAGTGGTCTTCACTGTCTGCCCTTTGAATAAATGCTGGGAAAGTGTCTGATGTGCATGTATTTATCTTACAGCTTGACAAATGGAATTAATGCCAAAGTGTTAAGCCATTACTGTGTAGGGGAATAGAGGTCTTACAAATACATTTGCTATTTCACTTTCTCTGCGTGTTCTGTGCATTGAAGCCTGGTTTAATGGCATCCTCAGAAACTGTATGTTCTGTTAAATGGTAGTGGTGATAAAATATGGTTGGCCACTGCTTCCGAAAGAATAGCTTTATTTCGTAATAAATTCACAGTGTTCGAAGGGTGAGGATTGGAGTCAGATGTGTAAGGTAAACACCAAAAAGGAGGAAGCAGTTAATACCACCCAACCTCTGGAAGCATAATCTGTGATCTTGGTGTTTCTCCTTCTTAGACAAAGAACAAGCCACTACCAGCAGCAACTATCTTCTCAGGGGAGTTTCTCATGGTGAATCAAAGGCATGGGCACCTCATAGTCCATATCTCTCAACATAATATTTGCAGCTGTGGTTTGGTTTCATCCTCCACAAGCGTTACAACCACCAGAGAGACATAGCAAAGGTCCAGGATGCCCTGATTTATGAGAACACAAACTCCACATTTTTTGGAAAAAAAGAGCAAATAGATCTCTTTAGTCCTCCTTTCCTTATGACGTATTTCTCCTCTCTACTCACTCCCACTCTTTTCTCATACCCCTTTCCTTCCCGTTTCAAAGTGGACCCAGGCCTCCACCACCTTCAGGGATAGGAAAACCTCAAGGCAAAACGAAATCAAAGTACTATAGTTAATTCTTAGCCTTCTGGGTTTCCCAGAGCCTTGGTCTTTCAGATTTAAAGAAGTTTTGAGGATAATTTTGATAATTATCAGTGATGTTTGCCTTAATTTGCCTTGTTAGATTGAGAACCTAGCTCTTGTGTTTGAGGATACAGTTTCACTGCATTTTCTCATTGCATCTGAATTAGCTGTTTGTTTGTTTAAATCAAAACATCTTTTCTCCTAATGGCAGAGACTCTGTCCTATTCATCTCTAAAACCTCACAATGCCTAGATCAGTGCTTTGGACCAAGTAGATGCATATTAAATGCTTCAGTTGAATTATATAAAAAATCTCCTACCTCCTACTAAAAGAAATTTTAGTCAGCTAGGCATCCCGTACCCTGCCTAGCCAATGCAAGACTATAGATGAAAGATTTTCAGTATGCCTCTTATTTTAAATTACCATTTTCCCTCAGTGAATGGAATAGAGTTATCTCTGAACTTGTTTTTAAATTGGAACACTAAGAATGATTAAAGTTTGGTATTATTTACCTATCAAAGTTGTTTTCTACTGAATATTCTTCCTTAGAAATATTCAAATTTTCTAAAGCCATTCTACCAGATAATCTAAATCCATAGGACACAAAGTAGCAATTTTATTTGATGCTGACATACTCTCTTTAGGTTTTCCTTTAAAGCATGTCTATGAGAAATCCACTGAGCATAAAAAAAGAACCTCTATTTCTAGTATCCACTGATGCCTTTTTGAGCTTCCCTTGGCTGGGAATTTAGCATTAACAAAGGGATTTGTGATGTCTTATATACTCTGTTCTCTAATCTAATATTCATCTGTGATATCATTCATAATTACTATATATTTAAATCTCAGTTTGCAGTTCAGGTGTCAAAGGAGAAATAGTACTGGGAAAGTCTTCATTATCAGTTATGAGCTGCTGTAAAACTTACAGTGTTAAAACATCCCTTGAAATAGACATTAGAGACCTGAAAAAGGGATAATATAAAATTGATCAAAACCTGTATTTCAAAGCAGATTTCCCCACCATCCAGGAAACAAAAAAAGAGGCTTCAGATAGAGTGGTTTAGGGTTATTTCATATATGAACACTTAAAATCAGGTAGACAGGCCTCTCCTTTATTGGAAAACTTTATTAGAAAATGGATATTTCAGGGGAGTTTGTAATTACCTCGGTTCTGTCTGTCACAACAAAAATTTGAAGCAATGGACAGACCAGTGTTACAGCCCTTGGACAGAACAGTATTCTGTCCAGCTCCGTGTTACAGCTCAGTTTTATTTAGAAAGTAAAGGAAAATACATCCTCAAGGTGAGGCATGAGGGCGGGACAGGGGTGGGACAGGGAGGGGTGGGCAGGCTCACCCAGAAGACTCAAGAGAAGAGAGGCCCCTGCCGAATTTTGGCTCCTCTTTTTATATGTTTTTTCTTCTCCCCCTGAGCCTTCCCTATGTAAATTGAGCTAGCCAGAAGGGCTGTTTGTTTTACCTGAGGTTCTCACTCAGGTCCTCAGACCTTCCTTTGTTCTATTTTTGAGGGCTTTTCCCTTCTTTGTCTTTTAGCCACCACCATTCTGGACTCCTTTTTCCTATTGTAACTACCTAACAGATAGATACATAGATAAATAAATACAAGGATAAATGGATACACTAGGTAGGGAATAAATTCCAAAAATAAACCAGCTCACTATGAACCTCATATCTCTAAGGTGAAAAACCACAGAGACTCATTGACTGCAAAGGTTAATCAAGATTCTGGGGGGACATCTCCAGTGTAGCAACTGACAAGCATTTCATTAGGGAAGCAGTCTGAAGCTTCACTGAGATTCTGGAGAGCAAAAACACTAGCAGCCAGATTGCTGGGAGGTGGAGAGATCAGAGCTGGATGGGGTGAGTGGACTTGAATATTGACAAAGGTCTACATCTCTTCCTGAAATGGAACCCATCCACTCTCCCCAGAAATCTTTCTGCCCACAACCACATAGCACTTAGCAGCAGCATTGCCTGTCATTGGACTATGGATTCCCACACTTGAGAACTTAATAGATCATTAATTTTCCCATCAGAAAATCCATACTTTGGAATTCTATCTTACCCTATGCATATGTTAATATATGTCTACACTCAAACTGTGAATAATGTATTTCAGTTTCATTCTGGCTTCAGATAGTACACAGGGACTCTGGTAATAGTTTTTCGTTCCTGATTCCCATCCATTCCACTTGTTTGTGAAGAAAAATAAAGCTTAATATAATTATTTTAATTGTTAATATAATTATTTTGTTGTTGTTTGGTTTTATTTGTTTGAATATTGATTTTGATTTCTCAGACCTAATCACTATGTTGAACCAGGTGTAGTCTTCCCTTAATACTATTAGAAATTGGGAACCAAACTTATTTGGTCTAAACAAAGAGACCAAGATGACTATTTTGGAGATCATAATGATGTAAAAGCAACATTTGAAGTATAGCAGATGAAATCACAGCTCGGTAACAAATTCTCATAGCAAGAATGGTTTGTAATAATTATGGCCACGTTATTAGTTGGGGAGAAAATTAGAGGCATACAAGAGGAAATTCCAAGACATATATTATGGAAAGAGGACGAAAATTATTTTTAGATTTATTTTGAACTATCTGTGTGTCCTTGTGTTTATTTATAAAACCCTAGAACAAGAGTCTAGTCATTTTTAAGTTGTTGCCAGGCTCTTGAGTTGGCCTGTTATAGTTATGTCATGAGTGTTAGAATAGTTTCCAGGTCTTCTGCCTTCTATTGCCTTATATTCTTGGATTTCTTACTGAAGGTAAATGCCCCACACATTACACAGTCATGTAACAAATGTCTTATGATCTGCAAAGCCAGTCTCCAAAGTAAATACAAAAAAACTGAACATACTTTGTCAGCAGCTTATCAAAAGGCTTTTTTTTTTTTTTTTGGTTGGTCTTATTTTTCCTTTATATTGTGTTCGAAGGCAAGTTTTATATTTGACAGACTAAATGAACACTTGGACAGCAATTGATTGTCTCCATCATATCCCTGCTGGATATGCATCCACTGTGTTTTCCAATAGGGCAACAAGGGCTCAGACTCTTCAGTCTTAGCACAGATCCCCAAGGATTGGGTATGGCAAAAAAGCTGACACACCTGTGTTACCCAGGGCTCTGGTCATCAAAGGCAGGGCCAAGGATGGGGCAGAATCTGCCTCTCTTGCTGTTTTCCCGATCCTCTAGATGCATTGATTACTTTGATCCTTAAAGCAGCAAAGCTGACATTTCTCAGAAACACTCAACTCATTGCCTCCCAGTTTTGAATAGCAGGACATTTTACAACAGTAGTCTGCCCCCTCAGAATCACGAATTCAAGATTGGTAGAGAGACGGTCACCCCTGACTGTCCTGTCCATGTCACTTGCCCACTATGGAAACACGTGCATATTTAACAGGAGACCTTTCAGTGGTGAAGGCAGCGCGTCACAGGCAAATACATTTATTATAACGTTAAATGACGAAAACTGTTTATTCTGTGAACATAATGGTTTTCTGTGTCTTCAGTTCATCTTAATCTGTTTTAGTGCCCAGCTTCTCTCAAAAACCTCTTTTGAATGCAGAGTTATTCATTTCAGAGAATAGCTCTAAGAGGAAGAAGAATAAAACAAAATTAGCAGTTGATCAAGAGTACTTTAGGCTGCCACCCTTTCCATTAACGAGTTGATTTGATGTGAGTGCAATGCTTTTCCTGATACATTATGATAGAATAACCCTGACAGAAAGGAAAACCAAAGAAAACTAAAACTAAGATACAGCCGCCTGCCACCCTTTCTATTAGCATTTTAATTTGCTGGTATCTGGGTGGTGTCTTAGTCTTAGTTCCCAGGGAAGGCTTTCTCATGTAAGAGCGCCTTATCTTTACCAAGTGATCCTGAGTTTTCTTAAGGATTTAGGTAGTTAGTTACTAAAGATTACCTTTGCTTTTCCATTGATAATAGAAGGTATTTAATAGCAGACACTGCTTCACAGAAAAAGTCTAACACTGCCTCTTAATGACAGATTATAAATCTTTTCATGACAATTTGTAAGTTTGTGTATTCAGTTTCACACACACACACACAGTCCCTCTGTTAGTATCCCTGTTCAAGTGGCTGGCTTTCTGCAAAAGAGATGAATCAATAGTCAAATTTTCATTCCTTTTGCTTTAAACTAACCACTGCCTTTAAAAAGAATAGAATAGAAAAAAAAATTAACAAGCCAATTCATTCATCATTCATTGAAATCACCAATTAATTCTACAGCATTGGATTAAGAGAAAAAAAAAATTAGATCTCAAATGGCTGTTTGTTGCACACACACAGAAATGAAGCTGGGACATTTTTTGATTCTAGCTTTACCAAGTTCATTGCTCCTCACCTAGGGGCTTTCTAGAACTAGACTCTGTGACCTGGCTTCCTATGTTAAATGTGAGGTTTAAGAATTGTGGAGTTAGAACCATCCTAAAGAAATGTTTTCCTTTTATCTGAAATCTTAACTCAAAACACTTTATTTTCATGCCTGATTGATCAGTTATCAACTGGAAGCAAAGGACATGAGTCCATTTCAACCTTTTTAAGGATGACGGTATCTTCTATAATAACTTAATCGCCTTTTTTTTTTTTTTCAATTTACACCCTCTCTCAGCATCTACAAAGACTCCAAACGTTTTCTATACTCCTGTGTTTGGAAACAAAAAGGATCAGAAATTTTGAGAACAAACAAACAAAAAAACAGATTTTTATTACTATCATTTTTAATCAAAGGGAAAAATCCTATTTCTTTGAATTCCTTAAGTTGCCACCCAATAGAACTAGGTCTCTGGCTCACTGTATTTTTATATTTTTCTGAGACTTTGTGTTAAAGCTTCCCTTTTCAAAATCATTTCTCATATGCATATTCCCTAAGAGTCTTTTCACATCAAAGTTATACTTTGAAGCTTTCTAGCAAAGTAGCAGCTAGGCAATCTCTGACAACAGCAATAATTTATTTGTGTCGTTTTATTGGAGAAAAAAAAGTTTCATCCTTATTTAAATAGCATTTTTAAAGCCTAATTAACTAAATTGATAGCTTTATGTATGTAAATTGCCATAACAGAGGAAGGAAATATGCAGGTTGGGATGGGGGGGTAGAGGGGGCAGTCTGCACAAGTCTAATAATGCTGCTTTATTAAAAGGATCTGTATGCTTGCCGTGTATTCTGAAGCCTGTCTATGGGGTTATAATGTTTAATAGGGGCATCTCTATCAAAACGAATTTAAACGTTTAGAAGCTAATCTACCCACAGTCTTAGGAGAATGAGACCTGTTTATTATTTAGAGATTTATTACTTTGATGCCTTTGTATGTAAGGTGCACTGTGGCTGCTGCTGCTAAGTCGCTTCAGTCGTGTCCGACTCTGTGCGACCCCATAAATGGCGGCCCACCAGGCTCTGCCGCCCCTGGGATTCTCCAGGCAAGAACACAAATCAGATTCAGGAAAAGAAAAACAAAGTCTCACCCAGTTAGCCCAGTGACCAATGGCAGTGTACATAATATTGCAAAAGTGTTTTTATAACCTGGCAAATGCCTATGTATCTGGTATATATATTATAAAACTGTGATAACAGCTTATCTTTGTATAAAACACAGTCATGTACAAACATATTTAGCATACATTTCCCTATGTATATTTAAATATTACACTATTAAATATACTACTTGTATAACAGTCATATTAAAGTGTTATTTTCATTTACATAAAGCTTATTCAGTACATACTTAGTCATTTGTAAGTTTATATAAAACATTTATTAGATTGAACCAACTGAAATTTCTGGTGTGCAACTGTATTTGACCTATGAAAATAGTCATTCTATGTAATTTCAATGGACTCTGTGTGTGTGTGTGTGTGTGTGTGTGTTAATCGCTCAGTCATATTCAATTTGCTACCCCATAGACTGTAGCCCACCAGGCTCCTCTGTCCATGGGATTCTCCAGGCAAGAATCCTGGAGTGAATAGCCATTTCCTTCTCCAGGAGATCTTCCCAACCCAGGGATCAAACCCAGGTCTCCCACAATCCAGGCAGACTCTTTTCCACCTGAACTACGAAGGAAGGTGTCAATGTATAGAAGTCAATATAATTACCATGGATATATATTCACTGAAAATAAAATATGGAATAGTTTTTCTAGTGATTCTTTACTTTGATCCTAAAAATGGTGAAAGCAATGGATTCCTCCTTAGAAAAATGCGAGATGATAGAAAATTCTGTGTACAGTTTTAGGGTGCTCTCAGTATCATATATGGAGAAGGCAATGGCACCCCACTCCAGTACTCTTGCCTGGAAAATCCCATGGATGGAGGAGCCTGGTAGGCTGCAGTCCATGGGGTCGCTAAGAGTCGGACATGACTGAGCAACCTCTCTTTCACTTTTCACTTTCATGCATTGGAGAGGGAAATGGCAACCCACTCCAGTGTTCTTGCCTGGAGAATCCCAGGGACGGGGGAGCCTGGTGGGCTGCCATCTATAGGGTCACGGAGGGTTGGACACGACTGAAGCAACTTAGCAACAGCAGTAGCAGTATCACATAATGTATCCACTCTCTTTTAAGAACCTTCACCCATTACATGAGGATGTATAAGAAGGCCCACAGGGGAGAATCAAATAGTATCTTGAGGACTTGCTGGCCTAATGGACAGAGAAACCTGGCAGGCTGCAGTTCATGGGGTTGCAAAGAGTAGGACACGACTTAGCGACTGAGCAACAGCAACAACAGAGGGTTGATATAAGGACAGACTTACAGGCCCTGCACCCACAAGGATTTCTAAATGACCACTTTGTGGAGAAAAACGACAGGCTAAGGACATCAGAGTTTGTTCTCTGGATAATTAATGGCCCCCTCTTTGGCTTTTTCTGGCTCTTTTCTCGGAGGCTTGGGTTTTTTGCTGGCGAGGAAGGTAACAGCAATTACTCTTTCAGACCCTAAACTGTAGACCTTAGACCGAATTTCATCTCTGTCCTAATCCACCAATTTTTTCAGTGTGTTATTTCGTCCCTGAGACCATTTCCTTGGCAATCAGAGTAAACTGTGATCATGAACCTAAATAAGGGACTCTAGGAAAAGCCTGGAGGAGCTCATGATGAGTACCCAAGATAAAAATCTTTGTTCTGAGGGTTAGTTTACCTTGGAAGGGTAAATAACGTAATGGGTTTTTTGAGCTTAAGCATCTCTTAAAGACCGCCCATCTTCATTTACCTCTTTGAAATGCATGGTGACAACACATTGATATTGCTGAGGTTAATGACTGGCTGATTAACAACAGAGAGCATATTTGCAGGCAAATGAGCTGTAATAATTGTTGCGGGAACTCCTTTGAAGAAAATGTTTTAAATAGGCTTATAAGGGCTCTTGAAATGGCTTCTTCACTCCTTCTGACAAACCCCTCCCTCTTCTTTTCTTACCTTCTGTACTCTCTCCAGGAGAGTGGAAGAGAAAACTCCAGCAACGCTATCCTGAATAATCTCAAAAGCTAAACAGCAGTGCTGGGTCATCCTGTCTGAGCTTTTTGGGGTAGCACTCTCTTTAATTGGGTGTCATTTACACTTTTAGCTACTTTGATCTGTAGTCTAGGTTTGCTAATTTAGTAAATGAGTTAGAACTTAAAATCCAGGAACACTCAATGTGCTGATTTCCCTGTGCTTTAGAAAAGGAGTTTGGCATTTATTCAAAAGAGCGAAAGCGGCAATATTATGTTATTTTTAATCTGCAAGGATCAACTGCATGGAGTTATAAAAAGGAGTGTTTCCCAATTTCTTCTAAATCTGTGTCCTATTTTGATAACTGGAAGTACTTAGTCTCTCTGGTTTCCAAATCTCGTTAAACTTAGGTTGATTTTCTTCCTCCCCTTAAGAATTATAACTTCAGTCATGTATAATTGCCAATGTGACAGCAACCTTCAAAATTTAGCATGCCTCAAAATCACCTAGAGGGCTCTAAAAGGAAAAGAAAGAAAAAAAAAACAGCTTTGAGGCTCCACCTCCAGAATTTCTATTTCATGCCTTAGTATGTCTGGAATGGGGCCTGATTGCATTTCTAACAATAAAAGTTGACACAGTCAGCTGCTGCTAGCCCTGGGACCATGCTTTGAGAACACCATTCTTGATATATGGTCAATATCATATGCCTCCACAGATAGATAGACATCTGCAGCTGGTCCTCCCATCCCTAACCCACCATTCTCCCCCTGCGTACATACAGGTAAACGCGACCAAAGTCCACTGCCTAGGAGAAACAAGCAGGCAATCACCAGGCCACTGTGTTTTGTTTTAACTCTTCCTTTTATTCTTGCTTTTAGCCATTCACTTAGTCAACATGCATTCATAGACAACTTCCTGTGCCTACTGCATGAAACTGAGGTCCTGGAGTTGCAAAAGTGACTACTGGCAGTCTGTAGTCTGATTAAGGACTTTGCTAAAAGCCCTGTCATCCTGGGAAAGAAGGGCAGTGCGTTAAGGTGCCCCTGATAAATGGAATCATTACAGTACCAAGAGGATGAGATATGGTGATCAAACTTCACTCATTCCACATTTCCATTCATTTCCATAGTACTTTTCTTTTAATTCCTTCACTCAGAAATATATTTTCAAAAGTGATCATGACATCATTATCTTGAAAGTGAAAATGATAGAATGTCATAAGTAGAAGAGAACTGAAAATAAATAGACATCTACAACACAACAAGCCCATTAAATTCTGGCTCCCCACTATTAGCTAGGAAAGGGTCTGCGCCCAGGGGTCTCTTGGTGAAACAAAGGAGATGAACAAACACTAAAGGAATATTAAAGATATTCTAGCAATGCATAGAGATGTTCATTTTGATGTTACCAGAATTGTTGAAAGGCCATAGGGAAGAGGAGACTTTCTTCTACAAAATTCACTATATTTATTTCTATGTCAAATGTGCTATCTAAGTCTATTAGGATTACCAGTATCATCTGTTTCCCTTTTAAATAAAGGAAATAAATAAAACTCAGCTAGAAAGAGCACCAAAGTGCAATAAAAATGGGGTTACAGACGGAAGTGATAGTCTGTGACCACTAACAAGACAGGCTGGCAAATGAGGAGGGGATGTCAAAATGTGGTATGCCCGGCTGGGAGATGCAGGATGAGCTGCCCCCTTCTTTATGGAGGCCCCTCATACCATCTGCATGGCCCTACCTTGGAAGCCTAAACTTCATTCTAATCTTCTCTTTTGTCTCATTTTTCAGTTATACTGAGATATAATTGATATACAACATTAGTTTGAGGTATATGACATAATGATTGATATGTGTATATGTTATGAAATTATCACCATGATAAATTTAGGTAACATCCTTCACTTCCCATAGTTACACATTTTTTCTTGTGATGAGAACTTTTAAGGTCTACTCTTTTAACAACTTCCAAATATACAGTACAGTACTCTTAACTATAGTCGACACAGTGTACATTACATCCCCAGAACTTATCAATCTGAAAACTGAAAGTTTGTACCTTTTGACTACTTTTGCCCATTTTCCTAGTCTGATCCTGCCTCTGATAATCACCACTCTGTTCTTTGTTTCTGAGGTGTTTTTTGTTTTTTTAAATTCCATATGTAAGCAGTATAATATAGTGTCTATCTTTCTTTTTCTGACCAGTTTCATCTAGCATAATGCCCTTGAGGTCCATCCATTTTATAACAAATGGCAGGATTTCCTTGTTTCTCATTTATTGTTCAGTCGCTAAATTGTGTTCGACTCTGCAATCCCATGGACTGCAACACACCAGTTCCCTGTCCTTCACTAACTCCCAGAGTTTGCTCAGATTCATGCTCATTGAGTTGGTGATGCGATCTAACCATCTTATCCTCTGCCAACCCCTTCTTCTTTTACCTTCAGTGTTTCCTGGTATCAGAGTCTTTTCCAATGAGTTGGCTCTTCACATCAGGTGGCCAAAGTATTGGAGCTTCAGCTTCAGCATCAGTCCTTCCAATGAATATTCAGGGTTGATTTCCTTTAGGATTGACTGGTTTGATCTCCTTGCTGTCCAAGAGACTCTCAAGAGTCTTCTCCAGCACCACAGTTCAAAAAGCATCAATTCTCGGGTGCTCAGCCTTCTTTATGGTCCAACTCTCACATTTGTACACCACTGCTGAAAAAAAAAAAATAGCTTTGACTATACAAACCTTTGTCAGCAAAATGAAGTCTCTGTTTTTTAATATGTTGTCTAGGTTTTAGCTTTTCTTCGAAGGAGCAAGCATCTTTTAATTTCATGGCTGCAGTCACCATCTGCAGTGATTTTGGAGCCCAAGAAAATAAAATCTGTCTATGTATACATCACATTTTCTTTATCCATTCATCTGTTGATGGATACTTAGGTTCTTTTCATACCTTGGCATGAAATAAATAAATCAAATTGTAAATAATTCAGGGCTTCCCTGGTGGCTCAGACAGTAAAGAATCTGTCTGCAATGCAAGAGACATGATTCAATCCCTGGGTCAGGAAGATCTCCTGGAGAAGGGAATGGCAACCCACTCCAGTATTCTTGCCTGGAGAATTCCATGGACAGAGGAGCCTGGCAGGCTACAGTCTGTGGGGTCACAAAGAGTCGGATATGAGTGAGCGACTAATTTTATATTTGAATCTAATGTTCTTAATGCAAAACAATGGCCAAAATATCATGAGAAACTTTAGCAAATATTTCAAAAGGTGTTTTCACTGCCCTGAATATGTCTTCCTACTATATGAAAGTGCAGTTGCAACAGCAAAATTAGAGGGTCATGTTTTATTATAGTGATTGTTTTTGCAATCCATGTTTCTGGTGTATGAACTAGAGAATATTGTGTCATGTCAGAAAGTATCCATGATTGTAACTATCACCTTGGCTAGGCAGCAAAGTAAAGAAATCAACTTCTTTTCTGGGCCAATGATAAATATCATAAGTATGACAAAGAATCAGAAAACCATTTGACATCAAAATGGGAATAGTGATTACTGACAAATAACTGACAAATAATACTCTATCATTCCACCTATAACACCATTGCATATAGGTTAAATCCATATTTATTGGACTGAAATAATATGAATAAAATACACATGGCAGTGATGATGAAGACAAAGAAGACTATAAGAGGATAAATAAAACTTATTTGATACTACTTTTTTTTTCTATTTTTGACATAGAATATCTCAGTTTATTCTTAAACTCATTTAACAAATAATGAAACTTGACTCTAGAGAGTAACTTAATCTCCACAGATCACCTTTTTGATTAATGTCATAGTCACTAAGAAGAACCAATTCTAATTTTCAGTCCCACTCAATGAAAACTAGTTGTAAGAATAATAGTATTATTTTTAAAATAGCAATAATAATGGACATTTATTGATTGCTTATCATGAACCAACCTTTTACAGAAGTTATTTTTTAGTTTTAACACCAATCTATGAATCAAGTAATATTAGTCTCCTAATTTTATAGATGAGATGAAGTTCAGAGAATTTAGGCAATTTTCTTGAGGTTCTATAGCTCATAAATAGCAGAGCTGGGACAATACACAGACTCTTAATTATTTACTCATTTATTTATATTTAGCCCAGTGGTCTTCATTGCTGCGAGCAGGCATTCTGTAGTTTCAGTGAGCCCCAGGGGCTACTCTTTAGTTGCAGTGCTCAGGCTTCTCATTGTGGTGGCTTCTCTTATCACGTAGCATGGGCCCTAGGGCACTCGGGCTTCAGGAGATGTAGCATACGGGCTCAGTAGTTGCTGCACATGGGCTTAAGTTGCCCCAAGGCATGTGAAATCTTCCTGAACTAGGGATCGAAGCCGTGTCCCCTGCATTGGCAGGTGGATTCTTAACCACTGGACCACCAGGAAAATCTGCACAGACTTCTTTTAACTTTCTGAACTTTGTGTGTCTTATGTGTCTGTTCTCAAGCCAACTCCAATGTAAATATTTTAGAAGGATATCTAATTTATGGAGATAGACATCGTCACAGCACAAATATCAGGTGTTCGTGGTTATCTGCACTTCCAAGAACCAAATCTTGAAAGTTCTCTCTGAATCACCCAGCTGGGGCACTATCTGCCCCCACCTCTCACAACCACAAAACCACAGAGGCATTAACTCCTCTCCTTAAATGAACTCCCACTGGTGGGTAACGTGTTACTGTCATTACTTTGTACCATCATTTGCAGGCAGTGTTCGCCCATAGGACATTCACTTCCCGATATCTAAGCACAAAGCTTCAGGTACTCTTGGTGCGGGGAATATGATCTTCTATTCCTCACACCCCTTCCCCAGCACTTCCTTGTTTTTCAAATCTGTGCTCATATATGTAAAGTTGTTCTTTCTGGGAATGATGTGGAGGAGTGGAATTCTGGATCGTGGGGCATGAAGGTTTCAGTTTTCAATAGCTGTTATCCACTTGTTCTCTAATTGGTTGCTCCAGTATACATTCCTACCAGCCATGTAGTAGAAGCTGTATTTCACCACTCTCTGCAGCACGTATTTTTAAATGTCTTCTACTTTCTGGTGAATATTCTGAAGGTAGAGAGGGAGGGAGGAATAACAGGGTAAAATATAGCAGTGTTACCCTCCCTGCCTACGTTAAGGCTGTGATTCAGAAAAGGTGATGCTCGATTGGCCTGAAATATAACCCTTTTAACTTCATCATTTAGCATATTCCAGGCTCTTCACCGCCATTGCCACTTCGGAACCTGTCTCATTTATCTCTGCTCTCTCTAACGTTAGCACCCACAGTGAAAAAGCCTCCACGAGGTGGGAGACCTGATGACACAATGCAGTTGAAATGCTAGAGACAGCATCCTGCATTGCCAAGGGACACGTTCTGTGCCTCTGAGTATTTAAAAGTTCACTTCTTTCTTTTCCTGGAAACACCATCAACACGAGTTGTATCCTCCACCCCCACTCTACTTCCTCACTCACACCCTCCCTCGTGTCCCTAACCCCAGGCAGTACCTAAGGAATTAATGACCAGCTGAGGTTAATGAGTCCCCACTTGGCTCTGGGCCATCAACTCCCAGCTGGCCATTAATCCCCTAGAAATGCCCCACGCCTTGGTAGTTAGTCCTTAATTATGGAAGGCATTAAAGATCGGAGAGAATCCTAAGTGAAATGAAAAGGCCATTTTTCACTGGTGCTCAGTGTGGGACATTTCAAGTCCAGGTGGCACCAGGAAACACAACCACACTGCAATTAAACCAACTGCTTCCAAGGAGGAGTCATCAATCTCTATTTTCTCCTTTGATCATCCAAATTCAAGGAGGCTATTCAAGCCTACCCCCAGGTCTAAGACCAAGCAAATAACTTGTGTCCGATGCACTCTTGATTAAACTGTCTGATGACTAGAACTTTGGACTCATTCAAGCCAGAGATAGCTTTATCTTCATGGCTGGGGGGGAGTTAGTGGTTGTCTGTATGTTTTCATTTTTTTAAGGTTAGCTAAGATTTCTCCCTTTTATCCACCCATTTATCTTTACTACGAGTGTCTGAAACTAGTCTATTAATTATTTCCTAGGGTCTGAGCAGTAGATTTTAAAATGGATTATTCAGAGAACTAGATTTTTTTTTCTTTTCCCTCATGTGCCTTGCTACTTTTAATTTTTCTTGGCTGGTGGGGTTGGAGGCACTAAACCACCACTGTTGTCTTAACCAAAGCAATAATATTTATACCCATTTTTAATACGGAGGTTTCAGTGCATGCAAATATTGAAACTTGCTAGATGAAAGTATTAAGTTTAAAGTTAAAATGCAGGCTTTTTGAGAAGGCTGGTTAACACACATTAACACTTTAGTGTTAATTAGTCTGAATGAAGTTAGTACCCAATCCAGTCTGAACGAGAGGTATATTGAATGAATGGACCAAGACACTGACTCTGCCAAGGTCCCCAACTGCAGTAGAACCATTATGGCATGTTTGTTGTGAGTATACAGGAGAAGTATTTAGAGGGTGCATTTTGAATGAGCAGCCAGAGTGAGCCTGAGGCTCTATGGAGTGAGAGGGAGAGTTGAGAGAGCTAGGCAAATAAAGCCTAAAGCAAACTTTACCTACTTCAATGTTTTATTCTAGGGCAAATCTTATTGAAACATGACTCATTATTATTTTATCTAGCATGAAGAAAACATTAGATTAATATGAGGTTAATACAGTATCACACAAAATGCCCACCTCTCCAAAAGAGACAGAGTGTAGAGAGAGGCAGTTTACGGGCCTGGATAGGACTTTTGAGACAAAGAAACTGAGTCTGTACCCTGATTATGTCCCTTACATAATGACAGGACTCCTGGCAATTGCCTCAACTCCATGGAGAAAAATAATGCCTCCTTCACGTTGTTTTGAAGCTGCAACAAAATAAGGCTTATAAATAATTGTGCACAATTCTTCATAGTTAACAGTTGATAACAAATGATATAGTTCATAGATACATATAGTTCAATCTATTTAATGAAAAATAGCGATCACAGTAATGTGAAATCTCGGAGCCGTCTTTGACTGTTTTCTTTTGTTTGTCCTCTGAATAGAATCTGTCATAAAATCCACTCTGTATGTCTGTGCACATGTGTCTCTGCTGCCCAGCTACTGCCAACGAAACTTCTCAGATTAATCACTCATTCACCTTCTCCATTTGGACCACTTAACCACCTGGTCCAAGCTCTCATTGCTCTTGCTTATCCTACGGTTAGTCATCTTTAACTGATATTCTGGAGTGTGTTTCTCCTAGGGACCGTCTGAGAGGGGCCGAGTTCTCTCTGGAATGTGTATCTCTGTTTTCCCTTTATTATGACTCACTCTTCAATGCTTTCCTGCCTGGACTCAAGGACCCTCACTTGGTGGACTATTCCAGGAACTCACCTGGGACCTGGGACAAGACCATCCTCTTATGCCTTATTTTTCAGTAATGTCTTTACAGAGGATATTAATAAATCTACTTCTCACCTATCCAAAAAAAAAGCTTTTTTTCAAATGTTGGGGTGGAGTTTTGTAACATGCTATGAAGAGCCCAGTGTTTTTTTTTTAACCACTTATCCAAATCTTCTACATCTTATAAGACTCCCCTGTAACTTCATCTCTCTTATACTTGGCCCATGGTGCCCTTCATCTTTGACTGAAATTATGTGTAAGCCTGTATTTTACATCACTCATCTCAAATTCACTTGCATTATTATTTTGCCTTGTTTGTTTGTTTTTGGTATGTATGTACAAGCCTTGACTCCCCAGTTATGTTGTACATTCAAGGAAATTATTTACAATTTTAACTCACTGACTATTCTGTGAGTATCCTTTCTAGCATGATTTTTCATTTTCTAAGCAACACAGGGATAATGTTGTTACAAAGAAAGGCCAAGGTCCTTTTTTCATGAAGCTTTCAGGTTGAGAGGGAGATAGACAAGATAGATGTCCATGAAAGAATCACTCTAATGTTTATATAATTATAATTTGCAAAAAGAACACTTGCAAAAGGAATCTTACATAGTCTTGAGAGTCAAAAACCTTACTTAAAGAAAAGATGGGAAAGGAGTTATCTGATTAGGAGTTAACTATTGAAGGATGTGGGAAGAACATTCCGTACAATGGGAACAGAGATATCCAGAGAGATTTCAAATCTTGGATTGTGAATTGGAGGAAGTGGAAAAACTAGTGGGGCTAGAGCCAGGGAAGAAGAGAGAAATGGTGTGAAATAGGAGAAAGACTAGGCTTACTAAGTTGTCTGCAATTTCTCCTAAGAGAAATGATACACATTTATTGTCTCATGACAGCTCCCTACCTCCCAGATGTCTAGTGAATATATGTTGAATGAATGTCAGGATGAAATGGCAACATTTGTGTAAATACTATTTTTGCCTTGTGCATAACTGAAGCATGAATAGGAAATCTGTAATGATTTATTGGCAGGATACTCAAGGATTTAGACTTCTGACCCTGCTTCTACACTGATAAAAATTCTATGAATTATGTGGGAAAGTAATAAAGTGAGATAAAGCCAAAAGAATATATTCTGCTTAGAAAGAATTATTGAATGTTTAGCTCTAGAAATGAATGATTAAGAAAGATTTCTTATGCTCTTATTTCTGACATATGTCAGAAGGAAGATCATCTGCTCTGGGTGATCCTGGATCATTGAACCATGAGGATATTGGCGGTTGGATGTCAGGAGCAGAAGATGTTAATGGTTGGGGCTCCCAGGAAGGACGGAGCAGGATGGTGCAGGGCTCCAAGGGATTCCATCTTGCAACTCAGAATGACACATGACTGCAAACTTATGAATTGTTTATTTCTGGGAATTTCCATTTAATATTTTCAGATTGCAATTTACCATAGGCAACCACAACTCCAGAAAGCAAACAGATAAAGAGGACTTGTGCACTCACTCCTTACCTCCCATCCCACCGTGTTTTATTACACAGAATGGATATCTCCTACTTTCTTTTTCCTAAGACATCATCTAGTTTCCAAAGATTAAACTCATTTCTTCAGTCAGTCCAAGGTGACATATCTATTTAAAGAATTAATGGGTAATCAGACTCCTTAGGGAAAATTAATGTGGTTAAATCGTAATAAAGGAACTTTCCAATAGAACATAAACAATACCATAATGAAGAATATTAAATCATATGTTTTGTCACAGAGCCCATTATAGAGCCAATTTTAAATTATAATAAATTTGCATTTGGCACTTGCTAGAGATTGGCAAATTTATTCATGTGAAAAATAGGGAATATAGATTATGTGTCTTTGGATTTCCCTGTTAGGGAGAACTAAAATATAATTGCTCTTGTGTAAAGATTATCTATCTATTTGTCTCTATCTATTGTGTGTGTGTGTATATATATATATATATATACACACACAAATATATAACATATATTTGTTCTTAATCCATTAAATGCATTTTACTGACACGAAAGATACATTTTCCTTGAGGCATTTTAAAGCCTTAAAAATTAATGACAAGCAGTAGAAAAATTAGTGATTTGATTTTTAAATGCCTCTCTCCTCCCAGAAACTGGCTAGCATTTTTCTCCAACACATGATGTATGATTTATGAAGGGGACTGGACAAAGAGAGAAGCAGCATGAGCCAGGAAGAGTGATTCAGAATTGGCTAGTGTGAAAGCCAAAATGCACCCAGACTGTCTCCGCAGCAGCAAACAGGAGACAATCTGGTCACCTATAAATGACTGGCAACTGTATCCTGCAACCACTAGCTGGCATTAGTGGAGCTAGTTTTTAGATCTTTCCCTCCATTTCCTGAAAGTTCTCTTGATTTTTTTTCCCCCTGAAGACAACCATCCATAATTTTGGACATCACATCCCATTTGTGACTTCTGGTTTCTTTTGCCTCCTACAAAGAAGGCATTATCAAACTTATTAGCTTGCTTCAATTCACTTAGTGATGACATACTAATGGCTCCAGAAGTATAGTGTGATTTGTCATTTTTCAACAATACTTGTACCCATAAATTCCACACCCAAGAACTTGCCTTGATACATGCTTTCATGTCTGTCTTTGTGTTGTCAATTACATAAAAGATTAGAAACAACTTAAAACATTGAACAATATGAAATTGGTGTGTTATTCATGGAAATAATTAAGAAGTTTGTTTATTGAAATTAAGGATACTCAAATTGTATCATTAATGATGAAGACAGCATATAAAACAATGCAAACACACACCTATATATAAATGGTAGTTATATTTGGTATGCAAGATGAGCAATTTTTACACTTTTCTGATTTTTTGTATGTTTTATTTTGTTTTTACAATAATCATACATTATTTTTAAAATCCTGAATGACTGGATGATAGTGACAATATTTTTTTTCTTCTTTAAGTAAATGTGCTTAATAGTAGTAGAATTTCCAGTTATCATAGAAGATAATTTTTTCTTATACCATAATTTGGTCAGGTTTCTCCAGAGAAACAAAATCAGTAGGATGTATCTACGTGTATATGTGGCTTCTCAGGTGGCGCTAGGGGTAAAGAACCCCCCTTCCAATGCAGGAGATGCAGGTTCAGTTCCTGGGTCAGGAGGATCCCCTGGAGAAGGGGATGGCAACCCACTCCAGTATTCTTTCTGAAGAATCCCATGGACAGAGGGGACTGGCAGGCTACGGTTCACAGGGTGTAAAGAGTCAGACAAAACTGAAGTGACTTAGCATGCATGATGTATATATTTATGTACATATATATGTGTGTATGCATATATAATAATATATATGTAATATACATATAATACATTTTATAATGAATTAAGTTGCACAATTGTGAAAACTGATAAGTCCAGAGATCTGAAGTTGGCACGTTGGACCCAGAAGATCCACTGGTGTGATTTTAAATCTAAGTCTGAGAAGCAAGAGAGTTAATGATATAAATTCCAGTCTAAAGGCTGGCAAACTCAAGACTCAGTATGAAATCATGATTCACCTGGATCCCGAAGGCAGGAAAAAAACTGGCGTCCCAGCTTGAAGGGAGTCAGGCAGAAAGAATTTATCCTTATTCATGGGAAGGTCAGCCTTCTGTTCTATTCATACCTTTAATTGATTGAATGAGACCCACTCCCATTAAAGAGGGCAATCTGCTTTATTAAACATATTGATTTAAATGTTAAACTCATCCAAAAACACCCTTTCAGAAACCCACAAAAATGTTTGACCAAATATCTGAGCACTCTGTGGCCCAGTCAAGCTAAAACATAAAATTAACCATCACATGCAGAATTTCTTGGACCTTATATATTTTTAATAACTTGAACAGTGAAACAGTGTAGACTACAGAATGGTTCTAAAACAATGACAGAAAATGAAGAAGTTCTAGTACAGAATGAACATGTTACCTATGCACACTGTATGCAAAATAATGCCTCGAATTATTTGATCCTGAGAGAAGGTGAAGAATTAAGGAATTTTGTGAAATAATTCACAGTTTTTCTATTTAGTCATTTCATTTGGAATGATGGGTATTTCTACATTACTGTCTAATCCTAGACAGTGGTATTTGTGTGAGTGTCATCTCTATGGTTTCTGAGTAGAAAAATAGTGTGAACATAAAAAACAATTCAGAATCAGAAATTTTGTTCTTATTTGTTTCTTTTGTTTTGGTGGAATGGGTGTATACACATATAGAGATATTTTGAGTTTGGCCTTTCAATGATCAAATATTTATTACACAATTTAACGGTCTTTTTCCTAAAGGCTAATTATATTAATTTTCTACTACTGCTTTAACAAATTACTGCAAACTTAATGGCTTAAACCATACAAATTTATTATCTTTTCATTCTGGAGGTCAAAAGTCCAAAATTTGTATCAATGAGTTAAAATACTGATGTTAAGAGGGCTGCATTCTTATCGAGGGGGATAATCTTTAGGGGAAAATCTGTACCTTTGTCCTTTCCAGCTTCCAGAAACCTCCTCTATTCCTTGGTTCTTATCCCCTTTCTTCATCTTCAAATCCAGCAATGTTTCATTTCTTTGTATCTTTCTTTCATAAGCACTTATTCCTCTGATTAATTATCTCCTCTTACTTCCTTTCACATTTAAGAACCCTTCTTAACACTTTGGGCCCATGGAGATTAATTCAGGATAATCTCCTTAGTTTAAGATCAGAAGTTAGAAAAGTTAATTCCATCTGCAATCTTAGTAACTCTTTGTCCTGTAAGCTTACACACTTAAGTTTCCACATACTGGGATTAGGGCATGGGAATCTTTGAAGGGCCATTATTCTACCTACTACAACAAGTAAAACTTTTTCACTGAATAAAGCCTAATAGAGACTTTAATCCAGATGTCCTGGAAAGAAAAAGGCGAATGCCATATGATATCATTTACACGTGGAATCTAAAAGATGACACAGATGAACCTATGTATGAAGCAGATTCACAGACATAGAGAACGGATTTGTGGTTACCAAGAAGGAGAGGAGGTAAGGTAAGGATGGATTGGGAATTCGGGATTAGCAGATGCAAACTATTATATACAGAATACATAAACACCAAGATCCTACTGCATAGCACAGGGAACTATATTCGTGTCCTATGATAAACCATAATGGAAAAGAATATGAAAAAAGAATGTGCATATATAATAGTATAATTTCAACTCACTATTTGATGTCAGCTTAATAATAAAGTAGGTGTTCTAGACAGGTTGCATGCTAAGTCACTTCAGTCATATTCAATTCTTTGCAACGCTATGGACTGTAGCCCATGAGGCTCCTCTTTCCAAGTGATTCTCCAGGCAAGAATACTGGAGTGGGTTGCCATGCCCTCCTCCAGGGAATCTTCCCAATCTGGGAATAGAACCAGGGTCTTCTGCAATGACAGCAGGTTCTTTACCACTAGAGCCACCTGGAAAGCCCCAAATCAACTGTACGTCAATAAAATAAAATTTTTAAATATGCCCAGCTCTCCCTAGTCTAAGACCTGTCCTGTTACCCAGGCAAAGCCAATTGTGTTATATTCTATAAATTTAGATCTGAGAAAAAAGATCCAAAGACAGAGAAAGTGCGGGCATGTTCATTTCAGAGGTAGAATCTGAGCAAGACTATCATAGAATTCCTGTTACAAAGATTCTCTGAAGCTACTGTCCTCTGTTATTCGTCAGTTTCCTTACCTTATCCTTTATTCTTCATTTACTTCTCTGAGCTCCCATATCTTTCCAATGGATTCCATTTTTTTTTTTCTTAATTTTGCTAGGGTGAATTTCCTTGGCTTACTACAAAATAATCCTAATGATACAAAAAATAGAAAACTAGGGAGACTGAAGGTGAATAGAACCACTCTCCAAGTGAATAAATATAACCTATTCCACGTCATTGGGCTTAAATATCATAAATATTCTAGCTAGTAAGTGGAATTTCCTTCTTTCCTAATAGCACACAGGTAGAATCATGAAGCTTCATTGCCATTCTATGGGACTAATTACCTCTATGGATTAGGGGACAATGTGGTTATTTATGTATTATTTCTACTTATTTAAATAAACTCATTGCCCTAAGGCCTATGGGCATGTGTATCAAAATTAATAAACACAAGACTGACTTCTCACAGCAGTCTATGTATAGAAGCTTCCCTGGCTTTTGAGATTCTCCGCTGAGTATAAAAAAGAAAACCACTATAGAGTTCTGGGGTGCCTGGAGGGCTTGGAACCCATGCAAAACAGACTTTATTAAAAAATAAAACTAAAAGTTGGCCTTTGTTTTCTTTTACATGTGGTTTTTACTGAAGTAAACTGTGATGAAAAAAAAAAAAAAAGGTAGAAGAAAACACCAGATTTCCCTAAATACTCTTTCTGCCAGTTGCTTCTTGCCTTGAGTGGGAGTGAATAAACATGTCTCCCTTTGCTGTCGTTGTTCAGTCAGCAAGTCATGTCTGACTTTTTGAGACCCGATGGACTGCAGCACTCCAGGCTTCCCTGACTCTCACCATCTCCCGGAGTTGGCCCAAATTCATGTCCATTGAATCAGCAATGCCATCCAACCATCTCATCATCTGTCGTTCCCTTCTCCTGCTTTCAGTCTTTCCCAGTATCAGAGTCTTTTCCAATGAATTGGCTCTTTTCACATCAGGTAGCCAAAGTATTGGAGCTTTAGCATCAGTCATTCCAATAAGTATTCAGGGCTGAGTTCCTTTAAAATTGACTGGTTTGATCTCCTTGCTCTCCAAGGCTCTCAAGAGTCTTCTCCAGCACCAGTCTGAAAACATCAATTATTTGGCTCTCTGTTTTTTTTGTTTGTTTGTTTGCTTGTTTGTTTTAAGCTCCAGCTCTCACATCCATACACAACTACTGGAAAAACCATCAGATCAGATCAGTCACTCAGTCATGTTCAACTCTTTGCGACCCCATGAATCCCAGCACGCCAGGCCTCCCTGTCCATCACCAACTCCTGGAGTTCACTCAGACTCACATCCATCGAGTCAGTGACGCCATCCAGACATCTCATCCTCTGTCGTCCCTTCTCCTCCTGCCCCCAATCCCTCCCAGCATCAGAGTCTTTTCCAATGAGTCAACTCTTCGCATGAGGTGGCCGAAGAACTGGAGTTTCAGCTTTAGCATCATTCCTTCTAAAGAAATCCCAGGGCTGATCTCCTTCAGAATGGACTGGTTGGATCTCCTTTCAGTCTAAGGGACTCTCAAGAGTCTTCTCCAACACCACAGTTCAAAAGCATCAATTCTTCGGCGCTCAGCCTTCTTCACAGTCCAACTCTCACATCTATACATGACCACAGGAAAAACCATAGCCTTGACTAGACGAACCTTTGTTGGAAAAGTAATGTCTCTGCTTTTGAATATGCTATCTAGGTTGGTCATAACTTTCCTTCCAAGGAGTAAGCGTCTTTTAATTTCATGACTGCAGTCACCATCTGCAGTGATTTTGGAGCCCAGAAAAATAAAGTCTGACACTGTTTCCACTGTTTCCCCATCTATTTCCCATGAAGTGGGGGGACCGGATGCCATGATCTTCGTTTTCTGAATGTTGAGCTTTAAGCCAACTTTTCCACTCTCCTCTTTCACTTTCATCAAGAGGCTTTTGAGTTCCTCTTCACTTTCTGCCATAAGGGTGGTGTCATCTGCATATCTGAGGTTATTGATATTTCTCCCGGCAATCTTGATTCCAACTTGTGTTTCTCCCAGACCAGCGTTTCTCATATGTACTCTGCATATAAGTTAAATAAACAGGGTGACAATATACAGCCTTGACGAAGTCCTTTTCCTATTTGGAACCAGTCTGTTGTTCCATGTCCAGTTCTAACTGTTGCTTCCTGATCTGCATACAAATTTCTCAAGAGGCAGATCAGGTGTTCTGGTATTCCCATCTCTTTCAGAATTTTCCACAGTTTATTGTGATCCACACAGTCAAAAGCTTTGGCATAGTCAATAAAGCAGAAATAGATGTTTTTCTGGAACTCTCTTGCTTTTTCCATGATCCAGTGGATGTTGGCAATTTGATCTCTGGTAACTATATGGACCTTGGTTGGCAAAGTGATGTCGTTACTTTTTAATGTCTCACTCAATTCAGTTCAGTTTAGTCACTCAGTTATGTCTGACTCTTTGGGACCCCATGAATTACAGCACGCCAGGCCTCCCTGCCAAGTTGGTGATGCCATCCAGCCATCTCATCCTCTGGCGTTCCCTTCTCCTCCTGCCCCCAATCCCTCCCAGCATCAGAGTCTTTTCCAATGAGTCAACTCTTTGCATGAGGTGGCCAAAGTATTGGAGTTTCAGCTTCAGCATCAAACCTTCCAATGAACACCCAGGACTGATCTCCTTTAGGACGGACTGGTTGAATCTCCTGGCAGTCCAAGGGACTCTCAAGAGTCTTCTCCAACACCACAGTTCAAAAGCATCAATTCTTCAGCACTCAGCTTTCTTTATAGTCCAACTTCTCACATCCATACATGACCACTGGAAAAACCATAGCCTTGACTAGATGGACCTTTGTTGGAAAAGTAATGTCTCTGCTCTCAATATGCTATCTAGGTTGGTCATAACTTTCCTTCCAAGGAGTAAGAGTCTTTTAGTTTCATGGCTGCAGTCACCATCTGCAGTGATTTTGGAGCCCAAAAAAATAAAGTCTGACACTGTTTCCACTGTTTCCTCATCTATTTCCCATGAAGTGATGGGACCAGATGCCATGATCTTCGTTTTCTGAATGTTGAGCTTTAAGCCAACTTTTCCACTCTCCTCTTTCACTTTCATCAAGAGGCTTTTGAGTTCCTCTTCACTTTCTGCCATAAGGGTGGTGTCATCTGCATATCTGAGGTTATTGATATTTCTTCTGGCAATCTTGATTCCAGCTTGTGCTTCTTCTAGCCCAGTGTTTCTCATGATGTACTCTGCATATAAGTTAAATAAGCAGGGTGACAATATACAGCCTTGACGTACACCTTTTCCTATTTGGAACCAGTCTGTTGTTCCATGTCCAGTTCTAACTGTTGCTTCCTGACCTGCATATAGGTTTCTCAAGAGGCAGGTCAGGTGGTCTGGTATTCCCATCTCTTTCTGAATTTTCCACAGTTTATTGTGATCCACACAGTCAAAGGCTTTGGCATAGTCAATAAAGCAGAAATAGATGTTTTTCTGGAACTCTCTTGCTTTTTGCGTGATCCAGCGTCTCACTGGAGTACCACAAAAAAATACCAGGTGGATGTGCCTGAGATGCGAGGCACCCAGAAGAGAGGATGGTCCATAGAGGTTAGAAGGTATCCAATAAGGATACTCTGAAATGGCTGTGAGCATGAGAAATATTCATTTTTTAAATGGCATAGGTAATCATTGAGGCTCTGAACCAGAATCTCAAAGCACATTCATATTTATCCTCCACAAAGTTTTACACATGCTGGTTCCTGTTGCCTGAGACATCTTATATCATCTTCAAATAACCATCTCCTTCTTATCGTTGAAGTCACTACTCAAATGAATTTGATTACACACACCCTAGTAAAGAATCTACCTGTAATGCAGGAGACTCAGGTTTGATCCACATGTAAAGAAGACCTCCTGGAGAATGGAATGGCAACCCACTCCAGTAGTCTTTCCTGGCGAATTGTATGGACAGAGGAGTCTGGTGAACTGCAGCTCTTGGGGTTACAGAGAGTCAGATGTGGCTGAGTGACTAGTGCTTTTATCACTGAAGTCACTATTCAAATGCATTTGGTCACACACACCCCACCTCCATCCATTAATGTTACTCTTGATTATTTCATATTGATTACAACTTACTGAAATTATATATATATAAAACATATATTTTCCTGTATCTTTCAGTAGAAAATAAATGCCATGAGAGCAGTACACTTATTCATTTTACACTAACATCTCCTAACATCTTCATGCCAGTAAGTTCTTGGAGATGATTGTTGAATAAATGAATGAATGAATGAAGTCTTGGTACCACACCTGTGCCTGTAGAACAGTATGGTCAGAATCATAACCAAGTAGGTATCATAGGAGAAAAATTAACATGCTCAGACTGTTCTTTAATAATAGGTGATGAAAATCACACATAAGAGTAAACTTTTTGTAAATGTAGAAGAGATAATGAAGAATGATTCCTGAGTTCTCTGAAGCAAAACAGAATCAAGCGAAATGTCAGATGTGACTAGGAAGGAAGAGAAATCTGATGACAGACAGATGAGAAGAAACAAAAACCACAGAGATTTCAGTATTTTGTTTTAGATTTTTACTTATGTCTTTAAAAAAAAAAAAAAAAGGTTATCTTGAGAGAGAAAATGAGAACAACTTCTGCCCAGAAAATCGAGATGAGAGATATAGAAGCCAAAAGATGGAAAAGCAGAAAATACTTGAACACACTTTACAAATCATTGCATGTTTAAAATCAGCAGTCTGATGACATGAATTCCACCAACTCAGAGATTGGTAATACATAATTTTGTAGAATACCCAATTATTAATTGCTAGAACTTTTAAAAGGCAAAGAAAGTTTCCAAAAGAAAGAGCATATTTAGACCTTGCCTTAAAGACACAAATTCTTGGAAATACTCTATTGATCTAATTGCAGCTAATGGTCAGCTTAGCTGTAACAATTAAGAAGATACTAGGGAAAAAAAAATATCAAAAAGTCATATAACAATTCCCTGGAGAAGAACAGAGTTCTGAGCAGCAAACAAGGTTTTGTGAAGAGTGAATCAAGCCAGACCAACTTAATTTCCTTCTCTGATAGAGTGGCAGGCCAAAAGATAAAGGGGAAGCAATAGATGTAATCTACCTCTATTTCACTGAGACTTCTGATTCTGTCCTACATAGCATTCTCATCAGTGGGCTAGAAAGATTGGTCTATGCCATACTACTATTAGGAATAAGCATAAATGCCAAAACACTGCCCCAGAAAGATGGTTATCTATATCTTAGGATAGAAGCATGTTTTAAGGAATGAAAGAACCGTAAGTGGCTTAGCAATGGGGACACAAGAAATTTCTTGTTCACCTCTATTGTGAATCATTGTATCTATGTAATTATTTCTAGGGCTTAGTTTCCATTCTATAAAATGGGTGAGTTTAGAGAACTTACTTCTAAGGCTACTTCTGATTCTTTGGCTAATAACGCTTTAGGGATTCGTCATAATCTGGGTAACAAAGTTGAAGCATCTCATAGATAACAGGGGCTGTTTCCATCACTTATGTCTTCTATTTAACAAATAAGAGTTATGAATACAAAGGAGTGTTAGTCACAAAGTCATGTCCAACTCTTTGTGACACCATGGATTGTAGTCTGCCAGGCTCCTCTATCCATGGGATTCTCAAGGCAAGAATACTGGAGTAGGTAGCCATTCCCTTGTCCAGATCATCCTGACCCAGGGATCACACCCAGGTCTCCTGCATTGCCAGCAGATTCTTTACCATCTGAGCCACCAGAAGCCCAATACATAGGAGAGGTTGTACTTTTTCCTCATTTGATGGTAGGTCTCATATTCGTATGGCTGTTCATTTGTGTAACAGTTATCTTGAGTGTTTTTGAATGCTTAATATGAGCCATGAGGGAGAATAAAAGGTGAATTTGTCTAAGGCAGCAACTCCCACATTTTATGTATCATATACAATATCCATATCAAAATTTTATAAAAAGCAATAATTATAGAAAACTTTTAAAATGGAATATTTTCTAGTAGATTTTTAAAAAGAACTGATACAAATCCTAAATTTATAAAGTTAGAGCCCTGCAAGTTATTTTTGCTACTTAAATTGTAGCAAAATAGTTGGCAATATTGCAATAAGTGAAAACTCAAATGTATAAAATTCAGACCTCACTTTCATTGACTTAAAAGCGAATTGCTTATTAAAAGCCTATGAGATTTTCTTTTTCATTAAATAGTTTATTCAGAAACCTAACCAACCTTGTTCAATCCCAAACTGTTCTTAATCCCTAAGAGCTGATTGATTTTTCACAACTTTAGCTAGTATATACAGAAAGCATATCTTTAAACTTCTTGTAAAAACACCCAGATGGAATAATATCCTAAGGTGGTAATATGCTTATTGTTCATTACTTTACTTTTTAAGTTGGCATTTCAGATTAATTAAGCATTTGATAAAGCTCATGTTTATGCAAGTGTTTACAAATTAGAAAAGCTGTTAGCAGCATTTAATTTGTTTGAATATATATATTTAATTTACTGCTTCTAATGGAAAGAAGCTTAAGGGAATTTAAGAGCCATTGCTTTATTGATAGACATTAAGCATATGCAGAGTGTAATTATTATTGCTAATATTTTACATTTGCTGCGTGCCAACAGTTAGGTGCAGGAAGCAGCCCATGTAATTCAAAGGCAGGAGCATGTGCTGTCCATGCAAGGTGTTTATATCAATACACATATTTACCACCACCCTGTAAATGAAACGTTTTTCCCTCCCACTAATTTCCTCAAACTAGTGTTATAATGAGAATGGAATGCTCCTCTGACCCTTTGGCATAGGATTTGTCCAGTCACACAGAAATTCTGGACACAGCTCAAATCCTGTTATGACAAATATCATTCCAAGCCTTAGCCAATGGCCAGCTTATCTCCAGGACTGTGTGATTAAAATGAATCATTTAGAGCAAGATATCATCTAGCTATCCTTCTGAAACCCATGCAAAAGTTTTATGTTGATCAGAATCCCTGCCGATTTATCTTTAGACACATTACCTCTGACTATAGATCTGTGGCTAATGATGACTCCACCTTCATCAATTTTGCAAATTATTTGACTTCCAGTTGAGCAAAATCACATTATCAGAACTGATTTAAGTACCTACTCTGTGCCAGATTCTGAATCGAGTGCTTGGAGTGCAAAGATGAATAAGAAAATGTTGCAGCCATTATCACTCCCAATCTGGCCTATTAAAGCTGTCTTCTATCTAATTTCTCTGACCCTGATTTTACCAATCCCTTCTGATTTATCCTCCACCCAGTCTTAAAAGGAACCCAACATCAAAAATAAATTTTACCATGTTGGACCTTACATTTTGCCCTCCAATACTGCCTTTTTCCACCCTAAGATAAAATCTGGGCTTCCAAACATAGCGTCAAAGATCCTTCAAGATTTGGCCTCTCTCCAGTCCTATTTGTCAGCCTCTCTACTTATCCTTTTTGTTCCAATAACACTGAACTGCTTCTAGTTCGTCTAGACACTGTTTCTCGCCTTGGCTGTTCCATCTCTGGCAGATATCCTCTCTTTATCTGCTAACTTCTGTTATTCAAGACAGTTCAACCTTGTTGACTTTTCTATTTCTTTTTCCTCCAAGAACCAGGCTAGATCAGAGCATTTGTGTCTTCATCTGCCTATCTTCATAACTGCATTCACCACATAGTTGTAAAATTACCTGTTTAGTGTTTCAACTCCCCCACTAGATTGATATTTTTGTTGTTGTTGTTTTAAATCAGTGACTGTGTTTTTCACTGCAGTAATACTAATTGGCTCTTTTAAAAATCCCCACCTGTTCTTAATTTCTTCTTTCCATGAATTTTTTGGGGTAATTTCTGTTCCTTATGTTGTGCTTTCTTCATTTATTTTCAAAGATCCTAAAGATACTCAGTGTAAAGTTACTGTTTTGGCTCATTTCCATTTGAACTGGAATGAATTAATCATCTGATTGCCAATTTTTGACCCTGCATATTGTAACTTTTCTCAGTTTCGGTAGTTCGGCTTTAAATTTCATCTTCAATGGAAACTTCCCTCCAACATTCAACCTTTAAAGAGGACTCTTAAGCCCCCTGGTCTAAAACCAAGTTCTCATGGTCTCACAGCTGTGGCTCAGGATTCCTGTCCTGTGAGGTCCAGTCACCCAACAGGTGGTCATCCTGGCCCAGGCTTGACTAAGAGATTGTGCCTGTTCTCACCCTTTAATTTAGCATTATAGAAGCTTAAATTGCAGGAATCACTCTGTTACAAGTGTTTCCTAGCCAGAAAAAGGATGTTCCAAGCTACAGTTTTAAAGAATGAACTTGGGTTCAGTCTCCACGAAACATGGAGCAATTTTAACCACCATGACCTCCATATAGATACTTCTTTTTGTTCTGAGACCCAAAGCCCCAGAAGAATTGGGAGAAATCTGCCTCAGTTAGCACTCTGAGTTCCTGTTCTATTTCTGCTCTTCAAAATGTTCATCTTTAGGGACATAGTTATGTCTTGTTACGTTTCTCTTTTTACATTGTATTTAATAATCTGATATGTTTTTTGAAAGAAAGAGTCAAGGAATGAACTGAAATGTTCATCTCTCTTCTTCATTTCTCTCTGAGAAAACAAGTAGAAAAAGTTAAAAGTGGGTGTGGGAAGGGACAGAAGAATAAAATCAATTTAACAAATAAAAATGTATAGGAAATACTATCAAAACCTAAGAGGACAGAGACACTAATAAGATAGAGGATTTGATTGTAAGGGATTAGAATGATACACAATTTATGTCATTCACTCATAGCATGAATATTTACAAATTTCTAAAATATGGCAGGGATTGGTTAAATGCTGCAAATACAATGAAAAGAAAACAGACAAGATCCCTGAACCTAATAATTGTTGGAAAAGATGGACACACAAAATGATTTGAATAATGGGAAAATATGGACTGTTTTAGGAGGATTTAACCTATCTAGAATGGGCTTCCCAAGTGACACTAGTAGTAAAGAAACCACAAGCCAATGCTGCTAAGTCACTTCAGCCGTGTCTGACTCTGTGCGACCCCATAGACGGCAGCCCATCAGGCTCCCCTGTCCCTGGGATTCTCCAGGCAAGAACACTGGTGTGGGTTGCCATTTCCTTCTCCAATGCATCAAAGTGAAAAGTGAAAGTGAAGTTGCTCAGTCGTGTCCAACTCCTAGCGACCCCATGGACTGCAGCCTACCAGGCTCCTCCAACCATGGGATTTTCCAGGCAAGAGTACTGGAGTGGGTTGCCATTGCCTTCTCTGGCAGGGTCTCCTACATGCAGTCATCTTCTTTGAGAATATTCCAACTTGTTGAATGCTAATTCCAACTCACCATTTGATGTCAGCTTAACCATAAAGTAGGTGTTCTAGACAGGTTGTGTGCTAAGTCACTTCAGTCATGTCCAACCCTGTGACCCCATGGATTGTAGCCCATCAGCCTCCTCTGTCTATGGGATTTTCTAGGCAACAGCCTGATGGGCTGCTGTCTATGGGGTCGCACAGAGTCAGACACGACTGAAGTGACTTAGCAGCAGCAGTAGCAGCAGGAGGCCCTGGAGGTGAAAGAGAGAACGATGCTTTGAAGGTACAAAGCTATTTCAGGGCTCTGGAGCAGGGTTGCCAAAGTGGAGGTCATCCAACTCTGTCGCTGTGTTAATTTTCTTCTGCAAAGAGATTATATCCAGTAATGGAGAAAACATTGGCTCCCTGGACAATGAAAGTCTCTTTGGCCATCAAGCTGTTTCCTAAATATTTACAGTGACTTCCAGGTATCTCTTACTTGGTTTGCCTTTAGATCATTTTGTAGTACACAACCAAAACTGAATTTTTGAGAGCTGATAAAAATTTGCCTTCCAAAGATCTCATGTCAAGTGTCTCCAAATTGTTTGGAATCCAATTAAATAAATTATAGTATATGTGACTGTCTTTTCCCTCTCAACCTATCAGAAACTGAAATGATATGATGTCTCACTCCTAAATTACTTAGCACTGTTGAAATGCCAACTAATTCTTCCTGGTTGGCCAAAAATGAGTATAGGATAGTAGTTCCCGGGGAAATTTTCTCCTCTGGGAAATGAAGCTGTTAGCGAAGCCAGTCAAGGACCTGTTAGACATTCTGCTGTTAACCAAATGAGACTTCCAGCAGATGTCTGGAGAGTTGAAATCCCCATCACTACTCTGTCTTTTTTCTGTGCTGATTTTACAGTCTGTGTCTAGTAACACACCATACATTTCCCCACGTGTCCCAGTGTTCTCTCATAATGATAGCACTTCTGTGCTCTTCTGTCCTAACCCATATGCTCCTGCCCTCAGGTCTGGACATTTCCATATGAATGTATATCTTCGTGACATTCACCCTGGCTTTGCCTCCTGTCTAAGCAGTCTGTTTCTGTAGGGGTGGGTGTACCCTTCCATGACAATGTTGTGACGGCTTCCCATTGAATTATAATACAGAGGTCTAGCCAAAAAAATCCCAGTAAAAGTTATGAAATTGACTTACTGTTGCTGGCCTATCTCCAATGCGTTGTATCCAAGGATCCTTCCTCCACTGCATTTTAGTAACAATTATCAGGAATTCAGTGTTGAATGTACTGTGTTCCTTGCTACTCTGAACTAGCAGTAGGGACTCTTCCTGAGAAATGCTGAATCTCAGGCCTCATCCCAGACCTACAAAATGAAAATATGCATATTAACAAGATCCCAGGAGATTCATAGACACACTAAATGTTCAGAGCTTATTCCTCTGGTATATTCAAACCTTCTTCTCATTTGAACATGCTGTAAAGTCTTCTGGATCAGCTTCAGCTGGCCTTTCTGCAAAGTCACAAAAGGCAGTCAATATGTGTCTAAATTCATTGCACTATAGGGAAGACATCTGGTTCACCTAACCAAACGTGTGACTTGGTTTGTACCATGTCCTCGCCAAAGAGCCGTCCAAAGTCACTTTCTTGACTTTCCTGTTGGCTCAGACAGTAAAGAATCTGCCTGCCAAGCAGGAGACAGAGGTTCGATCTGGGTTGAGAAGATCCCCCGGAGAAAGGAATGGCTACCTGTTCCAGTATTCTTGCCTGGAGAATTCCATCAACAGAGGAGTCTGGTGGGCTATACAGTCCATGGGGTCACAAAGAGTCAGACACAACTGAGCGACTTACACTTTCCTTGACTTTAGAATATCTGGGTTCCACTACATACAACTGTTCAGAAAGGTGCTATATCACATTCCCTACTTCCTGTTCCTTACTGTTGAAATGGCTTTCTTAAATCATTAATTTTTGAATATACTATAAAAGCAAACTTTAATTTAAAATACCTATTACTGATTGTTATAAATAGACGATAACATTACATATTTCCACACTCCCCCCTAAAAAACCATCAGTGTTATTCAGTCTGGTTAGACAGTGTTATCTACCAAAAACTCTGAGCCTAAGGCCTTTTCTTTGTTCCACAGAGAGATTAGAAAGTATTAAAGAGATGTTAAAGACATATAGCTGCAGAATTTTTCTCTTTGATGTAACAAGAAGCATTGAAAGACTAGAAAGGGGAGCTTTTTGCATGCTGGGTGTTTCAAATATTTTTACCAACTAAAATTAATCTTGCAATTGAACCTTTGGAAAACACTGTGCTATCCAGCTCACACTGCTTGTCACTTGAGGCCTGCAGTAAATTACTGACAGAGTTAAGGTTATAAATCTGAGAGATGTATGTCTACTTTAACTAATTGCTTCAGAGGGAAGTTTTTGGTAATTCCTTGAAGACGATGCTTCCTTGATGCCTGTATGGTTTCCCCAAGTAACAAGTGGTCATGAGTGACAAGTGACTCACACAGGTTTGTTTTGCTACCATAAAAAAGGGAGCCTTCTTATCAAAATGAGACCTGAGAGTTTCAAATTCAGCGTGAAATCTTTCTTTGTGCCAGGCACACATTTGGAAACAACCTCTCTATTCTGCTAAGAACTCAGTGTTTATCCTGGTACGTTTTCCACAGTGACAAGTAATGTACAAGGGCGGGAAAAAACATCACCACAGCCTTGCAAAAGCTTTATAATACCATTGTATTGCTTTGAACCATTCAGTCAATTGTAGACATGGTTTAAATGTACGGAAAAACTAAAGGCATTACCATGGGAAGAAATGAAAAGTATTTTGCCACCTAACTTCAGCATAAAGAATTTGAGAGCATATTGTTTAAGAGAAGAAAATCTTACTTAGACTCCGTGGATTTTTACATTTCTTGTTGGGCTATAATAATTTCTCTTTAAAGATTCAGAAACCCAGCATTTCATTCAACAAAGCATGTTTTATGCTAATTAAAAATGGCCAAGAAGTCGTGAATTCCTTATGATCTTTATGGAGAGAAATCAATACCTGTATCTATTTCTATAAAACTCCAGGGTTTTACTGGTGAATATTAGAATCCAGAAAGGTAGGCTTTTATGTTGTGTTTCCTATAATAATGAACAATCTAGGGTCAAATAGAAGTCTCAAGCCGAGTACATAATAAAAGAGTAACTATGAACAATTGAAAAATAAATGCAGAATCAGATATTTGTAATGCTGCTTAAATCAAGGCTAATCTTTATTCAACATTTTTTACTCACATGTAAGACTCCCATTGTGTGGTGTCTTAGCAGTGGATATATTACTGAGGTTCCAAAATCTCAGTATTAATGCAAAGAATTATGGTTTTATAACTCAGTGGGGGAAGGCACATACACACAGAGACACAGACAAACATACCCCAATAATTGCTATTTCTAGCAGCATTTATTGTAATGGGAGCCCTTAAGGAATCTTGGTTTTTAGTGCAATTCAAAATTTTTGAAATACATTATGGAGGAGCACAGACTGGTACATACACTCTTGCCTGAGAACAAATGACATGGATAGCTTTAAACTGTGCTAAGATTTCTTACTGCATGACTCTAGTGGATACCATTCAGATGGACCACAATCATAATTCTAATCATCATTACAAAAAAATCCAAAAGTATATCTAATCATATTAGATTTTGTGTCCAATAAACTTACAACATAATAGTCTATGTGCAGCACTGACTGATATCACAAAGGAATGAATTTTATTGCTACTGACTCCTAATGTGTTTTTTCAGCAGATTTTTCTGAGTGGAAGAGGTAAGGTTCAGGGAATCAAGTGTTCCTGGAGCACTTCCCATCTTTTATTTATTTGAATATTACGTTCAGTATTAAACTTCTGTTCTTCCTCAAACTATTTCTTACTTGAATGTAAGAGTTGTACCATGTGCTCAGTTGTTCAGTCATGTCCGACTGTTTGCAACCATATGAATTGTAGCCCACCCAGCTCCTCTGTCCATGGGATTCTCCAAGCAAGAAAACTCGAGCGGGTTGCCATTTCCTTCTCCAAGGAGTTGCACCATAGCGATGATGAAAGTATTTTCAGAATTCCACTTGTGATTACTTGTGCATACCAATCGGCCACCTAAACTGGGGTTTTATAGGAAGTCAGGAGAGTGTGTGAAACATGCACATATAAGCAATATCAAAAATAGACTGAAATAATAAAAATTTCATACTGCATTCATAAAATTAAAAAAACAAATCTTACTGAGAGCTGTGTGATTAAAGGTTATATTCTCTCCTGGGTAGTTGTCTTTATTGGCCATGACCAATAAACTAAACTAGCAGTCAGTCATATTAAGCATAGATGGAGGTAAAATTCAGGAATTTTTTTTTTTTTTTCTCCTAATTGTTGCCCCAAGTCTAATAGAGACTTATTGATACCTTAGAGCCTTAGAATCTATTCACAGGGCTGGGATGTGTTCTGAAGTCCTCTAGGAGAAAGGGCTTCAAAACACACTTTCCCTGTTTGTGTACTTCTTTTCTTGCTAGCCAGTAGGAAGTAGAATTGACAAATCTGTGCTCTTTGATCACGGGCATGTCCAAGGTCCCTGTGCATGCCAGTCCCTGCTGACTCAGGAGAAAGGAAATCACAGAAGGTGGTGTCTTGGGCGGACCTTTCGTGCTCAGCTGTGTGCTGAACACAGCTCCTGGACTGCCATCATTTGTGGACTACCTTTTGACCACCTTTTCACTGGAAAGGAGGCCTTCCTGTTTAGCAGGGAGCTTTAAGCAACTCACAAATCTGAGGAAAGGGCACCCCAAACTTTCCTTGAATGGTTGTAGCCTACATTCACAGGTGTTGTTAAGAAAACCTGCGTGAGAGCATTCATGGCATGCTCTGTTTCGAGGCAGTTGTTGTACCCTGAAAAGCTCGCGTGGATAGCATGTAGGGCCCCCTAAAACCATCTGCCACAGTGGGAATAGAGCACAGCCGCAGTCATAATAATGAAATGCTTGGCAGATTTCTTTCTCAGCTTCCTAATTATGAAGCTTATATTTTACAACCATTTGAAGTCTCTTTTTAAAGAATCATTATTTCTCTCAGCAGGAAAGCCTGCCATGTGGGCAGTTTACATAGTCACAGGAGGTGAGGTATTAGTTTTATCTTATTTTAAAGTTAGATATCATTTAGGTCTAGCTTTATTGGCAGGCTTTGGTCCAAAATGTGATAAAAGAAATGCACCAAAATCCCCTCCCTCAAAATACCTCTCCTTATTAGCCTTTGAAAGTGAAAGTGTTAGTCACTCAGTCCTTGAAACCCCATGGACTGTAGCCTGCCAGACTCCTCTGTCCATGGGATTCTCCAGGCAAAAATACTGGAGTGGGTAGTCATTCCCTTTTCCAGGAGATCTTCCCAACCCAGGGATTATACCTGGCTCCAGCACTGCAGGCAGATTCTTTACTGTCTGAGCCACCAGGGAAGCCTCATCAGCCTTTGAAATCCACAATTTGAGATTGTCTTGTATTTCTCAAAGATATGTGGACATTCAAGATTCATTTGTTAGAATAAAAAGGTACCATAAATTGATAAACAATAATTTTATGTCTTCAGTTCAGTTCAGTTCAGTCGCTCAGTCGTGTCCGACTCTCTGCGACCCCATGAATCACAGCACGCCAGGCCTCCTTGTCCATCACAAACTCCCGGAGTTCACTCAGACTCACGTCCATCGAGTCAGTGATGCCATCCAGCCATCTCATTCTCTGTTGTCCCCTTCTCCTCCTGCCCCCAGTCCCTCCCAGCATCAGAGTCTTTTCCAATGAGTCAGCTCTTCACATGAGGTGGCCAAAGTACTGGAGTTTCAGCCTCAGCATCATTAGCTCAGTTCAAAAAACATATGCTAAGTGTCAGCCACAAATTGGCGCTTGCCAAGAGCATTTGCAATCTGCCTCTGCAGAGATTGAACCCTATATTGCTGCAACTGGTTGATCTTCAACTTCCTGAAGGGAGTTCAGGATGGAGTGAGGCACTCTGTGCTCCAGGGAAACTGGTGGAACAGGACTTTCAGCTCAGTTCAGTTCAGTTGCTCAGTTGTGTCCAACTCTTTGCAACCCCATGGACTGTAGCATGCCAGGCTTCCCTGTCCATCACCAACTCCTGGAGTTTACTCAAACTCATTTCCATTGAGTCAGTGATGCCATCCAACCATCTCATCCTCTGTCGTCCCCTTCTCCTCCCACCTTCAATCTTTCCCAGCATCAGGGTCTCTTCAAATGAGGCACTTCTTCCCATCAGGCGGCCAAAGTATTGGAATTTCAGCTTCAGCATCAGTCCTTCTAATGAATTTTCAGGACTGATTCCCTTTAGGATGGACTGCTTGTATGTCCTTGCAGTCCAAGGGACTCTCAAGAATCTTCTCCAACATCACAGTTCAAAAGCATCAATTCTTCGGCACTCAGCTTTCTTTATAGTCCAACTCTCACATCCATACATGACTACAGGAAAAACTATAGCTTTGACTAGATAGACCTTTGTTGACAAAGTAATACCTCAGCTTTTTAATATGCTGTCTAGGCTGATCATAACTTTTCTTCCAAGGAATAAGCATCTTTTAATTACATGGCTGCAGTCACCATCTGCACTGATTTTGGAGCCCCAAAAATAAAGTCTGTCACTGTTTCCATTGTTTCCCTATCTATTTGCCATGAAGTGATGGGACTGGATGCCATGATCTTTGTTTTCTGGATGTTGAATTTTAAGCCAATTTTTTCACCCTTCTCTTTTACTTTCATCAAGAGGCTCTTTAGTTCTTCTTCACCTTCTGCCATAAGGGTAGAAATTTTCAGGAAATGATTTCATTATCCCAATCCTTGCATCTCCTCATATCTAGAAAAGCAATAAATCCCTTCATGGTGAATAGCAGAAAACCTTTTGTGAAATAAGCGTGTGACTGCACTGAACTCCCCCTTCACTAAAATCCTATATATTGATCTCCCCACTACCTCTTTGGAGCATTTCCTCAGAACCGTCTGAGGTCCTGTGTCTCCAGGGCTGCAGTCCTCATTTTGCCCCAAATAAAACTTAATTCACAACTCTCACGTTGTGCATCTTTTTTAGTCAACAATATCAGAAACTCTGCTGGGCCTAGGTATCAGTGGTGGGTATGAATTTACTTCCCTTTTAAGGAGCTGACAAGATGTTTATGTTGGATCTTGGGACTAAGTCGGAAACTAGATCTGAACTCTAACACAGAGAAAATGGGCTTTACCTCCCTTACAATTTCAGCAAGAAATAGACTCGGCTACATTTGGTTAATCTGTGCACTTGACAGCCACTTGTCATATGTCATTGATTCCTAATATGCTTTGTGTACAACCAGCAATAAGCTTAAGTATACAAAGAATAAGGGGATGAGAAAAAAACTGCAGCTCTCTAGAATGATGCAGCATTTGTTCAATGTTTATAGGGCTGATGGGAACAGAGAAAATAGCTAACGTTTAAGGATGACCCCACTCTCAAGCCATATTGCCAGATACCATAAACAGATATAAATTGTCAGAGCACCAAAAGTACACAGTGACCCTGTGTTTAACTAAGCATAGCATTCACTATAGTAGTTAACCTTTGACTGGAGCAGTAAATTAATGCAGAGCTCCAAAAACACTCCTATGCAAAAATCACTCCGGAAACACTGATGCATAGTAATAAACAGTAACGTGACCTCCAAAGCTTACGGCCAGGGAGGTATTGTGTAGTGTTGGACTAGGGAGGAGCATATGTTCATTAGGAAGGATATTGAGCACTAGACATCTTATAGGTTTTATGGTTAAATTCTGCCACAGCCGAAGAACGGCAACTTGTGTTATAAAGACAACAATGTCAGGTGTTCTAACCTATTTTAGTAACACCCTTTTATTACTGAAAGTGCCTCCGGTAAATGCCCAAATTACCTATTTGCACTAAATAAAATGTCACTTTGTGAATAAATTAGGCATTTTATGCTACCTTCTGTACGTCTAATGACATCCGTTGTAATATAATGTTTGCTTGTCTCTAGAGGCTGGCTTGAGAAATCAGCTTGCACCTGTGGCTTTTGGGAGATATTAAGTAGAGATTTGTTGCACTCACTTCCCCTGGCAGATTGTCACTGCTATTCAAGGAAAGACTCGAAAAATATTGCGAGAGCATTTCTCAATATACCTCTAGATTTTAAAGTTTCAAATTTACATGGACCTTTTGACATGTCGTGGTCCCTGTCCAGTGGGAGTTACTAGCAGCTTGTAGTTCATACTCTTCCCCTTGATTCTGCTTGTGAACAACTGGAATCAGATTAATTCTGTGTGCTTGGCATAAGTGTAAGTAACTTGACTTTTTTTTTTCCAGAATGGTCTGGCTTTGCATTTATCGGGTATTTTCTTTATTCTTGAAACAACTCGATTTCCACTTTTCTTTTCTATATGCTTTCATTCCAAACAAATCCTATAAATTTAGTATGACCCCCGGAGTGGGAGGATGTATCTGTAGTGCCTACTGATCCAAATAAGTCTTCCAAGTGCAAAACTCATCCAAATTTCACGTCACTGTGAAAATACTGTGAGAGTGTTATTGTTCAGTCATATCCAGCTCTTAGCAACCCCATGGACAATAGCTCGCCAGGCTCCTCTGTCCATGGAATTATCCAAGCAAGAATACTGGAGTGGGTAGCCATTCCCTTCACCAGGGGATCTTCCTGACCTTGGGATCTAACTTGGGTTTCCTGCATTGCAGGCAGATTATTTTACCAAGGAAAGTCCCTATGTTGACATCCAAAAATGTCCCTTCTGGTGGCTTTCTTGACTCTACACATCCTGAAACACCAAAGTTGTGAGCTGATTTTCTGAAAAATGTTTCCTTTAAAATATAGTCCAGTTAAAACTGTTACAGCAACATATAAGGTGTAAAGTGTCTATATTTAGCATTTCTTATCCTTCTCTTTTGTTTGATTTGATAGGAACAAGTGAAGACCCAGGTAAATGATAGCCTAATGACTCTTATCACCTAAAAGAAAGACAAATTTTGAAAATGGTTGTTCTCTGCCATCTCAACTACAAGAATTATGAATAATTCTAAGAATTTCTAACATAAATTTTTAGCATATGCTTGTTTACCATGTGACTGTGTTTATTCAAGGCATTTTACACAAATTATCTCTGAGTATTTATAACAACTCAAAGAGATAATGTTATTATCCTAGCTTTTCGAAAGAAGAAAAAAATATAATAAGCCAAACCAAAATTAGGCTAGTCCTCTTGTTAAATGATATTATTTGTGTTATAGATTTTCCTTTAAATTGAGGGACTGTACAATATGTTGCATAAATAGTAAAGTCAGAGAAACTTCCTCTGAATAACCTCTTTACCCCTAACTCTTTAATTGGCTTTATGTATTAGTCAAGATTTTTTTTTTCCTGCCATCAGTTGAAGAACAGCACAGATTTATATACACATATATATCTGCAGGAACAAAAAATGTTATATAAATAAAATTTCCAGAATAATGTAGTTTTCAGGCATGGTCAGCTTTAAGATTTTAACAGTGTCACCAAATCTAGTCTTTACCTCCATTCTCAGTCTCTTTTCTCTATTGACTTTATACTTGGGCTCCACTTGGTGATGTGATGGAGGCTAGCAGTTCCAATACTACATGCTTCCTGGTTCAAGCTCAGTGGGAAAGCAAGCTTTCTCAGCCTAATAGTTTTCAAACAAAAGTTTTAAGCCTGAGAAATGCATTCCTGTGCCAATGACTGAGGCCAGAGGAATGAAGTGCATTGATTGGGCAGTTTAAGTCTGGGCCACATGCTCTCTCCTGGAGCTCCATCTTCAGTACATGAGAGTGGATGATCAGTGGGGAAAGATTAAAATTGAAATACTCTTATCAGGGAAAAAATGGCATAGAGAAATTGATTCTGAGCATCAAAACAGCAGATGCTTGGATAAGTCTCTTCATTTTTATAGCCATCATTTTTTCATCTGTAAAATGGGGAAATAATATCTGCTTTATAGAGTCATTAAAATACTTGTTTATGAAATACAAGGTACAGCACTTAGTTATTTAGCTTCTGTCCTTGTCTTTTTTTTTTTTTTTCATTTTCTCTTCTGACGTCTCCTCTCATTCTTCACTTTTATTTATTTTTAACTTTTCATTTTCTTTTATCATCATCATCACCAGCATCGCCATTATCTTCATAAATTATTTACTACTGAATTTGGCCCATGGTAATAACTCTCCATAGAGGTCTCTTCCACAAGGAACTGAGTAGGGCAAACTTGATGTTAAGAAAAAAGAAAGATAGTGCTAAGTCGTGTCTGACTCTTGCAATCCCACGAACTGTGGTCTGCCAGGCTCCTTTGTCCATGGGATTCTCCAGGCAAGAATACTGGAATGGGTTACCATTTCTTTCTCCAGAACTGTATGTTAGCTCATGTGTATTCCTAGAAGTCAACCGTCTCAGAAGAAGCAGCCTGAATCCCAGGTGAACATCGTTTTTAGTCTATTTTCAGACTGCCTGAACAACACTGTACATATTACTGCTGGATTTGGGGTTTATGTGGTTCTCTGTGAAATCCAGGTTCTGGTGTTAATGGCTATTTCCTTCTTCTGTCAAGGCTCCCTATCTTTGAGCAGCAACCAGTGTAAAAATGCTCCAATGCCCCCTTTAAGCTGTCTCAGAAAAAAGTGAAACCCAACAGAGCACACACATCTCTCTTAAGATTTCCTTGCATATTATCATGAAAATTATATATTTTGTGATTCATAACAAAATTAGAGAAGACAATCATGTTCCCTGTCTTTATCTCTGATTGGATACATCATAAAAGCCCTGCTTTATTACTCTTCTTCAAATGATGTGATTGGATTATAAATGCTAAAATTCACAACTTCATCACTGCAAAATAGCAACCTGATTAGTAAAAATGTACTTAAGCCCTATCACCACCTTTCCTAAACATTACATTTCAGCATACTATTCAGTTCAAACAGACAAGAGTATAGTGAGCTCCTGCCTAACTTTCCTTAATTTTCAAAATAAAATTTGGTTACGGATGTGTTGGTCCAGGATAGATCAGTTGCATATCCTAGGATAAATGAAAATAGTCTTATAGAACTGGAAAAACTTACATTTTGTTAATTCATTCTTCCCATGATAATCACAGGGATGGGTTTAAAACACAGCTCTAAAACAAACAAACAAAAAAACTGGGTTTGGGGGACTGGACAAAGAGAACAATACTCCATAACCACTCCCATACAAGTGGATCAGGTAAGCTAAATTATGTATGTATAGTTTCAGGTTTATTGAAGTACAGTTGGCAAATAATATTGTAAGATATTTAAAGTGTGCATTGTCATTTGATAAACACACACATTCTAAAAGGATCTCGCTCATCTACTTAGCATATCCATAACTTCTCCTCTTCCTTTCTATCCCCCTCTCTCCCTCTCTCTCTCTCTCTCTCGCTCGCTCAAACACACACACACATACACACACACACACACAGAATTTGCTTATATAGCCTTGGTTGGGCAGCTGCATTCAACCTAAAGCAAAGTTTGTATAAATCAGTATCTTCATGAAGTTAAAAATGTTAGAATACTTAACTACAAAGAAGTAAAAAAAAAAAAAAAAATCTGTTGGATGCTTTTGTAAGACTTTGTTGCAATAATCTTATAATGATAGCCAGACCTTCACTAGGGAATTAGCTAAATGTTCATTTGGTAATGACTTCCTGTTTAAGGAGTAAAACTTTCAGGATGTTGTGATTTCTGTCCTTTTGCTGATAGATATACTAGCTGTCCTTGTAATTGGTTTATCCCAATTGATAGTTTCCTCCAAAACCATGCAGTCACGGACAATATCACTCAATTTCCTTCCAAGAATTGTTGGAAAGTCTAATTGAGAAATGTCTGTGAGGTTCACTGGGGAAAGAAGTGCTCTCCAGTGGCAGATAGACATGATTATCACAAGAATTCGTCTTTACAAAAATCTCTAATCACCACCAGAAGAAGATGAAGAGATGACAGAAAATAATTCTGGTAAATTAGAAAAACATAAAATTTGTCCAAAATTTTCAAATACATTTTACTTTTAATTGGAGGAAAAATGTTTTCCCTTCTTTTTATATTGGTTACCACTGAGGGTCTAATAATTTAAATGAGTTTTTAGAACAAAAGGAAAGAACATTAAAATTAGGGGTTTGGACTTCATTCATTCTATGCTTGTACAATTCTAAATTGCCTCTAATTTCCTTCTTTACACATGCAGGGTAAGAATTGTTGTTTTTCACAGACCTTGATTTTTCACTAATTAGTTGCCAGAATTAAGTTTGCGATTACCCAATTGAAATATTTTAAGAAATTGTGTCATGTATCAGAAACATAATTGAAATGCATAATTGAAGGGAAACTTGGACCCTGTCTAATATATTGTAATAATTTAGGTCTTTGTTGTAAGTGAGAGAGGTCTGACTCAAACTGACTTAAGTGAAAGTATAGATTATTATAAGGATACTTCAGGTCACTCATGAGACCCAAGAACAAGAACAAGAATATGACTCGGCCTATTCAAGAAACTCAAACATGTTTAAAACATGCTTTCCATATGTTGTCTCTTCTCTCCAGTGATCAAGGTCAGCCTTCTCTTTCTCCCTCTAAAAAAGGTTTTCTATGCTTCCTGGGTCCTTGTGGAGGGAAATTTAGTTACCAAAAATTACATGTCATATTTTTGATTCTCCAAAAGAAGGTGACAGACATTCTGTGTTTCAATTCCAGAATTCCTAAGGAGGGATTCATGTTGTAGCTCAGGTTAGGTGCCTAAATTTAACTGGTCAACTCAAGTTAGATAATGGGGATCCCACAACCACTAACCTACAACTAACTAACCTAGTTCTTAAAATAACCATGTGGATGGAGTGAAAGTTGAAGAGCAATCTCCAGACTAAAATGCTCAGTAGACAATTCCGTAAGTACCTACTATGTCCATTTGCACACCCATATTTCTTAAACATTCCACAAGTTGCTTTTCTAAATGTAGACTAAGGAATCAAATCATATAATAAAATTATATAGTAAATCTTATAAAAATAAATTGATCTAACTTAAACCCCAAATATGAGTGACAGTTTAATAAATAACCAACTGCAGAAGACGTTATCACCAAACAAGACCAATTTACCTAAAGAAAAACTCAAAACTATTCATGTATAATACTCTCCTCAGCTCAAGGATATACTAAATATTGAATCTATGGAATCCCTTGTACTAAGAACTGAGAAGAAAATGAGAGCAAGAATCGTCTAGGGGAGTGAGTGGTGCACTAATAGATAACATACAGTCATGCAGAAAATGCGGTGATGGAAACATCTATAGGTATTTATGGAACACTAAGGAGGAACAAAGATCCTGTTAGGAGCCGTCATGAATGTCTTCTCAAAGGAGTCAACCCCTAAACTCCATCTACATAGAGAAGTAAAAGTTATCCAGATGAAGAAGTAGAAAAGGATCAGGAGAGGTCACCAGGGGTCCGATGATGGAGAGGCTTAACACCCAGCTAAAAAAACTTGAATTTTTCAGAAGAAAAAAAGAACGCAGGAGTGGCATGATCCTATTTGCTCAGAACTAGATCTGAGTTACAATTCCTATAAACATAGTCCCAGAGAGTTGGTTTCTAAGTAACTTCTCAGGTTATCAAGTAATTGAGTAATCTAGGCCAAAAAAAAAAAGAAAAATGTCATCTAGCGCATTAGGTCCTCTTCTAATTATGCAACACTCAGTCCCACGACCACAAATTTCTGCAGTGTGGAAAAAATCTGTGGGTTGCAAGAATAATTATGTTCAACAACAACAATAAAAATCAATAGAATTAACTCTTTGAACACATATTTTTCTTTACTCCAAGAATGCACAACATTTTGACCATGTTCCCATCCTTCATAGTGTTCACCCCGGCCAGACCCAGGCTTTCAATTATAGTCAGGCTAAATTGCCTGCCTTTACTCATCACAGAGTCATTTGAATTTGCTCATGGGAATTTTCATGCCCCGGACTGACTTTCTCTTCCTATCTGCCAGAATCTATGGTTCTCATTATTAAAAACTCAGTCTGAGGCCTTTCCTCCTGGGGCTGCTCATTACATTAGATAGGGGATGCGTAGGACACTCCTCTGTCAGTCCCAACCATCTCTTCTGTAGCATTCATGATATGTGAACGCATTTTTGTTCCTAAAATTGGTGTGTGCACTTTCTTCCCAAAATACCCAAAGCTAAAGCTTCAAAGCGGGAGAAGGCAATGGCACCCCACTCCAGTACCGTTGCCCGGAAAATCCCATGGATGGAGGAGCCTGGTGGGCTGCAGTCCATGGGGTCGCTAAGAGTCAGACACGACTGAGTGACTTCACTTTCACTTTCCACTTTCATGCATTGGAGAAGGAAATGGCAACCCACTCCAGTGTTCTTGCCTGGAGAATCCCAGGGACAGAGAAGCCTGGTAGGCTGCAGTCCATGGGGTCGCACAGAGTCAGACACGACTGAAGCGACTTGGCAACAAAGCTTCAGAGCACTGTGACATGTCCCCTCAAAATGTTGATTAAGTTGAATGATAGTAACTTTAATCACAGGCACAGCAAATGAGCATAGTCTGCTTTTATATGTGCATGTTTTCTATGAGTTGCAGAAACAGTCCACACATGAAAAATGTCGCTTTTAGTGCCACCATGTAAAATAGAGATTGTGTTTACAACCTGAGGAAACTCATCATTTCCCAATAATAAATTGTATTGGCTTTAAGCTGCAGCAAGTCATGAGAAATCAGTTCATAAAGTCAAAACATAATAATTTAATGCAAATCTATCTAAGAGTTTTAAAATATCTGGAAGTATTAATTATCTGTTACTTGTCCTCAGTGGGTGATTTGCTTTAGGTAACAGGTGGGCAAGGAGAAAGAACTAAAATGTTAAGTTTAAAAAAGTGTTATCGTTCTATTTTTCACATCTATTTCTTCTAAGCTCTAAGACAGGGTTTCTTTTCATATATTCTGTATTAGTGCTGTGCCTCTCTCAATAATGAGGGACATCTATTTACTAAAAAAATGCAACTGTCATATAGAAAATATATGCTTGTTAAATTATAGGTCTATAATTATTGAAAGGGTGCTGGTGGCTTCCCTGGTGGCTCAGTGGTAAAGAATATGCCTGGCAATGCAAGAAAGGCAGGTTTGATCTCTGGGTCAGAAAGACCCCTGGAGAAGAAAATGGCAACACACTCCAGTATTCTTGCCTGGGAAATCCCACGGACAGAGGAACCTGATGGGCTATAGCCCTGGGGTCACAAAGAGTCAGACACAACTGAGCAACTAAACAACAAAAAATCATTTAATTATTTCTTATATTCTAGATATAACTGTAAACATTCTATTTAACTATTTCTTATATTCTAGTAGGTCCCTATAGATTATTATTTAATCATTTATTGATTTTGAGAATATCTTCAGGACTCCTGCTCTAGGTTATATGTGCGTGTGTGTGTGTGTGTGTGTGTGTGTGTGTGTGTACGCACCCTTTATCCTTGTAGGGTCTTCTAGCAGGTGGTTTTTAAACTCCTCCTGAACCTATTTCAACTTCTCCAGACTTAGCATTTCCTAATACTATCTTCACAATCCCACTCATGCTTTGTCCTCTTCTCCCCTTTCCAATCCTACATGTTGTCAACTGAAAAAAACAAAAAAATAAACACACACACACACACAATGGAGAGCTGTAAGTTCAGTTTTACTTAAGAACTTACTGAGGACTATGGCCTGGGAGATGGCCTCTCAGATAGCTCTGAGGAACTGCTCCAAAAAGGAAGCTGCTCCAAAAAGGTGGAATGGGGGAGGTCAGTATATGTGTGTTATTGGTGAAAGGAGTATGTGCAGGCAAGCATTAAGTCTTGGTAGAAGGTTGCTGCTAGTCAGATATCCTAGTTACTGGTTTTAAAGCTTGTCTAAGTATGGGAAAATGCAAAAGTTTGGGTTCATAAAATATTCTTTCCTGAAGATACCTTATCTGTCTTAAAGGCCGTTTCTGCTAGATTTTCTGAGTACAGAGTGCCTCACTCCTGATCTCCACCCTGAACTCCTTTCAGGGTATATTGCAGATCAGTGACTGCAGTGGTTAGTGACTTAATTTTTGTAGAACTAGATGGAAATTACATTTTTTTAGGTGTATATATGCCTATATTTGGGCTTCCCTGGTGGCTCAGCGGTAAATAATACATGTGTAATGCAGGAGCCACTGGAGACTCAGATTCGATCCCTAGGTCAGGAAGATCCCCTGGAGGAGGGTGTGGCAACCCACTCTAGTCCTCGCCTGGAGAATCCATGGACATAAGAGCCTGGTGGGCTACGTCCATAGAGTCACAAAGAGTCAGACCTGACTGTAGCAACTTAGCATGCATGCGTGCTAAGTTATGTTTACTATGCAATTGATGTTTTGTTCTAATCATTTAACATATTTGCAATTTTGTAAGAATTTCCTGGATGTTCAGTTTCATTCTTAAGGCTTGGTTGTTTGAAAGACATTGAGGTGCAATGGAAGAAACACAAAAGGAAGAGGAAAGAGACACATTCCTTGTGTGCATATTTGGCGTGAGATTTAGAAACATTTCACACAGCTTAAAGGTCATTGCTTTTACCATCTTGTAAAATGTGATTGTGTTTTGAAACAATATTGGAATCACAATCTCAGGAAACTCATCCGTTATAACACCTACAAGTTAGATGACCTGACTCCAGGCGTTCATCCTCTCTAGGGTTGTTTCTCCCTTGAGACTAGATCAGTGGTTTTGCAAATGTATTTCTTTCTTTGTTTTAGTAGGCTCTACTTTTAGAGGAATTTAGGTTTATAGCAAAGTTGAGTGTAAGGTACAGAGATATCTCATGTACTGACTGCTCCCTCACGTGCGTGGCCTCTCCTATTATCAGTATCCCCAACCAGAGTATGTACGTTGTTACAATGATGAATCTACATTGACACATCATTATCACCCAAAGCCCATAGCTTACACAAGGGTTCACTCTTGGTGTCGTACATTCTATGGAGTTGGACTAATGTATAATGACATGTATCTACCATTTTAGTATCCTACAAAGTCATTTCATTGCCCTAAAAATCCTGTGAGAATTATGTTTCTTATCTTTGTTTCTTTTTACTCTGTGTGGTTGTTTTATTGAGCTGTTTTTTGAGCAAAAGTAGCACTCTCCCTTTGTTTTAGTTTGAATTTTCTTCCTCTCCAATCTGAATGTTTAAGCCAAAACATAAGAACATGACTTTAATGAATGAAGAGGTTGAGTGCTTAAAATCCTGCCTCCTGAATCTGCCCTACCATATCACTGCAAACCCTTCATCATGCTGTGAGCTCACAGAAGGAGTCTGAAAATGACTGCTAACTATGTGATTTCCATTCATGAAGCGTAGCATGAAATGGAAATGGAGTGGGAAAGAAAGTGGTCACTTCTTCAAAATGGTGCCTCTTTAATACATTCTCATGGTGGCTGTTAAAATCATGATAGAAAATCATTCATGTTAGCAGAGTATAAACCAGTATCAGACTGCTCAGTAGACCATCAGATTCATACATAGGGTATTCACGTGTTGATACTATGCGTGTGCTGGCTTTTGCCCCATGGTCAACGAATGAGTGCCGCAACCCTTCCCAGCCCATACTCTGGACCCAGGTCCACGCACAGTCCCTCCCCAGTGTTCTGTCATTTGTTCTAGTCCAACCCTGCTTTGTGTCCAAAGCTGGAGGTTTTAAGTGGGATGTATATGTTATTTGGCGACTTGACTCTACCTACATGATCTGGACTTTTAAAATAACAGAAACTATATTTTTCCTGTTATAAAAATAAAAGCAATCTGAATACCAAATAAAACCACGTAATAAAACGTTATTAAAAGACATTCAATAGCAAAAAGTCCCTATATATTTTAGTGTTCTTGTTTAGTAAATATAATACATGATTCCATCTTAAAACATTAACTTAGACTCCATGCCTTTTAGAAATTCAAATTAAGATCCTGAGTAACTTCTGTACTCCTTTCACAGGTGTGCTTAAAAAAAAAAAAAAAAAAAAACCTTATGATCCCAAGCATTTTGACAGTAATTAACCAAACAAATACACATACAGAGAATTTATGAACATCCGGTGTGAACGTGTGATGTGTGGAATGGGTAATGGCAAAGGTTCCATAACAGAATGTATAGTAATTCTCCTTTCAAGTTAGCTAACTGAATGTGAATACATACAGCACTTGAGGTTGGGATGGTTGTAGCAGATAAATCTACTTATGTTTTCTGTACAAGCACAGACACATTTTAAAATTAACAAACCCAGAAAAACAAGTCTTACTTTCAAGTCCCAGTGCAGGAGGTTCAACCCTGTGTCTTGCTTGTCAACCTTCATTGTCTGCTACCCGTTATACTCAGATCTAGACTCAGTTTGGCTTTCAGATCATCAGTGAATGCGCCAAAAATATCTCCATATTTTCTTCACTTTGGTCAGAAGTTATCTCAATATACTTTTTCTCTTCCAAAATCCTATAATAGTAATAGTTGATATCATACAATTCATCCATGAATCTCAGAGTATCTTGAGAAGCTTGCTAAACATTTAATATCTTACTCTCCTTCTCCCATAACCTATGATCAGAACAAATATATATACACATAACCTCTTAGAAGCGTTCTGGAAAGGGCCACTGAGAGACAGTCATTCAGCAGGCTCTTCACAACTTTGCGAGGGTATTCAAAGGAAATGGAAATTGAAGTGAAGATAAGGTCTCAGGAAACAAAATAAGGAATGTAGAAACAGTTGGCAGAAACCATACTAAGAGAAGTATCTCATTTTAGATCATGTGCTTCTGTTCTGACCCTGGAATCTCACAGAGTTAACTGTAAGATTGAACATCGTGTTTAAGCATCTAATAAGAGTTCTGTTCATGGAAACTATTACCCTGTTGCTATTATCAGTGTCCTTATTATATTTGTTATGGAATTGGTAACATTATTATTATCATCATTATTGTTATATTTAATTACTAACCACAAGACACAAATCCAGAGTGATTAATTGATTTACTTTCCAACCAGTGTCTTTTTTCCAGTGATTAGAATGAAAGTTGTAATTTTCTCAATGCAGAGCTTCTAAACCTTGAACTCTCCCTATCTCAGCAGCCCTGAGTTTTAAGTATTTTATTTCACTAATAAATATATTTGTGAGATTTCACTCAAAAATATTATCTTAAATCATATTTATAATATCTCCTTAAATAAATCATTTTAAAGTAGATTTATGTGTGGGTCTTTGCATATTTGTGTATGTTTTCATACATTTTTTTTGTTTAACAAAATAGAGGCAATTGGTACTTTATGTGGTGAGCTTGAATTATGATCCAAAAAGCATATTTTTTGCCTTATAAATGAAATAATTGGTCTTGCATTTGTGCTGTCTCCCCCCACTGAAATGAACAGCAACTGTGATAATTATTGAATGTCTATGTTTATATAAAACATCCCAAATATAGACATTTGCTACTATCAACATATATGCCGGCTTTTATAAATGCATTTGGCATGTTTAGCAATTATCACTGAAAGTATTTCCATGAACTTGAATGTAGATGTTTAAAACTCTATTTAACTAAGAAAATAAAAATACCATCTTGTCATTATTAATGTCTGGTAAATGTACTTGCAATTCAGTGAATTCAAAGTAAAGGTAGTTTTTGCCTAGAATACTTTATTGATTTTATCTTTGATTTTTATCCTGTTTAAATTCTGCCTTAGCCTATTTTGATCACAAAATATACTGGGTTTTATTTCATTTTTGTCATCTTCTTAACTGGAAAGCTCCAAATACCACTGAGTATCTGTCACATGATCAGTAAATAGTTTTGTCTCCAGGCTGTCTGTACAACATGCTTCTTTTCTGCTGACTGACATACAAAAGGCTGGAAGCCGAAAGACTTTTTCTCCACGCCAAGTGATCCTGAAAGTAAATCTGACATTTATGACCACTTTCTTAACAAGCTGGAGGAGTTGATTATTATTGCTGTTTGGTTGTCCTTATGAAATATGTGTGCCTCTAGGGCAGACGCCACATATATTTTCGTCACCCTGGCACCTCTGGTGTTTGCCAATGTGTTAGTTGAATGAGTCTAGTATTTTACCCAGTTGAATAGCCCAAATCTGACTTACTAACGTAGTAAAATCATACTATTCAAATAATAACTTTCATTTTTTAAGTCATGTCGTATGTCTATCTTACGCTCATTGGTATCTGATTTGCCAGCAGAGTAGCCAAGTTTCATTTCCCCATTTACTGGAGCCACTCTCTGAGGTCCTCATCATTAATTGATATTTATTGAGCTTCTGCTAGCTGTGGCTTTGCTCTGGCCCCTCAGTTTAAAATGTTCCTCCTGAAATCTAAGAGTCAATCATTTACATTAAACAGATGCATAGAAGTTTCAAAAGCAGCATTGACAGGCCCCTAATTAATCAATAGCAAACGCAGCTGCCTGTCGAAGTGGGCTGGGTGCCCTCTCAGCCCTGACGGGAAGGCCCGGAGGAGCGCTGATTGTAAGATGTTCTGACTACAACTTATGCCGCTTAATAGCCATCATGTGAAATTTACGATCCTGTATCACACTTTAGGGAAGCTTCTGCAACTTGCCAGCTCACTTTGTTTGCAGTAGTCAAAGCCCTGGAGGCATCAGCATTTAACTGTGATTTGAAATTGCTGAAGTGAGCCGTTCCACCAGGCTGGGTGGCCTACACAGCAAGTCTAATAACAGAAGGCGTCTGTTTGGAGGAAATGGCTAGACATGCTGTATTCAGATTATCCTCTGTGAGAGGCATTAAAGCTTGAGGAAACTGCTTTCCTCCCTCACCTCCACTCTATGCCTTTTTCTGTTTGAGGACACAGTGCATGTATAACCTGTGCTGACCTTGGGCTCAATGTTTTTATTCATGGTTTGTTGAACCCTTGGTCAAGTTTCTGTCACTGTTATTAATCATTCAGATTCCAATTGTCAAACACACAATTGGAATCCTTCTGCACAAAAGCCGGGTAAACAGAGTGCAGTTAGGAGGAAGAGAAAGAATGAAAACGGAGGATTAAGGCAAATGAAATGGATTAATCCTTGACATGATCATTTATACCAGGACTGCGAGCCCAACAGAAGAGCTGTTGTAGATTATGTGTATGATTAATCACTTCTCTAGTTTCGTGGGTGACAAAATGATTAATAAAGTTTAGGACAAAACCTATACTTTGGGATCACCACCTAAGTGGGCTAAATCAAAGCAAGGGCTTCGCATTCAGAACTTGGTTCTCTTGCCGTAGAGGAAACTTCTAATTCAGATTTCTGAGGCCCTTGTTAGATGAGAGTGTCACCTCTAATAGATCCGCCCTCCCTTTGCTTGTGAAATAGTAAGGGGTTGGGAACAGGAATCTCATTTCTGAAAAGGCTTCCCAGCATGAGGTTTATTTGTGTTCACCTACCAAAAATACACATACTGCTAGCCAGGGAATTCAGCAATATTCCCTCTAGTCTTTCTTTGCTTAAGTAAGCAACTGTGGATTTCTATCCAAAATAGAACATGAACACTGGACAAGGCCTGGGAGAACTGGTGGATGCATGAAGAGATTTAATCCATATAGCATCTTCATTTGGGTTCTCTAATCATGTTGTTCAGTCCAACTCTTTGCAATGTCATGGATATGATATCTGTCAGTTTGTAACACTCTTTAATATACTTCATCTCCTTCAGCTCCTTGAGACAGAAGATAACACTTGACTATGTACAAAAACCGCTTGGGACACTTGATAAATATGCAAATTTCAAAGTTCCTCCCCCAGAGACTCAATGTCGGCAAACGAGGAGGGGAGAAGGGGGCTTGATGAGGACACTGCAGGGAACAAGGACTGTATCTCAAAGCACATCTCCTGGTGAAACTGATTCAGGCAGATCACAAGGACGCTTCCAGAAATGCTGTTTTAAGATAGTATTTTTTTTAAGTTGGTGAAGAAATTAAGGTTTAGAGAAACTAACTTAAGATCAGAAAACTAGAAAACTTTGATGTTTGACCACCCTGCGACTTTCTTTCTGCACTGACCAGCTAAAGTGGGAAGAGTCCCAACCTAGTCACAATAGACAGCCATAGAAGAAGATGGTTTTAGATACTTACTACAACTTGGTGCTTTCCAAACTTGGCTGTGTATTGAGATTACCTGAGGGACTTAAAAAATATGGATCTCTGTGTATTGGTCTTGAGAGTCACTTGAGTTTGGGAATTTAAAGATCCCCAACTGATTGAACATGTAAGTTTGGGAACCACTGGTATTAACCTTGAATTAAGATAATATTGCCCACACTTATTCATGCATATCATGTGAACTGAGCTTCAAGGAGTTTTAATATCCAGTTTTAATGTCCTTTTCATTTGTGCAGAGTGTACACTCAAGGCTTAGAAATGTACTGTCCATTAGAGATCCAGTAGTCACACATGGCTACTGAGCAGGTGAAATGTGACTAGTGCAAAATGCTGTAAGTCCAAATGTCAACAACTTAATTTAAAAATTCAGTTTTGTTAAAACTTAGTATTTTTTTTTACTTTTTAAGTGGGGCTACTTGAAAATTTTTAATTACATGTGTGGCTTGAATTTGTGGCTTCATATTGAATAGCCCTAGGTTAAAAGCTTTAAGTAGATAAGCACCAAGGTATCTCTGGATGCTGAAATTTTATGTGTTTTGTTACATATTTTTAACAATTCTATGTGATAAAGATGGCATTTTACAGATGAAGAAAACATAGCACATGACCCATCAGTTCACTTTCCAAGTTCATTGAAAATCGCTGGATAACTTTTGTTTGATTCATTTTTTCAGTTAAGTACTTCTTTTAGTGCCCAAGCACTATGGGAAAATGGACAAAACACGCCCTTCTCTTGGTATGTTATTTTGACCCTCATATTTCCCACATGGTAAGGAACATGTAAACAAGGTAAATTATTCAAATTCTCAATCTCTTTCTTACACACACACACACGCACATGTCTAAAGACTTCTCTGTCAGTCATATAAAAATATACACCTATAGAAAACTGTATTGCTCAAGGGAAATTTGAAGTCATCTTGTCCAGATCTTATCCTGTGTCACTGCCCCACCCCCACCACTTTTCCTTCTTCTGGAATCCTTTCTGCAGACTAGCTGTAGGCTAGAATACCCATAGCAGTTGCAGATAAAAGTCTGCTGTTCTCCTGGAGGCAAGAAAAGGAGAGTTCCTGGAATGCTACTCCCTCCATCTTCTCATTCAACTCCTGGGGGAGCTCTGGGTTTCCTCAGAACCCAGTTTGAAAAAGACAGAAAGGTCCAGAGAAGGAAATTTCAGGAGCAATCCTTGGTGTTGCAGGGTTTTTTGTTTTTTGTCTTCTGTCTGTTTGCACTGGGCCTTCACTGTTGTATGCGGGCTTTCTCTAGGTGCAGCAAGCAGAGGATCCTGTTGTTGCAGTGTCATTACCACGTATGAGCTTCTTATTGCAGTGGTTTCTCTCACTGCCGAGCACAGGCTCTAGGGTGCATGGGCTTTAGTATTTGTACCATGTGGGTTCAGTAGTTGTGACTTGAAGGCTCTAGAGCACAGGCTCAGTAGTTGTGGTTCAGGGGCTTAGTTGCTCCCAGGCGTGTGGGATCTTCTCAGACCAATGATGGAACTTGTGTTCCTTGCATTGGCAGGAAGATTCCTATCCACTGTGCCACCAGGGATGTCCTGGTTTGGCAACATTAAAAGTTTTACTTTTTGTATCATCAGGTGCCTTTCTAGAAATAACCCAAAGCTTGATTCAGAGTTCAAAACCCAAACCTTCTTCATTCTGAAGAAAGAATCAAGAAAAGATCTCTCTTAGCTATGCATCCCAAGGAGATAGGGTAAATAAATACCTTAGAAAGAAACCAATCAAAATAAGTCAAGCTAGCAATGCCTTTATCCAATTACTTCAAAATTTCACAATAATAGAGTGTTGATTCCCAGAATTAACTTATACATTATCAGGAAAGGCCAAAGGCTTTTTTATTTCGCATTTGAGACACATTTTCCTTTTGGAAATAAGTGGACTCTGGGCCACCCTCTTTTCTGGTCTTTACTACAGTTTCTTCTTTAGCAAAGTGAAGCAGCAGCAATCTGTTTTCATTCTGTCCTTAAACTCTTCAGGTTTAGGGTGGTCACATCTGGCAAATACAGATGGCTATCACTCAAGGCATAGAGGAAGTGGAGACCCCCTTAAGTTCTTGTTTCCTCTGTGTGGATGAACTGAGAGTCAGTTTCTTGTTTTATCCTCATAAATTCTCTTCTTTGGGTGCAAATAAAGTTCAGCCTCCTAACCTTTTCAGAGAATTTATTCTCATTTTGCAGAAATCAATAATCAGGAGGAGCTCAGGATTTGGTTCTGAATGAGTATATGTCACTCTACTGTGCAGAAACCCCAATGTTTACATTTTTATCTGTTGATATTTTAATTAACAATTTAAGTGCAATGTTTGCCCTGTGAGTTCAATGGGAAAAACTCTGCAAATAAACAGCAGTTCCCTCTTGGACAATCACTCTGTAAATTAGCTTACTTTGTCAATAAAGTGCATGCCTATCAGACTCTTCAAAGCAGCAGGGGTAAGGATGTTCATTTACTTAAGCAGTAGGTTCTACCATTAGCGTTTGTGATTGGTGTTAATTAGAACTGTGTGTGCACATCTCTCTGCCACAGAGCCCACATTTTCAAAATCCTAGTTACAATCACGCTATTAATGAATTAAGTACCCATATTTGTTTGTGTTCTTTTTTAATCTAATTGAAACTTTTTGAACAATACCATCTTGATAAGCATTTGAGGACTTTCTCAGTTCTCTGATGGTTTTAGTCATGCTTGACTTCTGTTTTTAAGAGTCTAATATAAATATTTAACATCTTCAATGAATTTTGGGGGTGCGATTGGGAAGCCTATGTATTTAAAACAGAAAAATTTTTAAACCTTTTTTTTTTTTCATTAAATGGGATCTGATAAAATAAATGTATTATTTTCCCAAAACCAAGCACTGAAGGCATGTGAATAGGATTGGCTATTATCCAAGATAATTGAGAGAGTGTTCTGAGGTGTCTAAGTGGATACTAAGGTTGTGTGAACAAAGTTATGTAATTAGAATAGTTAGGTAGATAATTGAGTTGATGGAGGTGGAGACCTGGAGCCCTGGACTTGGAGAGCCTTGCCATCCAATGTGGAAGAGAATACTGTGTTCCTTTGCCGAAAGTTATGACCAACCTAGATAGCATATTCAAAAGCAGAGACATTACTTTGCCAACAAAGGTCCATCTAGTCAAGGCTATGGTTTCTCCAGTGGTCATGTATGGATGTGAGAGTTGGACTGTGAAGAAGGCTAAGCGCTGAAGAATTGATGCTTTTGAACTGTGGTGTTGAAGAAGACTCTTGAGAGTCCCTTGGACTGCAAGGAGATCCAACCAGTCCATTCTGAAGGAGATCAGCCCTGCGATTTCTTTGGAGGGAATGATGCTGAAGCTGAAACTCCAGTACTTTGGCCACCTTATGCAAAGAGTCACTGGAAAAGACTCTGATGCTGGGAGGGATTGGGGGCAGGAGGAGAAGGGGACAACAGAGGATGAGATGGCTGAATGGCATCACTGACTCAATGGATGTGAGTCTGAGTGAACTCAGGGAGTTGGTGATGGACAGAGAGGCCTGGCGTGCTGTGATTCATGGGGTCGAGGAGAGTCGGACACGACTGAGTGACTGAACTGAACTGAACTGAACTGAAAATATTCAGAATGGCTAGATGACTTTTAGGGGGCTTCCCTGGTGGCTCAGAGGTTAAAGCAACTCTCTGCAATGCGGGAGACCTGGGTTCGATCCCTGGGTCGGGAAGATCCCCTGGAGAAGGAAATGGCAACCCACTCCAGTATTCTTGCCTGGAGAATCCCATGGACGGAGGAGCCTGGTGGGCTACAGCCCATGGGGTTGCAAAGAGTTGGACACGACTGAGCAACTTCACTTTAGATGACTTTTAAGCTCTTTATCTCACTTTGCCTTGGGAGATTTATAATCTAAATGTCTCTAAACATTTCTCAATCGTCCTGAAACTGGACACCAAGCAAACCAGTGTAACTCAAAAGCCATTTTCATAGTGGTAACGTTTAGAATGAGGAAAAGAAAAAGGGTTTATATATTACTCTATCAGGGAAAAAACTTTGAATGCTGCTTTTTTTATCAGCAAGCCCATACTCCTCTGGAAAATTTCAGAAACATTCCAACTTTCCACTTTGTGTTTGTCTGTCCTTACAGAAAATTTTTGAAACTTAAAGTTTGTGTACCCCTTGAGAAATTCCTTACACATCAGGTAGAGAACTCAGCTGTTTTGTTGTAGTTCATTTTCTGCTTAAATAATCATCACTCAACAGAGTGAACTATTTCTTAGCTTCCTTTCTTAATCTTGGTGATTTGTTTCTTAGGTATCTTAGGATCAGTTGCTACAGTACTTGTGGGTTCTTACATCTTTATATGTATCGAGAGCTAAGAGTATCTTTTCAATGGTTAGAAAAGCCAAAGAAATCTACAGAAACACTTAGAAACAATTATACTTCAGTAACTATTTTTCTTTGTAATATTTGTGGCTATGGCTTTAGAAATGAGATTTGTCAGGTTAATAGATTCTGGCTTCATTAGCTCCTACTTCTTATGTACTCCTGAATTCATGCTCCTGATGGTCTCCCATCTTTCTACCATAACCATGTGGTCCACCACAAAAGAATTTTTGCCATAAGTAGAAGAATAATCACCAGATGAAGACACTTTAAGTAATATGAAAGAAAAATCCAGAAATGTCCAAAATGCACAAGTATCTATTTCTAAACTATGTGCTTTGACAGGAAGTGGGAAGAGTGTTCCTACAAATTAACTAATACCTTTCCCTTTGTGTATTCTTTGTCTGTGACATTTCTATATTTAAGGAGGTTTTTTTTTTTTTTTTCCTTAACTATATTGAAATCTATGGCTACTTAGGGGGAAAAAAGGAGCATGTTGCCTATCCCATACTTCATTTTCCTCTTTTCCTGGTTTTTAAATAATATCTTACTGCAAAGAAGAAGTTACTCATAGAGGTACAATATAAACTCTTCTTAACTGGAAGAGAAATCAACACATTTCATGAATTAAATTTCTAATAAAAATGTTTTGTGTTTTAAGGGGATAGCCAGATCATATTTTTCTGCTGTTAAATGCTTGGAATTTGCAGGCTATATCTGTTCTTTCTTAAAGCAACAGCAACAAAAAGAAATTTAAAAAGTATTTTAAAAGAAAATCAGCTATATATATGACTCATACATATATAATTTTATATGAGCAATTTTCATCACCCAAGAATACTCTTACAACTTACGTCTGTACCTACATATGCAAAAATTATCACTTGACTCAGTAATGGCTATGTGTGTTTACATGTTTTCTTTGCTTTTTGCTTTTTTAAAAGAAAATAAAATTCATAATTTGTAAGCTTTGAAACTTAAGTTTGTAGGAGCAGATCTTTTTTGTGTTTGATAACCCAGCTGTAAAAATTAGAAGAAAAATATTTGAACTATTTCTGCAATAGAAAAAAAATGGACCAAGCAAATGTACTATCATTGTTTTTTGTTTTTAAGTGTCTTATTCTAAATGACATTTAGGTCAGTTCCCTCACTGATAAGAATTAATCTATTGAATACATTTTTATTTCTTCTAGAATCATTAAGTCCAACTATTAAAAATTATGATATACTTTTCTTAAAGACCAGTCTTTTTTTAAAACAATAAGTGTTTTCAAGGATGGCCTACTTTGGGTGACATTAAAGGAGAAGCAATAAATTTATATAATACATTTTTTTTTAAGATTTCATGAAAAGACAGAGGAAAAATGAAACTCTTTAGGTCCACTGAGAATAGGTATACTTCTGTATAATATCAGAGATTTGCAGGTTTTTCCTGGCCTGAGGCATGAGAAAGATAAAGCATTGATTTGGTCTTAAAGGATTTTGTAAGCAAATGTATACAAAGTGTTTATAAAGGCTTTTGGAGTATATTGGGAAAATATACTGAATAGATGCTTCTAAATTTATAAACACAGTCATTAATAGCAAGCAAACATAACAATTTTTCTATTTATTGTAAATTATAAGTTCTATTTTTCATATTATAAAAAAAGATAGAAGCGTGGCCCTAGTGACACTGCATGGATCTAAAGGTTGCTAATATAGCAAACATTAAGGCATGTTCCTTCATCAGAATAAAGCTACATCTGACTCAAGTGACCTTTGGAATAAGGCAAAACCTAACTTCATTTTGAATTTTGCATTCACTGAATATGCAAATATTTCTTCCCTCTTTTGTTTTTTAAAAAAATATTGGAATATAGTTGATTACAATGTGGTGTGAGTTTCTGCTGTACAGCAAAGTGAATCAGTTATACATATACATATATCCACTCTTTTTTAGATTCTTTTCCCATGTAGATCATTGAGTACTGAGTAGAGTTCCCTGTGCTATACAGTAGGTCCTTATTAGTTTTATATATATATATATATATATATATATATATATATATATGTTGCTAAGTCGCTTCAGTCGTGTCCGACTCTGTGCGACCCCATAGATGGCAGCCCAACAGGCTCCCCCATCCATGGGATTCTCCAGGCAAGAACACTGGAGTGGGTTGCCATTTCCTTCTCCAATGCATGAAAGTGAAAAGTGAAAGTGAAGTTGCTCAGTCATGTCCGACTCTTAGCAACCCCATGGACTGCAGCCTACCAGGCTCCTCCGTCCATGGGATTTTCCAGGCAAGAGTACTGGAGTGGGTTGCCATTGCCTTCTCCATATATATATATAGTAGTGTGTAAATGTCAATCCCAATCTCCTGATTTATCCCTCCCTTCCTCTCCCCCATGGTAACCGTAAGTTTTCTTTTTAATCTGTGTCTCTCTCTGTTTTGTAAATAAGTCCATTTGTACCCTTTATTTTAGATTCCACACGTAAGTGATACTATATGATATTTGTCTTTGCCTGATTTACTTCACTCAGTATGAAAATATATAGTTCCATCCATGTCACTGCAAATAGCATTATTTCTTTTTTATGGCTGAGTAATATTCCTCCCTATACATGTATCACATCTTTGTTCATTCCCATCACTGGAAATTTACATAGCTTCCAAGTCTTAGCCAAATAGTGCTGCAATGAACATTAGAGTGCTTGTATCTTTTTGAATTATGATTTTCTCTGGATATATGCCCAGGAGTGGAATTACTAGGTCACATGGTAACTCAATTTTTAGTTTTAAAAAAAACCTCTATATTGTTCTCCATAATTTGTCATTCAGTTTCTAAATCATGTCTGACTCTTTGCAACACCATGGACTGCAGTGTTCCAGGCTTCCCTGTTCTTCACTATCTTCCAAAGTTTGTTCAAACACATGTCCATTGAATTGGTGATGTTATCCAACCAAGTCATCATCCTCTGTCAGCCCCCCTCTCTTCCCATTCTCCATCATAGTTATACCAATTTGCATTCCCACCAATAGTGTAGGAATGTTCCCTCTTAATTATATGTGTGTGCTTAGTAGCTCAGTCATGTTCGACTCTTTGCAAACCCATGGACTGCAGCCCATCAAGTTCTTCTGTCCATAGGATTCTCCAAGCAAGAATACTGGAAAGGGTTGCCATTTCCTTTTCCAGGGGATTTTCCTGACCCAGGGATCAAACCCTGGTCTCCTGCACTGCAGGTGGACTCTTTACCGTCTTATTTTTTAAATTGAAGCAGACACTCTCAGTTCCTTGTTCATATCCTCCCACCCCCATCTCCAATAGACCACTTGGGAGCATGTTGACTTCGAACTGCACCACTGATAGTCCTGGAGACTCTTAGCCTGAGTAGTCTGTACTCCGGAGCCCAATTCTGCCTATGCATAAGACAGGCTGGAAGTGCCAGGGTGTTAACCATGCCCTTGGGAAGCAATGCTCAATTAATGACTGAAGGGAATTGATTGATAAATACCTCACCTCTCTTGTCCCTCAAGAGAAAGATCTCTGAGGCATGTGCTCTGTGCAGTTTCCCAGAACCCCATGGGGATTATGCTCCAGCTGTCCACAGAGGCTGCCAGTGTACACTTGATTGGCTTTCTCCCTCTCCTGTCTCTCCCCTTACTTCTGTATCAGTGTCCCTGAGGCCATTGCTCAGTAAACTACATAAAAATAAGTCTTGTTTTAGGACCTGCTTCTAGGAAAAGCCAACATGAGTCATGTGTATGTTTTGATCTGGTTATATATTTATATGGTTAAAAGTTTCATAAGATAGAGTGTGTAAAGAAAAGTGATTCCCTTGGCTACCTTGTCCCCAGCAGTATTGGCAAGAGATGCTTGCCTTGCTCTGTGTGTTTATGATAGCTTTGCATGTCTCAAAAACATAAAGAAATAAATTTATTGAAAAGATATTTTTGGTCTCGTGTTCTGGCATTTATAGCTGGCACAGAGCTGCTCATCACCCTTATGATCCCAGTGCAGGTCCCAGGAAAGTCTTCTTCAGGCCTCTTGCCTGATGTCTTAAAATAAAAGGCAGATAAGTTCCAGTGCTCTGAAGGCTGTGGGTCATGTCACAGCTAACACTGAAGGCAGACACTGCTTCAGAGTATCAGGAGATTGTGAGCAGGGAAGCACTTACATAAAAGAAAAGACAAATTAATTAACTTGTCAAGTCCTTTCTCTCAGCATACGTGTAATAGATTCCTGAATGATGAAACGGTATTTCCCAGTAGCACTGAATATCCATTTCTTGTTCTCTTCCTGTTTCAATTTGTGGTCCTGAGGTAGTCATGAATTAGCATGGTGTTCCCCACAGTGGCACATGGAAACTGAAGAATTTTTAAATTATTAAACAATATATACTCTTAAATTTATGTATATTATACAAAACTATTTGAAGTATAATAAAGTGTGATACAGATATTTTTACATTACCTGTTTGAGAGACAATGGATACTAAAACAAATTTTATTTTTACCAAACTATGCATTTGGGGTGGGGCATGCTTCATGGCTGAAGAAAGCAATGGCACCCCCTTCCAGTACTCTTGCCTGGAAAACCCCATGAAGGAGGAGCCTGGAAGGCTGCAGTCCATGGGGTCGCTGAGTGTCAGACAGGACTGAGCCACTTCACTTTCACTTTTCACTTTCATGCATTGGAGAAGGAAATGGCAACCCACTCCAGTGTTCTTGCCTGGAGAATCCCAGGGACGGGGGAGCCTGGTAGGCTGCCGTCTATGGGGTCACACAGAGTCAGACATGACTGAAGTGACTTGGTAGCAGCAGCAGCAGCAGTAGGTCTCATGGCTGGTGGAATCTTAGTTCCCCAATTGGGGTCAAACCCATGCCCCCTACATTGGCAATACAAAGTCTTAATCACTGGGCCACCAGGGAATCCCCTATAAAACTATATTAAAACATTAAGTTAAATTTCAGAAAAAAATTTAGTTTTATTTGAATAATTTATTTTAAAATTATTGCATTTTTCTGATTTATATTTTGCTCTTTAATTTTAATAGATAATTCAGTTATTTTAAAATAAAACAATTTTTAAATCATAAAAAATGCTTTTATTTTGGTATACATTTCCTTTCACTTGTTTTTCATAAAATTAAATTCGAGTTTTGCAAACATTGAATTTAATTATTTTTTATATAGTTGGATTGTGCACAGGTCAAATTTGTGGTTGAAATTTAAAATGTCATACTGGAACTCAGGAAAAAAATAAAAGGAAAGAAAATCTAAAAGAAAATGCAAATCTTCAAAGAGGTGATCTAGTTGAATTTTTATAATCTTGAAAAATGAAAGGCAGTAGACTTTTGTCAAATATGGTCTAAGAATTCATGAAAAGGATATTATGCATTCTTTATTTAATGGATATTTAATTACTACTCAAAACAAGGAAGAGGAGCAAGAAAATTATTTTCATCAATTACACAAGTTGAATAGATCATATAATCATCTTCATTTTTGTGTATTTTACTAAGCAAATATTTAAATACTTATAATAATGAGAATTAAAAAAGGGATTACTCATCAAATTCATAATTCAGAGGCAACAATCACATCTCTATTCTGTACATTAGAAGCTAAAGAAAATTATATTCACAAAATCATAAAGTTGGAGAAGAAGATAAACTGTAGTTATATTACGCTTATTAAATGATGGTCCTAGAACACAGACACCACATTTCTCTGACACTGCAGAAATATTTTCTAATAAAAAAGTATTTTGATTTAATCAACAATTACAATTTCCACTGGTTGACGATGACATGGTACTTTTACTAGAAGTCAGAAACTATTTCAAAATAGAAAAGCAACTTTAGAAATTAACTTTGCATTTCAATTTCAAAAGCAAAATATGCAGGTATTGCAGTTGTATGTACCAACCTTCAAGATTAGCTTTGACTAATTAAAACATTTCTCATTTCAAAAAATGCAAAACATAATTTGCACACACACACACACATATCACATAATTTACTAGAACTAAAAAAGACTTAATAAAGTGCTAACAAGACATAGTATTTAAAAAGACAAAGACACCTTGTCTGATACAAATCTTATAAGGTGGTGCAAATGTTAAATGTGACATTTTATGGATTTTTATAAGATGGAATATCTTGTTACAACACTTGTGTGGTTGGTTAAAAGAATATTGTGTCTAATACTTAGGCAAACATAGGAAACTTCATATAAAATAGACAACAATGAAATGATGGAAATTATGTTGTCTTAGAATTATTTTAAAATGTGATACTAGATTGACCAACCATGTAAAATGATAAAACAAAACAAATTTTCACTGATAAATGATAAATGTGATAAATTTAAAAAGTGAATATTTATTTCATGGATAATAAAGTGAGACAATAAATCATACCAAAAACTTAAATCAAAAGTAAATACTACTCATGGATGTTTTATCATGGAGAAAAGTCCTGTTGAACGTCTAGTATTCTTTGTGAATAGGTTTTATGTACCTCCACAAAAAGAAAACAGAAGAGTAGAAATTATTTCATGAGATTTACACCTGTTTCTATAAAGAAGCACATATTATAAGCACACTTAGTTATAAGTCTAGTTATATGAAGACCTGAAAAAACACCTTTTAATTCTGACATTGATTTAAAATATTGCCTAGTGCTAGCCTTTGATAAGGGAAATAACATGAATGATAAAGAAAGAGGCATATAAGCCAGAGTTTTGAGTGAAAATCTGAACCATTCTTTATGCTAGGCATGGCACATAGTTTGAATGGGTTACTAGAAAACATGGCCATAACAGTGAAGAATCTTTTAAGGTTATACAAATATTAAATATGGTATTTTCTGGATCTTTTATAAGATAGAATATCTTGATGAGACTTTTATTAAGTTTAACCTTACTAAAACTCCTGAACAATTGATGAAATGGACTAAATGCTCTTAAAGCAATAAGAATCAATTTAGGATAATATATGAAATGTGCTAAAAGAGTTGTGAAATACTGGAATATCCATAAATAATGAGTATATAAGGACCTTCATTGGCAAATAAAATTATTTTGGAATTAGCACTTTCCACACTTTTTGATGACTATGAATAATTCTAGCCAAATATTTGCGAAAAAACCCAAGTAAGCCTAAGTTAGTTAGTATCACTTCTTGACATACTTTTATTCTTTTCTTTTTATATTTATAAATCAAAAGAAACTGAAATACACAATATAAGTGATATTCTAAAAGCATAAGAAAACTATAACAAGAAATCAAATAACTCTGAAGGGGAAGATTCTTATACAATAATATTAATTTCTATAAAAACAATTCTCTTGCATTTATATATCAATGTATCAGTTCATTTCAGTTCAGTTCAGGCACTCAGTCGTGTCTGACTCTTTGCTACCCCATGAATCACAGCGTGCCAGGCCTCCCTGTCCATCACCAACTCCCAGAGTTCACTCAAACTCACATCCATCGAGTTGGTGATGCCATCCAGCCATCTCATCCTCTGTCATCCCCTTCTCCTCCTGCCCACAACCCCTCCCAGCATTGGGGTCTTTTCCAATGAGTCAACTCTTTGCATGAGGTGGCCAAAGTATTGGGGTTTCAGCTTCAGCATTAGTCCTTCCAATGAACACCCAGGGCTGATCTCCTTTAGAATGGATTGGTTGGATCTCCTTGCAGTCCAAGGGACTCTCAAGAGTCTTCTCCAACACCACAGTTCAAAAGCATCAATTCTTCAGCATTCAGCTTTCTTCATAGTCCAACTCTCACATCCATACACGACCACTGGAAAAACCATAGCCTTCACTAGACGGACCTTTGTTGGCAAAGTAATGTCTCTGCTTTTCAATATACTATCTAGGTTGGTCATAACTTTCCTTCCAACGAGTAAGCGTCTTTTAATTTCATGGCTGCAGTCACCATCTGCAGTGATTTTGGAGCCCAGAAAAATAAAGTCTGACGCTGTTTCCACTGTTTCCTCATCTATTTCCCATAAAGTGATGGGGCCAGATGCCATGATCTTGGTTTTCTGAATGTTGAGCTTTAAGCCAACTTTTTCACTCTCCTCTTTTACTTTCATCAAGAGGCTTTTGAGTTCCTCTTCACTTTCTACCATAAGGGTGGTGTCATCTGTGTATCTGAGGTTATTGATATTTCTCCCAGCAATCTTGATTCCAGCTTGTGCTTCTTCCAGCCCAGCGTTTCTTATACGTACTCTGCATATAAGTTAAATAACAAGGGTGACAATACACAGCCTTGATGTACTTCTTTTCCTATTTGGAACCAGTCTGTTGTTCCATGTCCAGTTCTAACTATTGCTTCCTGACCTGCGTATAGGTTTCTCAAGAGTCAGGTCAGGTGGTCTGGTATTCCCATGTCTTTCAGAATTTTCCACAGTTTATTGTGATCCACACAGTCAAGGGCATTGGCATAGTCAATAAAGCAGAAATAGATGTTTTCCTGGAACTCTCTTGCTTTTTCAATGATCTAGCAGATATTGGCAATTTGATCTCTGGTTCCTCTGCCTTTTCTAAAACCAGCTTGAACATCTGGAAGTTCACGGTTCACATACTGCTGAAGCCTGGCTTGGAGAATTTTGAGCATTACTTTACTAGCATGTGAGATGAGTGCAATTGTGCGGTAGTTTGAGCATTCTTTGAGATTGCCTTTCTTTGAGATTGGAATGAAAACTGTCCTTTTCCAGTCCTGAGGCCACTGCTGAGTTTTCCAAATTTGCTGGCATATTGAGTGCAACACTTTCATAGCATCATTTTTCAGGATTTGAAATAGCTCAACTGGAATTCCATCACCTCCACTAGCCTTGTTCATAGTGATGCTTTCTAAGGCCCACTTGACTTCACATTCCAGGATGTCTGGCTCTAGGTGAGTGATCGCACCATCGTGATTATCTTGGTTGTGAAGATCTTTTTTGTACAGTTCTTCTGTGTATTCTTGCCACCTCTTCTTAATATCTTCTGTTAGGTCCATACCATTTCTGTCCTTTATCAAGTCCATCTTTGCATGAAATGTTCCCTTGGTATCTCTAATTTTCTTGAAGAGATCTCTGGTCTCTTCAAGAAAATTGGAGATATATCAATGTATGCTGCTAAGTCACTTCAGTCGTGTCCGACTCTGTGTGACCCCATAGACGGCAGCCCACCAGGCTCCCCCGTCCCTGGGATTCTCCAGGCAAGAACACTGGAGTGTGTTGCCATTTCCTTCTCCAATGCATGAAAGTGAAAAGTGAAAGTGAAGTCGCTCAGTTGTGTCCTACTCTTAGCAACCACATGGACTGCAGCCTTCCAGGTTCCTCCATCCATGGGATTTTCCAGGCAAGAGTATTGGAGTGGGGTGCCATTGCCTTCTCCGATATCAATGTATAATTTCCGTTAAAGTAAGTTTTGAGAAAATTGAACACTGACTATAATTACCTGTTTTCTTTATAAAATTCCAGCACTGAAGAAATTTTAAGAGACTATAAGAAATTCTGTATGCGTTTGTATCAAGGATCAGTAAACTGTGGCCAAGGTCAGCCTGTTGCCTGTTTTTATAATTAAAGTTTTATAGGGGTACATATCTTTAGATATTGTCTATGGGTGTCTTTGACCTGCAATGGCAGATTTGAGTAGTTTGATCGGAAACCCAAGGTCTCTCAATGCCTAGTTAAAATAAAATGAAAGTGTTAGTCACTTAGTTGTGTCCAACTCTTTGTGATCCCATGAACTGTTACCTACCAGGCTCCTCTCTCCATGGGATTCTCCAGACAAAAATACTGGATTAGGTAGCCATTCCCTTTTCCAGGGGATCTTCCTGATCCAGGGATCAAACCCAGATCCTCTACATTGCAGCCAGACTCTATATCATCTGAGTCATCTATCTTTGCTCTCAGAGCCTAAAGTATTTACAATTTGGCCTTTTAAAGAGAGTGCTTTCAACCTCTGATCTAGATAGTATTTTAAGAGACAGTGAAAATGTTTATTATGTAAGTTACAATGATTTACATGATAAAAGAAAGTTAACCTAGCTTTGAATTACTGACAGTAGAATACAGCATATATATAAGAAAATTTGGCCATAACAATATAATTAGGAAATATGGTTAATAAAGCTATGAAAAGTTATAGAATAAATGTATAATAATTACATCACTATGTTATTATTACTATTTTAAAATAAAATTGTAAAATAATAAAATATTATCATTTTTAACTTACTTTTTAATTTTTAATTATTATTTATATTAAAAGTCAATATACAATGATCTATGATCTCTATTACTCCTCCACACATTGATGACCCTTAAACCAAGCATCAAGAAATTCATCATCAATGTACTAAAATTTAGTCATCTTTGGTATTTTGTCCACTTTTAACCACAAAAACCATAGCTTCACACCTTTTTTCCCCCAATTTTCCTGTTAAAGAGACAGAGTTGTTAAAAGAGAGGATAGACTTCTATTTAGCAGTTTCAGTAGCTTGAGTTTTTTTTAAATCGGAGAATAATTGCTTCACAATGTTGTGTTAGTTTATGCAGTATGATAATGTAAATCAGCTATATATTTACATATGTCACCTCACTCTTGAGTCTCCCCCCAAACCCTCCCATCTGAGTCCCCGCCCTTCAAGTTTAGGTTGATTTTTAACTTTTAAACATTTAGACAAATGATATGCGGGCTCTTCTGTTCTCTTAGCCAGGGCCTGCAAATATTAGGACTGGGCTGGTCCCTCTGCTTCCATCTGTATCTGTACAAACACATATATTTGAGGAAGGAGGAGTCTAAGAAGTTAAATTTACTATTTTAGGCTGTTGTTAATATCATCCAGAAAGAATCATGGCTTCTCTCTTATCTTCTTCCTTACTTCTTCCTTTTTACTTCCCCCTTACTACGAATGACAGAATCTCAAAGATGGTAATACCAATGGGAGCTGCAAATTACAGTGACACAGGTTTCTAAATTCTGCTCACATGTCCCTGTGAGGTAAATCTTGTTCTCTTGCTGGTCTTCATAGTGTTCTATCCATATCTATGTTATAAAATAACTATATTTTTGTTTTTGTCAGAATTATTTCTGTGTCTTTTTAAAAATAACCATATGGCTTTAAAGGTATGATGGATGTTTCTTCACTATCTGGAATATGATCACGGGTATGTGCGCATAAGCCTGATGGGAGAAGCCATGAGAGGAATGAATGGGTTAGCACAAATTGTGAAGAGAACTGGAAGTCAGTGAGAGTTCACAGGTTAAAGGAAAACAGAACGAGAGGATTTCAGGTCTGGAAGAATGGCAGATAAACCCTGACTGGCCCTCACCTCCAATGCACCTCTACCACCCACCAGGAAAGAGGTTAGGATAACGTGATATCTGATGGAAATCCTTATGTCTTTGGGGGAAAGATGTAGGGTCTAAACTGCTCCTCCATTTCTGCCACCTAGTTTTAAGCAGAAAAACTATAGATTTCACTATATATTTGTTGGGAGACCATCTTCCTATAGTGTATCAAGGGAAGTTTTAGTACTATGTACAAGGAATTTGAAGCAATAAATTGGACACAGCATGTGGGGAAACTGACACCTGGATTCCATATTTAATATGTCTGTTTTTCTTTCTCAAGTTTGTGGTTTCAGACCACAGGGTAAAATATGTTTTATTCCTCCATATATCTCTAATGGAGATTTTCTAATTCTAGAAAAGTACTTTAGATGTAGTTACGCAGTCGTTAATTATTTGGAGATCTTGATAGATGAACCAGTTTCCAAGCTCCAGGAGATGTGAACAGGGAAGTTGACTTTCCATACATACTGAAGAGATAGTAAAGAAATCTGAATTTTAGGATAAACGATAACTCAGTTACCATCTCCCCCTACTTAAAATTGAGGCACAAATATCAACTGTTGTCCAACTTAGCACAAGACTGAGGTTAAAAATTCCATTGTGATAAGCCTCATCTAATTCCCATTTTCTTTTTACATAACTGAAAAAACTTTTCTATTTCCTTTACAATAGAGGAGCCTGGCAGCCTACAGTCCATGGGGTCGAACAGAGCTGGACATGACTGAAGCAACCTAGCATGCATACATGCTAATAAGTACCATTTTGGAAGAATCATAAACAATTTATTTTAGTCTTTGTGATGAATTGAAACTGAGACATCATGGAGTCCTTGCAAGAATTCCTCATGTTTTAATTTGACGTTCTCAGCATTAAATAGTACTCCTTGAAAAGATCAATACCTTAAAAAAAAAAATCAGTTTCAGCTCTGTGAAGAGAATATGGAGAAAGTAGTGCCTCTGGAAATGTCTTGAAATTCAAGATTGGTATATAGAAACAGATTGTGTAGTATGATATTGCTTCTGTTTTACTAACCTTTTTTTTTTGTTGTTTCCATGTCTTGGATTGTTTTTGAAAGAACATTCTACTTATGGAAAGGCAAACATCCAAGAAAATACTGTGTTGTTTGTTTGTTTTTTGTTTTTTTTTTTATTATCAGAAGGGACAGTTTTCCCATAAATGATGGGGTTCACTGAATTTCTAGGCATGAAGAATTTTTTACTGTATGTGAATATTTTATGAACTAACATTCAGAAAAGAAACTCCTTGGGCCTAAAGGGAATACAATGTGTCAGATTATATTGATTGAGTGAGAGATGATAATGATAACAATAATAGCTAAAATATACCCTGGATTTTCATTTTAAAGAGCTCAAAAGTATTTTATATATATGGAGTTTTATTTCTCACCCTGTAGGAAGAGTTTTTTCAGAAGGACGCTGACCCACCAGGAAGCCATAATGAAATGGTTTCATTATCCCTTGGTGCCAGGCTCTGTAAGAATATTTATTTATCCAGGGTCTGAGATGAAATGAAACATACATAGTCATTCTGATCATAAAGCCTTAACGTCCCTGGGGCCCCATTTCATGATCTGCTAGTGATTTAAGTAAAAACACTGAGAGTATATAAATATGGAAATTCTGCTAAGACATTTCCTACTTATTTCTACTTACATTTGTAGAATTCTCAAGGTTCACTTTTCTTAGATCTAACTTTTTTTTTTTTCTCTTTTTCTTTTTGAGGGCTAGGTACTGAGCTGGTGATGTATATTAGCCTTTTTTCAAGATTGGTCTCCATCTAGGCAATAGGAAGGTGATAGATTTAGAGCCAAATGATTAAAACATTTGGAATGGACAGTATGCTGTTTCTCAAATAATCAACTATTCATATGAAAAAAAAAAAAAAAAAAACTAAACAAAGGAGGGAAAAAAGGTCTAAGTCGTGTACTACTCTTGTGAGCCAATGGACTATAGCCTGCCAGGCACCTCTGTCTGTGGGATTCTCCAGGCAAGAATACTGGAGTGGGTTGCCATTTCTTTCTCCAGGGGAACTCCCCGACCCAGGAATTGAACCAGGTCTCTCCTGCATCGCAGGCAGAGGCTTTACTGACTGAGCTACACCAGAAAGCCCCTAAACAAAGGAAAGTAACTTGCTTCAGTTCAGTTCAGTTCAGTTGAGTTGCTTAATTGTGTCCGACTCTTTGCGACCCCATGAATCACAACACGCCAGGCCTCCCTGTCCATCACCAACTCCCGGACTTCACTCAGACTCACGTCCATCGAGTCGGTGATGCCATCCAGCCATCTCATCCTCTGTCATCCCCTTCTCCTCTTGCCCCCAATCCCTCCTAGCATCAGATTCTTTTCCAATGAGTCAACTCTTCTCATGAGGTGGCCAAAGTACTGGAGTTTCAGCTTTAGCATCATTCCTTCCAAAGAAATCCCAGGGCTTATCTCCTTCAGAATGACTGGTTGGATCTCCTTGCAGTCCAAGGGACTCTCAAGAGTCTTCTCCAACACCACAGTTCAAAAGCATCAATTCTTCAGCACTCAGCTTTCTTCACAGTCCAACTCTCACATCCATACATGACCACTGGAAAAACCATAGCCTTGACTAGATGGACCTTTGTTGGCAAAGTAATGTCTCTGCTTTTCAATATGCTGTCTAGGTTGGTCATAACTTTTCTTCCAAGGAGTAAGCGTCTTTTAATTTCATGGCTGCAGTCACCATCTGCCATGATTTTGGAGCCCCTAAAAATAAAGTCTGACACTGTTTCCACTGTTTCCTCATCTATTTCCAAATGAAGTGATGGAACCAGATGCCATGATCTTCATTTTCTGAATGTTGAGCTTTAAGCCAACTTTTTCACTCTCCTCTTTCACTTTCATCAAGAGGCTTTTGAGTTCCTCTTCACTTTCTGCCATAAGGGTGGTGTCATCTGCATATCTGAGGTTATTGATATTTCTTCTGGCAATCTTGATTCCAGCGTGTGCTTCTTCCAGCCCAGCATTTCTCATGATGTACTCTGCATATAAGTTAAATAAGCAGGGTGACAATATACAGCCTTGACATACTCCTTTTCCTATTTGGAACCAGTCTGTTGTTCCATGTCCAGTTCTAACTGTTGCTTCCTGACCTGCATACAAATTTCTCAAGAGGCAGGTCAGGTGATCTGGCATTCCCATCTCTTTCAGAATTTTCCACAGTTTATTGTGATCCACACAGTAAAAGGCTTTGGCATAGTCAATAAAGCAGAAATAGATGTTTTCCTGGAACTCTCTTGCTTTTTCAATGATCTAGCAGATATTGGCAATTTGATCTCTGGTTCCTCTGCCTTTTCTAAAACCAGCTTGAACATCTGGAAGTTCACGGTTCACATACTGCTGAAGCCTGGCTTGGAGAATTTTGAGCATTACTTTACTAGCATGTGAGATGAGTGCAATTGTGCGGTAGTTTGAGCATTCTTTGGCATTGCCTTTCTTTGGGATTGGAATGAAAACTGACCTTTTCCAGTCTTGTGGCCACTGCTGAGTTTTCCAAATTTGCTGGCATATTGAGTGCAGCACTTTCACAGCATCATCTTTCAGGATTTGAAATAGCTCAACTGGAATTCCATCACCTTCACTGGCTTTGTTCATAGTGATGCTTTCTAAGGCCCACTTGACTTCACATTCCAGGATGTCTGGCTATAGGTGAGTGATCATAGCATCGTGATTATCTGGGTTGTGAAGATCTTTTTTGTACAGTTCTGTGTATTCTTGCCACCTCTTCTTAATATCTTCTGCTTCTGTTTGGTCCATACCATTTCTGTCCTTTATTGAGCCCATCTTTGCATGAAATGTTCCCTTGGTATCTCTAATTTTCTTGAAGAGATCTCTAGTCTTTCCCATTCTGTTGTTTTCCTCTATTTCTTTGCACTGATCGCTGAGGAAGGCTTTCTTATCTCTTCTTGCTATTCTTTGGAACTCTGCATTCAGATGCTTATATCATCTTGCTTAATAACTTAATAACTTGCTTAATATTACTCAAATCTCTAGTGTCTGAAACCTAAGGAGACTCTTTCCTCTTACCTTGATGGCTTCAAGGGGAGCAGGACTTTGAAGAAAAATTAAAAATCACAAATTTATCAGCTTGAATTACTTTTGAGCTGAATCACTGATAAGGCATGTATTAAACACCTTTCATGTTACGGAGGAAAGCAAAAAAGTCTATAAAATTTGTCCCCATCCTTCTGGTTCTTTCCAATTTCAGCCTGCCACATTCTTAGTGGGCTTCCAAAAGACCTGCTCCTTTACTTTCGTAGAGGGAGAAGTTATTAATTACATTAATTTATTTGCCATCATTGCTTTCAATGCTAAATGAGTAAATATAGGACTTTTCTTTAATAAAGAGGTAATTTTGTACAAACTGAGTATAGAAACTTTCCTAGAATATCCCCAACATCTATTCCCCTTTCCTCTTGATGAACATCTCCAGGGATTAGTATTCTCTCCTTTAAAAGAAAGTTATATTAATTACTAGACCATTTTTAATGTTAATGTTTAAACATTTTTTAATACAGAGAACTACTGTCTGCCTTTTCTTCTGCGTAACCACTGGCCCTAGTTTTGCCCTCAGGGGCAACACAGATTAAAGCGACTTCTTCCTTGTGACAGTTATTTTAGTATCTGAGGAGAGCAACCTTGTCATTCTTTTAATTCATATCTTCTCCAATAAAATGTACTTGCAAATAACAAAAATAAGATAGCCTACAAGTCCAAAAATGAGTGACAGAAAACACGCCTGTTTTGTACATTTTGTGTCTTTCCTAGACCTGTGATGCCTGTAAGACCCTAGTCTGGTTTGTACAATATAAAGTACCTTATTATATTGATGAAAACAGTTTGTGTTTTTTGTTTTTGGGAAGAAGGAGGGCAAGTTAGTTTTAAGTATTGTCTTATATAAGGACTGATGCTGAGTTATTTGTAGACTAAAGATTTGATGCTGTGAAAGTGTTACACTCAATATGCGAGCAAATTTGGAAAACTCAGCAGTTGCCACAAGCCTGGAAAAGGTTGGTTTTCATTCCAGTCCCAAAGAAAGGCAATGCCAAAGAATGCTCACACTCCCACACAATTGCACTCATCTCTCACACCAGCAAAGTAATGCTCAAAATTCTCCAAGCTAAGTTTCAGCAGTACGTGAACCGTGAACTTCCAGATGTTCAAGCTGGATTTAGAAAAGGCAGAAGAACAAAGGATCAAATTCCCAACATCTGTTGGATCATTGAAAAAGCAAGAAAGTTACAGAAAAGCATCTACTTCTGCTTTATTGACTATGCCAAAGCCTTTGACTGTGTGGATCACAGCAAACTGTGAATAATTCTTAAAGAGATGGGAATACTAGACCAACTGACCTGCCTCCTGAGAAATCTGTATGAAGGTCAGGAAGCAACAGTTAAAACTGGACATGGAACAGCAGACTGGTTCCAAATCAGGAAAGGAGTACGTCAAAGCTGTATATTGTCTCCCTGCTTATTTAACTTATATGCAGAGTACATCATGAGAAATGTTGGGCTGGATGAAGCAAGAGTCATCCAGCTTCTGGAATCAAGATTGCCGGGAGAAATATCAATAACCTCAGATACGCAGATGATACCACCCTTATGGCAGAAAGTGAAGAAGAACTAAAGAACCTCTTGATGAAATTGAAAGAGGAGAGTGAAAAAGTTGGCTTAAAACTCAACATTCAGAAAACTAAGATCATGGCATCTGGTCCTATCAATTCAGTTCAGTTCAGTTCAGTTCAGTCGCACAGTCATGTCCGACTCTTTGCGACCCCATCGCTTCGTGGAAAATAGATGGGGAAACAGTGGCTGACTTTATATTTTGGGGCCCCAAAATCACTGCAAATGGTGACTGCAACTATGAAATTAAAAGACACTTGCTCCTTGGAAGGAAAGTTATGACCAACCTAGACAGCATATTAAAAAGCAGAGACATTTCTTTGCCAACAAAGCTCCGTCTAGTCAAAGCTATGGTTTTTCCAGTAGTCATGTATGGATGTGAGAGTTGGACCATAAAGAAAGCTGAGCACTGAAGAATTGATGCTTTTGAACTGTGGTTTTGGAGAAGACTCTTGAGAGTCCCTTGGACAGCAAGATGATCCAACCAGTCCATCCTAAAGGAATTCAGTCCTGAATATTCATTGGAAGGACTGATGTTGAAGCTGAAACTCCAATACTTTGGCCACCTGATCTGAAGAACTGACTCATTGGAAAAGATACTGATGCTGGAAAAGATTGAAGGCAGGAGGAGAAGGGGATTACAGAGGATGAGATGGTTGGATGGCATCACCAACTCAATGGACATGAGTTTGAGTAAATTCCAGGGATTGCTGATGGACAGGGAGGCCTGGTGTGCTGCAGTCCATGAGGTCGCAAACGGTCAGACACGACTGAGTGACTGAACTGAAAGATTTTGTGTCGTTTATAGGAGTGTCACGGTTTGCATGAGGCCAGTTCTGAACTACCTTTCATAGAGAAAAGGTAGATTAAAATACAAACAGCAAAGTCTTATTTTAAATTTGGTAAAATTCAATAAAAAATAAAGTACATTTATGTTAGTGAAAAAATACAATAAACCAAAAACTAAAGCTTCATTTAAAAAAAGTCAATTTTAGTTGTAAATCCAGGTATAGAACTCAAGTCTTTTAATGCCAATTTAGCTTTTTCTCTTGCAGTAATAGGCAGATGCCAAGAATCTATATAATTTGTTATTCTTAATTATGAAAGTATTTGTATCCTTTGAGATAAAAATTGGCATTTTTAACCTTGGACTAATCAGCTGAAGTTACAGTTGTGAAAGTTTTTGATTATGGAACACAAACTGATGGATTTTTCTTCCTGAGAAAACACTGAGTCAGAAAGTTGAGGGATAGTAAAGTAGCACTTTGTTCTCCAACAGGATGGTTCCGAATTTCTTGCTAAGACTCATTTCCAGATTTGTGTGTGTGTGTGTGTGTGTGTGGACTTGTGTTCTCTGCTACTTTCCTACAGGACTGCTAATAATCTCATGAACACTGCACAGATGTTTTCCCCGTTCTGTGGCATACTTATTTTTCAAGTGGCTTCTAAGAGCAGATGTTCCCATGTGTCTTCGTAACTTCTTTTCAGTTGATGTTTACAACATTAAAAAAAAAAAAAAATGAGGTGGAGGGGAGGAATACTAAAGAAAAACAATTACAGAAGAAAAATAAAGACCAATGTAGGTTTAACTTTTTTATTATGAGTCCACAAAACATCATTCAGTTCAGTTGAATTTAATAAGTATTTATTGAGAACCTATGTGTAAAGCCATGGCTCAGTTCTGGGAGGGTTCAACGTAGGCAGGTGTCACATAGGTTGGAGGAAAGATATTTGCAAAACAAGAACACATTCACAAGGCATATATGTGAACTGGTATCTCAGGCAGAAGGCAAGAATAAAGTATAAAAGTTTAGAACATACGCAAAGAAAAGTAAAATTATCAGCAGAGTCTGGATATCGCCTCATGTGATAGAATAATTGGGAATTTAGGTTCAGAAGGTGATTTAAGGCTAGAGTATAAAGAACCCTGAACAACAGAATGAAGAATTTGCAATTAAGTGGATTTATACTGATGAATGATCTTGATTGTGGGGGTAGCATGATCAGAGTCATGTATTTTGGAGAATTACTGAGGCAGTCATGTGTAAGAAGGATTTGGAGAAATAAAGACAATAGGTATAAGTAATCACAGCTATCATTCTACCAGTGATGAAATAATAAGGTGGAGTGTCATTTGGAAAACTGAGAGTGTTATAGGTGGGAAGATATTGAGGTTAGAGAATCATAGTTTATAGAATGTTCCTCTTGTTTCTTTCCCTCCTAAAGGTGTGAGTTAGATAGACCAGGAGAGCAGTGCTTTCGTTAATCAACCAGAATATCAAAATCATGATCATACATGGTTAGAGATGATGAGTTTTATTTGATTGTAATATTACATGCACTTGTTAATGTGAAATGGCCAATGGACATCTAGTGTCAGGAAGAGAGTTTCAAGCTAGAAATAAATATATCATAAGACTTTCTGTATAGAAGTACACGATTACTGAGAAAGAGGCTAACATTGGCAAAGAAGATCAAGAACAAGGCTTTGGCAATTATTGTTGTTCTGCGAAGGGGACAAAGGAAGAAGAAGAGCCTGCTAAGATGACTGAGACTGCAAATCCAGTGAGGTAGCAAGAAAACTCTTAATAATTAGAGTGCAATAATGGTCCCCAAAGAGGGAAGAACCTACCTAAATTCCAAATAGCAGAGATTGTCTGAAGAACAAGGAAAGATGAAAAGATTTAGGGATGGTAAACTTTTGGTGCCAAATACTGAATACATTTTGGTTGGTGATTGGAATTAGAAATGACAGTCTCAATGAATGCTTTTCATTAGCTAATTTTTTTTTAGATAAAGAAGTTTCTTGTTTTGCATTAAAAGACTGTACTTTAGCTTATCATAGGGGCCAAAGCACTGAAAATGTAAAGCCATTTGAGGATAATCTACATTATGCTGAATGAATTTCTAATATTTCACTAGTCATGCTAGTCTGAACAGAGAGACCTCAACTCCCAAGCTTGGTGCTAAAAATTGTATCATATCCCATTTTCCTCCCTGCAGTATGCCCTTGTTGCAAAATTTCTTTTCTGTGGATCTATTTGCCTCTCATATCTGCCATGAGATTATCTACCTCTCATGATCCTAATTTTGCCTAATTATCATGATATTATACCATGACAAGACATCATTTCCCAGAACCCATAGATTGGCTTTCTAGGTTAATCCTCTCGTAAGGGTCTTCTGCATTTCTATTCTGGTCTTGTTGCCTTAAAAGCTTTTGATGGCAAAATGTGATTTCTCAGCAGATGAACTTCTTTAAGATCTCAGTTGTTCTAATTGTTAAAGTTCATCATCTCTGATAGAACGAAGAAGGATATGATAGAACCATTGTTGTACACTTTCCAATTTTTAGAAATCAATTAATTACATTCTACCTGAGTCTTCTTTCCAACACTTAAAATTTTGGTCCTTTTTTCCACTCTGGAGAGGGTATAATTAGCCTCAAGCAAGTCACTGTGTATATATATAATTGTTAACTTTTTTTTTCTCCTAAGATTGATATGATTATACGTTAAAATGAATGTGAAAGTGTTTCATGAAACTGTAAAACACTAACAGGTTTTTAATTGTTTGTGTTATTAATTATAAGTAGGAAAACAGGCACTTAGAATAAACAGCCATGGGATGTAACAGCTGGCTATAAAAAGATAAAATAATTATAAAAATATAAAAGCAAATGTTTGTGGTACCATACAGTGAAGGAACAAGTTATGCTAAGTATGTAGCGATCCACATTCACACAAATAAGTGCTTTAAAGTACCTCAATCTGGCATAAATTGGTTAGTTAGTATTTCTGATACTAGTATAATACAATACTATTTGTAATACTAACATAATATTTGTAATATTGATCCAAATCATCAATAAAATGTTCTATTATATTCAGCATATACTGTAAGACAACAGAAAAGAATAAAATACGTTCAGAAGCATTTTTAGCCAAAATATTTGAAATCTTTAAAAAGTCTTGCACTGCAAATGTAAGCCTAAGCTATTTGCAAAAATATTTTTTTAGGACACCGATTTTCCAGTCATTCAGCACATTCACTGAACCTCCAGCCTTGCTCAAGCCCTTGTACTACAATAGAAGAGCTAGCAGAACTCTCTTAAAAGCAGAGCATTTCCTTCACCACTCTTCATTTTTCTTTTTATAGTCTTTTTCATCCTAGCATTTCTATTGCTATGATTCATAAAAGATACCACATCTCAAATATTTGACCCCTGCAAGACAGACAAATTCAAAAAACAATCAATAAATTAAAAACTCACCATTTTATTACTCTTGTAAAAGAATATTACATCAAAAAGCTACTTAGTCCTTATTTGAATCTTTACGTTTTTTAAATGATTGAGAATAACTAGAATATACCTGGAATTCTCCTCCATCGACTAAATGAATGCATAGAAGTGATGCCTTCAGAGAGGATTACATCTTGTTTGTAATTTTTCACTTCTTTAATAGTGAGATGTGGTACACTTAAAAACATAATTTTAAACATAAATCATATGAGAGGTCACATTCCTTTTTTTCCAAGAATATAGGCAAAACTTGCTTTGTGACCTGGAAGAGGACAATTATTTGAGTCAAGGACAGTCACTGGTTAGAAAAGAGTCAACCCAGAGGCTACAACTGGAGGGGGAAATAAAAATAGGATCTACATAATCAGCTCACTATTTATTACTTCTAGATACAAAGAGGAATATGCAAATTGTAAATCCTGAATACTTGATCAAATTAGCTTTGAAATGATTAATGTACACTTTTAAAACCATGAGATCATGCAAGCAAGTTCCACCACCTAACAATCTATTAAATGAACAGGTAGAATCTAGTGTTTCATACAGTAACCTCTACAAAAATTGAATATCAGCCACGAAAAGGTCCCTTTGTACTGGAGAACACATCCTTTAAAATTAGGGAGAATTCAATTTCATTTCTTCAACTTTCCTCTTTTGATTTAGATCATGTTTATAATATTTTACCTCCTAATTCATACATCTTCAGTGAGCACAGTTTTGATATTTGGTCATCTGAATAAACAATAAATTTAACAAGGGCAAGGACATTTTTTGTCTTATTATAGAGTCGGACGCAACTTAGCGACCGAAGGAAAACAACAGCAAATGTGTGCCAAGCCATTAGAAGTGTGCTTGGCAAACTTTGGGCATTTAATAAATAGTTATTTAATGAACCATTGTTGCCTTTGAGAACATGACAAAATAGTATGTGAGCTTCATTTGAAGTTATTAACAAGTGCAAGCCCATGTATCTTTAGGCTGTAGGAAGATTCTGGAAGATTTTACTTTGCAATGTGGAATGAGGACAATCATTGCTGACAGAATTTGCGTATAAAACCAAGGTACCCTTCCTATGGGCTAGGCACTGTGCTAAGTGTTTTGCCAATATTTTCTCAAAGCTCAAAAAAATTCTCCAAAGATGCTGTTTTATTTTACAGTATTTTATTATTCTACATTTTTACCAAGGAAAGGCCGTTGCCCCAAATTGCATAGCTGCTGCTGCTGCTGCTAAGTCGCTTCAGTCGTGTCCGACTCTGTGCAACCCCATAGACTGCAGCCCACCAGGCTTCCCCGTCCCTGGGATTCTCCAGGCAAGAACACTGGAGTTGGTTGCCATTTCCTTCTCCAATGCATGAAAGTGAAAAGTGGAAGTGAAATTGCTCAGTTGTGTCTGACTCTAGCGACCCCAAGGACGGCAGCCTACCAGGCTTCTCCGTCCATGGGATTTTCTAGGCAAAAGTACTGGAGTGAGGTGCCATTGCCTTCTCCATGCATAGCTAGTAAGCTTAATTGAAGCTAACAATATCCTCATAGACTGTACCCTAATCTACTCTGATATATTTTTTGAATGCCGTATGTTAATAAGTCCTTTTCAAGTCTTTTAAACAAAAGAAGTGTGCAGTATTAGGGTTTCAACCCCTTTTAAGTGACAAGTATTATACTCCTTTTTTAGGAAAAAGAAAAAAGTGCAAGAGAGAGAGAAAACTGTCTTCAGCCATCCTCGCTAAAGCCTTTGTAATACTCATGTAAGTCAGTAATTCCCTCACTTACTGTGGCAGTTAACAACCACAAAAATAAAACCAGTTAATGCCCTCAATGACCCTTTCCCTTCCTTCAAGTGAGGTTTTTGCCATAAACTGTCTGTCTTTTAAAAGTAATCTCTGAGGTTCAGGTGACACGGTATCTCCTAGGATTATTTGTGTCCTGGACTGTGGAGAAGCTGCTGACAACAACCCAGTCATTACCTGCCCAAAATGCATTTCTAGATAAGAGCAGGGATCCCAAATGAGTAAGAAAAGTGGCTTCTTTTGCAGGCCAACTCTTTTCCCTAATAGATAATCTGAGTATTACAGAGAAACTTCACCACTCCTCCTAATCTCTGAACAAAATAAATGCCATTATATCTAGGAGGTGGTACAGCTTTAAACATATGGATGAAACTTAGAATTGATTGTAACAGGCAGAGAGTTTGCTTACATGACTCACAGCTAAAGATGATTGAAATCACCTGAATAATGACAAATGCAGGGTCAGAGAAGGACAACATGAGATTTATGGACAAGTACCAAGTAATGTATGCATGTGGTAAAAAGCCATCAGATATTCAGTGCATAGAGAGAAGCTGTCCAATCTGTGTTTCGAGGGGGCTGAGAACAGCCATTGTTCATGGGCCTGGTTTAAAGTGACACAAAGCCACAGAGAATGCAGAATCTGTCATGGATTCTTAGCACGGTCTGAAGCAGAAAGATGTGATCGACTCGGGTTCTCAGCAGAATTATGACTCCAACTGGCTGTGTGGCTTTAGGTAAACTGCTTAACCCTTCTTAATGGTGGTTCCTATAGTTTTAAAATAAGTGAGAGGAGAAACGTTCCCTTCATATCTTACAGAATTAACATCAGTATAAAATAAGACCGTCTATTGATTGAGTTGGAAAGAGGTCCCTTGTTAAAATTGTTTAAAATTAGGACACAACAGCAAAAAATAGCATAATGCCTCATTACTGTCAATACCTCTCCCCTTACCCCCACCACCCACACTGGCTATAATCATATTTAGAATGGCAATTTTTATCTATTCTTTACATTTTTCCTTGTTCTCTAATTTGTTTCTATGACAGACATCTTTTATTTTGATGATTCCCATTTTGGCTAAAGAGAGTGAAAGAGAGGAACAGAATGAGAAACATAAGTATGTAAAAATGAAAATTTTACGTGCTTTAAAGACAGAAAACGAGTTTCCAAGATTAGCTCTATCAAAGCAAATCTTGATGTTTTACGTAAGAATCTTGAGAACCAATAGAAAGAATAAAAAGGATTTGCCACTTTGTGAAGACCGCACACTTATTACATTTGGGAGAAATATTAAGTAGATGAGTACATCATATAGCTTTAGTCCCTGACTTTAGTATTAATGGGATAAGGAAAAAGTAACTTTGAACCCAAGGACTAAGGATTCCATGTGAGCAAACCCATGCTAGGCATCTTTGAAAAAGATTCTAGGCTCACTAAAGGGTAGAAAGGAGTTGGAACTTCTAAGCATTCATCTTGCATTTCTGCTCTAACATTTGGCATTTGCAAAGACCCAAAACAGTATTTTGGAGCAGTAAATATCAGTAAATAGTAGGTTGTTATTTTTGGCAATAATGTATCACATCTCTCCTTAGACCCAGGGTTACTGCTGCTGCTAAGTCGCTTTAGTCGTGTCCGACTCTGTGCGGCCCCATAGACGGCAGCCCACCAGGCTCCCCCGTCCCTGGGATTCTCCAGGCAAGAACACTGGAGTGGGTTGCCATTTCCTTCTCCAATGCATGAAAGTGAAAAGTGAAAGTGAAGTCGTTCAGTCGTGTCTGACTCTCCACGACCCCATGGACTGCAGCCTGCCAGGCTCCTCCATCCATGGGATTTTCCAGGCAAGAAAATCCCTGGAGTGGGGTGTCATCATCTTCTTCTAGACCCAAGGTTACTCTCTCCTTATACTTCCCCTCCATTCAAAAAACACACACCCTCCTCCCAGCATGCTGGTCAGAGCTTCATCTCTCAGTGCAACACTTGCTCTTGGAAATTGGGCAGATTAGGATGTAAACCTAATTCCTTTGTTGAAAGCCAAAAAGGAATCCCCATTCTCCATTTTTCCTAAATTTCTGTGTAAAGAATAGAGTCACTTTGTTAATACAATTTGGAAGTGTATGCCTCTCACTTGTCTGCAAAAAGCTAAGTAAACACCTGTGTTTGTAACTTTCTTAGTTTTGCACACACACACAAAAGTTTAAATAACAGTAATCATTCTAATTGTTCTAGGCCCCAGTTACAAAAATAAAATTCATACCTTCTCTCCACCTAACAAAAAATCAGCTATCTCCCTTAGTGCCTTTACATTTTTATTACTGATCCTTAACTATTTTCCAGGAAAGCAGGAAGGGAGGAAACACAGGATCTGAAGGAAAAAAGAGAGGTGCTCTTCGCAGGAGTTGTTCAAACATAAGTGAAGATAAATCACCTTAGAGATAGTAATGCAAGTCAACAGTCAAATGGGATTCTATTTGCCAAAACAATACTTAAACACAACCAAAACAATACTTAAACACAACCAAAACAAAATGCCTCTCCAACCTTTCTGGAAACCATTGCTAGTGTGGTGCGATATATTGGTACTTATATCCCCTTTTATACAAATCTTTTGGCCGAAAGAGTAGCAGTCAGGCCTGCGAAAAAGAAAATGATGTGGAAAACAAAGTGATCACTGGATTTCAGATCTGAGAGGTGTTACTGGGAAAAAACACATATGCACAGGCACATGCATATAGCCAGAAATGTCAGGTGAATTCCCCATTTTACTTTGTTTTTAAAGATTATATATTGTTGTTGTTCAGTCGCTGAGTCATGTCCAGCTCTTTGCAGTTCCATGGACTGCAGCACACCAGGCTCCTCTGTCCTTCACTATCTCCCGGAATTTGCTCAAATTCATGTCCATTGAGTCGGTGATGATATCTAACCCTCTCATCCTCTGCTGCCTCCTTCTCCTTTTGCCTTCAATCTTTCCCAGCAACAATCTGTTATTTGTCTTCCTGAAAGAGAGAAGAAAATAGCCAAACAATGTTACTCAGTGTTACCTTTTCTGGTTGCTTCATTAGAACAACTGAAAAAATATAAAAAGGGAGTTTATATATGTGTTTAACATTGTAGAAAAAGATAGTTTACATGCTTAACCTAGACTTTGCCTGAGACAGCAAATGTGCTTAAGAAAATACCTTGAGAAGCCACTTAAAGTAGTGAGTGAGACTCACCCAGGAATTGGTTTATAGGAGACAAGATACTAAAATGATAGCTAAATTCCTCTGCGTTGTAAAGAATGGGGGCAACTCAAAGGGTAAGAAGGGGAAAAGGAGATGGATTAAAAATATATCCAATTACATCTTTTTTATTTATTGAGGTATAATTGACATACAATATTATAACAGTTTCCAGGTGTACAACATAACGATTCAGTACTTTTGTATACTGTTAAATGATCACCACAATCAAGTTAGGGAAGGGAAGTCACTCGGTCATGTCCGACTCTTTGTGACCCCATGGACTATAGCCCACCAGTCTCCTCCATCCATGGGATTCTCCAGGAAGAGTACTGGAGTGGGTTGCCATTTCCTTCAAGTTAAGATCACCCTATAAAGTTACAGAGTTTTTTCCCTTGTGATGAGAACTTTTCACATTTACTCTTTTAGTAACTTTCAAATATACAATATAGGATTATTATATTAATTATGGATTTATGCTGCCCATCACATCCCTATGACTTGTTTTTTTTAATAACTAGGAGTTTGTACCATCACTTCATGGGAAATAGATGGGGAAACAGTGGAAACAGTGTCAGAATTTATCTTTTTGGGCTCCAAAATCACTGCAGATGGTGACTGCAGCCATGAAATTAAAAGACACTTACTCCTTGGAAGAAAAGTTATAACCAACCTAGACAGCATATTGAAAAGCAGAGACATTACTTTGCCAACAAAGGTCCGTCTAGTCAAGGCTATGGTTTTTCCAGTGGTCATGTATGGATGTGAGAGTTGGACTGTGAAGAAAGCTGAGTGCTGAAGAATTGATGCTTTTGAACTGTGGTGTTGGAGAAGACTGTTGAGAGTCCCTTGGACTACAAGGAGATCCAACCAGTCCATTCTGAAGGAGATAAGCCCTGGGCTTTCTTTGGAAGGAATGATGCTAAAGCTGAAACTCCAGTACTTTGGCCACCTCATGCGAAGAGTTGACTCATTGGAAAAGACTCTGATGCTGGGAGGGATTGGGGGCAGGAGGAGAAGGGGATGACAGAGGATGAGATGGCTGGATGGCATCACCGACTCCATGGATGTGAGTTTGAGTGAACTCTGGGAGTTGGTGATGGACAGGGAGGCCTGGCGTGCTGCGATTCATGGGGTCGCAAAGAGTCGGACATGACTGAGTGACTGAACTGAACTGAACTGTACCTTTAGATTCCCTTCACCCATTTGCCCCATCCATACCTGCCTCTAGCAACCTGAACTCTGTTCTCTGTATCTATGAGCTTACTTTTTTCCAACTTGTATAGAGAAACAATCGATAAAAATCACTATATAAATTTAAGGTGCACAGCATGATGGTTTGATTTACATATAGTCAAATGATTACCATAATAGTTAACTTTCATCATCTATGGACACAATGAGAAGAAAGAAATTCTCCTTTTGATAAGAATTCTTAGGATCTATTCTCTTAACTTCCCTTTTCATAGATCATTCAACAGGGTTAACTCTAGTCATCAAGTTGTACATTACAACCCTGGTACTCATTATAAGTGGAAGTCTATCTTTGACCACCTTCTTTCAATTTCCCATCCCTCATTCCCATCCCTCATTCCTCAGAGGCCAGGAATCTGATTTGGGGGGTTGTTTTTTGGGGGGAGAGTTTGTTTTTTTCAGGTTCCACATGTAAATGGCATTGTACAATATTTTTCCTTTCTGTGATTTATTTCACTTAGCATAATGCCTTTAAGTTCATCCATGTTGTCACAAATGGTAGAATGTCCTTTTTTGTTGTTGTTTTATTTTTTAGGAGGTAGGCTGAATAATACTAAGTTGCAAATATTGGTGGTAAAGAATCCTTCTGCCAATGCAGGAGAAGGAAATGGCAACCCACTCTAGTATTCGTGCCTAGAGAATCCTGTGGACGGAGGAGCCTGGTGGGCCGCTGTCCATAGGGTCGCACAGAGTTGGACATGACTGAAGCGACTTAGCATGCATGCATGCATGCATGCATGCCAATGCAGGAGATGCAAGAGAATCAGGTTCAATCTCTGGATTGGGAATATCTCCTGGAGTAGGAAATGGCAACCCACGCCAGTGTTCTTGCCTGGAAAATTCCATGGACAGAGGAACCTGGAGGGCTACAGTCTGTGGGGGTCACAAAGAGTCAGACATGACTGAGGGCACCCACTCAGTATTAAACTATGTATAATATATACCACATTTTCTTTCTCCATTTATAATGGCCACTTAGGTTGATTTCATACCAGTAAATAATGAAGCAATGAACATGGAAGTATATGTATCTTTCTGAGCTGGTGTTCTTATTTTCTTCAGATAAATACTTAGAAGTGAAATTGCTGGATCATATGGTACTTTTATAAAAACACTTTTAAAAGTGATTTTCTGTGTATGATTTCTAATTGTTTTCCTTGCTGTAAAGTAACACTTCCAACATTTAACTTAAACCATCCATGAAGCTGCCATATAGAGAAATCTTGTACAAAAATTATTGCTTCGTGGGCAGTTCAGAAGAGAACTGTGCTTCACCTGGGTTTTAGAGTAAAGGCAACATATGGCTGATATTGGGATGACCTATAAACTGAGCTTAGAGAAGGGAACCAGTATTGAAGTAGCTGAGAGTACAAGCCCTGTAAGAATTTGCAGAAATCTGGAGAAATTGGATTCCCCCTCCCAAAAGTATATCTTATTTATGAATATGATTGAGAAGATAACCTAGCTGACATCTGGGTAACACAGAATTTTTGTTTTTGCAGAAAGAGCTCTCATCACAAAAGTTACATTTTTGATGTGCACACAAAAAATGGCCATTGGTGCAAAACAGAGGGTGGAGTGTCATAGAATCATAAAATTCTAGCACTTGATGTGTGAGAGTATCACCCAAATGACTCATTGTACAAAGAGGACAAAAGACAGGCACTAGTTATGCTGGAACCTGAAGCGGAACTGAACTGACCTGACTGTTTAATGCTGAGCATTGTTCAACCTATTGGTCGCTTTGCAAATGACAATGTCTTTTTTCTTAAGTACCTATTCATCATTTTTGCTAAGTTTTATGTCTTTGAGCATTTAATATACATTAATTTATAATACTCAGACCCTGAGAACATATAGATATCATGGAAATTGAAATAGAGGCAGATCAAGTTGAAATTGAATCAGAGAGGCTGGGGGACAGGAAGAGACTAATTCTAAAATTAAGAAAACAAGGCATGTGACGTATTCTAAACTTGCAAGGGCAACAAGTTGGTCACGAAACAGCAAACTTCATTTGAGTGACTGAGAACAACCCAAACTTCTGAAGCTCTGCAAGGATGTGCGTTTGAGATGAAAGTATGAGAAATGGAAACAGCCTCTAACTCAAAGTAAGTCCATGGCTTGAGTTCAGGAATGTTTCACAAGCTTTGACATCTGCTCATCACTTTACAGTGGATGTGATAGAAAAAACATTTTCCTTAAACATGTACAAAATTAAATTTAAAAACAGAAACAGCTCCTTTTATGTCATCCTGGAAAAATCCTGCCAGGACTTCCAGATACAGGAAATTCAAACAGCATTGGCTATCCTTTAATTGCAAAGAAAAGTAGCTCTGCTCTACTCAGTTATAATTGCTATGTTTAAGCATTTTACATATGATCTTTCATTTAATAATTATGTCTCTTGAGGGATATTGGATTCTTTGCAAGGACAGAAAGTTCACCCAAAGCCAAGAGATGACACTATGATAAAACAAGTCATATATCAAAATTGGATTCACTAGTCAGTTTCTCTATTTTGCAGTTTCTCTATTTTCACACACATCTCTTTCTTCAAAGATTACGAACACCAAAAGACACAGGCATTTGGCAGAAAAAGCCTTTATGTCTCTGATTCCCTCTCATGTCATCTGAATTAGGGGACATTCAAAGATTATAGGTCGCTATGACAGGGGAAATGTATTGTAACTGGATTTTAACATACATTTGGGTGATCGCTCATGGCAGTATTATGATTTCAGCAACTGGCAGTAATAATGGTCAGGAATTTGGGGCAACTCAAAGTTGTAAAAGAAAATCAGTACTAAGCCATTGAGAACACTTAGAACATTGTAAAGCAAGGAGCAGAAGCTCTGCTATGGAGTTTTAATCCTGCATATTCTATAAATCAATAATTTATAGTATATTTTATGCATTCCTTGAAGGATCCAAGCTTTGATCTTTGGCTTCATCGTTGCTCTTGAAATTGAATACAAAGCGAAGTCTTAGAGTAGAATTTGGCACTGTTTGTTGCTAGTCTTAGGGAAATCAAGTCCAAAGCCAGATAAACATTTTTCTACTGTAAAATGTTGAAAGCAATCATGCTTATCTCACTCTGTTTGATAAGCAATGCAAATTCAAATAGCTCTCATTTTCCCCAAGTTCACTTCAATTTAGAGTATTCTCAATAGCATATATGTGACAATTTTATTGTATATTTAAGAGAACACGATATTTAAATTGACTTGAATACATTTTTAAAATCCATTACCAGTATTGTACTTTTTACTTTAGAATATTAAAAATCACTTTCATTTCCTTTTCTTTTGCAATGAATTTTTCCTAGTGATAGCCCATCTTTACATCAATTACACATCCCTGTTGAATAGAACCTTGGCTGTACGTGACACACATCTTTTCTGGACTGGGCAGTGAAAACACATACTGAGATAAACTGTCAAAACATTATCTTTGGCATCACTGTATAGACCTGACCACTGCACATGTTTCTGACAGTCAGATATGAAATGTTGATGGAAAGGTGGATCAGTCAAGAGCAAATCCTGTCTACTCCCTCCTCCTACCAATCTCTTCCTTGCCTCTGCACACATTAAAATTCCATTTGGATATCACTAAATGCCCCCTCCACTAAGATACACCCTAACCTAGATAAGCATGTGTCCTATGTCTCTGGTAAGGCAACCAGATCAGCAAGTGAGATGATCCCAATCGATTTTCCCCGTTTGCCTGGATTTCTCTTGTACTTACACTAAATAATGCAGACAGGTCTTGCCCCTAGCTCCTTGATGGAACATGCATTTTCCATCTGTGGGTTTGACCTTTTCATCCAACTTAAAGGAAAGTTTAAGCATGTATTGGGATGACTCCTTGGAGGGTTTTTCTCCTTGGGGTACTTCTTATAACTACATATTTAATTCTTTTCTGGTTTCCCTCACTAAGAAAAAAGAGGGTGTTAGCATTTTTTAAGGCTATCTCTCTGCATTTTATTATATAAATCAGCTTTCTTGCTTGAGTCAAAGGTCACCCCGTCTGCTGCATAACAATACTTTTCAGTCTAATATTAAAAGCTGGCCTCATTTTACTTTGTAATATAAAGCTTCACTTTGGCATTAATAACATTCAAAAGGCAGCTGCCCACATAATAGGTTTCCTTTTAAGCAAAATGGGAAAACACACATTTATCAAACAATTTTCAGTACGGAGGCTACAGTTTTGATCACGTCAAAAACCTCAGCCAATCAGGCTGTTACTTACCAAGGATGCCAGATCTGTGCATCTGACAGGATATTGAATAGCCAATGAGTTTATTCCTGCAAGCATATTTATAGAACACTTTATAATGTGTAGAGGAGGGGGGGCATGGTTTTTTTTTTTATTATGTATTTCCTAAGCCAATGGAAAAGAGCCCATGTCAAAACTGAGAAATACTTTTGTAAAGAAAATAGCATACTTTCCTGGATATTCTAACATGATGAATAGCAAAAGCAAAACTGAATTTGTCTCACTAGTTGTGCCACGTACTTGTGTAGATTTTATGTCAGTGATGACACTAGAAACAGAAGTTTTCAGTTTTGCTTTTTGTGAATTATTCTGGTAAAATCTTTGCACTTGTAAATAGCTGACCCTAGGTCCAGCTTGGACATGAACTATTCTACTAGGGCTGACATGAGTCTTGGCCATTGGAAGACAGATCTTTCCTGTATATCACATGTCACCTTGTGCAAACAATGTTAGGATATAGCTTGGTTTACAAAGTTATTTGAAGCTTCCTTCCTGTATGTGTTCATATATTTTTCTTTTCCTTTCTCTAATATGTATTTCCAAAGCATGGACTGCAACCCCTTAGCCTATGATTCTTAATAGCATAATTTTCAAATAATTTATTAAAGCAGCAAAATAATATGGTAGTCAATCCATCTACATGCCAACTTGCAATTTTTTTTCTATTGCATTTGACATTTAATTGCAAATACTGAGATGAAATTGACCCAGAGAAGTCTTGCCAAACGTACCCACAAACAAAAGCCATAGTCAATTCCATCTGTCACCATGATTGATAAGAAAACCAGTGCCTTAATTTCTCAGGTGATTTTCCCTTTCTTCCTGATGAACTTGCCAATCAAACTCAGGAGACAAGCAGGAGAAGAAATAAATGTGTTTCAAAAGGAGGAGCTGTAGTAGGTGAAGGCCTTTGCTGTTGCTGCTTCTCCGATCCTTTTTTTCTTGTTTGTTCTACCCTCTTTCTCTTTTCCTTCTTCATCTTTTTTTCTATTTCTAAGATCTCCAACTCTGGTAAATCGCCAATCTACGGCAAAGCACCCACATATGTCACCTAAAAAGCACAAGGGACTACACCAAGCTGTAAATCTCATAGCTTTCCATTTCAATGTGGTTTTTAACCTCAAGCCCTCTGATGTACACGTCTCATGATCTTCTCCCATGTCACAAAATTATATTCTAGAACTATCTGTGTTTAGATTGCTGTGTGTGATGGCAGCTAACAACATGATGTGCAATTTACAAGGGGCCTCATCATCAACCTTTGCCATTTTTCACTTCGAGAGTAAACACATATGTATGTGTGTACAGACACACACTATTTTAAATGGGAACTTAGAAGACACAGGACTGGGAACAGCTCACTTCTCAGAAATTCCTGAGAGCTAGAAGTGTATCCTCCCCCACGATCAGAGACTCAATCAAATTCTAGCGAAAACAACAACAAAAAAGTGGCTGCAGTTGTGAGAGACAGCCTGATGTAATTGATCCCAGCCCCTCCGGGAGGATGTTCCTGGGTTAATTAAGAGCACAGCCACCTGCTCGCTGTACGGGTGTCTAACAATTCACTTGAGCAGGTCTATTGCGGATTAGGGCACCGGCTTCTACAGATGTGTAGTACTGAAACACTAGCCTGCCTATTAAGATCTAAAGCTGGTTCTTAAACTGTCATAATGCTGGCTGAATTATAGCTGATTGGAATACCCAACACACGAATGCTGATTGGCTGAAAGCAAATCAAATCTGAGTGAAACCACACTGCACTAATAGAATAATAAGACAGAATGCTTGAGAGAAATTGCTTATATATTGCTTTGCAAAGGTCTCGACCATTCATTTAGGTTTATGGTCTCTAGTAACTAGCCTCTCTGAGATGTTTAAGTAAAACCAACTTTAGCTGGTGTATTTATTTTGGAGCAGTATTGGAACACTCTCACCTAAAAAAAAAATAATATTTTATGGAAGAACAGAAGGTCTTTTAATCTTATACCACATATGTGTTAACTCATGGAGGTCAAGCTATTTATAGAAACTGGTAAAACTTGGCAGTTATAGATTTGTAAAGACTCAAAATATGATCAATTTCTAAACAAATTTTAAGGATTCCTTGACTGTTTGGTTAGACTCAGATGAACTGAGCTTATTATTTAAAAAAAATGAAAGATTATAACTATTGACATTGTGGAGAAATTATAAATTTACTAAAGGACTAATCAGAATTTTTGATCATATGAAATTAAAGTGAAGTCGTTCAGTCGTGTCCGACTCTTTGTGACCCCATGGACTGTAGCCTACCAGGCTCCTCCCTCCATGGGATTCTCCAGGCAAGAGTACTGGAGTGGGTTGCCATTTCCTTCTCCAGGGGATCTTCCTGACCCAGGGATCCAACCTGGGTCTCCTGCATTCCAGGCAGACTCTTTAACCTCTGAGCCACCAGGGAAGCATATATGAAATTAAAGGTACCAGCAAACAGGCTTAAACCAGACTAGCATTGTTTTACATGATTCAACTGTTCCATATTTTTCTTTCTGCTCTTTATTATTAGTTGGGCTCTCAGTAGCAGTGCCAACAGTTGTCTTGTTGTTCAGTTGCTCAGTTGTGCCCGACTCTTTGCGACCCCATGAATCACAGCACGCCAGGCCTCCCTGTCCATCACCAACTCCCGGAGTTCACTCAAACTCACGTCCATCGAGTCGGTGATGCCATCCAGCCATCTCATCCTCTGTCGTCCCCTTCTCCTCCTGCCCTCAATCCCTCCCAGCATCAGAGTCTTTTCCAATGAGTCAACTCTTCACATGAGGTGGCCAAAGTACTGGAGTTTCAGCTTTAGCATCATTCCTTCCAAAGAACACCCAGGACTGATCTCCTTTAGGATAGACTGGTTGGATCTCCTTGCAGTCCAAGGGACTCTCAAGAGTCTTCTCCAACACCACAGTTCAAAAGCATCAATTTTTCAGCACTCAGCTTTCTTCACAGTCTAACTCTCACATCAGTTGCTCAGCTGTGTCCAACCCTTTGCAACCCCATGGACTGCCGCACTCCAGACTAACCTTCCTTTACCATCTCCCGGAGCTTACTCAAACTCATATCTATTTTGTCAGTTGATGCCATCCAAACATCTCGTCCTCTGCTGTCCCCTTCTTCTGCCATCAATCTTTCCCAGCATCAGGATCTCTTCTAATGAGTCACTTCTTATCAAGTGGCCAAAGTATTGGAGTTTCAGCTTCAATATCAGTCCTTCCAATGAATATTCAGGACTGATTTCTTTTAGGATTGACTGGTTGGATCTCCTTGCAGTCCAAGGGACTTTCAAGAGTCATCTGCAACATCACAGTTCAAAAGCATCAATTCTTCAGATCTCAGTCTTCTTTATGGTCTAACTCTCACATCCATACATAGCTACTGGAAAAACCATAGCTTTGACTATATGGACCTTTGTTACAAAGTAATCTCTATGCTTTTTAATATGCTGTCTAGGTTTGTCATAGCTTTTCTTCCAAGGTACAAGCATCTTTTAATTTCACAGCTACAGTCACCATCTGCAGTGATTTTGGAGCCCAAGAAAATAAAGTCTGTTACTGTTTCTATTGTTTCCCCATCTATTTGCCATGAAGTGATGTGACTGGATGCCAATATCTTAGTTTTCTGAATGTTGAGTTTTAAGCCAGCTTCTTCACTTTCTTCTTTTACCTTCTTTAAAAGGTTTTTAGTTCTTCTTCACTTTCTGTCGTATAGGTGGTGTCATCTGTATATCTGAGGTTATTGATATTTTAGTGATGTCAATTTTGCAGTATAACTAAGAAACAATATTTGACATTCTTTAGATATTAGAAAATTGAAAATATTTTGTTCATGTGAAGTTCCTAACCTTTAAATTCTAAATATATTTTCTTTATGTAACTGTCCATTACCTTTAAAAGTTCCATGTTCTTTCACATCAAAGATACTGTAGACATTCAGACTATTGTTTCTTTTTTCATGTTTTGTTTAATCACCCATATGTTTTTAAGAATATTTATATGCTAAGAATGATTAATATATATTTATGCTTAAACATTTAAAAAATACTTGGTCTTAAGCATTTCAACACAAGGAATATTATCAGCTACATATTTTTAGGCAGGGTCTTTTTGGTTTTCATTATTTTTCATGAAAATTATTATTATTTTTTTTTACTATATTGCAAGCTTCATAAAACAGAGAAAACATCCAAAGTCCTCTCTGCTCCCCAATTCATCTAGAGAGACTGTAACCTTTATTAATTGTTATAAATGTCTGACTTTTTGAATATGCATATATATATACAAATTATATATTTTTGTATTTGCTACTTATATTTTTATAAATTTTTAGTATAAATGAAATCAGATTCTATGAATAAACATTTTTTCTGTAACTGATTTTTTTCATAAGCATTACTTTTAGAGATCTTTCCATACCAGTTCGTATAGACTTACTTATTTTTTTTATTAATAAGTGCTGCTGAGTTTTTAAAGGGTGGATGAGTATAATTTAAATATCCTTTATTGACAGAGATTTAGGTTGTTATCAACATTCATTCTTTATGTTGTAATTAAAATTCGTGAAGATACTAGTCTCTCACCTATACAAGATACCTCAGAGTAGGCCAGCTGTGTCCAGGGGTAATTCATTTAACATTGAACAGAAATGTGAGTTCTTTAATGCAGATGAAACTCTGCATCACTTCACTGTTCCTCCTGCCTGGTGAGCTTCACCCTTTATGCAGTCTTGTGGCTTGCTTTCTCACTCAGCTAAACTTTCTGAATCTTTCTTTACTTTCTTTCTATAATGACTTCCACTCCTTCTCTTTCACCTAATCTTAGTTTTCCTTATTTCACTTACAACCATCTGATCTATAATACATCTATTTGTTTGTTTATTGTCTAGATTTATCTGTTTTGCCCTCTACTATCTCTCTGATACCCCAATTGGTGCTGCTCAGTGTTTAATGTTTGTTGAATAAGTGGGGGGAATAAGTGAGCAAATGCACTATAATTTTACCTACACAAACTACTTATCTTGGTATTTGCTTTTCCATCTTGAAAGCATAAAAACAAGAAAAATCAAAATGTAAAAGCTACATATTTTTAATCATATATAAAGCTTTTAGTAACGTTTGTTGTTCTTGCTAAAATGTATTCATGCTAGGGGAAACATAGCTTTGTCTCTGTAGGAAGCATGTAATCATGTATGAACCTACTAAATGAGAAAGGAGTAGTTATAGAGGTTCTGTGATCATCTGAAATGTAATTACACCTAAAGCTACTGGATAGTTTAATGGAAGCAATTTGTCTACTTTCTACATCACTACAGAGTGGGTTATCTACTAGGATGTCTTATAGCATGCTTGGTGCCGGAACACCAGGAATCTTACTGACTAGTATCAGTATTATTACATCAAGATTTGTTTCCCAGAAGCTCTACCCTGAGAAAAGTTCTTCCATTTACCACCATGCCTTCTCTCTTGTCTTGTCTTTTGTGTTGCTGAGTCTTCAAGCAGGATAGTTATGCAGGCTATATGACATAACCAAATATATGACATTTATAACCAAATAGAAACAAGAGCTTAGAATACTGTTGTCAATCTTCCTTCACTCACTTATTTACATGTTACCTATTTCGCACTCCAGAATGCAAGATTTAGAGGATTCAATTCTCAAAAGCTAATATTCTTTAACGGCAACCCACTCCAGTATTCTTGCCTGGAAAATCCCATGGATGGAGGAGCCTGGTAGGCTACAGTCCATGGGGTTGCAAAGAATCGGACACGACTGAGCGACTTCACCTTTCTCTTTAATATTTTCACTCTCTAAATATAATTTTGTGAACCGAACAACAAATGATACTTCAAATAAAAGTAATTCAGCAATTTTAACACATTAAAGGTCAAAGGACATAAAATTATGGGGTAAAATTTGCTTAATAGAATCAGAAGTAAATCCAGGATTGACTCCTGAGGCTGGATTTCTTTTATCATAAATCTATAAAAAGACTTAAATTTTCAAGAAATAGGTAAAATTATTAGTGTTAGTATTAAATATGCACTCACTTATATACTCAGCATCTAAAGGAAGCCAGAAAAAATTAATAGAAGCTAGAAGAAACTGTTGGGAATTTAAGCATTTGGTCTCACCATTTTTAGTCTCTAATACATTGTGGTTTTCACTGGCATCATTGTTTTTAAGAAATTATAAATGACAAACCTTAGGCAATGGCTATTATGGCCAGAGATACTAAGATTATGAAAAGCTTAAATTTCAGCAGCTAGAAAATATTCTAAAAAATTAAATGAGTAATAAATTGTCATACCTTAGAACACACACAAAAAAATGCTGTGTATTCCAAATTCTTAGGTTGTCACTAGCTAGTAGGAAAAAAAAAAAACACACATTTGTGCCAACTTCATGCATATTAAACATACATGCCATGTGGCTCAAAAAAAAAAACCAACGAAAATTGGTTGGAATGTAAAAGTAACTTTTTTAAAGGCTTCTCATGAATGTCTGCACTTCCTTTTAATCTCTTTGGCATTTTGTAGTTGGCACTTTCCCTTGGGCTTTTAAAAAAAATCAAATGCTTTCCTCTGAATAAGAATGAATCACCAACTTATTTCCATGTTTACCAAGAGCAGCTCAAAAGTTAGTGATGTTTTTCTTGATGGCAGTCATTTCAAAAGATTTTGTCTCTTGTGAAAATCATTGTGTTATAAGATGTGAATTTTTTTGTTAGGTTTTCAGTCAAAGATGTTAATTGGTTGCTCAGTCCACTATGTAACACTTTTATACATTTCATGATGCCTTGGTTTTGAGTTAGGGAAAGAAAGGAAATTTCATGTTACAAGTCAGAGGAAAAAGGAAAGAGAACTCAAGTCAAAAAAAAAAAAAACCTGTCCCTAATCTTTGTGGAGTTGAGCCATTTTTCTGGACAAAAGTCCAGGCTATTCTGAAGATCCCCCCTTAAATTGGATCCTGAGACAAAAATTAAAGATTATACTAATGTAGGTACTTGCAAATTTTAAGTCAAACTTCTTGTACATAAAGCAAACAAAACTAATGACTGTGTGAACATACTTTATTTTATTCACTTATTCAAATTTTCAAATTAAACAGTTCACATATTCAACAGACACTTACTGAGTGACACCTAAGTGCTCAGCCTGGTGCCAAATTTTTGTGAGGGAGTAATGAGCAGTAACAGACAAAATTTCTTCACTTGTACCTCTGGAATCATACACAAGTTTCCAAACAGAGCGGAAATCTTTCCACAAGAAGGATGTTTTCTTATCTGCCAGTACTGGAGAAGGCTATGAAACAATCCGTGTTTGTTACAGAAACAACTTCTTGACTCCATCTAGGTAGATCTTCGAAGAAGGCAATGGCACCCCACTCCAGTACTCTTGCTTGGAAAATCCCATGGACAGAGGAGCCTGGTAGGCTGCAGTCCATGGGGTCGCTAAGAGTTGGACACGACTGAGTGACTTCACTTTCACCTTTCACTTTCATGCATTGGAGAAGGAAATGGCAACCCACTCCGGTGGTCTTGCCTGGAGAATCCCAGGGATGGCGGAGCCTGGCGGGCTGCCGTCTATGGGGTCGCACAGAGTCGGACACGACTGAAGCGACTTAGCAGCAGCAGCAGCAGGTAGATCTTAAAAAAAGAATTCTGTCATTGCCATGTTTATAGGATATTGCCCTTCTTGAATACAGACGTTCAAGGTAAGTCTTGTGATACTCTTCAGTTTGGTATTGACAAGTTTGTGCCAGAATAGCAATGGCTGAGGCTGCCAGGGAGAACTTTTTTCTTCCCCCTAGATCTTCAATTTGGTTGTTAGAAAATCCTGGCCACAAGACTGCCCATTAATTCAAGATGGAAAATAATTAGAAAAATATGAAAAAGATCTCAAGTTGCACTCAAGGTTGTATTGACAAACAAATGAATGAATGAAATAATGTAATTCTTTCAACTGTAAGAGAATGAGAATATTGATAGGATAATAGAAGGAGAGATTTCAGATGAAAATAAAATTCTAACTCAAAATGGAAAGAGAAATACTGTCTTTTAATTTAAAAACAAAGAGTTTGGATATTTTTGGATGGTAAATAAGAAAGTTATTTTATGATATGTGAAGTAATCCTTGATAAAATATGGGAGATCTACTTCTTTCTATATTTTTTTTGTATTGATTTGCATGTTTAAAGTGTAAATCAATTGAAGATCAAAACACCCAAATTAATCTCTGAATACATCATGTTCTTCTGAGGTTTGTTTTCTCCTTTGAGGAAGATAGAAGTGGCTTCACAGAAGGGGGAAGAAAAAGTAGGGTTTATAAAAAGGTTGAAGAGGAACCATTTAATTCTCACCATTCTAGGCTTTCCCAGGAACGATTATGTGCTTCTCATGAATGTGACATTGAAAATCTGTACTTTTTATAGTACACAGTGGGAAAAAATGTAAGCTGTAAAATGTTGCTTTAAAAACGTGTTTAAAAACAGTGTTCTGACACTTTATTGCACAATGAGCTCTTACATTAAGCATTTATGGCAGCTACAAATTCACAGCATGGTTTTGATGCAGTAATAAAAAGCACCAAAATGAGTCCAACTGACATTTTACAGCCAGAACAAAGGTTTGAAAGTTTAAACTTATCTGTAACTACTACATGTTACATATTAGCTACATTATCTGTAACAAGATTATATGTTTCCTATCCCACAGATATTTCTAAGGGTAAATTATTAGTAAATTTGGTATTTCACCCACTTTGGAGGACAAAGAACATGTATTTGTATGGTCAAGCAAATTAGTAAGGACTCTGGTGTTTATTTTTGACCACTGAGTACATACACAGTTCCTCCAAAATTCATGCTTGCCCAAAGGAATGGACCACTCTCATTTATACTCTTCCCTGAGGTTGCAGCCAGTCCCTAGTCATTTTGTACCCATTAAGGATATTGAATCAAAAATTCTCTCAGGTATTCTGTAAATTTTCTACTAGGCTTTGGGCAAAATATTGAGAATGTCTCTGATGCTCTCAATCATCCAACACAATTACAAACACGCATTTGGGTCCAATCTTCCAAATACCCAAATCCCCCCACTACCACTGCCACAACTGTGGCTGCTTATCAATAGCAGATCAGGATGTTGGCAGAGTGATTATTTTGCCTATAGCTCACCCAAAACAAATAAGAATCTCTGAGTTGCTGTTTGAAACCGTAAGAGAGTGGGTATTTGAAAACAGGTGTTCTATGTAATTCTGGCAGTTCATATGCAGGGTTTCCACCGTGTGGTTAAGTCTTAAAAAAATGTATAGTTAAGCAGATAGCTAGCTGGATAGCATTTTTGGTTGGAGTGAACAACTGGAAGCTTTAGTTAATTCATGAATTTGTCTATGGAAAAAGAATTAGAATTATTTTCCCAAGCCAATATTTTGTGAAACTGCCACTGCCAAAAGGCTCATGACTTGGATATAGTATAGTCCAGTGTTTCAGCATCACAACAGAAGCCAAGATGTACTCTTCCCCAAGGGCTGGTAGCATTTGCCTGAATGCCACATTCATCAATTTTAATGTTGGATAGACATTTTGGGATTGAATTATATAAAGATACTTACCAGTCAATCTATTTTCAATATTCTGGACAAATTAAGTATATGCCATCAGAGATCAAACAATTTAGATTATTAAAAATCTAATGGCTCAAAAAGCATGATATAAATCCACCAGTATTTTATCAGGTCTTATTTTTTTTTAAGCTTTTAACATACATCACTTCATTTGATATACATCTGTGCTCTTTGACAGCACAATTAGCATTTAGATATATGACAACATATATGTAGAATCAGAAGTCTTTAATTCCTGAAATATATTTTATTATAACATCATAATATCATGTCATTAAAACCCTTCAATTAAAATCCTGGAGTTTTACCAAATTTCCTTTTGTTTCTTTTTGAGGTGACTTTCAATTCCTTAAATCACACGGCCCATAATGCTATCTTGCACATATAGGGTTGGTGCCATCCCTGAAAATACTGTGTGTATACTGACAGCCTATAACATAGGACTCTTTCTAGCTCAAAGATTTTTCATTGGGCATCTTATATAATATTACATTACATATATGCATGCTCATTTGTGTCCAGCTCTATGTGACCCTGTGAAGTGCATTCCACCAGCTCCTCTGGAATTTTTCAGGCCAGAATACTGGAGTCGGTTGCCATTTCCTAATCCAGGGCATCTTTTCAACCCAGGGGTCAAATCTGTGTCCTTGCATCTCCTGCATTGGCAGGTGGATTTTTTAGCTCTGTGCCACCTGGAAAGCCCTATAATATTATGTTTAAAATATATAATTTACATATTTATTATACACAATGTATTATACGTATGTAATTATATTCCTTTCATAATCTCTTATAGGCAAGACATGCTGCTCACTTTCATGTACAAATATGAGAAACATTACATTGAAACTTTAAAAGATATATGAATATTTTTTATTACTTTGTACAATTGAACAGAAGTAGTCATTTTTAAAAAAGCAATAATCTCTACTTCATTGTTACTAGCTTTTGCTAATTACAAGTGTTATTAATACTCGTAACAAATTCAAACAATGTAGGAATGTTTCATATACATTAAAAATCATCTACTGTGACCCATGTCAATCCTGCTCTTAACTCCTAAGACTTTGGCATTATTCTCCCCATACCTTTATTGATACCCATTTAAATGTGTATATTATTAAATAAGATTATACAATTTGATTTTTAAAGTTAACTATATAACTTAGACTCCAAGTATAGAAAGATGATCTCTCCCTGCCTCAAAGACCATTTTAAAAACACTTACATTTTATTTTATTACTTTATTTTCTTCAGTTAGATGTTTTAGTCTACCTACAACTTGGGGAAATTGTATTGTGCAGGTATTTTTATTTCAAAGTGCTTAGCCAGTAGTCACATTCACATATAATAAATTATTATAACTTTTTGACTCTGAGTTTTGAGTAAAATGAAAATGCTGTATTGGATAGAAGGGCAGAGATTTATGAAAGCAATCTTAAACTGGACCAACAAGAAAGTCAGGTAGCTTGGTTGGTTGTTTCAAGCAGGAATCGTGTAGGAGATGAAGTACAGAAATATCTACTGAGGATTCTTAGTAAGATTCTCAAATTACACTCAAAAAGCTATCAAAACATATATTCTGTCAACACAAAAAGTACCTGTTTCTATTAATGCTTTAAAAAGCCAGTGTACTGGAAAGAGAGGGACAGGGTTATCAAGCTGGTTGTATGAAGAGCTAGGAAAGAGAGAAGGGAAGAGAAACATTTAAAGATAGATCTGTTTTCATGCAGATTTAAACTCATAGGTGTTGTTTGTTTGTTTTTTTTAATCATCAATAAATATATTTTCCAGATAAGATTAGAAAATACTGTTTGAGTTACTGAAATGTTAAATCAACTAATTCAAGCCTCTAAATCTAGATGTTTATTTTTAAATGCTTGCAAATAATTTGGTGGCAGCAGTGTTGATGATAACAGAAATAAAAATTAAATATCAGTACTAACATTCAATTGGAGAAGGCAATGGCACCCCACTCCAGTACTCTTGCCTGGAAAATCCCATGGATGGAGGAGCCTGGTAGGCTGCAGTCCATGGGGTCGCTAAGAGTCGGACACGACTGAGCGACTTCCCTTTCACTTTTCACTTTCATGCATTGGAGAAGGAAATAGCAACCCACTCCAGTGTTCTTGCCTGGAGAAACCCAGGGACTGGGGGAGCCTGGTGGGTTGCCGTCTATGGGGTCGCGCAGAGTCGGACACGACTGAAGTGACTTAGCAGCAGCAGCAGCAGCAACATTCAATTGAGGAAGTTGATATATTAATATTGAAAAAGTAATGTTGATACTAAATATTGATAACAAATTTAAAATTATATTCAACAACTTAATTGCAGTAATTTTTTAAATTATAAAGTTATATTTTAATAAAAAAAGAAAATTAGCATGAGATCAGGTACCAAAAAGAAGAGAAAGAGGACGCTGAGTAAAGACTTGCAGCCTATGCCACCTTTTCAGAAGATTTCAAAATAATACATTTCAAAATAATTGTCTCTTCTATAACTTTAGACCTGGTATTCTTAACTTAGCATCTATGTAACCTCTAGGTATGGAGAGAAGGTCACAAAATCTCCTCAAATTGTGTACAAAATTCTGTACTGCTTGTGGTGGCAATATGTCACACATGCCTTCTTTTCATATAAATAATTTGTGGCTTTCATCAAAATCACAAAGGAATTCATGGCCCCAGAGGTTAACAATCAGTGATATAGACCTCAGGGTGTACCAGACACTTTCAGAGTTATTAGTAGTTTGATTCTTACAATGTAGGAGCAGACCTGGCACTCAGCCCAGGATACTTATGTTTCCTTGTCTCTGTGGTTCAGAGAAAAGTGGCCTAGTAAAATCATTTTCACTAAACTACAGTTAGTGAAGCCTAAATGTATAGGCTTCTCCTCTAGTGTCTGCATTTGATGGAAAAAGATATGAAGGTGCTTTATAGATCCTTGGGTAAGGACAACTACTTATGGTGGGGATTGGGTAAGAGACTTCCCAGTTTTTCTTATGTGTTATCCATTAGGTAAATGCAGCATCAATGAGTGAAGAAATTAGTGTCTCTTAAGTGATAAACATTTCGCTTTAATTGGGTCGCTTCAAGGGGAAAAAAAAATTCCTTTGAATACTAAAAACTGTATGCATTTATTTGAACCCTGTAATTTAAATGCCAGGCTTCACAAGTGACTTCAGTGGTAGAGAATCCACCTGCCAATGCAGGAGACACAAGAAATGTGGGTTTGATCCCTGGAACAGGAAGATCTCCTAAAGAAGGAAATGGCACCCCATTCCAGTATTGTTTTCTGGAAAATTCCATGGACAGAGGAGCTTGACTGGAAAATTCCATGGCCATGGGATTGCAAAGATCAGACACAACTGAACACACACAGGCACATTTGAATGCCATGGTATTTGAAACAGGAGAATTATTACCCTGTAAATAATAGGGTAATAAATGTATTATTGTTGTTCAGTCACGCAGGAGTGTCAAAATATTTGTGACCCCATGGACTGCAGCATGCCAGACTCCCCGGTCCATCACCAACTCCCGGAGCTTGCTCAAACTCATGTCCATTGAGTTGGTGATGCCATCCAACCACTCTGCCATCCCCTTCTCCTCCTGCCTTCAGTCTTTCCCAGAATCAGGATCTTTCTAATGAGCGAGTTCCTTGCATGAGGTGGCCAAAGTATTGGAGTTTCAGCTTCAACATCAGTCCATCCAATGAATATTCAGGACTGATTTCCTTTAAGATGGACTGGTTGGATCTCTTTGTAGTCCAAGGGACTATCAAGGGTCTTCTCCAACACCACAGATCAACACTGCCATCAATTCTTCGGCGTTCAGTTTACTCTGTAGTCCAACACTCACATCCATACATGACTACTGGAAAAACCAGAGCTTTGAGTAGACAGACTTTTGTTGGCAGCGTAATGTCTTGATTTTCAATAGGCTGTGTAAGTTGGTCATAGCTTTTCTTCCAAGGAACAAACGTCTTTTGATTTAATGGCTGCAGTCACCATCTTTAGTGATTTTGGAGCCCCATAAAATAAAGTCTCTCACTGTTTCCATTGTTTCCCCATTATTTGCCATGAAATGATGGGACCAGATGCAGTAATCTTAGTTTTCTGAATGCTGAGTTTTAAGTCAATTTTTTCACTGTCCTCTTTCACTTTCATCAAGAGGCTCTTTAGTTCTTCTTCACTTTCTGCCATACAGGTGGTGTCATCTGCATATCTGAGGTTATTGATATTTCTCCCAGCAATTTTGATTCCAGATTGTGCTTCATCCAGTCCAGCATTTTGCATGATGTACTCTGCATATGTTAAATAAGCAGTGTGACAATACACAGCCTTGACATACTCCTTTCCCAATTTGGACCAGTCTGTTGTTCCATGTCCGGTTCTAACTGTTGCTTCTTGACCTCCATACAAATTTCTCAGGAGGCAGGTAAGGTGGTCTGATATTCCCATCTATTTAAGAATTTTCCAGTTTATTGTGATCCACACAGTCAAAGGCTTTGGTATAGTCAATAAAGCAGAAGTAGATGCTTTTCTGGAACTATCTTGCTTTTCCAATGAGCCAACGGATGTTGGCAATTTGATCTCTGGTTCCCCTGACTTTTCTAAATCCAGCTTGGCCATCTGGAAGTTCACAGTTCACATACTGTTGAAACCTGGCTTGGAGAATTTTGAGTATTACTTTGCTAGCGTGTGAGATGAGTGCAATTGTGCAGTAGTTTCAATATTCTTTGGCATTGCCTTTCTTTGGGATTGGAATGAAGACTGACCTTTTCCAGTCCTGTGGCCACTGCTGAATTTTCCAAATTTGCTGGCATATTGAATGCAATACTTTCAGAGCATCATCTTTTAGGGTTTGAAATAGCTCAACTGGTATTCCATCACCTCCACTAGGTTTGTTTGTAGTGATGCTTCCTACAGCCCACTTGACTTCACATTCCAGGATGTCTAGGTGAGTGATCACACCATCACTATCATTATTTGGGTCATGAAGATCTTTTTTGTATAGTTCTTCTGGGTATTCTTGCCACCTCTACTTAAGATCTTCTGCTTCTGTGAGGTCCATACCTATTCTGTTCTTTATTGTGCCCATTTTTGCATGAAACATTCCCTTGGTATCTCTAATTTTCTTGAAGAGATCTCTAGTCTTTCCCAATCTATTGTTTCCCTCTATTTCTTTGCAGTGATAACTGAGGAAGGCTTTCTTATCTCTCTTGCTATTCTTTGGAACTCTGCATTCAAAATGCATATATCGTTCCTTTTATCCTTTGCCTTTAATTTCTCTTCTTTTCACAGCTATTTATAAGGCCTCCTCAGACAACCATTTTGCCTTTTTGCATTTCTTTTTCTTGGAGATGATTCTGATCATTGCCTCCTGTACAATGCCACAAACCTCCATCCATAGTTATTCAGGCACTTTGTCTATCCGACCTAATCCCTTGAATCTATTTGTCACTTACACTGTATAATCGTAAGGGATTTGATTTAGGTCATACCTGAATGGTCTAGTGGTTTTTCCTACTTTCTTCAATTTAAGTCTGAATTTGGCACTAAGGAGTTCATGATCTAAGCCACAGTCAGCTCCCAGTCCTGTTTTTGCTGTATAGAGCTTCTTTTTACTGTATAGAGCTTCTCCATCTTTGGCTGCAAAGAATAAAATCAATATGATTTTGGTATTGACCATCTTGTGATGTCCATATGTAGAGTCTTCTCTTGTGTTGTTGGAAGAGGGTGTTTGCTATGACCAGTAGTGTGTTCTCTTGGCAAAACTCCATTAGCCTTTCCCCACTTCATTCTGTATCCCAAGGCCAAATTTGTCTGTTACTCCAGGTATCTCTTGACTTCCTACTTTTGCATTCCACTCCCCTATAATGGAAAGGACATCTTTTTTGGGTGTTAGTTCTAGAAGATTTTGTAGGTCTCATAGAACTGTTCAAATTCAGCATCTTCAGCATTACTGGTTGGGGCTTAAACTTGGATTATTCTGATATTGAATGGTTTGCCTTGGAAATGAACAGAGATCATTCTGTCATTTTGAGACTGCACTCAAGTACTGCATTTTGGACTCTTGTTGACTATTATGGCTACTCCATTTCTTCTAAGGGATTCTTGCCCACAGTAGTAGATATAATGGTCATCTGAAATAAATTCTCCTATTCCAGTCCATTTTAGTTCACCTATTCCTAAAATGTCGATGTTCACTCTTGCCATCTCCTGTTTGACCACTTTCAATTTGCCTTGATTCATGGACCTAACATTCCAGGTTTCTTCTCAGTATTGTTCTTTACAGCACTGGACTTTACTTCCATCACCAGTCACATCCTCAACTGGGTGTTGTTTTTGCTTTGGCTCCGTCTCCTCATTCTTTCTGGAGTTATTTCTCCACACTTCTCCAGTAGCATATTGGGCACCTACCGACCTGGGGAGTTCATCTTTCAGTGTCCTATCTTTTTGCCTTTTCATACCATTCATGGGGTTCTCAAGGCAAAAATAATGAAGTGGTTTGCCATTTCCTTCTGCAGTGAACCACGTTTTGTAAGAACTCTCCACCATGACCCATCTGTCTTGGGTGGCCCTACATGCATGGCTCCTAGTTTCATTGAGTTAGACAAGGCTGTGGTCCATGTGATCAGTTTGATTAGTTTTCTTTGATTATGGTTTTCATTCTGTCTCCCTCTGAGGGATAAGGATAGGAGGTTTATGGAAGCTTCCTGATGGGAGAGACTGACTGTGGGGGGAACTCGATCTTGTTCTGATGGGCAGGCCATGCTGAGCAAATCTTTAATCCAGTTTTCTGTTCTTCTTCACTTTCTATCATAAGGTGGTATCAACTGCATATCTGAGGCTATTAATATTTCTCCCATCAATCTTGATTCCAGCTTGTGCTTCATCCAGCCAGCACTTTGCCTGATGTACTCTCTGTTTAAGTTAAATAAGCAGTGTGACAACATACAGCCTTGAGGCACTCCTTTCCCATACGGAGCTAGTCTGTTTTTCCATGTCCAGTTCTAATTGTTGCTACTTGACCTGCATACAGATTTCTCAGGAGGCAGGTAAGGTGGTCTGGTATTCCCATCTCTTGAAGAATTTTCCACAATTTGTTGTGATCCACACAGAGTTTTTTGAATAGTCAATGAAGCATAAGCAGATGTTTTTCTGGAATTCTCTTGCTTTTTCTATGATTCAGCAGATGTTGGCAATTTGATCTCTGGTTCCTCTGCCTTTTCTGAATCTATCTGGAACATCTGAAAGTTCTTGGTTAACGTACTGTTGAAGCCTAGCTTGGAGAATTTTGAGCATTTTTTTTCTAGTGTGTGAAATGAGTGCAACTGTGCAGTAGTTTCAACACTCTTTGGCATTGCCTTTCTATGGGATTGGAATGAAAACTGACCTTTCTAGTCCTGTGGCCACTGCTGAGTTTTCCAAAATTGCTGACATATTGAATATAGAACTTTAACAGCATCATCTTTTAGGATTTGAGATAGCTCAGCTGGAATTCCATCACCTCCACTATCTTAGTTCATAGTGATGCTTTCTAAGGCCCACTTGACTTTGCACTCCAGGAAGACTGGATCTAGGTGAGTGATCACACCATCGTGGTTATCAAGATCTTTTTTGTATAGTTCTTCTGTGTATTCTTGCCACCTTCTCTTAATATCTTCTGTTTCCATTAGGTCCATACCATTTCTGTCATTTACTTGCCCATCTTTGCATGAAATGTTCCCTTGGTATCTCTAATTTTCTTAAAGAGATCTCTAGTCTTTCCCATTCTATTGTTTTCCTCTATTTCTTTGCACTGATCACTGAGGAAGGCTTTCTTACCTCTCCTTGCTATTCTTTGGAACTCTTCATTCAAACATGTGTATCTTTCCTTTTCTCCTTTGCCTTTTGCTTTTCTTCTCAGCTATTTTTAAGGCTCCCTCAGACAACCATTTTGCCTTTTTGCATTTCTTTTCCTTGGGGATGATTTTAATCTCTGCCTCCTGTACAATGTTATGAACCTCCATCCATAGTTCTTCAGGCTCTCTGTCTATCAGATCTAATCCCTTGAATCTATTTGTCACTTCTGCTGTATAATCATAAGAGATTTAATTTAGGTCATACCTGAATGGTGCGGCAGTTTCCCCTACTATCTTCACTTTAAATCCAAATTTGGCAATAAGGAGTTCAAGATCTGAGCCACAATCAGCTTCTGGTCTTGTTTTTGCTGACTGTAGAAAGCTTCTCCTTCTTCACCTGCAAAGACTATAATCAATCTGATTTCATTATTGGCCATCTGGTGATGTCCATGTGTAGAGTCATCTCTTGTGTTGTTTGAAGAAGCACAAATAGTAGTCAAAATATTTTAAAATGCCTAAATTTTAGCTACTCAGAATTTTGACCCTCTGCTTATCTAGCTCCTACTCGTTGTTTTCTGTTGTTCAGTTGCTGAGTTGTTTCCAGCTCTTTGTGACCCCGTGGACTGCAGCACACCAGGCTCCTTGTTCTTCACTGTCTCCTGGAATTTGCTCAAACTCATGTCCATTGAGTTTGAGCAAATTGAGTCGGTGATGCCATTGAACCATCTCATCCTCTGTTGTCTCCTTCTCCTCTTTCCGTCAGTCTTTCCCAGCATCAGGGTCCCTGATTTAAATGCACTCCTTTATGGTGCCAATTTTAAGTTTTAACCCATATTAATCTTCTTTTTTAAGATCATGAAACATATACCAAAATATTTTGATGAGTATGCACCTTATATGTTTGCTTCTAGTTTTTATATTATTATTATTTTTGAAGTTTCTTGAAAATAGAAAAAATATATCTTTATATAGATTTTGATTAAGAACACATACCCTGGAGTCAGATAGCAAAAGTTTGATTTCCAGCTCTTCCACTTACTACAATGTAATGAATTACCAATCATTTCTATATATATTCTTAATACTTTCCTTTAAGTTCTTGAGGGTCAGTTTTCTCATATATAAATTAAGGTTAGTGGGGCATATGTCATGAGATAGTTGTGATGATTAAATGAATAAAATGAAAACCTTGACTAGTGAATGGCCTAACCTATGTACAGGCATCTCTCATTTTATGCACTTCACTTCATTGCACTTTGCAGATACTGTGTTTTATAAGAAATTGAAGGTTTATGGCAACTGTGTAATAATTACTGAATGAAAGAAGACCTTGAAGTGATTAATTCTTGTGATTTTTTAACTTCTTGTTGTCACTGTGTCTATTTGTTGACTATTTTAAGACTACAGTTTCCCAGATGTAAAGAAGTGTGACCTTCAGGCCTTCTCAACAACTTTTACTAAAGTGATGAAATATGTGAATGAAGTATAGATGAGATTTCAAGAAAAATGAAAAAAGAAAGTATTTCCTTGTAGAAATCACTTGCCTTCCTAATTCAGAATGTATACCATAGTGCCTAGCATACTATACAAACCAAATGAATATTAATTTTATCTGTCCCTTTCTTTTACTCTATCATCCTGGGCTAGGAAACTAAAATACAGCTGGTGGTTTAATCCACCCAGGGAAAAAAAGAGAAAGAGAGAGGAAAAGAGATATAGTTATGGATATGTAAATGTCATAGTTGCTTCACCATTTTAAGTTATCTTGTCATAACCAGGTTTCACACACATCCCAGTGTGTAACATATATTATTACATGATGTTTCTAGTTTTTAGGTAGACTGTGTTTTAAACTTATTGAAAGTCTCTAAATTAAAGAAATATTTTTAATGGTCATGGAGTTAGATTTTCTACTTCCTATTGTATCAGTTACAGAAATTGAGTCCATAAGAAATTTATTTCTGATATTGTTGGTTGTGTTGTCTTTTTTTTTAATTAGTCTTATTAGGGGTGATCAATTTTATTAAACATCTCCTAAACCTAAAGTTTGTCTTTATTGCTTGTCTGTTTCATAAATCAAGTTCTAAGGGCTCTATTGCCATCATACAGCTTTTGATATGCTTTTATTGTCAATGTCTTATCAGGTCAGTTTTTTCAGACCATTTGTGACTTCTTCCTTAGCTTTCAAAATATGTTGTTTAATTTCCCAGTCATTCCTATATATTTTATATAAATTCTTCTTATATGTCTCAAATTTAATAATATTTATTTATGATCCTTGATATGTATTAAGACTTTCTTCCTGTATGGCCCAGCATATACTCTACTTGGTAATTTTCTCTGTGCAGTTGAGAAAGATATATTTTCTATTGAGAACAGGTGGAGTCTTGATGGGTTGATAGTATTGTTTGAATCATCTATATTCTTACTGATATTTTGGCTTCTGTTTATATCAATTCCCAAGAAACTAGTGTGAAATTCTGAAACTCTGAACAGACTTTTCAATTTAGTCCTGTGATTCTTTCAATTTTTGCTTTATGTGTTTGGAAGCAGCTGTGAAATTAGGTATACACATTTATGATTGTTTGTCTTGATGATTTGACTCATAATTGAAGATATTCCTCTTTTCTCTGATACTACTCTGTCTTGAAGTCTAATTTTTAATATAGCTACACCAGATTTTTTACAATCTTTTGCATAGTATAACTTTTCTTTTGGTTTTGAAATATCTATATATTTATCTTTAAATTGTGTATCTTCTAAAAGCATGCAATTGAGTTTTCTCTCCTTACTGTATTTTATTGAATGAAATAGATTATATACTCAATTATTTTTCCTCATTTATTTTCTCAATTATTTATTTTTAGTCATGAATCTTTGTATTATTTTATTAGATACTCTAGAGGTTAGAATATACTTCTTTAAGTTATCTTGGTCTAACTTTGAGAAGTACAGCTACATTTCCAATAAATAATAATCTTACTATTGTGTATGTTTACTTATCATCCTTCTGACTTTTATTCTCTTATTTTCATTTTGTTTATCTTAATAAATGCTGAAAATACAAAAACTGCTTATACTTCAATAATTAAGAGTTATATCTATCTATTATCCATCAATACGTGTACTTATTTCTCTGTATACATGTACACATATATACAGAGATATGCACATATACATATATGTACATTTATATCTATGTCTATATAGAGAGACATATATCAGGTTAATTAATACCTTTACTCCTGATGTTCTTCATTCTCCTGTAAAATTGATTTTCTATCTAATATTACAGTTATTGTCTAAAGAATTAAAAAAAATTTGTTATAAAGCAGGTCTATTGAAGAAAAATTTTTACAGCTTTTGTCCCTGAAAATAACTTCTTTGCCTTCAGTTTTGTAATGTGTTTTTGCTGGATGTGGAATATATGATTTATTTATTTATTTATCCATTTACTTTGCTTTTTGAAGGTATTGTTTTGTTGTTTCTGATCAGAAGTCAGCCGCCATTCTCATTATTTTTCTTTCTATGTAATCTGTCTTTCACTCTAACTAATTTCAAAGATTTTTTAAATCTTTGCCTTTCAATACTTTGATTATTATATTCCCTGATTTTTTTATCCCATTTGATATTTATGTCCCCTGATTTATTTTTTATTTATCCTATTTGTAGTGAACTGAACTTATTTAATGAGTGGAATGATTTCTTTCATAAATGTTGGAGCAATTTATGACCATTATCTCTTCAAATATTTCTTGTCTCTATTTTCTCCCTCTTCTTCTTCTATGATACCAGTTACACATATGTTAGACCATTTGATATTACCTTCAGATATTGTATCAGCGAAGGCAATGGCACCCCACTCCAGTACTCTTGCCTGGAATCACCCATGGACGGAGGAGCCTGGTAGGCTGCAGTCCATGGGGTCGCTAAGGGTGGAACGTGACTGAGCGACTTCACTTCACTTTCACTTCACTTTCAGATATTATATACTATTTCCTTGTTTATTTTTTTGTTCATATCAACCTACCTTCATATTTATTGATACCATCCATTACTGATCTCTGTTTATTGATTAATCCACCAAATAATTATTTTTATCTGTCACTTTTTTTTAAATTAGCTTTGTCATTTAGGTCTTTTATATGGTTTCCATTTCTCCACTGGAATTCTCCATCAGCTTATGCATGCTGAAACCTTTTCAGTATACCTTCACTATACTTATAGCAACTTTTAAGTCACTGTCTAAAAATTCTAACAACTGACTATATCTCTCATAATTCTTTTGACCATGTTTTTCTTTTGGTGATGGATTATATTTTCTTGTTATTTTTTATGTCTTATGTGAATTTTGGTTGAATATCTAACATAAATAAAAATTAATGTAAGTGCGGTTCAATCCCTGGGTTGGGAATATACCCTGGAGGAGGACATGGCAACCCATTCCAGTATTCTTGCCTGGAGAATCCCCATGGACAGAGGAGCCCAGAGAGCTACAATCTATGGGGTCACAGAGTCGAACACAACTGAGCGACTAACACACAACAACACAAAGTAAATGATATTTACAGCTGGAAGTGATAATACCTCTTCCATCTGACCATTATTATGTGGGTTGTCAGTCTAGCTCCAGTATAGTCTATACTTGCAATGAGTGTGAACTTTCCATTGCTTTAGTTAAATTCTTTTCACCCAAACAATATTACTTGACAAGGGAATCTGAATTCTGTAGTGTTTCAGTTATTCTTTCCTGCCTCTCCTTCCTGTAGATGGCTTCTGCCTAGTGACCAGGAAAGCTTTCAGCTGCCTATGGGATTTCACTCAGACACCCTGCTTCTTTCCTTGTCCTCAGACTTCAGTGAACCCTATATGCCTCTGCCTCAGGAGCATCCCTTTTAGCTTTCTTTCCCACCTTCACCTATACAGCCATAGATAGCCATAGCTCATACTCAGTGGATGAGACTCTGAATGTCCATAAGGTTTCTCTCAGTTCTAACTCCAAACCCACAGATTTCAGTGGGATCTGTGAGTCTGTTTCACAGGTAGTTGGAGAGATGAAGAGCAATCATATTTCTCCCGCCCCTCCCACAGTCATAGCCAACAGCATCCAGGTACTAGTGCACTGACTGAATTATCTATATGGTTTCTCTAAGTTCCCAGTTCCAGCCTCAGAAATTAGGGCATCATTTATACCTTTGCCTCAGAAAGAGTCTCTTTCCTGCACTGCCTTTAATCCACATAATCAGTTGGTGAAGACCTGTAAAAAAGAGTGTAGGTGCAAACGTCCATTGTTTCTGGAGTCCCCAAGATTGTAAATTGCCATACCAGATTATCATACATTCAGACTTTACATTTTTGGTAAATTTAGCTGTGCTTTGCCCATAACTAGGACGTTTTCCACCTCTTCCTGGTATTCTGTCAGGCAGGAAAGTGTCAAGTCTTCCTTCTGTCTTGGGAAGAGCTTGACATTTAATTTTTTTTTTTAATTTGTTAAGTTTCTTTGTGACTTCTGCTTTTTAATGGACTCTAATATGTATTTATTTATGTGTTATTTATCTTGTTTTGATTGTTTGGGAGGGAACAGTATTCCTTTGTGACTTTATCCTATTGTACATGGAAAGATAGAACTGGTATATTAGAATTTCCATACAACTTCACTTTTCGCTACTTTTCACTACTACTTCACTACTAATTTCATCTAGTACATCTCATAAAAGATAATTAGGCTTAGCAAACTTTATTATTCTATTAGCTCATGTGTGCTTCATGACAACCAATTAAATCTTATTGTTATCCTTTTTTAATGAAAGAAACCTGATCTTCTAAAAGTTTTAGTAGATTAACCAATATGTAAAGAACTCAAATAATTCAATATGTAAAAAACTTAAATGCTTCAATAAGACAAAGCAAACAATGAAATAAAAAAATAAGGAGGAAATGAATGGGACTTCCCTGGTAGCTCAGAGGATAAAGCGTCTGCCCACAATGCAGGAGACCCAGGTTCGATCCCTGGGTCGGGAAGATCCCCTGGAGAAGGCAATGGCAACCCACTCCAGCACTCTTGCCTGGAAAATCCCATGGACAGAGAAGCCTGGCAGGCTATAGTCCATGGGGTTGCAAAGAGTCGGACACGACTGAGCAACTTCACTTTCACTTTTACACACCAAAAAGGAGGCACCAGTGGCCAATAGACAGATGAAAGGACATTTCATTATATTAATCATATTATATTAAAACCATCAATTCTTCAGGAAGTCAAAAAGTCAGGCAATGTCAAGGGTTGCAAAAGATACTGGGTACTCTCATCAAACAATCCTGGATCTATATATCCAACTGGTTGTACCATGGATACAACTCAGCAACTAAGCACAGACACAACCACTTTGAAAATTAGTGTGATATTATCAGTTGTATATCCTCAATTGATAAAACTACCCTTGGTACATACTTTTGAGAAAGTGAAAATCATTCAGTCAAGTCTGACTCTTTGTGACCCCATGGACTGTAGCCCACCAGGCTCCTCTGGCCATGAAATTATCCAGGCAAGAATATTGGAATGGGTAGCCATTTCCTTCTCCAGGGAATCTTTCCAACCCAGGGACTGAACCCAGGTTTCCCACAATGCAGGCAGATTCTTTACCATCTGGGCTACCAGGGAAGTCTGATACTTTTGAGACACTCTTGCATAAATGCACTAGAGACTTGCACATGAAGACTTGTAGAATCAGAATTAAGACCTAGATATTCTGTCTTTTTAATTTTTGTTCACAGTTAATACATTATGCCAAAAGAAACCAGAATTTCAATTGTACTCATTCAAGTAAGACTCGTGCCATATATAGAACTCAAATTAAGTCCTTGAGAGGCCTTAGAGGAAATAGAAATGCAGAGATTAGATGATATGTTCAGGGACAGGCACCCCAGTAGACACCAGCCACAAAATTACTCCGCAGTTGGATAAAGATGAGTGGATCCTACAGCAGCAGAACACTCCTACTAAGAAATAAATATCTATAAAGAGCTCTAATGTATTTATTTAAGGTTCTAATTAAAGCAAAGCAGTCTCCTCTTTTGTAGTGAAAAGCAGTCTCCTCTTTTGTAGTGAGTATTGCTTTTGAATGCTAACAAAGTTCTCCTCACTTTAAGACAGATGCTATAGCTAAGAACTGCAGAAAAGGTATCAGTTTTTATCTAGCTAAAATACACAGCCAATGCCATTCAACTCATTTAAACACAGATATTCCACCTGTTTGTATGTACTTATAAATGGCAATCTCAATATCTGTAGTTAATAGGTCATCTAGGTTTTCAAAGAGTTTCCATGTCTAGGACCCCATGCTACCATGCTGAGCCCCAGGCTCCACAAAGATAGAAGCTGCTTTATCAGGGACTTCACTCTATGCATCTCTTTATCTATCTGGCTGTTCATTCATATATTTTAATACAATTTTATAATAAATTTGTAGTCTAGTGAGTAAAAAAAGAATAGCTAACCAAATAAGAAATACTCCCTTGTAATTAAACTCACTGTATTTGAGTATTCAAACCATCCCAGCCAACTTAACCATTCAAAATATCACTTTAAAGCAATTTGTATACAACTATTAAGGCTATTAATGGGCTCTAGAAATCATGTCTTGGGGAAATATTGGCAAGTTTTCTGTCAGAAGAAGGTCAGAGAAATTTGCAATATGACTTCTCTGGTGGCTCAGAGTGTAAAGTATCTGCCTACAATGCGGAGGACCCGGGTTCAATCCCTGGGTCGGGAGGAAGATCTCCTGGAGAAGGAAATGGCAACCCACTCCAGTATTCTTGCCTGGAAAATCCCATGGATGGAAGAGCCTGGTGGGCTACAGTCCAAGGGGTCGCAAAGAGTCGGACACGACTGAGCGACTTCTCTTCACTTCACTTCCCAGCATACTAGTTTTCTTCAAGTATTGTGCTTACTTATAAGAATATAAACACTATAGCCAAAGAGTGTTTGTTTCTTTTCCTAAAGTTTTTATGAACTACTCCTAACATTAGTGACAATGAATTGAATTTCATAATATCAAAGGAAACATTCTGAACTTGATATTGAATAAGTAATTTGTTTCTGATGGGATATATTCAGTAACAGCCCTGTAGCATTTATAGACAAAGGTCAGTGCTTTTAATAAAGATCAACTCTAAAATGATGATTTTGGTATTGCATTTAAGTGTGTAACAAATGTAGCAGGTGATGGTGTCATGTCAGAACTACCATATTCAGTGTTATCGCTAATCATTTAAACTTCTGCCTTGGGTGCACCAGTACAGGTGATGGAAAAAGGACTGCTTTTAGCAGTGTTCTGCTCTGCTAGGCCCATTCAAAATGGCTCTTCTGTCTCACTCCACTGCTTTCATGGAAGTTGGGATTGATCTGTGAATCTCTTGCATGATACATTTGAAACTTTTATGTGAGTGTAAAGTGTCAGGTGGTGTCAGACTCTCTCGTTACTGGGCAGCAGAGGGAAGCAGAGTTGACAAGAAGTTATTGTTTTCATAAGATATGGCTCAGTTTTGATTTTTATAGATAGCGTTAGAGTTTGTTGCATGGTGCACTCAGAGAAGCTTGTGTTGAATACTTCATTTAAGTATTGTGAATGATAAATAGAAACTAATTCTATGACAAACTTTCTTCAAAGGACTCAATTCTTTGAACCTTGTAAAACAACATGATTTTTTTCTCATGTGTTTCACGAAAACTTCCATATTCCACTTTCCATAATAAACATAAAGAGAACGTCTACCACTTGTCTGTTCAGTGGGTTACATCCTCTCTTCACCACCAGCAAAACCAATCAATTCTTCTCTAGCACTTAAGTACGCATTTCAAACAGTGTTGGATCATAAGCAGGGAGTAGAAGAAATGCCTCACAATATCACCATACATGGAAGTTCATTCCAAATTTCCTTTTCTCTTTTTTAAATTAGAAAAAACCTGAAGTTATATTTATTATTTTTAATTTTAAAAATTTACATAGTTTTAAAGGTCACTTTCCATTTGTAGTTATTACAAAATATTGGCTGTAGTCCGCATGTTGTGTAGTAAAACCTTGGACCTATCTTACACCCAAGAGCTTTTACTTCTCACTGCCCTCCCCTATGTTGTCCCTTCCCGTACACTATAAACCACTAACATTTTTCCGTATCTGTGAGTCTGCTTCTTTTTTAAGTATATTTACTAGTATGTTGCATGGAGAAGGCAATGGCACCCCACTCCAGTACTCTTGCCTGGAATATCCCATGGATGGAGGAGCCTGGAGGGCTGCAGTCCATGGGGTCCCTAAGAGTCAGACACGATTGAGTGACTTCACTTTCACTTTTCCCTTTCATGCACTGGAGAAGGAAATGGCAACCCACTCCAGTGTTCTTGCCTGGAGAATCCCGGGGACGGGGAGCCTGGTGGGCCGCCGTCTATGGGGTCGCACAGAGTCGGACACGACTGAAGCGACTTAGCAGCGGCAGCAGCAGCAGCAGTATGTTGCATTGTTTAGATTCTGCATATAAGGGATATCATATACTATTTGTCTCTATCTATTTGACTTATTCCACTTAGCGTAATGCCTTCAAAGTCTATTCATGTTGCTGCAGATAGCAAAATTTTGTTCTTTTTTGGGACTAAGTAGTATTCCATTGTATGTATATATGTGTGTGTGTGTGTATACACTTATACACTTAGATACATATGTGTCACTTCTTTATACATTCATCTGTTGCTGGATACTTAGGTGCTTACATATCTTGGAAATTATAAATAATGCTGTTTTGATTACTGGAGTGAATGTGCCATTTCAAATTAGTGGTTTGGGGTTTTTTGGGGGTACATATTCAGGAGTAGAATTGCTGCATCATTAATTCTATTTTTAGTTTTTTTGAGAAGCCACCACACTGTTTTTCACTGTGACTGCACTAATTTACCCTCACACAGACACTGTACAAGGGTTCCATTTTCTCCATATCCTCACGACATTTGTTATTTGTGTCTTTGATGATAGACATTCTGATAGGTGTGAGTTGATATCTCACTAGAGTTTACATTTGTATTTCCCTGATAATTAGTAGCGTTGAGTATCTTTTCATGGCCTGTTAGCCATCTGCATTTCCTCTTTGGAAAGAAGTCTATTCAGTTCTTCCGCCCGTGTTTAATCAGATTGTTTGTTTTTTTGATGTTGATGTATGAGCAAATTTATATATATTACATATTACTCCCTTATCAGTCAAATTATTTGCAAATATCTTCTGCCATTCAGCAGGTTGTCTTTTCATTTTGTCAATAGCTTCCCTTTTGCTGTGCAGAGGCTTTTAATTAGTTTCCATTTGTTTAGCTTTTGTTTCTATTGCTTTAAGAAATAATTCCAAGAGCTGTATCGCTGCTATTTACGTCAAAGAGTGTTCTGCGTGTGTTTTCCTAAAGGAGTTTTATAGTATTTGGTCTTACATTTAGATCTTTAATACATTCTCTCTCTCTCTCTCTATATATATATATACACACATAATATATATTTTACCATTTTGCGCATTATTTTTACTGTGGAATAAAAAAACACATGACGGTAAATTTACCATCTTAACCATTTTTAAGTGTATAGTACAACAGTGTTAACTGTATGTACATAGTTTATAACAGTTCTTCATACCCATGAACAATAACGTACCATTTCCTCCTCTCCAGGCCCTGGCAACCACCATTCTCCTTTCGGGTTTGTAAGGATCTGACTGCTTTGGACACATCATGTAAGTGGAATCATGGAGGTTTTATCTTTTTGTAACAGGCTTATTTCACTTAGCATAACATTCTCAAAGTGCTTCAGATGATAATATATGACAGAATTTCCTTTTCTCGAAGACTGAATAATATTGCATTTTATGCATATTCCACATTTTCTTTTTCCCCTAGTTTTATTGAAATATAATTGATATACTACTGCACTATATAAGATTTTTTTCCAGCTTAGTTGTTATGTTTTAAATTTATTTAAGCATTGTTAATTTACAATGTGCTAATATCTGCTGTACAGCAGAATGACTCAGTTGTACATACATATTAGTTTCCATATTCTTTTCCTGTATGGTTTATCACAGGATATTGAATATAGTTTCCTGTGCTGTATAGGAGGGCCTTGTTTTTAATCCATCCTATACATAATAGTTTGCGTCTACTAATCTCAAACTCCCAATCCTTCATTCCCTTGACCCCACCCCTTTAATTCATTTTGAGTTTATTTTTGTATACAGTATTAGTGAAAATTCTAATTTCATTCTTTTAGATATAGCTCTACAGTTTTCCAAGAACCACTTCTTGAAAAGACTGCCTTTTCTACATTGTCTATTCTTGTCTCCTTTATCATAGATTAACTGACCATAAGTGTGTGGGTTTGTTTTTGAGCTTTCTATTGTTTCATTAATCTATATTTCTGTTTTTGTGCTATTACCATACTGTTTCAATGACTGTAGTTTTTAGTATTGTCTGAAGTCAGAGAGCATGATTTCTCCAACTCTGTTTTTTTTTTTTTTTCTGATTGTTTTGGTTATTCAGAGATTTTGCGTTTCCATACAAATCTAAAATTATTTGTCCTAGTTATGTGATAAAAAAAAAATCACTGATATTTTGTTCAAGAGTGCATTGAGTCTGTGGATTGCTTTGGATAGTATAGTCATTTTAACAATACTGAGTCTTTAAATTCAAGAACACAGTAAGTCCTTCCTTCTGTTTGTATCATCTTCAGTTTCTTTCAACAGTGTCCCAGAGTTTTCCAAGTACAAGTCTTTCGCCTTCATAGGAAGGTTTATTCCTAGGCATTTTACTCTTTTTGATGCAATGGTAAATGATATAATTCCTTTAATATCTCATTCTGATAGTTCATTGTTAGTGTGTATAAATGGAATATTTTTCTCTATGTTAAATTTGCTGAATTGATTGATGGGCTCTGATAGTTTTATGGTAGTGTCTTTAGAATTTTCTATGTATAGAACCATGTCATTTGCAAATAATTACAGTTTTACCTTCCTTTTCAATTTGGATTCCTTTCATTTATTTATTTTTTTTCTTTTCCTCTGATTGCCATGGATAGGAATTCCAAAGCTATAATGAATAAAAATTGTGAGAATGAGCATCCTTATCTTGTTAGTAATCTTAGAAGAACGCTTTTAGATTTTCACCATTGAGTGTGTTGTTAGCTGTGGGTTTGCCACACATGACACTTATTATGTTGAGGTAAGTTTCATCTATGGTAATAAGAACATGCTCAGTGCTGTGCTTAGTTGCTCAGCTGTGTCCATCTCTTTGTGACCCCATGGACTGTAGCCAGCCAGGCTCCTCTGTCCATGGGAATTCTCTAAGCAAGAATACTAGAGTGGATTGCCATACCCTCCTCCAGAGGATCTTCCCAACCCAGGCATAGAACCCAGGACCCCTGCTTTGTAGGCAGATTCTTTACTAACCACATTACCAGGGAAGCCCTTACATTAAATGTAAATGGACTAAATGCTCCAATCATAGACTGGCTGAATGGACACAAAAATGAGATACACACACAGCCTATAGTATCCCAGAGATGGAAGGATTTTTCAATAGCTGTAAATCAATCAGTATGATACACCACATTAGCAAATTGAAGAATGAAAATCATACGAAGAACAAAAATCCATATCTCAATGGATACAGAAAAAGCTTTTAATAAATTTTAACATCCATTCATGAAAAAAATCCCTTTTATCTTGATCTCAGAAATGCCACCAATTACTTAGCAAGAAATGAAGCACCATGTGAAATAAGAGACCTGAATTTCTTCAGGTTTTTTTTTTGGGCGGGGGGGTGTTGTTTATTCTCATTTTCACAGTTAATTTGGTGAGAGCCTATGCTAACACTGCTAAACCCATGGATTTCTGTATTTTGTTACACTGGAACTTGACAGAGACAATTTTACATTATAGAAGCTACTTCATATTGCGCTTAAGTGTTTTCATTGCCTTAAACTCACATCTTATAAATATGAGAATAGAATTATCTTTAGGCCAAATTACTATGTGGTGAAGCAAGAACCAATTTTTAGTTGAATGTAAATTCTATTTTAGGATTCTGCATGAAATACTCATTGCCTTTGAGGTATTTATTTTCATTTTATTAAAGAAATGCTGATTATAAGTTATGAGATGTATTAAATTGAAACAGCTTTATTAAAAAGTATTTCCACTTGTATGACAATACACCAAGATTAGAATTCCTATTGTGGAGCTTGACAATGCTTGTATCATACATACTTTTCATACAGCAGTTACCTTGTTTTGTACAGCATTAAAAAAGGTGTTGACATGTTATATTTTAATTATCTCTAATTTTCCATGATATCATAAAATAACCATGGCATTCTAAAAACATTCCTCCTGAATCATAATTTGCTTAAGTAACTTCCAATTAATTTTTGTGCTCCTTATACTAGAACTTACCTTCTGAGGGTAGGGATGTGAAAGTTTAGATCTCTTTCCACTTATTCATACATTTAATGTGTCTAATTAATCAAATAATGGGTGACATTGTTTATTCTGTAATCTCCAAGTTCATTTGCCATTATTATTCTACAAAAGACTTGGCCAACTTTTCAAAGATACTTTAGATAACCAGAAAGAAAACTTATTTTACAAATTTGTGGGGAAGTTCCCTAAATTTGTTGAATAATTTTCCATCTGCGAAGGCCAAACACCATTTTGATGTTGGCATAACCATGTCATATTTTATTACTTCTTTTCTTTTTACTGTAAAGATGGACTTTTGTTGTCACTGTTATCATTGTTGTTCTGAGAAAAAGATAGAATTCCTCTTTGGGTATTTTGCCAAAGCACAAGAACTTTTCCCTTAGTGAGTTTTGCTCACTATTTATTGAATTATGAATGTATCACTGACCGATATTTTAAGATTATAGCCCAGACCCATGTATTTTTTGTCCACAAAACCATAAGAAAAAGTTGAAAAAACATTTAAAGAACCATTTGTCTTTAAGCAGTAAACTTTTTCATTGGTGTTAGTATGTATTAAAAACATTAAGCAGAGGCAAAGAAGCACTTGAAGTATTTGTGGAAATATTCATTTTTAAGCTCCTTAAAGCAATTCAGGAGCATCTAGTTACCTACAAATAACTGATATGCTAATTACAGATCTTTCTTGTCTGGCTTCTTTTCTCCTTTCTCAACCCTAAAGCCTCATTAATAAAATTCAACTTCAAGTTTTGATGTTGTTACAGCTTCAGAAAACCCAAACCAAATGTCATGTGTCTTTTTCAAAAGAAACACAGCATGCCTCACAGTGAACTGGACTCCTTCTGGTTCTCTATGATGGAATTTTTATCTGTGTCAAGATCAAGGTCAGAAACAAATGATTTTGCTGCATAGTCATATGCAAAAAAAAAAAAAAAAGTTTACCCGTCTATTTACTCTTTGATCTATCCCATAAAAAGGGAACTTACAATTGTGGAATTGTGACATTTTAGAATTGGAAAGGTCCTCAGAGATAATCAAGCCCATCCCATTTGCTTTAGACTAGATTTGATCTAGAGGAAATTGAACCCTAGAGAAATTAAGTGTCCTGCTAAAAGCTACACGTGTTATTAACAGCAGACTTTAGAACAGCCATTGAATCTTCTATTGCTACAACCAGTCCAGAGTTCTGTCTGCTATAATTTAAATGTTTTCCTTTATCCACTTTTAACTTTGCTTTGATTTTATTTCTATTAGCTAAAATTTTCAAACCAATTATATTTAGTAGAAGACAGATGTGTGTCTCTTTGTAAAGTATCTTTAAAACCAATTTTAAAAAACTTTTTTTTAAAAAAATTCTTGCATTGTACATACGGAACACAAAGGAAGGTAAACAAACATTTAGGGAACCCGAGACTGCTTCCCAGGTGGCGCAGTGGCAAAGAATCTACCTGCCAATGCAGGAGATTCAAAGATACACGTTCCATCCCTGGGTCAGGATGATCCCCTGGAGTAGGAAATGGCAATCCACTCCAGTGTTCTTGGAAGGTAAAATAATATTTAGGGACTTTGAGATTAAAATTTATGTATGTATTTTTAGCACTGTGCTTATATTAGATAAGTTAGAGAAATTAATTTGAGTTATTTGAAACACCCAAATTCACTTTACTTCCACACCACCCTTATGAAGTTGCAGGATTTCAGCTGCATAGTAAAGTTCTCTGACATATTTATTTTGCTTTTTTCTTATTTCATTTTCAAAAACACAAATAACTATTATTATTTAGGCCGTAAAATTGATCCCAGTTTTCTGACTTGGAATATATCTCACATTTATATAGGGCCTACTCTATGTCAGATATAGTTTAAGTGTTTCCCCAAATATTCTTATTTAGAATACTCTGGAACCCTATGAGGCAGATTTTGCTATAACCATTTATCAGAAGGAAAATCTGAGGCTTTTAGGTAACTTATTCACATAGACAAAGCTAGTAGGAATTAAAGCAGAGAGTCAAACCTAGGAAGTGTAACAATGGAACCCCTGATATCATGTTTAAAATGTGATCTTATATAAAATCCCCAAAGTCATTCTTTCCTCAAGGGAAGTTAGATCAGTAAAGGGCACTCTTGTATTCATTTTTTTGCATTGTGTTGTAGAACCACAAAATAATCCATAGGTCATTCAAAGTGTTCAAGCAGAGATGAAAGTCATCTTTCGAAGATACGTGCAGTGTTGACTAGTGTGAATATGACTTCTAAGATTCTACGAATTTTAGGTTCTTTGTGAAATGAATTTCACTAGGATACTGTGTTGAAAATAATTCTTATACTATTTTTAGTTAGAACTATTTCTGAATCACCAAGAAAATGTTAAAATCGAAGCCATTGTTGTTGTTCGGGTAGTGTTTCAAAAGCACATAATTCTCTCCCAGTTTCCCCCTTTTGTTTAGCTTTAATGATTGCACCATGGCCAAATAGTTAGAAGAATGCTGTTATTTGAAAACCAGACAACAGGTTATTGGTGTCTTTGGATGCCTTGTAAAGGTAAAATATATTAGTACTATTTAGCCTGGGTTCTCCCCATCTCCCAAAGGATAAAAGAAAGCAAAGATTTATGTAAAGGTAGTTTAATTAGAGGGCTTCCCTAGTGGCTCAGTGGTAAAAAATCCACTTGCCAATGCAAGAGATACGGGTTCGATCCTCAGGTTGGAAGATCTCCTGGAGAATGAAATGGCAAGCCACTCCAGTATTCTTGCCTGGTAAATCCCATGGACAGAGGAGCCTGGTGGGCTACAGTCCATGGGGTCACAAAAGAGTTGGACATGACTTATCAACTAAACAACAGTGACAGTTTATTTGAAAAAAAAAAAAAAACAGAAGTAAAAGGGTGATAGAATGCAGAAAGAAACAAACAGAAATACTCACAAAAAAATACAAACAAAAAAGATCTCGAGGGCTAGGGAAGTAGAATTTAACCTCTCCTATGACCTTCTGGGTAGCCATATGAAATGTTTCTCAGAACTATCCACCTGGGGCATGAAGGGGGAAGCATTTGTTCACCTATATTTTTTTCTCATTGTGATGTTCCCTGCACTTCTGGTTTGCACAAGCATGAATACTGAAATGGTCCCCATGGGCACTACACTGAGTTCGGAGAAGCCCCAGGACAAGAAGCAAGAACAATACCAAAGTGAGCTCAGGGCAAAGTCTGTTCTGGTGCACCTATCCGAAGCTGTCAAAGCCTGATCAGCTGGTCACTGTGGTGCGAGAGACAGGATCAAGAGATTTGCAGAGGAATATGAGAAGTCCATTTTAAGGGCTTAAAAACACCTTCCAATTTTTTTCTTCATTCCATTTTTCTGATGGAGAAACACATGTAACACACAGGAAGAAAACTTACAACTTTAGAATAAAAGGTATCCTCTCACTTACCTAGACTGAGAACTAACTGGTCACGTGGTAAAATTAGTTAGGAATGTTGTGGGAAACGGAAGACAGTCTTGTGGACTCTTGGGATTGTTGAGATAGAAGGGATCGTGAAATGTTACTTAATCCATATGCTACCTTGAAGTATTCATTCATGATGTATTTTATTGTCTTCACATTTAAATATGGTCATTTGGCATAATTAATTTTCAGAGCGAAGTTTTACTTACTTTCTTGGATAGGATTATCAATGTTGACTGTTGGAGCCATGGAATGAATTCAGGAAGTTTCTCTTGTGTCTACTAAAGGTAATTTAGCAGCTCTGGGCTCATCAAAGTCTCACTTATGTTGAGGTTATTTGATGACTAAGAATTCAATGAATAGGAAGCAGGCATCATGAACAGGAATACTGGATATATATTTTCCAACAAAGTTTCTATGGTCTTTAGTTTAAATATGAGTTCACGATAAACCTAATTCAATATCTCCACATGTACCTTTGATAGGTTATAAACATTTCATCTGAAAGCTCTTCCAGAAGTCTTTTACTGCCTCCTCTTTGGCCCATACTTTTAGAAAACTTTGTTTCTTATCTATGAGTACCACCTCACATCAAATTAAGAGCATACATATAGATAGGTAAATAAGCATGTGTGTGTGTATATATATATATATACACACACACGCATACATTAGCTGCTCATTGCTCATTAAAATATTAATAGAATTTATGGATTTAGCTATAGCTAGATCCAGACATTCAAGTGATTTCACTAGGATCCTCTCCAAATCTTAACTTTGCTTTTGCCATGTTGGTTTAATTTCTAAATGTAGACTCCATGAACTTCAGATTTATCTTCAACTCGTCTAGCAAATTCAGTGGAAAGGGCACATTCTTTCCCTCTAGCTCAAGAAAAACTCCCAGAAAACACTCTGATTGGTTGTTATGATACTTACGCATTCTGGTGTCTACAAGGAAGGGATGATCCAGTTAGCCACATCAGGGACCAACGCTAACTCTAAGAAGAAGCAGGCAGAGTCACCTCCTTCCTAGCTACATAGACATTGGAGGATTCAGTGAATTTTTTTAAGTAAATGTGAACATTATGAAAAGAAGAGATTCTGAGGACAGAAGAAATAGCTGGCTCATCTTTCATGTTTCTATAATGACATTTGTGAGTTCAGAAAGTCTTTCTACCCACTAATCCAGAAGCTTGTTAAAGGGAGAGAATGTTTTTTATTCATCTTATTGAAAGTACCATCTATCGGAGTGCCTGGAACTCATTATTGATTAAAAGTTTAAAGTGATCACAGTCCTCTAATTAAAGAGAGTACACCAGTATCATCCATTCATTTTATTTAGTGAACAAACCAAACACTTTATACAAAGAGCAACCATCATCTGATTCTGATTGCACCATCCAAAATAGATATCAATAATCAAAATATCTAATAGAGAGGATTAAATATTAATCCAAAGAAAGGATTAAATGCCTGGGGAAAAATTAGGTAGGTAGCACTATTTAAATCTGCTTCTATCATCAAAATATTTGGTGATCAGTAGTAATTCTGCAGATTTTTATGCATGTAAATAAAGTAAATGTGCAAATTAATAAAATGCTATCCTGCTTCATCATGAATAATGAATAGCTAGAGTCTTCAAAGAGAAAGCTAGATTTGCTACATTTTAAGCATTTCAACAAAAACAGAAGAGGGAATCCATTAATATGTAGTCTATGTGTTTTTCTTTGTGTTTAATCTGTTATAGAAAACAAACTGTAGTCGTGTTAACTAAAATGAAGGCAATTGAGTTCATATGCAGATTTGGACATTCTCCTACCATCACATCTTATCTGTCACTCACATGGGGATAAAATAATATCTTCTGCTTTAAAAGAAAAATTTCAAAGTGCTGAAACAATTTTACACAATTCATGGTGAATGTAAAAATAACCTACAATAGGGTCTTATGCCAAATTAGGCAGCACTTTAGAGAAGCAGGGAATAAAGGCTCAAAGTGAGAGGGAGCTAGGAAGGGAGCATTCTCTTCCTTGTCAGAATAATTGGTTCATTAAATGGAAGGAGAAAAGGGGAAAAGATAAAATGGGAAGAGTTCCCACTATTAAATATGTATTGCACAAGGTCTCTCTCAACTTACTTTGCAGCATCACGGCTGATGTATACAGATCCTAATAAGCAACAAAGTGAATAGGGAGCTGGACTCCCAATTGTTCAATTCTTTTTTGTTTCCAATGATAAAGAGAAGGGTGCACTTGTTCCCCTAATCCCAGGGATCAGACCCTGAAGCTAAGCAAAAGGAAGAAAGGGCTGATTAAAGCCACAGCAGTCAAGACCTTTGTGCAGTTGTGATATGTGGGTGTATATAGACACATGCCCATCTAAAGAGCACACATGTGGTCAGTGGAGTGCTGTGAGCGTGGCTTTGGGATGAATAGTGCTATTATAAACATAAGTCATTATTAGTAGCCAGCATAAATAGCTTGGCCTGTCATGGGGTTAAGATCTGTGATCTACTGGGACTTGCTCCTCTTCAGAGGGGTACAGCTGCTGTGAAACAGAAAAATCTGTCTTGAGAACACATCCAAGGGCCCATGGAAAAGTGGTTGCTTGTAGATGTGGTCTTTAATTAAAGTGGTTGTTGTAGAGAGAAAGTCGTCAATTGGAGGTGACCCTTGGATCAAGTTTTGATCTCCAACTAACTGTTCAGTTTTTTTCAAGGGACAAAGAGTCAGGAGGAAACCAGAGGGAATAATATCAAGGCAGGAGACACATTTACTTGTGATGTATAAAACGATAAAGGGTTCAAAGTTTGGGTTTTAGTTCAAATAAAATCCCAAGAGTTCAGATAGTTTTCTAAACCCTCTGAACCTCATCAATGCTGAGAATCAGCTTAAAAAAAAGCATAAGAGCAAAATGGTCCTTGGAATGTGTGGCCACTTCCCTAACAAATGTGGCCAGAAAAATACCATAGGCAAGTCCAGTCCAGTGACACATAAGAACATGGCTTGAATGCTCTGCAAGGCAGCTTTGCCTGATTTTAGCTACTATTTGCCTAAAGAAAATGGGAATATTAATGGATCCACAAATGGTGTTCATAGCATTTAAAATAAGTCTGTTAAGAAACAAAAACCTAGAAGGTCTTACAGTGTCACTGATGATTGAGCTTAGAAAACAAATTAAGAACACAGAACAGTCAAAATTTGGTGGAGCAACACTGTCACTCAATGTGTATTCTGTCTTCCATGTTTCCTGAGGTTTCCATTCCCAGAATTCATGCTTAGAAAGAAAAGTGAAAGTGAAGTCGCTCAGTCATGTCCAACTCTTTGGGACCACATGGACTGCAGCCTACCAGGCTCCTCCATCTATGGGATTCTCCAGGCAAGAGTACTGGAGTGGGGTGCCATTTCCTTCTTTCCTTCCTTCTTTTCCTCCTTTCCAGGAGATCTTCCCGACCCAGGGATCAAACCCAGGTCTCCCGCATTGTAGGCAGACGCTTTACCATCTGAGCCACCAGGGAAGTGCTTAGAAAGAAGATCACTGTAAAAACTCAATCAGAGAAAAGAGTGAGTCCAGATCTTCATAGAAGCCTACTCTTTTTATTTATTCACCTCCATTCCCATTATTGCTCCATGAAGATACAGAACTGACCATGGGCAAACCGGAGTAGCCAGTGTTTCTTCTCTTCTTAGCATCTTCTTGTCATCTGTGATATGAAGCTCCTCTAGATTCTTGGCTACTCTTTCTCCATATGACTACCCCAGGTTTCTCAGCAAAGGATTTCTTTTACCTTCCATAACCTGGGCTCTTCTGTAGATTCAGCAGTAACTAAGTTCTTAGCATTGTAGTTAGAAAGGATAGGATAAAGCAATTCATGCTTCTGCTGCTGCTGCTAAGTCACTTCCATCGTGTCCGACTCTGTGCGACCACATAGATGGCAGCCTGCCAGGCTTTGCCATCCCTGGGATTCTCCAGGCAAGAACACCGGAGTGGGTTGCCATTTCTTTCTCCAATGCATGAAAGTGAAAAGTGAAAGTGAAGTCATGTCTGACTCTTCGCGACCCTGTGGACTGCAGGCTACCAGGCTCCTCCATCAATGGGATTTTCCAGGCAAGAGTACTGGAGTTAGGTACAAATGTTAGATAATAGCTTTATGTGGTTTCTTTTGCTGAGGTACAGGCCCTATATTGACAATTTATTGATAAAAAGAAAGTAATAACATCCAAATGATGTGAGGGAATCCTTAGGAGAAGGGGTTCTTAAATTCCATTATGTATACAACTATTTGAGTAGGAAATGGCAACAATTCCCATATTCTTGCCTAGAAAATTCCATGGATAGAGCCTGGTGGGCTACAGTCCATGGGGTTGCTAGGACTTGGACACAACTTGAACGTACATGCACATTCGTACAACTCTAGTGAGTACTGTTGTATACTACCTGGACCCTCACACCCATCTCACAGCTTCTGGGGCTGTGGACCTCCTCAGGTATCACAGCTGCCTTATCTCACTGGGAAATGACCTTGACCTCAGAGCTTGGCTTCATCCCGAAATACCCTTTCTTAGGGACAGCCTTGGCCAAAAATTGGCAGATGCAAGAATGCAAAGCACTTTTCTCTCTCCTTCTCTCTCCTCTTCCCCATTTCAATTTGAGTCAATTCTGAAGAGACCCATCTCCTTTCACATTCTTGATATGCTTTATCATATCCTTTATCTTCCACTTTACTTTTAGGATCAACTAAGAATTCCGTCGCAACCACATTGTCAGTGACCTTCTCCCTCTGCCCAGCCCTGGGTTTCTCACTCCCTAATAAGCCCTCAGCAGATAACTGTTTCCCCAAAACTCTGTGTAGCATCACTTCTCTTTACATACCCAAGGCGGCCACTACTGTTTTTCAGAATACTGCTGCAGTGTAGCAGAGTGGCTTACACTTTCCATTAGGGAAGGGAGGGGGTTGTAGGGAGAGCTGAAAGGGAGACTGTCTGAGGGAGAGTGAATAGAGGTCAGTGGGGGACTTGACAATTATGGGTGCATAATAATGGGGTCTTAGCATACTAGAGGAAAACCCTCTGCCTCTGTCACACAAGCTATCATTCCATTTTCACCTCCAACCTGCAAATTTTAGAATCGATCCTCACTTTTTCATATCTGCCCTCCATGTTGCAGGTACAAAAACATTTCAGAACAAATGTGATCTGATCATTTTCCTATAAATAGAGATCTTAATTATCACATTTATCCATTTTATTTCTCTTGAAAGGTTTTTAGAGGTTGTATATCAATGACATCCCTTCCGAAGGATTTGCATTTGAAAGGCCGTTGTTCAAATTTAATTCACATTTGACACAATGTTTTCTCTTGCAGAACATTACTGAAAATCAGTTTTCAGCAGGCTCTACTCTACATCCCTCTGATCATTTCTCTTTTTACTATCGGTATATTCTAAATAAATTTCTTGTGTGCTGTGAAAGTGAAAAAAAATTGGAAAATATTTGTATCCTGTATTTAGTCCCATTTTGATTTTTAACATCCATTTCCTGTACTGTCTTCCCCATGAAGACTGCTGCCAACAGGAGCCTGCAGGACAGTGTCTCTGGGCTTCCTGGGGTTTCGGGGGGCCAGGACAATCATTAACCTGAAGGAACACTGTGCCTTATTGATGGACAGTCACGATTAATTTCTGTCTCTGACTCTTTGCTCTTCTCCTGTGAGAGTAACCCTGTATGAAATCACTGCACATGCCCCAATGTTTTGTTTTGCACATCAAGCTCCAGCAGCTCTCAGTGAACACTAAGGTTATATTCCTGAAACCCAGGCAAGAGCAAAGGCTCTCTTAAAGGATAGTAGAAGGTATAGCTTTGCTCCTGGCTGATCTCATTATCTCAAGGAGGGAGAGTTAATTTTGGTTACTGAAAGAAGCCCTCTTCTTGAGGAGAGCTGTCCAGCAAGGAGACAGCTGAAATCAGCAATTTGTTTTATTTGTGGTTCTCATATTAGGAAATCCTTTGTCCCTGTAGTGAGATCCACTGTCCCCCCCACCCCCCACCCTGCAAGTAGACAGACACCGAAATCAGATGCAAATGCAGGGTACAGAGTAAACTGCAGAGTGGTGGGCTGTCTTCGTATCATTGCTCATTTTGCAGCTTTTGTCAGTTTTTGAAAAACGGTGGAGAATAATTGGCCTGAGATGTAAAGCCACACTCGGCTGTTCCAAGGAACAAAGAAAGACAGCTTTAGCCCACAAGACCATATTTTGTGAAACACAGTCTTCCTTTTTAATAATGAGCAGATACACAGTGCTCTTTCTCAGCTCTGAAAAATCTGTAGCTTTCCCCCTGCAATGTTGTACAAGGCATTTCAGCTGGTGCCATTTGTAATGCTGTGGTTGGTCGCGTTGAACAAGGAGAGCCTACACTTGTTATCTTAAGGGAAGGCGGATGACTGTAGCACTCTGGCGTGGCTGTGAGAGCCACAATATCCTTCCTGCATATTTGACCTTATGATGATAGCATCAGAAACAGTGAGAGCAAATAATCAAGGCCCAGAAACTGTCATCCCAGCCATTATCATGATCTTTTGGATGTATTCAATGTTTCCTGTTTAGAAGTGGGCAAATATTTGTCAAGAAAAATAAATATGAATATCTGACTGGGGAATTCAGACCATGGTACAAGATGGAACAAGTAGGTGATACTCCCCAGGGGAATGATAAACTGGTTGTCATAAAGAAAATGCATTTCCCATCTGAACTTGGTCATCCTGCTACACTGTAACCACTGTGACATTGTCAAAGGTGACTGTGATAACACCACTTTTTGTTCCTGCTCCGTTATATGAACTCTATTATTCTAATTTCTCTTCAAAATCCTACCCTTACGACATGTCACTTTCCCTGAGATTTACTTTGCTGTCTTCAATCTACTCTAGATACAACAGTCAGAGTGATCTCCTTAAAAGTAAATTTGCTTTGTCACCTCCTCAATAAAATTGTCCAATGGCTCTTGTACTGCCTAGAATAAAATCAAGTCTTCAAGATGGTCCCAAGACTCAACACTGTCTGTGTTTTGCCACTTGTTCACTCGTCTACTCTCACAGCGCTTTTTCCCTTGCTCATTACACTCCAGGAACAATGGCTGACTTTCTTTACCCAGGACACACCAAGTTTTTTCTTCCTCCAAATCTTTGCTGAGGTTAACTTTCTCCCTACTTTTGCTTTAATCTAATTGTCTCCTGGGCTGTTTTTCACCACTTAGCTTAAATGTTACTGCCCAGCTGAAGTCTTCTTTTATTTATTACTGTTTTTATTCTTCTAGTTTTATTGAGATCGAGTTGACATACAGCACTAGGTATGTTTAAGGTGTATAACACAATGACTTGACTTACACACATCATGAAATGATAACCTCACATTTAATGAGTATCCATCATCTTGTAGACACAGTCTTTCTCAACCAGCTCATTCACAGTAGTTTTCCTGACTCTGTGCTCTTCTAAGTTTTAAGATGATTCCTTACATAGCAGGCACAATCATTTATAATTATTTTATGTATTTACTTTCTGCCCTTTCTCTAACTATAAACTTGTTGAAGTCAAGCATTAAGCCTTCTCTCCCTTGTTGTTCAGTCACCGAATCATGTGCAGCTCTTTGAGAACCCATGGACTGCAGCGCACCAGGCCTCCCTGTCCCTGGCCATCTCCCGAAGTTCGCCCAGTTCATGTGCCTTACAAGGTGATGCCGTCGACCATCTTATCTCTTGGCGCCCTCTTCTTCTGCTGCCCTCAGTCTTTCCGAGAATCGGGGACCTTTCCAATGAGTCGGCTGTTCGCATCAGATGACCTTCTCTCCTCTGTCCCCCACTTTTCCCCTATTATCTCCAGAACCTACTATCGTACCTACCACACAACATATTTTTAGAAATGTTTATTGAATAAATCAATATTTTCATGTGGCTTGTATTTTAGATATTATTCTAATTTTCTTCCTCATTTGGCCCCTTCAAAAGTGGAACTTAACATCCTATCTTATCTTCATTCTCAGTATTTTTTGGGGTTCATGAAATCCCTTAAGCCCCCTGTCTTTATCTTATGTATTTCCATAGGGAAGGACAAAGCCAAAGTAATGTCATTGAACATAGGAGAGGGCATCACAGATGGGAAGGAGAGATAGCATATGATGGAGGTCATCAGCATGGTTTCATGTCTTCTCAAAAGGCTCCTGGCAAAATGAGAGCAGAAACAAGCTAAGCAGATGGTGGGAGTCATCTGCTTTTGCAACTCACTTGTTTATGTTTTTCCTGCCTTCCTGTCAATTTCAGCTCTTGAGCCCTATAGGCGGGGTCTTGTCCATGGTTATTACTGAAGGTGTCACCTACTGAAGGTTGGGTATTTTATAAACATTGACTCTTCAGTAGTAAATTTTGTTAGGCAGTGCAGGGACCTCCAGGAATTACATATAATAAACTTGACTTGAACCAATGATGTTTCAAATTAGTTCGATGACCTTGAACAGAATTGGCCAGAGTTTCCAATGTACATTTTCCCAAACAGCTTTTACAATACTAATTACTCTGGTGGTATCAGGTGGACTCACCATCTGAATGAAAAACCAAGTCATTTTTTTTAGTAGTTGAAAATTCCTAAAGCATAGCAGCAGTAGGAGCTTTAAGCATAAATAGTACATTCATTCAATTAACATTTATTATAGCAGACATTATTTGTTGGTGGTGTAGAATACAAGGAGAAATAGTCCTTGCTGTCTTACCTTACTCTATTTAAACTAAAAAGATGAACAAAAAAAGGGGGAAAAAATACAAACAACTACTTAATGCTGTAGCACAATCAGATTTATTTATTGAAAAGTATGTCTGATATTACCCTGGCATAGTCAGTAGTTCTTTTAAGATGACAGCATTTTGAATTAGGGCTTAAGCTGACAAAAGTGTTTTGTTTGTGGGTTTTAGCCATCACAAAAGCTTTGAATCTGACAATCACAGGGAAGCCAAAGTAAAAGCTTTGTATTTATACCTATGATGTTGCACTTGGATTTTTGCTCAGTTAATTTTTTCTATGATAATAAACTCTGAGTATATATTTAAATTTTATTAATAAAAGTAAAACTACAATGTTAATATGCCAAAACTAAATATTTAAGAAATAGAAAGGATGTAAGAAAACTCCATGATTTATAAATGAATGTGTAAACTGGTGACAGTGGATGACCAGGATGAACTTTTGATCAAACTGATATATTATGGTCATCATCAAAAACATTAAATGTATCAGTGTGGCAATGTATTTTTATCATTGTTTCCGGATTCTGTTAAGAATATCCACATTGTGTGAGACCATGTTTGGAAGCTTATATCTATGGGGTCGCACAAAGTCGGACGCGACTTAAGCGACTTAACAGCAGCAGCATGAAAGGTTAGAGGTTTTGCCCTACTTACAAAGTAACAAGGTAGCTTGCCACAGTATCATAGATGCTAGTAGAACCATGAGACTTCTGGTTAGAGACCGGTGAATTCATTACCCATAACAGTGCAGGCAGCATGGCTTCATGTTTGCATTAGTTCCTTTCAACCTATAAGTCCCATAAGGCAGTGACAAATGGACCCAGGTTGATGCTTTATCTGTGTCATTCAGAGGAACACTGATCTCAAGAAACCCCAATCTTTAAAGGGTTTGCTAGCAAAGTTATTGAGTCTTTGCCTCAGAGGGGAAAAGTATCTTTATTATATTCTTCATGGGAAAAAAAAACACCATTTGCCCCTGAGGGGGTCACTATCTCTGTCTTCCAAGGGTGTTCTGCTACATAAACATTCCTGAAAAGATAGCCTGGAACAAAAGCTGTTACAAGACATGTATAAATGCTATGAAAAAATTGCCCTGCAAAAAATGTCATTCGCTGCTAAACAGAAATGCTAAATAGATTCTCAATTTTAAATAAAACACTTAAAGCAATAAGCTAAAAGACATAATGAGAATGGTTTATATTTATAATTGGAACAATATTTTTCCATGAAAATTGATATTTAAATTCCAAGGTTGAGAAGTCACATTCTAACATTTTTTACAGAATGTGAACCCAGCTTTGGTATATAATAAGCAGTCATCCTTCTAACAGAGAGAGACTAAGATTCATATTAGAATGTTTATGCCATAAATTTTGAAATGTAACATGTAATTTCCAAGAAAGACACTGTTTATTTTAGAAAATGTAAAAATTTCAGAATATTAGAACTTAAAATTCTTCTAGAAATTCTGTCCCATCCGAATTCCCATCAGTTTTTTAATGCCCACTAGCAAAATTTCTCTTACACAATCCACGTGTGTTGCACAGTTATAATTAATTGAAATATATATGTCCTGCTTCAAAAAAGATTCAGAAACACAAGTCCACATGTTACAATGACCTTAGGTGGTTGAAATGCTCTGCTTAAAGTCATGAAAATGGAGGAAATAGAGATTTCCAACAAACTTCAGCAACTGCGATCTTTACCATTGTTATATTTTCGGTTTGAATTTATTTCTCACACTTCTGTCAAATACCTACTCTATGCAATGCCACTTACAGGGAGTTGAGAAATAAGAAATATATATTATCCATGCTCTTCAGAAACTCACAATCTGGAAGAGGAGAATGAAAGAAATCCCATTCATCCAGCCATGATGCATTGTACATTTCCTAAATAACAAAAAATCAGTATGAGATCAGACATATTTAAGACTGATCAAAAAGGAAAGGATGATAATTTCTACACATCACTAGAATTTGTTCACCCTTAAAAGCACTAAAGTCAAATCCCTTAATGAAATGAAAAATGGCTTAATGCAAAAGTATAATATGGCAAATTCTGCTTTTCTAAGCTTTTATTTGTGACATTCAGCAAGTTAATTTTTGTTTGCCTCAGTTATTTTCATCTGAAGATGGAAGTAGTGTCACTCTCAATTTTATTCCATTGGTCAACTATAGTTCAATAAAAACAAACAAGTAAAAATTAATCATAATAAATAAATAAAAATACGATGTAGTTTTTGTCATTTATTCCATTGATACTAATTAATTTTCAAAAGCCAACCACCACAAGTTTGTGGAATAAATCCCTTTTGTTTATGCTGTATCATTATTTTATACAGTGCTAGATTTGGTTTGCTAGTGTTTTGGTGAGTTTCGCATCTCCTTTCATAAGAGATATCTGTCTGCAGTTTTACTTTCCTGTAATATGTTTGGCTTCTTTTGATATGAACCTCATAGCATAAGCTGGGGAGTGTTTCTTTCTCTTCTAATTTTTGGAAGAGTTAATAAACTTTTGTATTAATTCTTTTTAAAATGTTTGGTATTGATAGGATTCACCAGAGAAGCCGTCAGGTCTTGACTTTTTATTTTGTGTTTGTGTGTGTGCATGAAAGAGAGAGAGGAAAAATGTAGAATTACTAATTCAATATCTTTACTTTTTGGCCACACTGTGTGGCATGTGGAATCAGATATTATTTTAGTTTCCTGATAAGGGATCAAACACATGCCCTCTGCAGTAGAAACACAGACTCTTAACCACTGGACTGCCAGGGAAGTCCCAATCTCTTTACTTTTTATAGCTCTATTTAGATTTTCTATTTCAGTTCAATTTCAGTAGTTTACTTCTCTTCTAGGAAGGTTACTTTTTTCCTAAGTTTTATAATCTGTTGGCACAGTAGTCGTTCATAGTATCCTCTTATGTTTCTTTTTTATTTCTGGAAGTCCATTAGTGATGACCCCCATTTTATTTCTGTTTTTATCAGTTTGAGCCTTCTCTCTGTTATTTTTCTGGCTTGTTATAAAGGTTTTGCAATTTGCTAATTTGTTCAAAGAAACTACATTCAGTCTCACTGCTTTTCATTCTTGTTTTTCTATTCTGTTTTATTAATTTCCACCCTAATCTTGATTATTTCCTTTATCTACCTGCCATGGGTTTAGTATGCCCTTATTTTTTCATTGTCTTGTGGTAGAAGTTAGGCTATTGATTTGCAGTCTTTTTTATTTCTTGTTGTGGATGGTACAGACCTAAATGTCTTTGTAACTACTGAGTTCACTGCATCCCATGAGGTTTGGTATGTTATATCTTCATTTTCATTTATTTCACAGTATTTTCTATCTTCCTTTGTGATTTCTTCTTTGACTCATTGCTTGTATTGGAGTGTATTGTTTAATTTCTTCATATCTGGGTATTTTTCCAAACTTGTTATTGCCTTTTAATTTAAATCCATTTGGGTTGGAAACATGTGCATGCTCTGTCGCTTTCAGTTGTGTCCAACTCTTAGCAATCCTATGTACTGTAGCTCGCCACACTCCTCTGTCCATGGGATTCTCAAGGCAAGAACACTGGAGTGGGTTACCATGCCCTCCTCCAGACGATCTTTTCCATCCAGGGATCAATCGCGTCTCCTGCGGCTCCTGTATTGCAAGCAGTTTCTTTGCCGCTGAGCCACTGGGGAAGCCCCTGGAAACATACTTTGCATGATTTAAATAATTTTGAATTTATTCAGGCTTGTTTTACTGTGTAGCATGTGGTCTGTCCTAGAAAATACTCCATGTTCACCTGAGAAAGCATATACTGTATTTCAGAAGAATATTCTAAAGATGTATATTAGTCTAGTTGGTTTATAGGGTTGCTCTAGTCTCTTATCTCTTCATTGATTTACTGACTATTCTAATTGTTCTGACCATTACTGAAAGTGGGGTATCAAAGTGTCCAACTACTGTTGTTAATTCCCGGTTCCCTTGAAGCACGTTTTGACTCATATTACTCTAGTCGCTCTTACTGTTCCTATTACTGCTGTCTGTATGATTTCCTTTCAACCTCTCCTTATCTTTTACTTTTTCTCCTCTCCCTTCCTCTCTCTCTTTTTTTCCCTTTATTTCCTTTTCCCTTTCTTTCTTTCCTTTTTTTTCTCTTTTCTTTACTTTTCCCTTCTCTTTTTTTTTCTTTCGTTTTCTCTTCCTTTCTTTCTTTCCTCCAATCTGGCAGTCTTTAGATTTAGTTCTTGAATCCACTCACTGGAGAAGGAAATGGCAACCCAGTCCAGTATTCTTACCTGGGGGATTCCATGGACTGAGGAGCCTGGCAGGCTACAGTCCATGGGGTTGCAAGAGTCAGACATGACTGAGTGACTAAACCATCACCACTATCCACTCACATTTAATGTTATCATTCATATATTAAATTTACATCTGCCTTTGTACTTTCTGTTTTCTATATGTCTCCTATATTTTTATGCTTTCCTTTATGACTATGTTTTTAAAAAATTATTTTAACATTCCAAAGTGTAACATTTTAATTCCCTTTATAACTTTTCACTATTTTTTGAGCTATTTTCTTATGTTTTTGTTCAGTCGCCAAGTCAGTTCCAACACTCTGTGACCCCATGAACTGCAGCACCCCAGACTTCCCTGTCCTTCACTATCTCTTGGAGTTTGCTCAAACTCATGTCCATTGAATCAGTGATGCCATCTAACTGTCTCATCCTCTGTTACCCTCCTTCTCCTCTTGCTTTCAATTTTTCCCAGCAGCAGGATCTTTTCCAGTGCCTTGGCTGTTTGCCTCAGGTGGCCAAAGGATTGGAGCTTCAGCTTCAACATCAGTCCTTCCAATGAGTATTCATGGTTGATTTCCTTTAGGATTAACTGATTTGGTCTCCTTGCTGTCCAAGGGACTCTCAAGAGTCTTCTGCAACACCAGTTCAAAAACATCAATTCTTTGGCAATCAGCCTTCATTGTGGTCCAACTCTCGCATCTACACATGACTACTGGAAAAACCATAGCTTTGGTTACATGGACCTTCACTGGTAAAATGATGACTTTACTTTTTAATACAGCGTCTAGGTTTACCATAACTTTTCTTCCAAGAAGCAAATGTCTTTTTATTTCATGGCTTCAGTTACTGTCCACAGTGTTTTTGGAGCCCAAGAAAATAAAATCTGTCACTGTTTCCACTTTTTCCCATCTATTTGCCATGAAGTGATGGGACCAGATGTCATGATCTTCGTTTTTTGAATGTTGAGGTTTTTGTGTTTTGGGTGTTTTTTTTTTTTGAATGTTGAGTTTTAAGCCAGCTTTCTCACTCTTCTCTTTCACCTTCATTAAGAAGTTCTTTAGTTCCTCTTAGCTTTCTGCCATTAAAGTGTTATCACCTGCATATTTGAGTTTGTTGATATTTCTCCCAGCCATCTATATTCCAGCTTGTGATTCATTCAACCTGGCATTTTTCATGATGTTCTCTGTATATAAGTTAAATAAGTAGGATGACAATATACAGCCTTGATGTACTCCTTTCCCAGTTTTGAACCGGTCTGTTATTCCATGTCCGGTACTAACTTTGCTCCTTGACCTGCATACAGGTACCTCAGGAGGCAGGTAAGGTGGTCCAGTATTCCCATCTCTTTAAGAATTTCCCACAGTTTGTTGTGATCCATACAGTCAAAGCTTTAGCATAGTCAATAAAGCAAAAGTAGATGTGTTTGTTTTTTTTTTTTTTTTTTCTGAAATTCCCTTGCTTTTTCTGTGATCCAGTTGATGTTTGATCTCTGGTTCCTCTGCCTTTTCTAAATCCAGCTTGTACGTTTAAAAGTTTTCAGTTCACGTACTGCTAAAGCCTAGCTTGAAGGATTTTGAGCATAATCTTGCTAGCATGTGAAATGAGTGCAATCATATGGTAGTTTGAACATTCTTTGGCATTGCCTTTCTTTGGGATTGGAATTAAAACTGACCTTTTCCAGTCCGAAGGCAACTGTTGAGTTTTCCAGATTTGCTGGTATATTTTTGAGTACAGCACTTTAAAAGTATCATCTTTAGGATTTGAAATAGCTCAGAAGGGATCCCATCACCTCCACTAACTCCTAAGTTGTACTAAAGTTTACCATATAAATGACTCATGAGACTTTAGTTCAGAATTATACTAAGTTAATTTTAATGAGATATTTAAATGTTACTCTCTATAATTCTATTCTTTCTTCCTGGGTTTGTTATTATGATAAACATTTTACATTTATATATGTTAATATCCCCTAGAGAAGGAAATGGCAACCCACTCCAGTACTTTTGCCTGGAGAATTCCATGGACAGAGGAACCTGGCAAGTTACAGTCCATGGGATCACAAAGAGTCAGACATGACTGAATAACTAACACACAAACACATATGTTACAACAGCAGTAATATACTACCTTAATGATTACTTTATGTAATTATATGTCTCATATAAAAGCTTAGAGAAGAAAAGAGAGCAAGTATACACTTAAAGAGTTTATATATAGCTTTGCTCCCACCTGCCTCCTGCGATTATTGTCCAATATATCATATTTCTATATCTTATAGGTCCAACGATAAAGTTATATGCATATTGTTTTATACAATTGTTCTTTTAGATCAATTAAAAGAAACAAGGAGAAGAAATATGCACTTAAACTGTCTTTTATAATTACATAATTATGTTTAGTTTTATTTTTTCATATCAAATTACTGCCTGAGTTCACTTTTTTTTCACCCTGAAGAAATCTCTTGTAAGTCAGATCTGCTATCAACAAATTCTCTCAGTTATTTTTCATGTGGAGATATCTTTATTTCACTTTCACTTTTGAAAGACAGTTTTCCTATGTCAGTGATATTTGGTTGACAGCTTTGACTTTGAGTATATCATCTTATTGGCTTTTGGACTTCATTGTCTCTGATAGAAAGTCCACAGTTCATCTTATTCATGGTTCCTTGTACAGGATGTGTCATTTTTTTCTTTCAGATATTTTTCTCCATCTTTGATTTTAAATGTTTTTACTACGATGTGTGTTGGTATAGATCTCTTTGAATTTATTCCCTTTTGAGTTTGTTGACTTTCTTGAATTTGTGATTAATGGTTTTTCATCATATTTGAGTAGTTTTAACTGTTATTTGTTTAAACATTTTTTCTTTTTTAATTTCTCTTATCATTTTAATACTCTCATTACACATGTTAATATATTTAAAAGTACTTTACAGTTCTCTGAGACTATTACTCCTCATTGATTTTTCTCTTTGTTCTTCAGAATATGTAATGTCTACCTACTTTCAGTTCCCTGTTTCTATATTCTGCCAGCTCAAATCTACTCTTGAGACTTTCCAGTGTAACTTTCATTTCAGTTTTTGCACTTTTAAACTCAAAAACCTTTGAATTTTCATAATTTAGAATTCCCTTTTGGAATTTCTGTAATTTCATCAGTTTCATTTGTTAATAAGCTATTATCATCATAGTTTTAGTTTACTCAGTCGTGTCCGACTCTTTGCAACTCCATGGACTGTAGCCCACCAAGCTCCTCCATCCATGAGATTTTCCAGGCAAGAGTACTGGAGTGGGTTACCATTTCCTTCTCCAGAGGATCTTCCCAACCTGGGGATCGAACCCAGGGGCTCCCACATTGTAGGCAGACGCTTTGCCATCTGAGCCACCAGGGAAGTCATCCCTTATTTCTTTAAGCGTTATTTCCTTTAGTTCTTTGAACATATTCATATTGTGTATGTGTGTGTGTGTGTATATATATGTATATATATGTGAGAGTTGGACTGTGAAGAAGGCTGAGCACCGAAGAATTGATGCTTCTGAACTGTGGTGTTGGAGAAGACTCTTGAGAGTCCCTTGGACTGCAAGGAAATCCAACCAGTCCATTCTGAAGGAGATCAGCCCTGGGATTTCTTTGGAAGGAATGATGCTAAAGCTGAAACTCCAGTGCTTTGGCCACCTCATGCAAAGAGTTGACTCATTGGAAGAGACTCTGATGCTGGGAGGGACTGGGGGCAAGAGGAGAAGGGGATGACAGAGGATGAGATGGCTGGATAGCATCACTGACTCGATGGACGTGAGTCTGGGTAAACTCTGGGAGTTGGTGATGGACAGGGAGGCCTGGTGTGCTCCAATTCATGGGTCGCAAAGAGTTGGACACGACTGAGCGACTGATCGGATCTGATCTGATCTGATATATAAAAGTTATTTGAAGTCTCTGTTAAGCCTACCATCTGAAACTTATCAATGGCAGTTTCTAGTATCTGTTTTCTTTCTTATGTAAAAGTTTTCACATAACTGTTTCTTTATCTATTTAGTACTTTTTTTGTAGTTGAAAAATGTAAATTTTAGAAAATGTATTGTAGAAACTTTGGATTTTGATCCCTACCTTTGGAATTTTGTTTTTATTGTTGCTTTGCTTCTTTATTTGTTTAGTGACTCTAGTGGACCATTTTAGTGAAGACCATCTGCCCTCCAGCTTCCCAGGTGGCTCAGACAGTAAAGAATCTGCCTGCAATGTAGGATTTGCAAATTCAATCCCTGAGTCAGGAAAGATGCCCTGGAGAAGGGACTGGCTACCCACTCCAGTATTCTTGCCTGAAGGATTCCATGGACAGAGGAGCCTGGCAGGCTACAGTCCATGGGGTCACAAAGAGTCAGACATGACTGAGTGACTAACACTTTCACTTCACATTTCCCCTCCAGTGCCCAGTCTCTGAGATCACTCTGCAGGTGGTGCAGCCCTGGCACACATACATTCTCTTTGGGATCATAGTGTCTTAGCAGGATCCCCTTTGTCTCTCCCAAGTTTTTCTGTTGAGCCGCCTTTGTTGATATCACACCCAGCTGTTAACCTCCATTAATGCCAGCTGGTCATTTTACTGTTTTCAACAATGCCACAGAGCATAAATTACCCCAGCATCTGATCCAATTCAGTTCAACCCTCTTGTGAAAGTAGTAATTGACTTACACCTTAAAGCTTACTTCAACCCAAGAGAAATCTTAGATTCTTTCCCTGGCTCTCCCTGGTAAATTCCTGCTTCATCTACAATTTAGCTTACAGTTCTCCTAGAACTGCCAGCTTCCCCTTAATTGCTTATCACCAAAATCTCCCTACTTTTTGAAGATGCTCTTAGGCTTGAACTTCCGCACCTACTGTTACAAATGCACTTTTTGCAGGGGAGAATCTTTAAGGTTTGTATTGAGGCCTGGCTCTCCCCTTGGCAACAACTCCACATCACTGCTCTGTAGCAGTGAAAGGAAAAAAATAGCCTGCTTTCAGAGTGACACCCCAGCTTCAGAAGGAAGGCACTAAGTGGAATTGGTAGTCACTAGTCTTCACAGATTGCATTTCCTGGCATAGAGCCTTTGCCATACCAGCAAGCTGTGCTGAGGGTGACTGGTGCCCCGATGTTCTCAGTCTGCCAGTGCTGTAGTCGACTTTCTGCCCTGTGGGTGGGAGCTGGATAGAGGAAGAAACCCTCATGCTTCTCAGCTGTTATTCCTTGATCTAGTGCTTCTGCAATACAGATTTGGGGAGAATTAAACATTCTGATGACCTAAGTCTCCTACAGGAAAACCATAGTTCTAGATTACAAGCTGAGGAGAAAGGATGTCTTACCTATGTTCTTGGGTATATGTCTCCTGGGTAGAGTTTCCATCAGTCCAGCCCAGGGTGGCAATGAGATTCTTGGTTCAAATACTACAGACTCTTTCAGTTCTTAAGAAGTTTTACTACATTTTCTAAATATACATATGTGTGTGTTAAATAAACATGTATGTTTACTGTATTAGATATTAAGTTGCTTCAGCTGTGTCTGACTCTTTGTGACCCTATGGACAATAACTCACCAGGCTTCTCTGTCCATGGGATTTTCCAGGCATGAATACTGGAGTGAGTCACCATGCCCTCCTCCAGGGAATCTTCCTGATCCAGGCATCAAACCTGAGTCTCTAAAATCTCCTGCACTGGCAAGAGGGTTCTTTACCACCAGTGCCACCTGGGAAGACCAATTTACTGTATACCCTGAGACAATTATTGCAGATTTTATATGATTGCTATTTTGTTTTTAGCAGTTTTTGAAAATATGGTTGTTATGCTAAAGAGATAGTCCACAGAACTCATTGCTCTTTCATTCTTAAAGTCATTCTACACTTTACTTTTCAATAAAACACTTTAGCAATGTACAAAATAATCTTAATGCTGCACATTTTGGAAGAAAGAAAGCAACTAGCTACTTTGCAATCTGCCTTACTCATTACAGCAGGTAATAATGTTTTTGTTACGCTTTCTGTAAATAAAGGAAGAGATATGTTCTTACTGGTTTCTCAAGTTTTGTGCATTTCAACTTGACCTGGAATATCTATGGGAGCCGTATAGGGACAGTAGTAACACAGATTACTTCAGAAGGTCATTTTCAGGACAGACACTTTACTTTTCCTATAAACATTTCTTTAGTAGTATTTCTAGGCAAAGCTCTTCAGTGTGTGTGTCCGTATTCTGTCCCATCTTGCAATTTCATGTTTACTTCAGTCCAATGGTAAAGATCAGTGCTTTATACAATCCAAAAAGTCTAAATTACTAGAACAGACTGCAGGAATTCAATTTTCAAAAGCTGGGCTGACATAAAATTTTGTTTTCATCTTTATCTGAATGAGTTTCCTGCCCTGTATTTTCAGCTGAATTAGAGAAAAATTATTTGTTCATGACAAGCAATGACTTTTGAGCAGGTGTATTAAGCATTAGATTTCACCAAAGCCAGATTTTAACATAATTTTTGCAAAGCGTTAAGCAAAAGCTTTTAGAAAAACTAGCTAAGAATACTCAAATTAGTATTTTATCAACCAAGGGTGATTTTGTTCCCTGGCTTTCTAGTTCTGTGGGCACATTTGTTGATGTCTAAAAGCCACCTGATGCAAAGAGCCGACTCATTAGAAAAGAGCCGTATGCTGGGAAAGATTGAAGGCAGGAGGAAAAGGGGACAACAGAAGATGAGATGATTGGATGGCATCACCAACTCGATCAACATGAGTTTGAGCAAATTCTGGGAAATAGTGAAAGACAGGGAAGCCTGGCATGCTTCAGTCCATGGGTTGCAGAGTCATACATGACTGAGCGACCTAACAACAAAGAATCCTCTTGCTTTCACAGTGATAGGCAAGTGCTACTGGTATCTAGTGAGTACAGAGACAAAGGACGGTGCTAAATAGTGTACAATAATGAGGAGAGTCTCCATAGCAATAAAATAATAATCCAGCCCACAATGCCAATAAAGCACAGCTTAAAAACACTTGACTTAGAGGAAATCGACAGTTACATAATACGACACTAAATTTGTTCTCTAATGTGGACAACTGCTGAGTCACTTCAGTCGTGTCCGACTCTCTGAGACCCCATAGACGGCAGCCCACCAGGCTCCCCCGTCCCTAGGATTCTCCAGGCAAGAACACTGGAGTGGGTTGCCATTTCCTTCTCCAATGCATGAAAGTGAAAAGTGAAAGTGAAGTCGCTCAGTCGTGTCCGATCCTCAGCGACCCCATGGACTGTAGCCTACCAGGCTCCTCCATCCATGGGATTTTCCAGGCAAGAGTACTGGAGTGGGGTGCCATTGCCTTCTCTGATGTGGACAACTACTAATTCTCAATTTCTACAACTTTGATATATCTTAGAGATGTAGACAGTCTAGTTCACTAATTTGTTGAACTAATTGGTTTCAATAACAGTCCCTTGGATACTTTTCCTTACCTTTCTCCAGGAGATGATACAAATTAAGAACCTCACTGTAATCTAACAAATCGTACCAATGACTTTCCCTGTGCACCCATGTGTGCATGCTTAGACGTGTCCGACTCTTTGTGACCCTATGGACTGTAGCCCACCTGGTTCCTCTGTCCATAGAGTTTCCCAGGCAAGAATACTGAAGTGGGTTGTATTTCCTACTCCAAGGGATCTTCCTTACCCAGGAATTGAACTCACATCTCTTGCATCTCCTGCATTTTCAGGTGGATTCTTTGCAACTGCACCATCTGGGAAGTTCTTCAGTTCACTTCAGTTCAGTCGCTCAGTCGTGTCTGACTCTTTGCGACCCCAGGAATCGCAGCATGCCAGGCCTCCCTGTCCATCACCAACTCCCGGAGTTCACTCAGACTAACGTCCATCGAGTCAGTGATGCCATCCAGCCATCTCAACCTCTGTCGTCCCCTTCTCCTCCTGCCCCCAATCCCTCCCAGCATCAGAGTCTTTTCCAATGATCAACTCTTCGCATGAGGTGGCCAAAGTACTGGAGTTTCAGCTTTAGCATCATTCCTTCCAAAGAACACCCAGGACTGATCTCCTTTAGGATAGACTGGTTGGATCTCCTTGCAGTCCAAGGGACTCTCAAGAGTCTTCTCCAACACCACAGTTCAAAAGCATCAATTCTTCATCGCTCAGCCTTCTTCACAGTCCAACTCTCACATCCATACATGACCACAGGAAAAACCATAGCCTTGACTAGATGAACCTTTGTTGGCAAATTAATGTCTCTGCTCTTCAATACGCTATCTGGGTTGGTCATAACTTTTCTTCCAAGAAGTAAGCGTCTTTTAATTTCATGGCTGCAGTCACCATCTGCAGTGATTTTGGAGCCCCCAAAAATTTAAGTCTGACACTGTTCCCACTGTTTCCCCATCTTTTTCCCTTGAAGTGATGGGACCAGATGCCATGATCTTTGTTTTCTGAATGTTGAGCTTTAAGCCAACTTTTTCACTCTCCACTTTTACTTTCATCAAGAGGCTTTTTAGTTCCTCTTCACTTTCTGCCATAAGGGTGGTGTCATCTGCATATCTGAGGTTATTGATATTTCTCCAAGCAATCTTGATTCCAGCTTGTGCTTCTTCCAGTCCAGCATTTCTCATGATGTACTCTGCATATAAGTTAAATAAGCAGGGTGACAATATACAGCCTTGATGTACTCCTTTTCCTATTTGGAACCAGTCTGTTGTTCCATGTCCATTTCGAACTGTTGCTTCCTGACCTGCGTATAGGTTTCTCAAGAGTCAGGTCAGGTGGTCTGGTATTCCCATCTCTTTCAGAATTTTCCACAGTTTATTGTGGGAAGCTCTAGAGAAATAATAATTGTCAACTATTTATGTTAGCAAATACTTAGCAGGAAAATGCAAATGTAAAACACTTCTAAACAAAAGCAACAATACTATCAAAAGCCAAAGTTTCATACTTGATTTCCTCATTTTTTCTCTATCCAAATTTCCAATAAAGATCTTAACTTTTTCCTCTGTCATAACCAGCTTCAGAGATGTCCCTCAATGATTTTTATTTTCTGGTATTCATACCTCCTTTTACTTTTCTCACATTGAATAGGGTGCCCTCTGAGACCCCTAGGATTGCAGAAATGATGGTATATGATTTCCACAGCTAGGTGCACCTGGCTCTCTTAGATCATTTTCTCTGGGATAAACTAACTACACTGTCATGATGACACTAAAGTAACCTTCTAGTGAGGTCTAAAAGGTAAGGAACTGAGGCCTTCTGCCAACAATCAGGATGAAACTAAAATGTATGTGGATGAGCCACTGTGGTTAAAAAATTATCTGGCTTTATTCAAGCCCTCAGATTGACTACACTTTTGGTCAGCATCATGATTGAAACCTCTTGAGAGATCCTCAGCCAAAACCACTCAGCTAAAGTGATTCTAGACGTGTGTGACCTGTGTGAGATAACAGAAGAATGTGAGATAATAAGTTTGAAGTTGCTGAAGTTTTGGAGCAATTTGTTATGCAGTAATAGATGACTAATCTAACACCTTTTAACATCTCTTAAAGCAATGTATTTTTCTCCATCCTTCCTGCCAATGTGGTATAGACCATAATCTTATGCACTCAAATAAACCTGTAGAGATAATCAGTGTTACTGATTAAACTGCCATCCATCTTGGACCTCAGCAATTCCCCCAAGTGGCAGTGTCCCTATGCAGTAAATGTTTTTCAGCAAATTTACCTGGGCTCCAGAATATTACATCCCTTGTTACACATACATACCCACCCTGGCCCCCACAAACACACAACCAAGGTCATTTTTCTTTAAGATAAGAAAGGATCCATTTGCAAAAAGCTAAGCTGTGTTCAGTAGTCTCTACATTGTGTCAAGAGTCACTATTGTTCTGTGAGACCTTGATGTTCCAGAAGGAGAAAATATTCAGTTTCCAATTCCTTTATATTCTGTTCCTCTTGTCCTATCTTGTAAACTTGTCAGTAAGAAATGTTTTAGACCATCATTTTTGTCCACTTCTCCCTATTTTTAATGCCTGAATTACACAAGAGATGAAGTTCATGTCAGTGAAAACAGGTATGAGTAAAGGTGATCACCTCTACTTTCAACAGCATATTGGCCCTAAATATAATGCTGTGAGTTAAAATTAGTATTATCGAGCCCCTATCACCAGCAACAGTGAACCCTCTTTTCTTCCTAAACAACAAAATACCCTTAACTAAGCACTTTTATCACTATGCTGCAGTCTTATGCTTGCTTATATATCTTTCCACTTTAAAGTCCCTGGGTCCCTGTTAACTTCTGTATTCACATTGCCTAACTCAGTTTTTGGCACTCACTAGATGATAAGTACTTGTATTATTGTGTGAATAAGTAAATGAATGAATGAATCATATAGATAAAAACAGTATGACTGATGGTGTTAAAATTTTACTATTCTCTAATTTTTCCTTTTTCAAAAATCTCAGATTCTAATGTAGTGACTGACAAATAAGCATGTGATTTGTGTTGAAATAAGTTGTTGCTCAGTGTTCTGTTTATTGATATTTACATACATCCAAATTTTTTGGTGATACTTACTGTCTTCAACCAGAATCATATTGTAGCTTCCACTGCTCAGAAAAAAATGAAATTAGAGCACAGTTTCAATAGAACTAACCCCATCTGTATACTGTGTGGAAATATAGCATCATTCTGGACTGGAAAAATAATTTTTTAAAGCTTTTCATAAAATAAATAGTAAAAGAGTTTTCTCAAGGATCAAACTGCTCTTATAAGGATAAAAAATATATAGATGTTAGAGCATCTCCAACTTAAAGTAACTCTCTATCTACTAGTTTTAGTTGCTCAGTCATGTCCAACTATTTGTGACCCCATAGACTGTAGCCCTCCAGGCTCCTCTGTCCCTGGAATGCTCCAGGCAAGAAAACTGAAGTGGATAGTCATTCCCTTCTCCAGGGAATCTTCTCGACCCAGGAATCGAACCCATGTCTCCTTCATGGCAGGCAGATTCTTTACCATCTGAGCCACCAGGAATATGAGTACCCTTATGTATGACTTGAAACTCTAGTATTGCAAGATTCGCCTGTTTGGGACTTTATTTCATGCTCCTGGCAAGGAGCAGAATCATATACTACTCTAGAGTCTTTTATTTAAATTGAAATAAAATTGATCACATTATGTTATTCTGTTGTAGTTTCAGATATACAGCATAATAATTTGATCTTTATACAAATTAATTACCATCCTAAGTCTGGTTATGATCCTTCACCAAATAACTGACGACCTTCACCCATTGCATGTGCCGCCCAAATCCCCTTCCTTTCTGATAACTACCAATCTGTTCTCTGTAAGTTTTGTTTTGTTTTACTTTGTTTGTTCATTTGTTTTATTTCATACTCCACATGTAAGTGAAATCATACAGTATTTGCCTTTCTCTGTCTGACTTATTTTATGAAGCATAATGCCCTCAAGGCATTATCTATGTTTTTGGATAAATGTTATTTTTTTTTTAATAACTAAGAGATTTGCCATTGTGGGCTTTCCTGGTAGCTCAGCTGGTAAAGAATCTTCCTACAATGCAGGAGACCCTGATTCAATTCCTGGGTTGGAAAGATCCCTTGGAGGAGGGCATGGCAACCCACTCCATTATTCTTGCCTGGAGAATCCCCATAGACAGAGGAGCCTGGCGGGCTACAGTCGATGGGGTCGCAAAGTACCGGACATGACTGAGCGACTAAGCACAGCACAGCACAGCACAGCAGTTTTCCATTATTTGTGTGTGTGTGTGTGTGTGTGTGTGTGTATATATATATATATATATATATATATATATATATATATGTGAGTGTGTGTGTGTGTGTGTGTGTGTATCACATCTGCTTTATTCATTCATCCATCAATGGATATTTAAGTTGTCCCCATATCTTGGCTATGGTAAATGATGCAACAGTGAACATAGTGCACTTATATATTTTTTTAATTTGTGTTTTCATTTTCTCCATATAAATGCCTGTAATTGGAATAGCTGGATCATATGGTAGTTTTGCATTTTTATTTTTTGAGGAAACATCACACTGTTTTCCATGATGGCTGCACCAATTTACTTTCCAACCAACAGTGTAGAAATGTTCCCTTTTTTCTACATCCTTGCCAACGGTTGTCATTTCTTGTCTTTTTGATTGCATAATCATTCTAACAGGTGTGAGTGATATGTTATTGTGGTTTTGATTTTCATTTCCCTAATAGAGATGTTGAACATCTTTTTGTGTGCCTGTTGGTCATTTATATATCTTCTTTGGAAAAAATATCTATGTAGATCCTCTGCCCATTTTTTTAACCAGATTGTGACTTTTTTTTTTTGACTGTTGAATTTTTCAAATTCTTTGTATATTTGGGATATTATCCCTTGTCAAATGTACAATTTGCAAATAATTTCTCTCATTCAGTAGGCTGTATTTTAATTTTGTTGACGAATTCCTTTGCTGTGAATAAGTGTTTTAGTTTGATACAGTGTTCTTGTTTATTTTTTCCTTTGCTGCTTTTGCACTGGGACATCACACCCAAAAATTTCATGTCAAAACCACTATCAAGGAAATTACAAGTTCTATTTTTTTTTAATATGTCTGTGTATTTTTAGGAGTGTTATGGTTTCAGGTCTTACATTTAAGTCTTTATTCCATTTAGAGTTAACTTTTATATATAGTATAACATAGTCGTCTAGTTTCATTCTTTTGCATGAGTCTGTCCAGTTTTTCCAATACCATTTATTAAAGAGACTCTCCTTTCTCCATAGGATAATGTTAGCTATCAGTTGCAAATTAACTGACTGTATAATGTGTAGGTTTATTTTGATTCTCTATTCTGTTCTACTGGTCTGTGTCTTTATGTCAATACCATATTCTTTTGATTACTATAGCTTTGTAGTATAGCTTAAAATCAGGGCATATTATATCTCCAGCTTTGTTCTTCTTTCTTAAGATTGCTTTGGTTATTGTGGATCTTTGGAGTTCCATACACCTTTTAGAATTATTCATCCTAATTCTGTGAAAAATATTATTGAACTTTTTATAGGGATTGCATTTCCAGGCTCTTATGTGTCAAGTTCTCAAAACAGAGTGTTCATATATTTTTAAAAATTCAACTAGCAACTTTTAGAAGTAACTTATCTGTGAACTTTTCTGAGCAAATGATTCTGTTCTTCCTATATTCTAAGATTACAGGTTACCATGCTTACAGTTAAAATTACTGAGTTATCAATTAACTTTCCATTGTCAATTCAATAAAGAGTTAATGGACTAATATTCCATTTGCATCTCATATTAAATTGATTCCATTTCCTTCCTTATTGGAGTCCTTTTTAAAAATCTGAATGTATAGCCATATACCCACAATGCACTTCAGGAAAAGAAAACTGGAGTTAATTTTGCTGTGAATATATCTTATTCTTGTGGGGGTGGGAGGATAGGATGTCTGTGTTGCTACTTAGGGAAAAAACTGCTTAAGTAGCCCTGTGCTTTAGGATACTGAGTACATATTTGTATGAATGAATGCTATGAATGAATGAACATTAAAGTGTTTGGCTTTTCTCTTAGATGTTCTACTTCTTGGCCTCATGGTTGTTTGCTATGATTATTTCCCTTTTAAAAATAAAGAATGGTAATTGGATCATCAGAAAATATGAATTACCTTTTAGAATTTAACCCCCTAAATTATCCTACACATTAGATATAAGGAAAAAGGTGTACATCTGGGTTTTAGTTTCTTCATTCACATAGTCATTGTGGAGGGGAGAACTTTGTTATTAGATTAAATGAGTCTGTCTCCCCTGACCATGTTACTGTATTCCCGAGCTTCAGTTATTTCATTTATTAAATGGAAATAATTATACCCAATTTAAAGAGTTTGTGTGATAAATATAATTAAATAATGTATTCAGGTAAACAGTATGGTATTCAGTAACTAATATTTGTTATTGTTAACTTTATATTTAAATAATTTTTCTTAAAAACAGATTAGTTCTAGATAATTAACTTTCTTATAATCTCTGTAGTTCTTTGATAAAAAATGAAGCTTTTCAAAATGTTTCTCCTTCTCTAAAGAGACTACCTCAATTACAATAGATTTATGGATTTGCCAGTGTGTAAGCTTGCATGGTGCACCTTGGCTTTGCTGATTAGCTCCATTCTGGGTTAGTGTCTTTTCTTCTGACCAGGGAAATTAGTGAAATGGATTTGGTGCCTGCTGAGTGGTAGTTCATCCTGTGCCCATCAATATTGTGTTAGGGACTTTGTGAATATTTTCCATAAAGAGTGCTTTCAGCTGGTAATTCAGCCAATAGTCCTTTCCACTCGGATAGTTTGTTTGTGATTTAAATTACCCCCATCCAAATGCTGATTTCAGATACTATGCTCATCTCCTAGACCAACATCATTGTTTAGTCCAGTCTCTCAACAAAGTAAAAGAGAAACTCTGTAAAATTTTTCTCTTCTCACTTTCTGTATCCATCTCTGATCACTGAGGTATTAAGTTTGAGAATTACATGTCTTTTCCTTGAAGAAATCTTTTTTAAAAAATCTGCCAAACCTGTAATATTCAAATATGTAGCACAATTTCATTTACATGAATTTAATTATCCTTACCAGGCTAAATAACTCCTGATTGCTTTAAAATATAAAAAAGTACAAAATTGTGCCATTTGCAGAGATGTGGATGGACCTAGAGACTGTTATAGAGTGAAGCAAGTCAGAAAGAGAAAAACACATATTGCATATTAACACATATATGTGGAATCTAGGAAAAAATGGTACAGATGGATGCAAACTAGAAATAGAGATACCTTAAAACAACAACTTATGAACACCAAAGGGGGATGAGTAAAGTAACTATACTTAAAGAATTTTAAAAAATGATACATAAATTTTTAAAAATGTAATAAGAGTATGGTTATTGAAGCCACAAAGTTCTGGGATTCAAATTAGTTATCTAATACAGAAAATGTTGGGCTACCCAGGTGGCACTAGTGGTAAAGAATCCACCTACCAAAGCAGGAGACATATGCGACGCAGGTTTGATCTCTGGGTCGGCAAGATCTCCTAGAGCATGACAACCCATTCCAGTATTCTTGCCTGGAGAATCCCATGGACAGAGGGCTTGGCAGGCTATAGTCCATAGGGTCGCACAGTGTTAGACACGACTGAAGCAACTTAGCATGCACTCACAGAAAATGTATACACCCGCATAAATACACACACAAAAAATGTATTTAGAATCTCTATTAATTTCTAGCAATCTGAGGACTGACCAGTGAGAGTTTAAGTTATCAATCAAAACCATCCAAGATATCTACCTCATATATTTTACTTTAATATGAAGTAAAGAAATAAATATGAAACACACTTTTCTGTTTTCAATAGTACTCCAGAAAATGGTGACATCAATTTAAAGTGCAAAGAATGTTTCTGCCACATTCCATGCACAGATTGGTAGTCAAATGGCCAACAAACAATTCGGATCTAAAATGAATAGAATTCAGACCTAAACTCTGGGGAGTTTAGGTATTCTTTTAGTGTCCCCCCGCCCTTGGCAATTGGCAATTGATTTACCTCAAGATAGATAACTGGAGTTTGTACCTAGATTTGATAGTCATTTTTTCTTCTCTCTTTCTCTCTCTTTTTTTTTTTAATTTTTGTGGAATAAAACTCAGATAATGTAGTAAGTAAGGCAGCCAAGGGAGGGTAGATATTCAGAAATGGAGGTTTATAGTTTTGAGTAAAGACTGATCAGAATAGAAAAGTGAATTTACAGAGTGACTAACCAAAGCCATAAAGGAGAAGGTAAATCCATATTCAGAAGAACCTTCTAAAAGGCAAAACAGGATATTGTTCATAAAGGATTCAATTACAAGTTATTCCTACATTGTATCAAAGGTCTAAAGGGCAAAGAGATGCCAAGGGAGTTCCAGATTCAGCAAAGCCAGAGAGTAGGCAGCAGGAACTGAGTCCTTCAATGACAAAAGGAGAATAATAATGGCCACATTGTAAGGCTTTCATTAATAGAAAAATTATAAGACTACACGATCATATCCCTGCATAATGCAGTAGCATCCTAATATCTGTAAGCATGTAATGACCAAGAAATATATGTAGGCCTCTGCGGCACTCCACTCCAGTATTCTTGCCTGGAAAATCCCATGGACAGAGGAGCCTGGTAGGCTGCCGTCTATGGGGTTGCACAGAGTCAGACACAACTGAAGCGACTTAGCAGTAGCAGCAGCTCCTGGGTAAAATGAACTAAAGATGGGTACTAAGGACTGATATTGAAGCTGAAACTCCAATACTTTGGCCACCTGTTGTGAAGAACTGACTCATTTGAAAAGACCTTGATGCTGGGAAAGATTGAAGGCAGGAGAAGGCATCAACAGAGGATGAGATGGTTGGATGGCATCACTGACTCAATGGACATGAGTTTGGGTAAACTCTGGAGGCCTGGCGTGCTGCAGTCCATGGGGACACAAAGAGTCGGACACAACTGAGTGACTGAACTCAACTGAACTGAGGAATAAAGATGTCTTTTCTTATTATAAGCTTCATTCAGTGAGGATGATGAACTTGAGAGAAAGGAACAAATGAGTTTCAATTTTTATCCCCTTTTTTTATCCCTTATTTTGATTCTTTCTTCTCTGCCCAAGGTTTCCAAGGGAATCCGTCTTAGTCACTGAACTGGGGCACTGTATTGATTCTTTGGAGATGACTCAATCCCCTATTTATTTATTTATTAGTTGTGGAATCACTGATTCCCCTCCTGGCTCCTGAAAACTCAGATGGTATTTTTTGAAGGAATGATTGTTGAAAACCTAAGTGTGGATTTAACAACAATAAGAAAAACTATTATCAGATTTTTTAAAAAATCAGATTTTTTGTAGAGAGTCAAAAAATACATAATTGTAGGGATTCCATATTTCTATCTCTTTAAATTCCCAAACATCTCATCACAGAACACTTTGCTTGGTTCCATTTACAGTTTCTAGCTTTTAGTTACTTCTCATCATTTCAACTTCATGTGAGATAGTCTGCTAAATGATGATACTTGCTGTGTTAGCCTGAAGTAAATTTCACTGGTACCAGAACTGGACGGGGAGAAGGCAATGGCAACCCACTCCAGTACTCTTGCCTGGAAAATCCCATGGACGGAGGAGCCTGGTGGGCTGCAGTCCATGGGGTCGAGAAGAGTCGGACACGACTGAGCGACTTCACTCTAACTTTTCACTTTCCTGCATTGGAGAAGGAAATGGCAACCCACTCCAGAGTTCTTGCCTGGAGAATCCCAGGGATGGGGGAGCCTCGTGGGCTGCTGTCTATGGGGTCACACAGAGTCAGACACGACTGAAGTGACTTAGCAGCAGCAGCAGCAGCAGAACTGGATGGCTGCTGGACTCCTTCATTTCTACCAGTACCTACATTAGCAAATGATGCCTGAGAATTGAATCACAGGATTGCTCAGCTGACATTCATGAGTCCACATTTCCAAATTCATGGGGAAAAAATTTGAGCATTCTGCAGAACAGCATCCTGGATAAAAATCCTGAGCACCTGACAAATCTACTTTTTAGCTTGTGATATTAACACCCTGCCACTAATCTCTCAGATTCCCCATGGTGATGAATATTTTCTCTCGCATGCCACCAAAGAATTGGCATGCTCCTCCAGATCCCTTTAATAATTTCTTTTAATATGTAACACTTCCAGCCCCAAAGCTAGATAACAAGTAATTTCTAACAGAAATCCTAGTCTTCCAAATCAAGTCCTTTACCATATTTCTTAATGAAAACTTGTTAGTGTGAATTCATAGTTTTCACTATAGAGAAAACAAAAATGTTCAAAGCTTTCCTCTTCTTAATCATCCCAATAAAAATTTAGCTGTTCCAGTGTGTTCTACTAGGCTGCTTCTTTTTCTTTTTCCCTGCAGATTTGTTCTCATATAATCAGGAAGAATCTTGAAGGTAAAATTTGGCCCTCAATGTTCTTAGAAGAAAACGCCTACCCAAAATTTTTGCACAAGGGTTGATGATTTCCAAACAAGGGATTTTTTTCTATTATACATATTTAAAATACTCCTTCTTTTATTATTTTGTTTGTCCATTTATTTTGGTTTTGTGTGCAGCTGGGTTTTTAATTTTTTTTAATGTTTGTCATTTTGAGGATTACAGGGGGAAAAATAGCTAATAGTTTCAAAGAGCTTATCTTCTAGCAGTTCTGAAAAGATGTATGCAGAAATGAGAGTATCTGTGTGGAAATTTAAAAGAGATACATTTGAGCTGAACCTATTAATTCCTTAAGTTGTCACAGGGAAAAAAAATCTGTCAAATTATTTTTGACATTCTTTACAGTTTACATTTATAATTAGTGCTGCTATATTCAGGTTGCTGAATTAGGTCCATTTCGGAGTATTTTATTCTTACAGAACATGAGTGATTACAGTGGAAACCAGCTAGGAAGAAGGATTATAATTGGATAAAAAATTTAAAAGAGTGAATTAATTATTGGGAACTATAATTAATCAGGGTTATTCTTCTCAAGGTTAGCACTTTAAAATGTATTTTACAGGTAATATAAAAATGCCTTACTTAGTTAAAACCTTTCATAATGACGATAATACGCCTTATCACAAAGGCGAGGAGAAATCCCTTTTACATGAAATCCCTGTTTTGTTTAATTTTGTTAACTTTGCTCTATCATCAATCCAGTGGTCAGCCAGCAGAACAGAAGGCAGGATAATTGGGTTTGGAGTATTACCACCCGCTTATGGAAATTTGGAGAGCAGCAGTCACAAGTAACACTGGTTTCAGTGCTGTTACACCAATTCCTAATGGACATCTGTCCACTTTCTCAAAGCCTTCCCCTAATATTTTAGCCACCTATCAGCTTGTGTTCAAGAGAGACCCTTTAGTGGAGTGCCCAGGTTGTTTTAAATAGACTTACATTTTAGAATCTGGAGTCTCTTTTTTAAATTATGATTTTATATTACAGAGAATTGCAAATATGCAAAAAAGTAGATAGACTATATATGTTTAGGAGCAGGGGATATCTTGGAAGTCTTTCTCAATTTCCTCTCCCTCTCAATTTTGCTGTGAAACTAAAACTGTTCTAAAAAGAAAATGAAGTCTTAGGAAAAAAATAGACTATTATACTGAATCCACCTATACTCATCCATCCAAAACCATACACCTATGGGCAATTCCAACCCCTCTACTTCTCCATCCATGTTCTTTCTTTTTTTTAATAAATTTATTTTTAATTGAAGGATAATTGCTTTACAATATTGTGTTGGTGTCCACCATACATCAACATGAATCAGCAATAGGTATACATATGCCCCCTCCCTCTTGAACCTCCTCCCAACTCACACCCCATCTCATACATCTAGTTTGTCACAGAGCCCCATTTGAGTTCCCTGAGTCATACATATTCGTTTTCCAATTAATATGTGTGATAACAGACATAGTCTAATTTAAACTTTAATCATTTCAATATGTAAACCTAAGACATAAACCCCCTTTTTGTTAGCATAACCATACACATACACCTTTCATAAGTAAAACCTAACCTAGACAGCATATTCAAAAGCAGAGACATTACTTTGCCAACAAAGGTCCGTCTAGTCAAGGCTATGGTTTTTCCTGTGGTCATGTATGGATGTCAGAGTTGGACTGTGAAGAAGGCTGAGCGCCGAAGAATTGATGCTTTTGAACTGTGGTGTTGGAGAAGACTCTTGAGAGTCTCTTGGACTGCAAGGAGATCCAACCAGTCCATTCTGAAGGAGATCAGCCCTGGGATTTCTTTGGAAGGAATGATGCTAAAGCTGAAACTCCAGTACTTTGGCCACCTCATGCAAAGAGTTGACTCGTTGGAAAAGACTCTGATGCTGGGAGGGACTGGGGGCAAGAGGAGAAGGGGACGACAGGGGATGAGATGGCTGGATGGCATCACTGACTTGATGGATGTGAGTCTGAGTGAACTCCGGGAGTTGGTGATGGACAGGGAGCCCTGGTGTGCTGCGATTCATGGGGTCGAAAAGAGTCGGACACGACTGAGTGACTGATCTGATCTGATCTGAATTTTTCTTTAAAAACAAATATATAAATTAGTTCTAAAGGTACTTACTTAGTATCTCTGGCCAAAAAAAAAAAAAATTCCTAGATGTTAACAATTTTTAAAAATTGAGAAAAATATTTTTCTATGTTTCAATTTCATTTTTGTTTTATATTCAAGTGAAAAATTATTTGTGTAAATGTTTTTATCTGTTTCTCTTTTCATTTCTAAATATAACCAATGAAATACTTCAAATTACATGTACATAAGCTAATGTAACCTATTTCTGGGCAAGGGGATCCAAGTTGATTTATTTCAAAAATGTTTTGTGTTAGTGTATATATGCTTCAGTTCAGTACACTCACTCAGTCACGTCCAACTCTTTGCAACCCCATGGACTGCAGCATGCCAGGCTTCCCTGTCCATCACCAACTCCTGGAGGTTACACAAACTCATGTCCATTGAGTCAATGATGCCATCCAACCATCTCATCCTCTGTTGTCCCCTTCTCCTCCCACCTTCAATCTTTCCCAGAATCAGGGTCTTTTCCAATGAGTCCATTCTTCGCATCAGGTGGCCAAACTATTGGAGGTTCAGCTTCAGCATCAGTTCTTCCAATGAATGTTCAGGACTGATTTCCTTTAGGATGGACTGATTGGATCTCTTTGCAGTCCAAGAGACTCTCAAGATTCTTCTCCAACACCACAGTTCAAAAACATCAATTCTTTGGCCCTCAGCTTTCTTTATAGTCCAACTCTCACATCCATACATGACCACTGGAAAAACCATAGCCTTGACTAGACGGACCTCTGTTGGTAATGTCTCTGCTTTTTAATATGCTGTCTAGGTTGCTCATAGCTTTTCTTCCAAGGAGCAAACATCTTTTAATTTCATGGCTGTAGTCACCATCTGCATTGATTTTGAAGCCCAGAAAAATAAAGTTTCCATTTTCCACTGTTTCCATTCTTTCCCCATCTATTTGCCATGAAGTGATGGAACCGGATGCCATGATCTTAGTTTTCTGAATGTTGAGTTTTAAGCCAACTCTTTCACTCTCTACTTTCACTTTCATCAAGAGACTCTTTACTTCTTCTTTGCTTTCTGCCATATGGGTGGTGTCATATGCATATCTGAGGTTATTGATATTTTGCCCAGCAAACTTGATTCCAGCTTGTGCTTCATCCAGCCTGGCATTTCGCATGGTGTACTCTGCATATAAGTTAAATAAGCAGGGTGACAATATACAGCCTTAATGTACTCTTTTCTCAATTTGGAACCAGTTTGTTGTTTCATGTCCAGTTCTAACTGTTGCTTTTTGACCTCCATACAGATTTCTTAGGAGGCAGGTCAGGTGGTCTGGTATTCCATCTCTTGAAGAATTCTCCACAGTTTGTTGTTATGCACTCAGTCAAAGGCTTTGGCGTAATCAATAAAAGAGAAGTAGATGTTTTTCTGGAACTCTCTTGCTTTTTTGATGATCCAATGGATGTTGACAATCTGATCTCTGGTTCCTCTAACTTTTTTAAAACGAGCTTGGATATATGGAAGTTCATGGTTCACATACTATTGAAGCCTGGCTTGGAGAATTTTGAGCATTCTTTGCTAGCATGTGAGATGAGTGCAATTGTGCAGTAGTTTTAACATCCTTTGCTATTACCTTTCTTTGGGATTGAAATGAAAACTGACTTTTTCCAGTCTTGTGGCCACTGCTGAGTTTTCCAAATTTGCTGGCATATTGAGTACAACACTTTCACGGCTTCATCTTTTAGGATTTGAAATAGCTCAATTGTAATTCCATCATCTCCACTAGCTTTGTTTGTAGTGATGCTACCTAAGACCCACTTGACTTTGCATTCCAAGATTTCTGGCTCCAGGTGAGTGATCACACCATCGTGGTTATCTGGGTCATGAAGATCTTTTTTGTATAGCTCTTCTGTGTATTCTTGCCATCTCTTCTTAATGTCTTCTGCTTCTGTTAGGTCCATTCAATTTCTGGTCTTTTTTGTGCCTTTATTGTGTATATATGCTTACACACATGCTTATGTGTATTGTCTGATTTGTTTAAATGAAAAAATATATATATATACACATAGAATTTTTTTAATCCATTTTATAAAATATAGTGCGGTCATATATCATTTCTGACTTCAAGAGTGTACTTTAGAATTTTAAAAATGTATTTCATATAACTAAATGTGTTATATGTAATCAGAATAGTCTAAGTTATCCTACAGTGACAAACAAGTTCAAAGTGTCAGTGGCTTAATATAACAAAGATTTATTCCTTGATCACACTATATGTGTGTGCATGCTCAGTCACTTAGTCGTGTCTGACTTTTTTGCAGACCCCTAAACCTGTAGCCTGCCAGGGTCCTCTGTCCATGGAACTTCCCAGGCAAGAGTGGGTTGCCATTTCCTCCTCCAAGAGATCTTCCCAATCCAGGAACAGAACCCACATCTCACCATTTCCTGCTTGGCAGGCAGATTCTTTACCTCTGAGCCCCACAGGAAGCCCTGATCACACTATGCATTTGTTGAAAATCCAGTCACTATAGTCATTTAAGAATCCAAGATGACTTAGCAACCAATATCTTGAAAAATGTTGAAAACCATCCCAAAGAGAAGAGAGAGAGAGAACACTTTGGAGAACTTTGTACATAAAATTAAACGTTTAGCCAGCAAGTCACTTCAGCCCATAATTTCTTGGCCTTACTAATCACATGGCCCCATCCCAACAATAAGAAACCTGGAAGTACTTTCCTATCAAGTATCCTGGACTAGTTAAGAACTTGGAATATTGTCAAACTGCACCAATGCCTACCACAATAGTTTGATAATTTCTTATGCAGATGGGCTACCTGATTCAGGTATATAATTTTTATATTTGTGTTTTTCAAATTTTATCTACCAAAGTTGCTATGTGGTGGATCAGGAATAAGAAAACTTTCCTTAAAAGCATATAACAAAGAAAGACCATAGTAACATCCTGGGACCAAAAGAAGGTGGATACAAAATCAATTCTCCCGTACTCAAGGATGACCCTGTGCCAGACACTGAGAATAAAGACTAAGGGAGACACTAATTATGTTCTAGAGGATTTCTTAGGCAAATAGAGGCATCAAATCATATCTCATTTGCAATAAGAACATGTCTACCATAGCCACATGCTATCCACGTGGAATGATAGGATAGTGTAACAGCACTGTATAAATACCTGCCAAAAGAAAGGCAAAGAATTTCACTTTATTCTGTGAAGAAACTTTTCTACATTTCTCCTCAGTTATGCTGACAAAAACTGAGGCAGTTTACACATTTATTAGGAATATTTAGAAAAATCATAACTTTATTTCCTTAACCTATTGTATTTATCCTCAATATCAGTAACACCAAATACTTTAATTCATTTTTCCAACATAATTTTTTAACATTTCCTTATTGTAAAACAAATTTTTTAAGTTAAGCTCAAATATAAATTACTCAGTGCTAGGACAACCGATCATCCTTAAAATCTTGCATGCTAGGGTTCAGCATTATGGAAACCAAGAACTTCCAGATGTCCAAGCTGTGTTTCAAAAAGGAAGAGGAACTAGAGATCAAACTGCCAACATTCGCTGGATGATAGAGAAAACAAGGGAATTTCAGAAAAATATCTACCTCTGCTTTATTGACTATGCTAAAGCCTTTGACTGTGTAGATCACGACAAACTGTGGAAAACTCTGAGATGGGAATACCAGACCATCTTACCTGTTTCCTGAGAAACTTGTATGCAGGTTAAGAAGTGACAGTTAGAACCCTGTATGGAACAACTGGTTCAAGATCAAGAAAGAAATATGACAGGGCTGTCTGTTGTCACCCTGTTTGTTTAACCTATTTGCTGAGCACATCATGAGAAATGCCAGGCTGGATGAATTACAAGCTGGAATCAAGATAGGTGGGAGAAACATTAACAACCTCAGATACGCAGATGACACCACTCTAATGGCAGAAAGCGAAGAGGAACTAAAGAACCTGTTGATGAGGGTGAAGGAGGGGAGTGAAAGAGCCAGCGTAAGAATAAATATTAAAAAAAAACCTAAGATCATGGCATCCGGCCCCATTACTGAATGGCAAACAGAAGGGGAAAAGGTGGAAGTAGTGACAGATTTCCTCTTCTTGGGCTCCAAAATCACTGCAGATGGTGACTGCAGCCATGAAGTCAGAAGACAATTGCTTCTTGGCAGGAAAGTGATGACAGACCTAGACAGGATGTTGAAAAGAAGTCGTTACTCTGCCAAAAAGGTCTGTATAGTCAAGGCTACGGTCTTCAAAGGGGTCATGTACAGCTGTGAGAGCTGGACTGTAAAGAAGGCAGAACACCAAGGAATTGATACCTTTGAACTGTGGTGCTGGAGAAGAACTCCTGAAAGTCCCTTGGACAGTAAGGCGATCAAAGCAGTCAATCTTAAAGGGAATTAATGCTGAATATTCACTGGAAGGACTGATGCTGAAGCTGAAGCTCCAGTATTTTGGTCATCTGGTGCAAACAGATGACTCATTGGAAAAGTCCCTGATGGTGGGAAAGATGGAGGGCAGAAGGAAAAGAGGACATCAGAGGATGAGATGGCTGGCCATCCAGCCATCACCGATGCAATGTATATGAACTTGGGCAAATTCTGGGAGATGGTGAGAGACAGGGAGGCCTGTGCTGCAGTCCATGGGGTTGTAAAGAGTTGGACACAATTGGGCAACTGAACAAGAACAACCAGAGATACCTACCATCAATTTCTGGGCAAATGTCCATGCAGATTATGTTCTTTGCATATGTGTGATTTTTAAAAATTGATTAATTTATTTTTGGTTGTGCTGGGTCTTTGGCTGCACACAGGCTTTCTGTAGTTGTGGTCAGCCAGACCTACTCTTCATGGTAGTGTGCGGATTTCTCATGGCCATGCCTTCTCCTATTGCAGAGCATAGGCTCCAGGTGCATAGGCTTCAGTAGTTAGGAGTTGAGCTAACACTAGCCCGTGGGTTGCAGTGTGTGGGATCTAGGACTTGTGGGCTTCAGTAGTTCTGGTGCACAGTCTGAGGAGCTGCAACTCGCGGCTCTAGAGCATGGGCTTAGTAATTGTGACGCAAGGACTTTAGTTGTCCCACAGCCAGTGAAATCTTTCCCAATCAGGGATCGAACCTGTGTCCCCTGCAGGGGATGGTACAGTTGGATAAGCATATTCTTATCCACTGTACTACCAGGGAAGTCTCCATATGTGTGAATTTTAGGAATTATATTGTATTATATTGGATACATTATATGCTTTATGTACTTCAATTAAATGCATGATGCCACATTAACTTAGTTTACAATGTCATAAATATTGCATGTCGTTATATTGTGCAAATTATTCTTGCTAAGTTGTGTACAGTTTTACTGTAATTTATTTAATAGTTTATATTTTATTGAATGTCTATTTTTATTCAAATATTCCAGTATATATAAGCAATATTGGGTTGAACATCTCTATGAGTTCATACTATACTCGACTTTATAACCTTTGATCAATTACTGTTGTGAAATTGCTATGTCAAAATGTATATATATATTTATTAAAGTATAGCTGATTTACAGTGCTGTGCCAGTCTCTGCTATGCAGCAAAGTGACTCAACCATACATATGTACATTCTTTTCTAATATTCTTTTCCATTTGTGGTTTATCACAGACTAGTCAATATAGTTCCCTGTGCTATACAGTAGGCTCTTGTTGTTTATCCGTTCTAAATATAATAGTTTGCATCTACTAACTCTAAATTTCCAGTCCATCACTCTCCCTCCTCTCCTCCCCCTTGACAACCACAGTCTTATCTTTATGTCTGTCAGTCTGTTCCTGTTTTATAGGTAGATTCATTTGTGCCATATTTTAGATTTCACATGTAGGTGACATCATATGGTATTTGTCTTTCTCTGACTTCCTTCTCTTAGCACGACCATCTCTAGTTGCATCCATGTTGCTGTAAAAGATATTATTTCATTCTTTTTCATGGCTGAGTAGTCGGAGAAGGCAATGGCACCCCACTCCAGTGTTCTTGCCTGGAGAATCCCAGGGACCGGGGAGCCTGGTGGGCTGCCGTCTATGGGGTCGCACAGAGTCGGACACAAGTGAAGCGACTTAGCAGCAGCAGCGCTCCGTCATGTATATATACCGCATCTTCACACTTTATCTGTTGATGTACATTTATGCTGTTTCCATGTTTTGGCTACTGTGCATAGAGCTGCTGTGAACTGGTGTGAATAGCTGTGAACTGCTATGAGTAGTGCTGCTATGAACGGTGCGTGTATCTCTTTGAATTATAGTTTTGTTTGAATATATGCCCAGGAGTGGGATTGCTGGATCATAAAATAATTCTATTTTTAGTTTTCTGAGCAACCTTCATACTGTTTTCCATAATGGCTGCACCACTTTACATTCCCATCAATAGTGTAGAGGGTAGGAGGGTTCCCTTTTCTCTATACCCTCTCCAGCATTTGTTATTTGTATTCTTTTTAATGCTGGGCATTCTGACTGGTGTGAGGTGGTATAAAAAGCAAAACAAACAAACAAAAAATGCATATATGTTTATAGGTTTTTGATGTTGCCTGCTGACTTATCTTCCAAACTGTGTAGCAGTGTATTTTTCTTAAGAAATGCATAAGAGCATCCCTTATTTTAGAGACATTGTATGTTAACTAGGGAATTTTATGTGAGTGCTATAGAAGGTCTGAAATTACACTGGCTTCTCTTACAAACAACAAAAAATTCACATAGTCAATATAGGGATGTATATCAGCCTTTCATATTTTCACAGGCTCATAATCTTTCTGTTAATGTGCTTTGTTCTTTTTAGAATATGTCTCTATTCCTTGAATTTACTTTAACATCCACTATATATATGGTGGATGTTATATATAACATCCACTCCAGCCATCATGTCTCCATTCACATCAATGAATCACAATGAAATATGAAGAAAAATAGATATGTAAAATTATAAAAAGCTGCCATCTGAGTAAGCTCTCCTAAAAGAGGTAATTTTAAGAAGCCTCATCAAATGGTTGTTTACACATCATTGATCATCTTTATCTGTGCAGGAGCGTTGAATATACAGTCTTTAGCTGTATAGATTACTAATTCCATCACTGTAGGGACCCCCTAGTAATAATGCATTGGGAAATTGATACCGAGAAGGAAATTATCAGCTTCTGCCAAACATTATACTTGCATATACATAAAGATATATACATGTAAGTTTTACTAATATATTAGTTATATGCTTTTTTAATTTGCTTTTTGATCAAAAGTTATCAATAATTTACAACTATTTTTGGCAAGCTTAAAAGTACCAAGAGATAAGGTAAATCTAGGCCATAATAATAAGTTTCTAAAGTAAGAAGAATTCAGTATCCAGTAACCATAAAAAGATAAGTTTAAAATATTATTATAAATTGAGAAAATATTGTAAATTCAAATGGTACATGTATGGCTAATTTAATTATTGAATGAACTTTTATTTTCTCTGCTGAAACAGATGCACAGTTTATCTATTTATCAATCTAAAATTTTGTTTTAATTTATAGTAGTTTGAAAAATCACCCAGAGAAGAGAACTAAAAGTCATTATTGAAAATGATACATGATCTTTCAAATTACAAAGTCACTTGTGACAGGTTTCCTAATAGTTTTATCTACTCTTATATTAACTTTTATTATACCTTTTAATAATAAAATATCCCTGAAGATAATTATACCTTCCAGTTGGTTTCTTAGAACCCTATCTCTGGTAAGCCTTGTGCTAAATACAGCAAAATACATAACCCATACAATTAGTGTGATAATTTTTTACCATGGTTCATTTAAAAATTTTCAATATAGCCAGGCCATCATAAGATCCCATGTTTGACAACACACTTTCTATGGAACAATTAAGTCAACGATGATGGAGCAAAGTTGTACCTGAATGGGAGCCTCTGAGATTTAAATATAAGATCAGGTGCCATCTTTTACTATAGAGCCTTGGGCACACTTTTGAATTCTTCTGAATTCAAGATTCTCAAAAGAAAAATGTAGGGAATATATGTTTTACAGTCTTGAATAAGTCTATGAAGAGTAAGAGATACAAAAGTTCTTGGTGCACAATAAAACTCTATTCAAACATAAAGTAATATTATAAATATCACATTAGCAAAACACTTATAAAAGGAGAGTCATTTGCCATACATCATTTGTTTTCCTGGAGGTAAAGGGCAAACCAATATACTTTTAGCTGTTATTGACTTTATAAATAAATTTCCAGAAGGCCTCAAATATTATTGTTCCTCCACAGGTGCAGAAATATGAAGAAATCTTTCCCTTTGGAGCCATTCGGGCTCAATTTAGGAATCTAAAGACAAGTATAAGACTTCTGCATAAAGTTTGATATGTTTCATACCATAGTTTTCAATCACTCTTGAAATGATTATTTAATGAACAACAGTACCATATTGGCTTTTAAAAGCACTCTCAAAATATAGAAATATATAATAAATTGAGATTTTCACCTAGCAGTTTAAACTACCTTCATCTGAACTCAGAATCAGATAACGTTTTCAACAGTGATTTTCAGGATTTTGCTTGAATTTTGCATACAAACCTGTAGTGTTTCTCCTCCACATATAGAGTGTGAAACTTTTCCAGTCCAGTGATTTACACTTTGACATCCTCCAGCTCTGCTTCAATCCAGCTCCAGTGAGGAAACTAAAAACCACACTAGGCATCTCTCCAGGAGGAGTTTAGCATAGGAGTTAATCATGTAGATGTTAAAGGACTAAATCGACAAAAAAAGACTGTTGAGATAATCCAGACGTAGTGCTGTGTGCTCAGTCACTTCAGTCATGTCTGACTCTTAGTAACCCCATGGACTGTAGCCCACCAGGCTCCTTTATCCATGCAATTATCCAGGCAAGAGTACTGGAGTGGGTTGCCATTTCCTTCTCCAGGAATCCAGACATAGTAGCTGTAGGATATAGCCACCGCTTCCTGAGCTGGGGGACAGGGGGGCAAATAAAGTAATTGGAGCATCACACCTGGGTAAAACAGACACAGGGCTCCCCCCAAACTGGGACTCAGACATGTGAGTATTAGTTCTGCCCACCTGGTGCAACTTTCTTGGGTTTCATAAAGGTGAGTCAGACCTTCAAGTAGGAATGGAGACTGCCAAGATGGTGCTGGTAACTCTAGGGGAAAACAGCTAGAGGCTGGGAGTTAATTGCCACTGCAAGACAAAGAGTAACTTATCAAGAAAGTTTGGAACCCCTGCCCTTATTGATGCAATGAATTAGAATGAATTATCATTTGCATAGTAACTATCTTCCCCTATTCTCTTGAAATCCCCATCTCCAACTAAAGCACAGTGTTCCTTGGCATGGTCCAGAATATTTTGATTCTAAATTAAGAGAATAGGGGGAGGTAGAAGAACTTTCAGAAAGGGAGGAGATGCATATAGGAAGATTAATTCTAACTGCAAAGAAGAAAAAAGGGGGAAATGCCAGTAGACTGGAGTTGAGAGAAGAGGATTTGAGATTTCTGGATTTGAAGGACTTTAGAATAAACATGAGGGAAGAAAGTATTAGACATTGGAGGGAGGATTTCTAGAAGTACTATGTATAGGAACTTTAGTGTTCCCTGAGAAATGCATATAAAAGTGAAAGTTTCTTTTTAGTTACTATCTGCTGGGCAGAGTCTACTGTGTGCAGAAAGTGGACCATGTGGCTTTCAGCATTTATTCAGTTTTCACAGAATAGAAGCCTAGTTCATGTTGAAGTCTATAAAAATACCTTTATATTTCCTTTATATTATCCTCCCTTATGTACATGGTGTTTCACATTTATATGAACCACAGACAGAAAACAAACCACATGAAACTTCTTCACGTTAAGAAAAAGAAGATAAAATCATGGCAAGTAGAAGAGGATGTTCTAATCAAAAAGTAACCATTATTCAAGTTCTGTAACAATTGTGTTGATATGTGTCCTTTAATAAAATGTTAGCACAATTAAAAAGAATAAATAATAATATACAAATGTTAGTAAATGTCATAATGATTAATTATATTGATTATCTCCTACTGACAGCTCATAAAAAAAAATCACACATTTTTTTTCTTTTGACATCTCAATGAAAGAAAACATTCGGCTCCATCATATTACTTAGAAATAACAAACACCTTAAAATTTTATATTAAAAAACAGAGCTAACAAGCAGCTTTCAAACTTTTGAAGAGCAATTGAATGGAAAATAGACATTTGTGGCTAGCTCATGTTGCCACTGTAGAATCTTTTTCAAATTCCTTTTGCTTTTGGATTGATTTTTTAAGTATACCTATGACTGACAAGGCTTTCATCTCTGCACTCTCACACAAATGTACATTAAAAGTAAAAGTGAGCAGGCAAACAATGGTTGTAATTTACTTTCAATCATGAAGTTTGCCTGGCTTAAGGCATTTTAGGGTTTTTTGGCACCTCGAATAAGATCTTCTCCTAAGAGGAAGCTTGCCATGTCTAGACAGCAAAGCCTGTGACAAATTATAGTAAATTTGGCGAGTGTTTAGAATGTCTTTGTATAAAAGGTGTCTCTGACATGCATTACTTTTACCGTGTGAAATGTACGACCTTAGAGTTGATATTGACCTTTCCTAAGCCTGTGCTTCTTCAGCTGCTCAATGGGGAAACTAAAGTGTCTGTGTCATAAATTTACTAAAAGAATTAAGTGAAATAATGTTTAGGTATCACTGACAAATAACTGCCAATACTTAATAGTTACATTACTACCAATTTTGTATGGCACCTAAGCTATGTACCTATCAGGAGAATTGCTAGAGATCCCACAAGATTTTAGAGTTATTTTACCTATTGATTATTTCTGGTTAATTTAAGAAATACTTTCTCAACAATGATTATTGACAGCATTTATTTCTGTTTAACAATAGATCTGTTTAAATAGGGTTTGTGTTTGATGATACTTCTCAAAGACTAGATTATCCTTTTATTAGGTCCCTGATCTGGCCCTGTCTTGGATCTCTGCCTTCCTCCTCCTCCCATGCTTTTTGTTCTATAGGTCTGTCAGGCTGCCTTGTTTTCATCATGAACATGCTGTTCCCCAATCTTTAGTGGACTGGCCTTTAAACCATAGCACAAGAGGATTGTCTAGCAATCACATAGGCATGGATAGCTTTATAGCAATGTATTTCCTAAACTGTTCTTTCCAATGTGACCTCCTTAAGCTCTTGTCTGTGGTCTGCCAGTTCTTTCCTTGATCTGCTTCCATGGTGTTCATCTCTTGCTGCACTAACAAAATAAATTCTCACCCAGTCCAGATCTCATTCTGATGCATTACCCCAGATTATAAAGACTTCCAGGGATAATTTGAGAATGCAGAAATTCATTGGAGTGACTGAGATATTTTATTTTATCCTGGCTATAAACTTACAGTGGAGCTCAGTGCCTCTATCTATCTATGTATCTATCTACTCTTCTTCCATCCAGTATTAAATACCTGTAAAGGGTCTACAGTGTGCTACAGCATTCAGAGAATATACTACTAGCAACAGGAAAAAAAAGTATTGCCTTGTTGGTGCTTACATTCTAATGGTACACTAACTTCCTTCCTTCCTATCCTTTTTCAATCTAAGTTAAATAAGAATGAATAAGTGAGAAAACTTGTCATCAGAATGTGCATTATCATTTTTTAATTAAAAACTAAAATCAGACATTTTTCTAATTGAAGTTACAATTGATGTAAAGGACTGGTTTGACAATGAGGATTCATTTTGCCAATTAGCTTATTCAGTTGAATGAATTAAATCTGAAGCTGTAAACTTTTGAAGTATGTATATTTAAAGCACATATATAATAGGCCTCACTTCTGGAAAATATGTAATTTGCAACTTTACACAAATGCTAATTAAAAATTTAGATATCGGTTGTAAAATGTGTGAAGATATGTATATATACATATTTTTTTCTAAATGATTTTGGAGCATATACAATCTATCATGTTGAATCTCACTGTGCTAAGGTTCTCCCACTTTTAATCTGATATAGAGAGGAGTAGGGACCTCAAGTCTCCCTTGAATTTACTTTCTTACTAACCAGGAGATCAGCACTCTGCAAAGTTCTTTCCTAAAGGAATAAATGGAAGACAAAAAGTTGATAAAAAAGCTTTGAAATTACTGAAAAGTTTATATTCATCACCCTTTGTTTATAGTTGATGGTGTTCGTCCTCATGGGAAGCGGGGCTTCTCAAACCCAAAGCTGTTGACATTTTACACAGGATCATTCTTGGTTTCAGGAGCTGTCCTGGGCTTTGGGGCAATATTTAGCAGCATTCCTGGCCCCTACCAGGAAACACCAGCAGCACTTCTGCTTCTAGTTGTGACCATCAAAACTGTCTCCAGATATTGCCAGATTGTCCCCAAGGGGGCAATTGAGGACCACTGTGCTATTATAACCAAATGCGCTGACTTCCTTCCTGATATAGTAACGGAGTCCCCCTGGAGGGCTTCCCAAGTGGTGCTAGTGCTAACTAATCTATCTGCCAGTGCAGATGCAAGAGACATGGGTTTGATCCCTGGGTTGGGAGGATTCCCTGGAGGAGGAAATGGCAACCCACTCCAGGATTCTTGCTTGGGAAATCCCATGAACAGAGGAGCTTGGATCTGTTCCATGAGGAACAGACCCCATGGATCTGGAACAGACCTCATGGAACAGATCCAAGGGGTCTGCAAAGAGTCAAAGGAACTACGATCCGTGGGGTTGCAAAGAGTCAGACATGACTGAACGACTGAGCACTCACTTACTCACTTGCTCACCCTCTCCCTAAACGTAAGTCAAAAGTAACCATGTGACATCCCACCATGGGAAGACTGGCTTAAGGCTACTTCCCTGGAGAGCTTCTGCCCAACAACAGGTAACCTCAGCAGAAGAGGCTGGAAGTACATGAGAAGGAATGGTAAATGGCCAGCTGAAGTGGAGGCACTACCCAAGTGAGAAAGACATTGAGGACATCTCCCAGGAGTAAAAGGAGGCGCATGTGAGAAAAAGGATCACCTTTAAGCATCTGCTACTTCCAGAGAACGCCAGACCCCATCACTTCGTGTCAGCCCCAAAAGACCTATCCTGCCAGCATCCTCTTCTCCCTCCTCTGTGTCCAGCCTGGAGAAGCCACAGGCAGCCTAGCGAGTGAGAAAAGAGGAGCAGCCATCAAGGCAGAAAAATAAAGACACCAACCCTTTGTCCTTTTCGGTCCCCTTCCTGATACAGGAGGCAGTCAGAGGCAAGCAGGAGCTGGTGTGGAAGAAGAGTCCATTGGGAGAAACTTTTAACTTTGAATCACCTTCTGAGTTTGTAATCAATACAACACAGTGGACGGAGTAATTACTAAAAGGAGATGATTTTTTTTTTTTTTTTTGTCCCTGAGATTGACTGAAGAGGGGTTGATTGGGTAAAGGGAAGAAGCTAAGCTATGAGACTGGTGCAAGGTTTCTTCTAGGTAAAGAACCAATTGCACGAAAAGCATTTGAAGAAGCAGCAAGGGGAAAAAAAATAAAGTTGCTTTCTGATTGCCTTCTACAAGTCCTGCTTGTTCAACATATCTGCTACATACAAGTAAACACTGAACAGCTTATTCAGTGATAATCCAATTGACAGCTTTATAGTATAATACAGTATCACTTTTATTTCGCTATAAATTACATAGTGCCTGCCTCTTCATCACTCAGACAAAAATATTCTCACTTCTCTTTCATCATAATATAGTGAATTCCTGCCGTAGTACTGTACAGGATTTATCAGTCTTTAGCTTGAAAGAACAAGAAAAGAAATCCCCACACAGAAACATTCTGACATGTTTGTTTTTGCTTGTAAATCTTCCCTAAACATAATAAAAGCAATTGATTAAGGGAGACATTGATGACTGATGTTATAATTCAATCTCTGGGATTTGATTATAGCATGAACCAACTGGATTTTTTTCAACAGAGAACTAGCACTCAAATCAATCTTGTCTTTTTGGTGTCCTCTATACTACATATGTAATTACACAGCTTAGAAAAATGTCAGATTCCACATGCATTTTTTCTGCCAATGGATATTCAAGACAGAAGTTCTCTAAAGAAGCAAAATCGGGACAAATGTTTGAGTTCAAAGTGTATCTCAGCCAAAGAGGAAACAAGTGTCTATTTCTGAAGCGTTAGCTTGCTTAGTAAGGGAATTTTTATGCTATATAAACCTAAGTTGCAGACTTGCAGTTAAGACTTGGAAACTTGGATGGGTATTATTATTCAGTATTATTAATCTTTGACTACAAAGCTTAGTTAGAGGTACGGAAAGGAGGGAAGTGAAAGGGAAGAAAGTAGGAGGGGCGGAGGTAGATAGAATCAATTTTAAACATAACTGACAAATTCTAAGTTACCTTCAAGTATAGCTGGAGCCAGGTGCACAAAAGTGACAAGAAACTGTCGCTCTGCATGCCACCTTCTCTTACTTCTATGTCGACATCAAGCTTGTTCTTCACCCTGAGTTGACCTACGCAACTGGAAGGTTGCAATCTTCTAGCTCCAAGTTCAGGGAAAGAGGAGAATCTATTCATGGTCTTCCTTCTGAACTTGGCCCTGAACAAACTGATGTGGGTTGCATGTCCATTTTGAACACATAATTGTGACTGGGTGCAGGATGCATAATGATTTCCCAAGTCAGCATAATGTGCCCTCTGCTAATTATAATGGGGAACCAACCCCAGGAAAAGGATAAGAACTGAAAATTGTATGGCAAGGAGAGTCTTCAAGCAAAATCTGCTCTTATTAAATAAAGGGAGAAACGAAACTAAATAAATTAAAAACAACAGATGCTACTTAAGATGATTTATGTAATTTCTTAGGGTTTAATCTTTTCATCTGTAAAATAAGCATTCATAGCACAAATTCAATATATTTTCTAGGTTCATTATTGTAAAGCTTACATGATGTAGATATAGAAGTACTTCAAAAGAAGAAGTACTGAGTTAACTGGATTTTTAGTATGTTGAAAATCTAAACATACTAAAGATCCTAAAAAGTGTTTATATATCAAGACAAGCTACTGCTCGTTAGTAGAAGGTTGTGTGATATTTCTCACCGTGTGCATCAGCAGTTATTGGCATTTTCTTTTCTAGGACATAAGGACTTCATAATGAGGTTAATATGTATCTAGTTGTTGTAGTTATTTTTATTATTAAAATCTAGTTGATTTGCAATGTTGTGTTAGTTTCGAGTATACAGCAAATCTATTCATTTATGTATACTCTTTTTCAGATTCTATTTCATTATAGGTTTTTACAGAATACTGAATATTTTGCCCTGTTCCATACAGTAGGTTTTGTTTATAGCAGTGTGTATCCGTTTATTCTAAACTCCTAATTTATTCCTTCTCCCCTTCCCCTTCAGTAACTATAAGTTTACTTTTTGTGTCTATGAATCTATTCTGTTTTTTAAGTAAGTTCATTTGTATCATTTTTCTTAGATTCCATGTATAAGTGATATATGATATTTATATTTCTCTGTCGGACTTGCTTCACTTAGTATAATAATCTCTATCTCCATCCATGTTGCTATAAATGGCATTACTTTATCCTTTTGTATGGTTAAGTAGTATTCCACCACATCTTCCACTTCTTCTTTGTCCATTGGTCAATGGACATTTAGCATGCTTCCATGTTTTGGCTGTTGTAAATAGTGCTGCTATAAACACTGAGGGGCATGTATCTTTTTTAATTAGTTTTTGTCTTTTCTGGATATATGCCCAAGAGGAAGACTGCTGGATTATATGGGAACTCTATTTTCAGATTGTTAAGGAAACTTCATACTGTTCTCCATAGTGGCTGCACCAATTTACATCCTCCCATAAGTGTAGGAGGATTCGCTTTTCCCCACACCTTCTACAGCATTTATGATTCATAGACTTTTTGGATTTTGACCAGTGTGACGTGATACCTCACTGTACTGTTCATTTGCTTTGCTCTAATAATTAGCAATGTTGAGCATCTTTTCATGTGCCTGTTGGCCATCTACCTGACTTCTTTGAAGAAATTAATTAGGTCTTCTCATTTTTTGACTGAGTGGTTTTTTTTTTTAATTCTTCAAATTTACAATAGCTATACGATATGAATAATCAAGAATGAAATACTGAGATTCAGTAAATTCTCAGGCAGTAACAAAGCAAATATCCTCTGAAGGTTGAAAAGGCCGCTTCTTTTTCCTAAGGTGCCAGCTTGATGTAATAAAATAAATATATAAACTTGAAATAAATATGACCTTAAGAGTGGAACAGAACTGCATTTGAGTTCCTGCTTCTGGTTTACCATTACTTGGATATGAGATGGTGGCCCAATGACCCAAACTCTCTGCCTTTCAGTTTCTCATTTGTAAAAATAAGGATGATAACTGGCTTGTGGGGCATTAGTGACTTTTAAAAGTCATGTGTGTCACAGGGATTTTCACATAGTAGGCATTCAGATGATGATTTTAATCACTTTCATTATTATGCAGTCCTAAATACATTCTCCTAGTGGTTCTAGATAATGAGGTGGTTTCAAGGATAAAGTAAAGAAGTGGGACTTGAGTTGAGATGAACAGGTCAAGTGCTTGCTAAATGACCTTTGCTGTACTTCCGGAAGCCAAGGGTATGAGTCAGAGTTTGACTGGAGGAGCAGAGCCACTGTCAGTGACATGGAGTAGGGGATTATGGCAATTCCCTGGTGGCCCAGAGGTTAGGACTTGGAGCTCTCACTGTTGTAGGCCCAGGTTTAATCCCTGGTTGGGAAACTAGGATCCCACAAGCCATGCAGCCAAAAGAATGAGAATAAAAGTAAAATAAAATAGGGATTAGACCTTATGCAACTCTGGGAGCTGGTAGAGATGGTCACAGAGGAGATCTGGGTGTGGAGGAGAGAAAGGACATTCCGGAGTCCTCATCAGTCTCTCACTGCCTGCACATGTCACCAGGACCATCTCCAGGAGGCTGTTGTTCAGTTGTGTCTGACTCTTTTGTGACCCCATGGACTGTAACCCACCAGGCTTCTCTGTCCATGGGATTTCCCAGGCAAGAATACTGCAGTGGGTTGCCATTGGAGGAACTGTACTCTAATCTTCACCACCAAGTTGTAACACATCTGATCAAGGACAAGAAAGTGCTGAAGGGAGGAGATCTGGTGAGCACTGAAGGCCCTATGGGTCTGGTGGATGTCACTTACCAGCAAAGTCAACTATCAGATCAGCAGCAGAACGTGTGAACTGTATGAAAGCCTGGAGACTGCTCTAACTTTCAGGGGAACAAATAATGGCCACTGTTTCCCCTCTACCTTCCAAATCTTGTGTGAATCTCCTTGTGTCCAGCACTGACTCTAAGCCATGCAGGAAGGGAAAGGTAGTTCCAGATGTGTAACAATGACACAACACAAAGCCATTGCATGGAGAAACAACTCAGAACCCAAATGCCACTGATTAGGAAGAGGTGAAGATGTGACCATTTGTGGTTCACATTGAGGGAATAGTGCAATTTGAAGTACTTTCATCCTACTTTTTAAATTTTTAAATGATTCCAATTTTCTAAAAAGTTGTATTCTACAAACAACTCCATTAGACCCTTTTCAGATTTCCCTATTTTGCCAAATTTATATATCCTCCCCTCTTTCTCCCTCTCTTTGGGTAGATAGATACATAGATAGGTAGCTGGTAGGTTGGAGAAGGCAATAGCACCCCACTCCAGTACTCTTGCCTGGAAAATCTCATGGGCTGCAGTCCACGGGGTCGCTAAGAGTCGGACACAACTGAGCAACTTCACTTTCACTTTTCACTTTTATGCATTGGAGAAGGAAATGGCACCCCACTCCAGTGCTGTTGCCTGGAGAATCCCAGGGATGGGGGAGCCTGGTGGGCTGCCGTCTGTGGGGTCGCCCAGAGTCGGATACGACTGAAGTGACTTAGCAGCAGCAGCAGCAGCAGCAGCAGGTAGGTAGGTTAGATAGGTAGGTAGGTAGGTGGGTAGGTTAGGTAGGTAGATAGATAGTAAATATTGGGTTGGTTAGAAAGTTTGTTCAGGTTTTACAATGGAAAACAGTTTTTTGTTTTTTTAACAAAGAAGCCCAAATGAACTTTTTGGTCAAGCCAATAGACAGATAGATAGACACTCATACATACACATTTTTTTCCTGAAACATTTGAGACTAAATGGTATACTTTGAGCCCATCTATACCACTTTTGTGTGTATTTCCTGAGAGCAAATACTTGACCACATTATAATTATCAAAAACAGAGAACTAGCATTGACTAAATACTATTATCTAATCTCCAAAGTTTATTGAAGTTTTACCTTATTATTACAATAATGCCCTTTATGGCCCCAAATTTTCGTAATAAAAATGTCTTGTCCACATTCCAATTCAGAGTCATATGTTGAATTTAGTTGTCACATCTAAGTCTCCTTTATCCTGGACCAGTCCTTTGGTCTTTCATTGTCTTTCAAACCTTGTCATTTTTTTTTTTAATTTTATTTCTAAACTTTACAACATTGTATTAGTTTTGCCAAATATTGAAATGAATCTGCCACAGGTATACCTGTGTTCCCCATCCTTAAAGTATAGTATTGTCCCTCCATTTGAGCTGATTTTTTTTTTTTCCCTCAAAATTGACTGAGGAATTTGGCAGGGAGAGCAATAAATGATTCTGTGTTCTTTCTAGTGCATCACAAGAGATGGTATCTGCTTCCTTTTCTAGTTTTTAAGATACATTCTTATACTATATTTGCATTGGTCCTATTATAGCAGAGGAATTTTGTTCCCGTGAGACTGGAATTGGCAATTTTTTTTTTCTGCGAAGAGCCAGAGAGTAAATATTTTTGACTTTGTGGGCCAAGTCTCTGTCACAACCACTCAACCTGCTGTTAAAGGATGAAAGTTAGCACAGGCAATATATAACGGACATGTGTAACTCTGTGCCAACCTTATTTATGGACTTGAAATTTGAATTTCATGTAATTTTCATGTCACAAAATATTATTCTTCCTTTGGTTTCTGTCAACCATTTAAAAGTGAAAGAACGACAGTTTGTTCCTCAGTTGTACAAGAAATGGTATGCAGTCCACACTTTGCTAACCCCTTCCCTCACCCTGCAGGTATTGTTGCTCAAACCTACTTTCTTCCTCATCACAGCTTCCCTGAGACACACTATCTCAGCTGTAAAGGCCGTTTTTGGCATATTCTCTTCATTATTGAATGGCCTGAAACGTGTGGAGGGGAAGCAGAGCTGTTTAACTTATAGAAACGGATTTTTCCTTTATCATTCCATATTTTTTCTCCAATCCTTTTCTTGCATGTGAGTATTGTACTTAGAACTAATTTTCATCTATTGCACATTATACAATACTATTAGCTGATTAATTAATGCATAATACATCCTGGAGACTAATTTGTTTACTCCTAGTGGACTCATTAGGCTTGCTGCATGAATGTGGGATTAGGTTTAAAAAGGGAATCACCTTAGAGTGATTGAATCCCATGTCTTTTTAAAAAGGAAAAAAAAATCAGACAAATGAAAATCAAGTCATCTATATCGCTCTCTTTAACCGTAAAGGAACATTAAAGGATTTCTGAAGCTACGTGCCTGTAACTTGACTTCCTATGGTGATATTGTAGAGTTGCATGATTTACTTAAAAAAAATTGATCATAGAAAAGGCCAATTAAGGCATAGTGCTAATATTTTCCTCTGTAGGTGAATAGAGCAATGAGGACTTGGATCTCTGCTTTAATTCTGCATGCCGGTGCATATTTTAAGTTTAATATCTTGCCACCCATGTTAACGTTATTGCCCGTCATGCAGGAATAAAATGGCTTCTAATAAACCAGTCTGCTGTTAGGTAAGCCCCCACAAGCAAGCATTGTCAGGACAGGAAAACACATTTCTTGATGATATATTTTTGTACTGTATTCTGCCTTTTAGAGATGGTTTATACACCTTGGTGAGATGGTGGACCTAATACAGCATAACCCTCCCCCATTTCTGTTTCTGATGCACTATTTTTGGCTGAATACTTAGATATTCTGACAGAGCTGCCATTCAAAAAATTCAGAAATGTGGAGATATATACACCTGCTCCATGTTTCTCCAATCCCTTATCTGTCACCCAATGCCTTTCCCAAGGTCTCGCCCTTAGAAAAGAGCCTAAATCCAGTTATCAGTGAGGGTTTCTGCTGCAGATGTGTGCCTGAGGGTTATTTTAGTCAGGTTTGTAATTAGAAGTTTTGGTGCTGTGGGTGTACTATCGGCCTAAATATGCAGACACTTTTCTTTTCATTGAGAAATCTCTGTAGACGATTTGAGGCTGATCACACCCTAATTTGCAAGAGAGCTAGTGTACTGTGTTTTTATTGCTTGTGCGGCTCCAGGTCATCTCAAAGAGTGGCAGTGGAGAAGTTTATAAAGAGTTGTCATTCTTGCCCGGCTTTCCAAAAAAATGGAGAGTGAACAGTTTGTGATAAATTCTCTCTGGGCCAAGGTTATTGGAACTCCTTTACTGGAGATTTTAGGTATCGGATAGGAACACAGCTGTCCTGTGTGGTTTCGATGCAATCAAGTCTGCACACCTGAGGTTGAAGAAGATGACCTTCATAGATAGGCTGGCCTTGGGCAAAATTGTTAAGTAGGCAAAGTTCCCAGTTCCAGTTCTCATTTCACCAGAATGCCCTCAGGCAGTTCCCTGCCTCCCAGAGTTACTGGTCCATCCCCCACCACTTCATCGGGCTGTTTCTCCAGTGTTAACACTCAAAATTTACATGGTCACTGCTTTGTCCCCTGGGAAGTCTGTGATCATGAATGGTTATTTAAGTGAAATCATTTTAATAACTTAATAAGTGATTCTAACTTACTCTCCTATTCCTCCACATCCTATTACCTCACCCTTCACTCATTCCACATAATGGCATTTTAGGATGAACCTACTAGAACCTACTAGAACTTCCGGAGATAGTGAAGGACCTGGAAGCCTGGCATGCTGCAGTTCATGGGGTTGCAAAGAGTCGGACATGACTTAGTGACTGAACAACTAGAACCTGTGTCATCATGTAAAGAGATCACTCCAATAGCATGTTTCTGATGTCATGCAGATAAATAGGAAAAGCATTTTGAAGGTCTTTTCACTCTTTTAAAATCATTTCATAAGAAACTAGTCCCTGTGAGGCAACGATGCCTTCTCTAATAGTTGTGAGCCTTTCTTTGTTGAAAAGGTTAGCTATTATTAATGCTGACTTTTGGAATAATTGTTTGGCAGACCTTCTTGACTCTTGGCAAATCAGTGACCGGTAAAAAGGCAGGAAAGGTAAAAAACAAACAAAGAAGCAGCTTAGAAAAGGCAAAGTTGGAAGAGAAAGGAATGGTAAGAAAGAAGATGAGGAATAAAATGTGAACTAGATTTAGTTAGAAGCTGCTTTTATCAGCCAGAAAGGATACAATTCAGAGATTGAGTTTGTTGTTCGAATAACTGCTTTGTGTGAAATGTTTTCAATAAGTTACAGACTAAAGAAGTTGTGGAAGCTTAGAGGGTTAGTGCTGGAAGGGAACCTCGAGACTAAGTCATATATTTACCAAAACATGTATTTTAGAGGAATTTGAAATATACAATATAAAACTGATTCATTCAAATTCAAGATACAGACATATTGACTATAATACAGGGAATATTAGAGCCCCTAAAATATGGAAGAATAAAGATTTAACCTGAAACTTCCCAACCATAATGGCACAATGCAATGATAAGAAGCACAAAAAGTAAAAGTAGACACATTTTGAATTCTGTTTTACTACTTGTGTGACCTTGGACAAGGAATATATTTAGTTAAACCTAGCTTGATACCCTCACCTGTGAAATTCAGATCATTAAAATAAATGAGGACTGAACAATATAATCTCAGTACAACATCTGACATAATGTGGGCAATCAATACATACCTCTTGTTAACATTGCTATTATTTAAGAAGCAATATTTCTTTTGCCACAGGTAATAAATTAGGTAGCTTTAGAGTTGAAAGCAAAGTGAAATTATGAAAGTTTGGTCACTATATGAAATATCTATAATTTGCTCACATGTAGGTTTAAACTCATTTTCTTGAAAATGAGATTTACATCTGTTTAATTGTAAATAGGCTTCCCTGGTAGCTCAGATGGTAAAGAATCCACCTGTAGGAGACCCAGGTTCAATCCCTGCATTGGGAAGATCCCCTGGAGAAGGAAATGGCAACCCACTTCAGCGTTCTTGCCTTCAGAATCACATGGACAGGGGAGCTACAATTCATGGGGACCCAAAGTGTTGAACACAACTGAGTGACTAACACACACACAATTGTAAATGGCTACACTCTAAAGGGAGAAGGCAATGGCACCCACTCCAGCACTCTTGCCTGGAAAATCCCATGGACAGAGGAGCCTGGTGGGCTGTAGTCCATGGGGTTGCGAAGAGTTGGACACGACTGAGTGACTTCCCTTTCACTTTTCACTTTCATGCATTGGAGAAGGAAATGGCAATCCACTCCAGTGTTCTTGCCTGGAGAATCCCAGGGAGAGGGGAGCCTGGTGGGCTGCCGTCTATGGGGTCGCACAGAGTCGGACACAACTGAAGCAACTTAGCAGTAGCAGCAGCAACACTCTAAAGGGGAATAACAATTTAAATGGGCAAGAGGAAAGATATGAGAAGGGGAGAATGCCTATGATCCAACCGTATGTGTGTGTTAGTCACTCACTCATATACAACTCTTTGCAACCCCATGGACTACTCTGTCCATAGGATTCTCAAGGCAAGAATACTGGAATGGGTTGCAATTTATTCTCCAGAGGATCTTCCGAACCAGGGATCAAACTTGGGTCTCCTGCATTGCAGGTGGATTCTTTACAGTCTGAGCCACCAGGGAAGCCTATTACATTAGGGTAATTTAGGGCAGTTATATCTTTTTGCCTTTTCATACTGTAACTTTTCATACTGTAATACATAGACATCACCAGATGGTCAATACCAAAGTCAGATTGATTATATTCTTTGCTGCCAAAGATGGAGAAGCTCTATAAAGTCAACAAAAATAAGACCAGGATCTGACTGTGGCTCAGGTAATGAGCTCCTTATTGACAAATTCAGACTTAAATTGAAGAAAGTAGGGAAAACCACTAGACCATTCAGGGAAGACCTAAATCAAATCCCTTATGATTACAGTGTAAGTGACAAATAGATTCAAGGGATTGTATCTGATAGACAGAGTGCCTGAAGAACTATGGATGGAGGCTTGTGACATTGTGCAGGAGGCAGTGATCAAGACCATCCCCAAGAAAAATAAATGCAAAAAGGAAAAATGGTTGTCTGAGAAGGCCTTATAAATAGCTGAGAAAAGAAAAGAATCTAAAGGCAAAGGAGAAAAGGAAACATATACCCATCTGAATGCAGAGTTCCAGAGAATAGCAAGGAGAGATAAGAAAGCCTTCCTCAGTGATCATTGCAAAGAAATAGAGGAAAACAACAGAATGGGAAAGGCTAGAGACCTCTTCAAGAAAATTAGAGAATACCAAGGGAACATTTCATGCAAAGATGGACACAATAAAGGACAGAAATGGTATGGACCTAACAGAAGCAGAAGATATTAAGAAAAGGTGGCAAGAATACACAGAAGAACTGTACAAAAAAGATCTTCATGACCCAGATAATCACGATGGTGTGATCACTCACCTAGAGCTGGACATCTTGGAATGTGAAGTCAAGTGGACCTTTGGAAGCATGACTATGAACAAAGCTAGTGGAGGTGATGGAATTCCAGTTGAGCTATTTCAAATCCTTAAAGATGATGCTGTTAAAGTGTATACTCAATATGTCAGTAAATTTGGAAAACTCAGCAGTGGCCACAGGACTGGAAAAGGTCAGTTTTCATCCAACCCCAAAGAAAGGCAATACCAAAAAATATTCAAACTACTGCACAATTGTACTCAGCTCACACGCTAGCAAAGTAATGCTCAATATTCTCCAAGCCAGGCTTCAATAGTACGTGAACCATGAACTTCCAGATGTTCAGGCTGGATTTAGAAAAGGCAGAGGAACCAGAGATCAAATTGCCAACATCCTTTGGATCATCAAAAAAGCAAGAGTTCCAGAAAAACATGTATTTCTGCTTTATTGATTATGCCAAAGCCTTTGACTATGTGCATCACAAAACCTGTGGAAATTTCTTAGAGAGATGGGAATACCAGACCATCTGACCTGTCTTCTGAGAAATCTGTATGCAAATCAAGAAGCACCAGTTAGAACTGGACATGGAACAACAGACTGTTTCCAAATAGGGAAAGGAGTATGTCAAGGCTGTATATTGTCACCCTACTTATTTAACTTATATGCAGAGTACATCATGAGAAACGCTGGGCTGGAAGAAGCACAAGCTGGAATCGAGATTGCCAGGTGAAATATCAATAACCTCAGATATGCAGATGACACCACCCTTATGGCAGAAAGCAAAGAACTAAAGAGTCTCTTGATGAAAGTGAAAGAGGAGAGTGAAAAAGTTGGCTTAAAACTCAACATTTAGAAAACTGAGATAATGGCATCCAGTCCCATCACTTCATGGAAAATAGATGGGGAAACAATGCAAACTGTTAGCAACTTTATTTCATGGGGCTCCAAAATCACGGCAGATGGTGACTGCAGCCATGAAATTAAAAGATGCTTGCTCCTTGGAAGAAAAGCTATGACAAATCTAGACAGTATATTGAAAAGCAGAGACATTACTTTACTGACAAAGGTCCATCTAGTCAAAGGTGTGATTTTCCCAGTAGTCATGTATGGATGTGAGAGTTGGACTATAAAGAAACTGAGCACCGGAGAATTGATGCTTTAAACTGTGGTGTTGGAGAAGACTCTTGCAAGTCCCTTGGACTTCAAGAAGATCCAACCAGTCAATCCTAAAGGAAATCAGTCCTGAATATTCATTGGAAGGCCTGATGCTAAAGTTGAAACTCCAATACTCTGGCCACCTGATGCAAAGAACTGACTCATTGAAAAAGACCCTGATGCTGGGAAAGATTGAAGGCTAGAGGAGAAGGGAAAAACAGAGGATGAGATGGTTAGATGGCATCACTGACTTGATGGACATGAGTTGAGTAAGCTCCACAAGTTGGTGATGGACAGGGAAACCTGGCGTGCTGCAGTCCATGGGTCACAATGAGTCAGACATGACTGAGCGACTGAACTGAACTGAACTGAATTTATGGCAGTAGTCTTCACTGTGGGCCCATGAATTCCTGGGTCTACATAAAGGTTGTTCAAAACACCTACAATTTAAAGGGATTTGATTGTCAAATCCCAATTTTTCTGTGGAACCTTTACTGAAATTGATCTGCTCAAGAACTTTGCTACGATCTTATTCCATCCTAGTTGCACTTTATGAAACCACAGAAGAAAGTCAGATACTGTACCCATCTCAGTCCTAAATCTTTGAAGTCTTCTAATTCAAAGGAAAAACAGAACAAAACAAAAACCTCTGGGCTGACAAAGGATATTTCAGAACATATTTGTAATTGCTTACTGAGAATCAAAATGACAAACTACCCTCACCATCCATCTCATTGAGGGAAATATTTTCAATATGTTTACTCTCTGTAATGACTATTTTTCAATAATTCATAATGTATTTTATAAAATTACATACAAATGATAATGAGATGGTTACTAAATGCTAAAGAATATGATTAACTTTTAAAGCCATATATTTATGACCACATATGATATTCTTGATATAAGATTACTATTACAGGATTTCTTTCTCTAATTTTGTATTTGAGTCCTTTTTTCTCTTACATTGAAATGTTTGGTTGCTATTATTACCCTATATACATTTTGATTTATTATAATTATGTAATCAATACACTGGAAATAAAACCACTGAGTTTAACATATTTTTATAATTCTTTTTGTCCTACAAGATATACTATTATAGATATATTATCCTAGTAATGTACTTACTATATACTTAAACATTATATAATTATGAAACCAAATTTTACAGAAAAGTTTATCCATGTGTTTGACTTAATTTTTAAACTTAGAGTCATTTCCATGATTCATTTATTTTCTAATACATGAATAAAATCATATAGTGACCTAAAATGGAAAAAATATTTTAATTTCTTCTCAGAGAAATCTTAATCTCATTCTAATTCCCCCCACCATAAGTAAACAGTTTTTTTTTTTTAATTTCTTGTTTCTTTTCTAGTATTCATTTTTATAATAATAAGCAAGTACATGCATATGTGTATTCTTATTTCCACTTTTTCAAAATTTCATTTATTATAACCTGGAGATCATTTACTACCTGTGCATAAATACTGGTCGTTGCTCTTTCTTTTACTGCAGCATAATACAATCTTTCAGTAGAAATACAATAATTCACTGAACCAGTCCTCTAATGCTAAATATCTGAATTGTTTCCAACCTTTTACTGTTTTAAATAATTCTGCTATGAATAACTATTGCCTTGATATTTTATACCTGAGATGATTTCCTTTCTCCCTTGGATGATATCCTTAGATTACCAAGTCAAGGGGTTAATGACACGTAATTTTGTTTGATATTACCAAATTCTCTTCTATAGGAGTTATGCCATTTTGCAATCACTCCAGCAATATTATGCTGGGTCCCTTTCTCCATAGCATTGCCAACACAGTATATTGTAAAACTTTTGGATTTGTGTCATAGGTGAGAAATTGCATCTCTTTGTAGTTTAATTCATATGTATCTGACTAAGAATAAGACCAATCACTTTTTTCATATACTGAAGTATGATTTGTTTAGCTTTTCCTGGAACTCTTTTTACCACTTTTGCCCAATTTTGTATTAGGATTTTTTAAATCATTTTTTCTTGATTTTTTTAGCCCCTTTTTATCTGATAGGAGGATAAACCATTTGCCTGCAGTATATAATGTTTATTTTTTCTTTGAAAGTTGAATATGTTAGGCTTACCTTTTGTTGTTTCTGAATTTTGAATGTTAAAAAGCTTATCTTTATTCCTTGATTATAAGTTAATCCATTCATATTTTCATTTACTTCTTGTAGTTTTTCTAAATCTCTAATCCATTTATAAATAGTCTGGTGTAAACTGTGGGTTCTAGTCTGGTTTTATAACTTTGTAGATGACTATAGTTTTTCCAGCATTATTGATTAAAATGTTTACTTCTCACAGTAATTTCAGATGCTACTGAAAACCTACATCAAGATTCTGGACTTTTCTATTCTGAAACATTGCTCTCTGACTATTCATATATCAGTATTTACACATTTTGAAAACAGTACATTATAGAGGGTTTTAAACCCTCTTCCAACAACACAAGAGAAGACTCTATACATGGACATCACCAGATGGTCAACACCGAAATCAGATTGATTATATTCTTTGCAGCCAAAGATGGAGAAGCTCTATACAGTCAGCAAAAACAAGACCAGGAGCTGACTGTGGCTCAGATCATGAACTCCTTATTGCCAAATTCAGACTTAAATTGAAGAAAGTAGGGAAAACCATTAGACCATTCAGTGGTTTGATTCAAAACAAATCCCTTATGATTATACAGTGGAAGTGAGAAATAGATTTAAGGGCCTAGATCTGATAGATAGAGTGCCTGATGAACTATGGAATGAGGTTCGTGACATTGTACAGGAGACAGGGATCAAGACCATTCCCATAGAAAAGAAATGCAAAAAAGCAAAATGGCTGTCTGGCGAGGCCTTACAAATAGCTGTGAAAAGAAGAGAAGTGAAAAGCAGTGGAGAAAAGGAAAGATATAAACATCTGAATTCAGAGTTCCAAAGACTAGCAAGAAGAGACAAGAAAGCCTTCTTCAGTGATCAATGCAAAGAAATAGAGGAAAACAACAGAATGGGAAAGACTAGGGATTTCTTCAAGAAAATCAGAGATACCAAAGGAACATTTCATGCAAAGATGAGCTCGATAAAGGACAGAAATGGTATGGACCTAACAGAAGCAGAAGATATTAAGAAAAGGTGGCAAGAATACACAGAAGAACTGTACAAAAAAGATCTTCATGACCCAGATAATCACAATGGTGTGATCACTGACCTAGAGCCAGACATCCTGGAATGTGAAGTCAAGTGGGCCTTAGAAAGCATCACTACAAACAAAGCTAGTGGAGGTGATGGAATTCCAGTTGAGCTATTTGAAATCCTGAAAGATGATGCTGTGAAAGAGCTGCACTCAATATGCCAGCAAATTTGGAAAACTCAGCAGTGGCCACAAGACTGGAAAAGGTCAGTTTTCATTCCAATCCCAAAGAAAGGCAATGCCAAAGAATGCTCAAACTACCGTACAATTGCACTCATCTCAACATGCTAGTAAAGGAATACTCAAAATTCTCCAAGCCAGGCTTCAGTAATATGTGAACCGTGAACTTCCTGATGTTCAAGCTGGTTTTAGAAAAGGCAGAGGAACCAGAGATCAAATTGCCAACATCTGCTGGATCATGGAAAAAGCAAGAAAGTTCTGGAAAAGCATCTATTTCTGCTTTATTGATTATGCAAAAGCCTTTGACTGTGTGGATCACAATAAACTGTGGAAAATTCTGAAAGAGATGGGAATACCAGACCACCTGATCTGCCTCTTGAGAAATCTGTATGCAGGTCAGGAAGCAACAGTTAGAACTGGACATGGAACAACAGACTGGTTCCAAATAGGAAAAGGAGTTCGTCAAGGCTGTATATTGTCACCCTGTTTGTTTAACTTATATGCAGAGTACATCATGAGAAATGCTGGACTGGAAGAAACACAAGCTGGAATCAAAATTGCTTGCAGAAATATCAATAACCTCAGATATGCAGATGATACCACCCTTATGGCAGAAAGTGAAGAGGAACTCAAAAGCCTCTTGATGAAAGTGAAAGAGGAGAGTGAAAAAGTTGGCTTAAAGCTCAACATTCAGAAAACGAAGATCATGGCATCTGGTCCCACCACTTCATGGGAAATAGATGGGGAAACAGTGGAAACAGTGTCAGACTTTATTTTTCTGGGCTCCAAAATCACTGCAGATGGTGACTACAGCGATGAAATTAAAAGATGCTTACTCCTTGGAAGGAAAGTTATGACCAACCTAGATAGCATATTCAAAAGCAGAGACATTATTTTGCCAACAAAGGTTCGTCTAGTCAAGGCTATGGTTTTTCCTGTGGTCATGTATGTATGTGAGAGTTGGACTGTGAAGAAGGCTGAGCGCTGAAGAATTGATGCTTTTGAACTGTGGTTTGGAGAGGACTCTTGAGAGTCCCTTGGACTGCAAGGAGATCCAACCAGTCCATTCTGAAGGAGATCAGCTTGGGATTTCTTTGGAAGGAATGATACTAAAGCTGAAACTCCAGTACTTCGGACACCTCGTGGGAAGAGTTGACTCTTGGAAAAGACCCTGATGCTGGGAGGGATTGGGGGCAGGAGGAGAAGGGGACGACAGAGGATGAGATGACTGGATGGCATCACTGACTTGGTGGACGTGAGTCTCAGTGAACTCTGGGAGTTGGTGATGGACAGGGAGGCCTGGCGTGCTGGGATTCACGGTGTTGCAAAGAGTCGGACACGACTGAGCGACTGACCTGATCTGATCTGAGTATGTTTGAATTTTTGGTGGGTCTGTCCTGCCATCCCCTCACCCAACTGCATGTCTTTTTCAGGTTTTTCTTCTATCGTTCTTGGTTGGTATTTTTTTTTAACAATGATATTTTTATAAACTTATCTCACTCCAAATAATAACTTCCAAACTTTATTGTGATTATAGTAATTTACTAACTTGGAGATTATTGACATTTTTATAAGACCAAGTTATCACATTTAAGAATATGATTTGTTCTTTCATTCATCCAGTTCTATTTCTTATCTTTCAAGAAATTTAAATATTATCTTTATATATAACTTGCTCATTTTTATCAACTTTAGTTTTAGCTAATTAATCTTTAAATTTGCTACTGGAAATGGGGCTTTTCCTCTTTTATTGTCTTTTCTAACTCATTATCATTTGAAGACATATAAAGTCTATTGTATTTTACATTAATTATGTATTCTGCTCCTTTACTGAATTCTTATTGTATTACGTAATATTTTAAAAGCAGTTCTTTTAAATTTTTCAGGCATATTATGATTTGTACATAGAGATAGTTTTACTTCTTTTCAATTTTATGCCTCTGTTTATTTTCTCTGGTCTGGATGCACTGATAACATCTCCAGCCAAGTATTAAATAAGGGTGGAGATAATGGGCATTTTTGCAGTGTTCTTATCTTCAGTGTCAAATCAATTATTGTTTTTCCATTGAGTTAGAAGCTGGTGTTTGGCTAATAGATCCTTTGATCTATTTAATCTTACAGATAAATAAATAGGTTATTGATTAATGGATATATATAGGTTTGCATAGATTAATACAGATATTGTGTTACTGAAGCATCCATAAATTTCTGTTCTATTATGTAATTTTGGGAATTTGTCCTTTCTGAATATATGGAAATAAGATGATTTCTCTCCTCAGACCCACTAGCATGGTTATCTACTGGTTTTGGATATTTTCTCTGCACATACATGTAAATTGAAGGTGGTTTGCATAATTCATGGCCAATAGATAGTTTCCTTTAGTCTTCTTGTTCACTGTTATTTTTTTAATTAAATTTAGGCAGTAATCATTATGCTATGTGAACTAGAACTTTAAATAGATTTCTTTTTGTTAATGTTTTTTTCTTTTTTTTAATAAAATAAATCTTTTTATTCTCTAGAGTTTACACTTATAAAGAGATATCTCACCCAAACAGGCCTATATATAAGTATATTGCGATGTGTCTTCCTAGAATTAGGGAGGCATGGTCTTCATCCTATAGTGAGTCCCAGAGAACTGACAATTGCCTTTGAGATATCTTCTGCCTTGCAGTATCTCTAAAGGGTTTTCAACTCAAAGTTCCAGAATGAGTAGGTTATCTCCTCCAGGAGAAATCTTCCCTAAGCTTCCTTAGTGACTATCTCTTTCTGTGTATTTACAGTATCTTAATCTTTTTTTTTTTTTTTTTTAGTTCTGATAGATAAATATCATCTCTTGAGAAATACATGGAAAACTTTTAAAAAGGTCAGACTTAAAAGATTAATTTCTTCTTTACCTAATGATTGTGCTTAAAAACCTATAATATACAACTGTTTCTATACTGAATAATTACTAGCTATTTTTTCACTGCAAAAGCTAGCTCCTTTTTCTTTTAAAGTGTTTTGCAAACAAGTCTTTGGGTTAAGTATAAAAATAAAAGTTTCAAGGCATTTACATACTTTATTCAAGGAATTATTTAAAACTATGTTAATATCCATCTATTGAAATGATTGGTTTTTCCAAAAATTATTAGATAATGTTAAGCCAAATAATTCCATATCCCATAAAATTAGCTTTTTACTTATACAGAAAGTTCAAAAAATATACTTAAAATTTATAAGTACTGAATTATATCCCTTATAAAAATTTATCACTGATGAGTTTTGAAAAATGGCTGGAAAACTCTTCAGTATTATTAGAATGTTGCTTTATTTTCACTAATAATCAGGGTTTTATTTATTTAATTATTTATTTAGATTTTGTTTTTTTTTCTGGAAAAAGCAACATGTTTTTCATTTCTTTAAGAAGTTAACCTCTTGTGACCCACTCTCTAAATAGCCATTGGAAAATGAGTGGTCAATTCCCATCTTTCAAAGAAACAAAACAGCTTAGAACAGATTTTAAAAGATTTTGAAGTTTATGGTTTTTTCCTTCAAGCTGTAAATCTAAAAATCTTCTGAGAATAAATTTTCTTTTCAAGGCCTGATAGAGGTTATCTGTGAGGTTGACAAAGAATAGGTTAGAGTGCAGAGAAAGGAAAATATTTATGGACATGAGTCCACTTACAAACATCACTGACTATGTTTATTATTTTATAAGGTGAATGCAGGTGAAGAAAGAACTAAAATTTATTAACCTATTCTGGGCCCTGTCACATAGGCATGTTGTTATTACTCATAACTGCACTTTGAGAAAAGGATTCCATGTTTCTGGATTAAGAAACTGAAGAAGGGTGCATAAATTAAAGTAATTTTGTCCATGACCCAACTGATGAGTCATCTCACTCCAAAGTCTGAATGTGCATATTTGTTTCTTGCTTTCAATGAGTATCTTGAACTTCTAAGACAATACTTCAAATATTTCTGCCATCCACATAGTATCACATTTTGCCATTACCAGGTACCACTTACAGTGATTTTCCCATTAAATTGACTTTAGGTCTACTCACTTTGTTAATTTTGTCTTGTTCCAGAAAGTAATAACCCAACACAAACATACTTGACTAGCTGTGGTTTTTGTCCTCTACATTATGATTAGTGCACAATTTTTAATTTGTGTAATACTCATCCATGCATTACCTAAAATATTGCCAATGATTTTGTGATTGCCACCATTTTGAAAACAATGTACTGGAAAGAAATGTCCTGTCATTAAGATGCATTTCTCCTTACTCAATTTTCTAGAAACTGATCTTTCCTTGGTTTTGGCCTACCAGCCTCCCTTGAGTTCTTCCTCTTCTAAAGAATCTAAAGTAAAGTAGGAGCAGGCACATGAGTAGTTTAGTAGAACCCTGGTGGCTTAGAAAGTAAAGAATTTCCATACAATGTGGGAGACCCGAATTCGATCCCTGGGTTGGGAAGATTCTCTGGAGGAGGAAATGGCAGCCCACTCCAGTATTCTTGCCTGGGTAATCCCCTGGAGAGGAGCCTGGTGGGCTACATACAGTCCATGGGGTCACAAAGAGTTGGACACAACTGAGCAACTAACAATGGTAAATGAATACAGTTGCAAATGTAAAACTTAGGAAGGTAGAATAAAACAAGCTTATGGCCGCAACAGCTCAAATGTAGACAATTCCTGAGGTCTCCACAGAAGAAGCACTGACCTCTGACGTTGGGGAAGTGAGGGAAACATGCAGACCACACACTTCTCTCCCAGATTTAGGTGAGGAAAAAGGCAGATTCCAAGGTTTGCTTCTAGGGATCCTAAAACAATGCTCTGTCTTTGTGTGTTCATCAGATGTTAATATTCAGATCCTCAAAGGATGAAAAAGAAGCAAACCATTTTCAAACAGCAATAAATTTAACTTCATTCAAGCTTAACTGCTCTGACCACTTCAGTTCCAGGAAACTAATTCCAACCATCCTTTATTTTAAATGATTATTAGATATTGTTTAATGTTTCCATGAAGAAAAATCCAGGGGCAAAAAAAGAGATAGGTATTCATGAAATCCTCTAAATTTCCTTCCTGTGTCTGTTTCTGTTTTTCCATCTGAGATTAGTAACAAAATCTTGACAGCAAAAAGTATACTCCAGTGTTTTTCGTTTAGATGATGCAGTAGACTGAATATATGTATAACCCACAATTTCATATGTTGAAACCCTAATCCCCATGTGATGGTATTAAGAGGTGAGGCCTTTGGGAAGTAATTAGGTGAGACTATGAGAGTGGTCTTGCCTGGAAAATACCATGGGTGGAGGAGCCTGGTGGGCTGCGGTCCATGGGCTCGCTAAGAGTCGGACACGACTGAGCGACTTCACTTTCACTTTTCACTTTCATGCATTGGAGAAGGAAATGGCACCCCACTCCAGTACTCTTGCCTGGAAAATCCCATGGACAGAGGAGCCTGGTAGGCTGCAGTCCATGGGGTGGCGAAGAGTCAGACACAACTGAGTGACTTCACTTTCACTTTTCGCTTTCATGCTTTGGAGAAGGAAATGGCAACCCACTCCAGTATTCTTGCCTGGAGAATCCCAGGGACGGGGGAGCCTGGTGGGCTGCTGTCTGTGGGGTCTCACAGAGTCGGACACGACTGAAGCGACTTAGCAGCAGCAGCAGCACGAGAGTGGGGTCCTCATGATAGGAATGGTGTCCTCATAAGAAGAGGAAGAGACATCAGAGTTTCCACTCTGCCCTGTGAACACGCAACAAGAATGTAGTGGTCTGCAAGCCAGAAGAGAGCCCTCACCAAGAACTGAATTTGTCAGCACTTTATCTTGAATTTTCCATCCTCCAAAACTGTCAGAAATAAATGTCTGTTGTTTAAACCACTATGATATTTTGTAACAGCAGTCTGAGCTGATTAAGACAGGTGGTGAGGAAATAGCTTGTGGGAGAGGGAGGCTTAGAGATTGTTGATTAAGGAACTATAACTGGATATGACTAGAGTCTTGGAAGAGAGATAGCAAAGAATAGCTAGCTTTAAAAGGAAAACTAGCCTAGCTGAATAATCGGCGACGGCTTAGCTTGACAAGAGGCCAAGGGCATAGAAACAGTGATTCTTCAAGGTTTAAGATGAGGGAAGTTCCTGGGGGTTCCTGGAAAATTGTATATAAATTTGAAATTTCAGAAACTCTGAGATAAAGTATGGCTTACTGGTAAAATTTATAGCCTCAAACTGACTTGGTATCTCAGGTCCCTTTCTCACTAGGTTTGTGATGTTGGAGAGTTTAGTTCATCTCATTACCCTCAATTTTCTTATCCTTGAGGAGAATTAAAGTTCCTAATGCCATAGTTGTTTTGTTTTGTTTTGTTTTTCCTGTCAAGAGAGATAATACATGTAAAATGGTTATTGTTTATGTTAACTCTTTAAAATCAGTATATTTATGATAGATGATGCAATTCTTGTGAAAATATTCTTACCATCATACACAAAATACAAAATCAAAAGGTCACAAATACATATGATTCAGGATTCCCATTCCTGGCCATATATCTAGACAAAACTACAATTCAAAAGGATAAATGCACTCCTATATTTATAGCAGCACTATTTACAATAGCCAAGACATGGAAATAATCTTAATGTCTATCAACAGATGAATGGATAAAAAAGATTAATATAGACACACACACACACCCCATGGACTATTACTCAGCCATAAAAAAGAATGAAATAGTGACATTTGAAGATACATAGGTGGACTAGAGATTATCACACTAAGTGAAACAAGTCAAAAAGAGAAAGATAAATACTATATGATATCACTTATATGTGGACTTTAAAGTATGATACAAATGAACTTGTCTGTGGAACTAAACAGGCTCATAGACATAAAGAAAAAACTTGCAGTTGCCAAAGGAAAGGGAGGGAGGGAGGGGAACAGAAGGGTTGGTAGTTTGGGATTAGCAGATACAAACTATTACATATAGGAAGGATAAACAAGATCCTACTGTATAGCACAGGAAACTATATTTGATATCCTATAATACCATAATGGGAAAGGAAAACAGAAAAGTAAATGGATAAAAATTAATGGGGGGAAAAGGTCATGAATAGAAAATTACCTGGAAAAAATAAATATTTGTTATCCTTAATAAATAGAAGACTACCAAATCTCTTGAGGGATATCAATTTTAAATATTTATTCTAAATGATAATAACTAATGAGAACTGAAAAAGAATTCATGGTTTTCAGATGGTCCTGGTTATTTGGAGTTGGTGTTTATAAAGGCAGCTTCTTTTACCCATCTGCAGCAGACGTTACTGTATTCATTTTTCAGTTAGTGGTGATAGGTTTAGAATTTTTCATTTTCCATTCTTTCACAGGGCTGGCATTTGTCAGTAGCTACCCAGAGTCCAGGGTATTGTGAAATACTGAAGGTATTTTGGATTTCCAACATCATACTCTCTATAACTACTTGGGTCAACTAGCACTCAACTAGCTCCAGCTATTGTAATAAGAGCCTTCCTTGACTTGTAGGCAAACCCTCAGATTACCACAGACTGAATAAGTAACTTTTATTCCATCATCTATAAGGGTTTCCAAAGAATCAATATGCACTATTGCTTCTTTTTTCTCTCTTTGGTTAGTTAAGAGATAACACAATAAGGAGAGCAGTTTTAGAATCACAGCATTGGAAATTGTAGTTGGTTGAAAACTCCTGAAGTATTGTTGCTGCTGTTCAGTCACTCAGTTGTGTCTGACTTTTTGCGAATCCATAGAATGCAGAACACCAGGCTTCTCTGTCCTTCACTGTCTCCTGAGTTTGCTCAATCCATGTCCATTGAGTTGTTGATAATATCTAAGCATCTCCTCCTCTCTCACCCCCTTCTCCTCAATCCCTCAGTCTTTCCCAGCATCAGGGTCTTTTCCAATGAGTCAGTTCTTCACAACTAGTGGCCAAAATATTAGATCTTCAGCTTCATCAGTCCTTCCAATGAATATTCAGGTTTGATTTCCTTTAGGATTGATTGGTTTGATCTCCTTGCTGTCTAAGAGACTCTCAAGGGTCTCTCTAGCACCATAGTTCAAAAGCATCAATTCTTCAGTGCCCAGCCTTCTTTATGGTCCAACTCTCACATCCATATTTGACAATTTGAAAAACCATACTTTTGACTATGTGGACATTTGTTGTCAAAGTGACATCTCTGTGCTTTAATAATCTGTCTAGATTTGTCATAGTTTTCCTTCCAAGGAGCAAGTATTTTTTAATTTCATGGCTGCAATCACTGTCTGCAGTGATTTTGGAGCCCAAGAAAATAAAATCTGTCACTGCTTCCAATTTTTCACCTTCTATTTGCAATGAAGTAATGGAACTGGATCCCATGATCTTAATTTTTTGAATGTTGAGTTTTGAGCAAGTTTTTTCAAAACTCTTCTCTTTGACCCTCACCAATAGACTCTTTAGTTCCTCTTCACTTTCTGCCATTAGACTGGTATCATGTGCATACATGAGGTTGTTGATATTTCTACCAGCAATCTTGATTCCACCTTGTGATTTATCCAGCCTGGTATTTTGTATGATGTACTCTGTATTTAAGTTAAATAAATAGGGGAACAATATACAGCCTTGACATACTCCTTTCCCAATTTCGAACTAGTCAGTTTTTCTATATAAGATTCTAATAGTTGCTTCTTGACCTGCAGTGTATTTTCCCAAAACATATGTCCACTCAAACACCTTATTTGGAAATAAGGTTTTTGCATTTGTAATTAGTTAAGATGAGGTCATTGGATTACAGTGGTATCATATCCAATGGAGGCTTCCCAGGTGACTCAGTGATAAAGAATCTGCCTGCCAAGCAGGAGACAGGTTTGATCCCTGGGTCGGGAAGATTCATTGGAGAAGGAAATGGCAACCCAGTCCAGTATTCTTGCCTGGAGATTTCAATGGACAGAGGAGCCTGATGGTCTACAGTCCATGGGGTCACAAAGAGCTGGACACAACTTAGTGATTAAATCACCACTGCTATATCCCATGGTGCCTTTATAAGAAAATGAAAGGACATAGATAAAGTCCCACAGTCTCAGAGGAGACAGAGACACAAAGATGAAAGTGATGGAAACAAAGATTAGAGTGATGTACCTGCAAGTCAGGGAATAGTAAGGTTTGCCAGGAGCCACCAGAAACTTAGGAAGAGGCAAAGAAGAATTCTGCCTTAGAGCCTTCAGAAATACCATGGCTGAGCTGATATACTGACTTTGGATTTCTAGTTGCCAGAACTGTGAGAAAATAAATGTCTACTGTTTTAATCTAATAAATTTTCTGTAGTTTATTATGGTAGCTCTTGGAAACAAATACAGAAACTATTTTCTCTCTGGGCTTCCCTGGTGGCTCAGATGGTAGATAATCTGCCTGCATTTCAGGAGACCCAAGTTTGATCCCTGGGTTTGGAAGATCCTCTGAAGTAGGAAATGGCAACCCACTCCAGTATTCTTGCCTGGAGAATTCCATAAACAGAGGAGCCTGGCATGCTATAATCCATGAGGTTGCAAAGTATTAGACACAAGTGAGTGACTCAACAAGCATGCATTTTCCCTCAGTCCTGCATTTCATAGGTAAAGATGGAAGATATCACAAAATAACATCAAAGAGTTAAAATATATTCATAATAGATTTGTCTTCTAGGTCTTGTGATTTTCTATATGACCTGCTGATTCTCAAATATCTATTAAATGGCTTTAACACCTATGAGGGACACTGAAGTTCTTTTTTTCTTTTCCACCAACACAGTTTTGTTTCATTTCCTTTAAGTAATTCTTAGATCTAAATTATGACTTTCACTGCTTTGCACCTATTATTTATTTTAAAACAATTTCTGTTCGCTTTCCTTTATGCATGTGTCATTAGAGTCAGTAAAATGAAAACTTCAAAATATTTGTTAAAGTTGACTTTTTGTTTCTCCTAGCTGTCCCCAATCCACTCTAATACTCTGATATTTTGTCATTGTGAATCTTTCACAAGGACAACTTCACAAGATAAGGAATAGTCTTAAAAGAGAACTGCTTCAATCTTAAAACATAGATCTGTTTAAAAATTCTGTTTGATGAATAAAGAGATTCTTAGAACATTATTTTTAGTAATCTTATTTTTAAGGGACTGAGGTTGTTTGTCACTGCCTTAGCAAATTAGGAATAAATTTTTTTTTGTTTGCTCCACAGTTTTATTTAAGGAACAAAACAATAAATCTTTAAGTAGTAAAATATAAATATAAAAACTATTGTGAGAGTAATTGAGTTATGCTGAGCCATAAGTATGCATTTTGACAGTAATTTGGTGGTATTCTTTCACAGAGATCCTAGGAATGGAATTTCTAGGAAATAGTGACATATGTTATTTGGATGGTAGGAGCTTGCCTTAGGAAAGTTATAAGGTATTACGGTGACACTACTCAGGGAAATACAGAGACAGGCAGATTTCATGTGTAAGTGTTCATTGTCTTTGGGGAAAAAGTGTTGTATTTCCATAATCCGTGTAAGCCACAGTGCTGGCTTGTACACAAGAGAACATTTGTACTTCTGTTGTTGCTTTGGTGTATTTGAAATGCAGTGACATCTGTATACTTATGTCGTCCATAGATGCTCTCAAGATTCTGCCAAAATTGCTCTCATTAATTTTCTGAAATCTTTCATTTTTATCCTGACCCTCAAAAAACAATCCCTTCAGTTTCTAAGCATTCTTTCTAAGATATCTGGCAAAGGAAGGGAAGGAGTGAAAGTCAAACACTGTGAAATACAAGGGAAGAGCAGGGAGCCACTCTGTTTCAGTTAGCAGCTGAACACCAATGAATCTCTGTTTTCCTAAGCTCACAAAAAGATTCTCAGAAAATGTAATTGGCTATTAAGTGTCCCTGTAATAGATTTCTAGAGCTGTAACTAACTAATACAAACCTGGGGCAGAGGTAGCGGGGAGTAGGGAGGGAGACGACTTAAGACAACTGAAATGCATTCTTTATCAGATCTGAAGGTCAAAGGTCCAAACCATAGTGTCTGTGGGGTTGGTTCCTTTCAGAATCTCTGAAGATGATTCAGCCCATGTCTCTTCCTAGCTTCTGATGTCTGCCAACAATTGCTGGCATTCTTTGTCTTGTTACCGCATCACTCTGATTTCTGCTTCCATCTTCACGTGCCTCAAATACATTCAGACATACAGTTGGGAGGAATACTGTTCAACCCACACTAACCTCCTCTCTTACAAGGCAGTCATTCCTCTGTGGCCAGATGTGTCTTATAAAGCATCACTGGTTTATTCTGGTTCCCACACAATCTAAGTAACTTAATCTGATGTGTCCTATTCAACAGAGCACAATATTCAATAGGGTACAATAAAACAAATTAAATTAGAGATACCTTATTTAATTTAGGATGTTGTCATATTAGAAACCAGAAAGCATGGCTTTCTTTTTATTTTATGTTAAGAACAGTCCACCTGTCTTCATTTCTTATCTCTTATTGCCTAAATTGTGTTTCTACACGGCAAAACAAGTAGGTTTAAATGTCTGACTTTTGGAGACTCATCTGAGCACCTAAATAGAAATTCTTCTGTCTCTTGCCTGAATAGAGATCTTTAGTTAGATAATGATATTTTCTCCCATTTGGTTAGCTTCTCAGGGTTGAAGAAGGAACCTCAGCTGTCCACTCTGCTATTCATTAAAAATAAATGGTTCTTGTAAAGAATATTAATTATAATAAACTTTAGAACTCAGCTTTTCAAAATGGAACTTTGGGTGAAATTGGAGAGCAGGGTTGAAGGGCATATCAAGTGAGCAGCCTATAACTCTAATGCTTCATGGAGAGCAGATGGCATTCAGAATCAGTCCACTTATGATTACTTCATAATAAAGATTAAAGTTGCATGTCCCTTCCAGGGGTATGCTCGGCAGGCTGCCAGTGTTCTGAACAAGTTCTTGGCCCACCTTGTTCCACATCAGATTTTTTCTTTCCACTTATCTAAATCACTTCATATTTCTATGAATAAGTTTAATGCATTAAAATGTTAAGATTTTTAAAATACTCTACTTTATCTCATCATTATTTTTCTGTTATATGAACCCATTAACACTGATTATTTTTAATTGTTCCTGATTTTAATCTTACAGTAATGTTTTGAATCCTACATGTGTTTGAACTATAGTCTGTTTCCAAAGTAGGTGAATTTCATAAGACAACAATGAATATGGGGCATTTTTTTTTTCTGTGAAGCTGGCCTTGTGACTGAAGAAATGTGGGTGTTATAATAAGGTAGCAGCTGTAACTAAAATGCTAATGCACAGCAGGAAGTCTGAATCAAGGCAGTTTCATTCTTCTCATGAGTTGGTTGCTGCTGCTGCTAAGTCGCTTCAGTCGTGTCCGACTCTGTGCTACCCCGTAGACGGCAGCCCACCAGGCTCCCCCATCCCTGGGATTCTCCAGGCAAGAACACTGGAGTGGGTTGCCATTTCCTTCTCCAATGCATGAAAGTAAAAAGTGAAAGTGAGGTTGCTCAGTCGTGTCCGACTCTTAGCGACCGCATGGACTGCAGCCCACCAGGCTCCTCCGTCCATGGGATTTTCAATTCCAGGGGATAAAGTAGTGTATTGCTCCAACCTATGACCATTTGTGAGTTTCCATGGGCAGCCCATACAAGACTTTGGAATGATAATATATACACAAAATGCAACCAGTGGACAATTTTTTGACGTTTGCAGAAGCTTAAACTCCTGAAAATATGTAAGTGACTACAAAGTAAAAGAGAATATGTTATATCACTTAAAACCTGTGATGCAGTTAACCCTAAGAAAACCTGATTTGTTCATATTAATATGTATAGTATTACACATAGGTAGGTACAAGGATTATTTTATCTGAAAGTTCTATTTGTATTTTTTCTCAGAAATAACCCATTTCCTTGGCACTATTTATTCTATTCTTCACTAGTTATAATTTTTGAAACTATTCTGTTAAACTACAATATAAATACAGAAATGTGTACCATATAAGTATCATAAAGTGACAGCTAAATGGATTTTCTCAAGCTAATTACATTCAGGTAATGCATATGGAACATTACCAGAACGCTGTAATTCTTATCTGTGTTTCTTTGTCACTATCTTCTCCAAAATAACACTATGATGATTTCTGACATCATAATTTGTCTTCTTTTACATTATTAGAATGCATACAGTATATACTATTTTGTCCTTGGCTTCTTTCGTTCACCTTTATGTTTACAAGATTTATCTGTAATTTTCTGTAAGACTATAATTTGTTTATTCTCATTGCTGCATAGTATTCCACTGTGAGAATATGCCTCACATTTTAGTCAACTCTATACTGGTGGTAGATTTTCAACAGCTTTCACTTTGAGGCTATTATGAGTGGAGTTTCTAAAAATATTCTGGTGCATGTGTTTTGATGACTATACAATTTTGTTGGATATATATATATATATCTTTTTTAGTATTTATTTATTTACTTGTCTGTGTCAGCTCTTAGTTGTGGCACAAGGGATCTTTGCTCATCGTTGCTGCGTGCAGGATCTTTAGTTATGGCATACAGACTTAGTTGCAGTATATGGGATATAGTTCCTTTACCAGGGATGGAACTTGGGGCCTATGCATTGGGAGTGTAGAGTCTTAGCCAGTGGACCACCAGGGAATTCTTGGGTATGTATATATCTTAAAATTAAGTTTCAGAAGCATACATAATGCTCTGTTAAGCTTTTCTAAAAGTCAGGTATCATTTTAATATGATTTTTTCTCCTGCTTATATTTTTATGGATATATGATTTTTGTTCTTACCGATTCTTACACTTAGAAAACTAATATTTTTCATGGTGGCATTTAAAATTATCATTCACAAGGATGACTGTCCCAAGAGTTATTGGGTAGATGAACTTTTATCTTTCTATGGAATATTAACTATTACAGTTATGATTACTAGTTTCATCTTCTTAATTTCTCTCAGACCTTCCTTCTCTGATACCCCATGCCATGCCTTTTGGTCAGACTCTTACCTCTCACCTGTTCTGAACATTAGTTACTTACTTAGTTCAACTACCTTTCTCACTGACTCCCCACCAAAACTCCACTGATCCCCTCTCGCCATAAATACTGAATAGTCTGCCCCACTTGTGTCAGAGGCTTATTAAAATAGAATTGTGATTTTACTGTTTCAGAATCTTCAATGTGATGTCATAGCTAAGATTTTTTTCTTCTGTCAAGCTCCTCTATTCACATGTAGTCTATAACTTATTGATCTCTCCCTTCCCCAGCATAGTTGTAGTATCTAGGCTCCAGCTTTAGCACAGTACCTTATCCTGTAGGTTGTGTACATTGGATACTAATTATTTTATCCTCTATGATACTTTTTTAAAGTGTATACATTATTGAATTACTATGTAAGACAGAATGAAATTGATTTTTTTTTCCTCTTAGACTAAAAAAAAAAAAAATAATAATACACCGAGGGCAAGGGCTATTTTTGTGTTAGACCCCAGATCCACTGCATAATCTTTGACACATTATACACATCTATGGACAAAGCTAAAAAAGATGTTGACTGATGCTTGTTTCTTGTGTGCTGCTATTCCCAACTATTTGGACACAGAGTCAGTTGTCTCTTATTCTTTCTTACTATAAACATCGTGCATATTCAACTCAGCTGCTGATATTCATAATAAAATTCTTACTCAGGGTCTATTCTTAATTTCTCAGGCTATCCGGCATTAAGTATGGTGGGATTTTGCTCTTAAAATTAACTAAGCTGGAAATAGTGTCCTTAACCAGAAGAGTAAGACATTAGCCAGTTTTTCAGAGGGCACAAAGTTATGTTTATCTAATACTCTAAACCTCTAAATGTCAGAATTTAGTCAAGGTAAAAACAAGAGACTGGTTTTAAATTACTGATGGAAATCTTTACAAAAATGCAAGGTCTTTCTGCTACACGCTGGTCAGTGACCTCACCTTCCTCCAGGCTGATTGCCGATGCATGGCACTTTGCTGACTCTGCATAGAGGCCTCTAGAATGCTCGTGTAACTATTATGTTTCAATTCAAGATGCGCATTTTCAAAATGCTCGGCATCCAGTCAAATGCCATGTTCATTTCCGTCAGCTTTCTTTTTTACTTTTTGAAAACTGAATAGCACATGTATCAAATGTGTTAAATTGATGATTTCACTTGCTGTTATAAAGTACCTGTAGTTCTTATCCCATCAAGCCCCAGGGCCTGAATTTACTTCATAGGATCATAAGTGCTGGAGGTTTAACTGGTGCATGTGCAAAGTATTTATCTTAAACTTGAAAAATCCTGAACTCTTGTTCTTTTTTGTAGCTATCAGTCCTAAATTACAACTTCAGTTTTATGACCCTGAGACAGGGCTGTTGTAAAATCCAATTGTTGTACAGGTTTTATCCTTTCTACAATGAAAAGGAAAAATGTGTGTACTAACCTTCAATAAACATTTAGAAAATTATACTGAAGTCTCTCCAGATCTGATGGAAATCTGTCAGAGGTATTGCTGAGTCCACAACCTACAGGAGAGAACTAATATGACTGGTACACTCTGTTTCTTAGTTTCTAAATCCAGGTGAAGATTTCTTGAAAAAGATAAATACACTACTGCAAATGTAAAGGAAACCCAAAGAGATTTTTTACTTACAGTACAAAGATGTAAGAAATAAAATAAGAGATACTGTCATCACATTATGATTCAGAAAATATACACTCTACTCAGCCATTTGAAGCCCAAGACTTCACAAAAGCCATTTGACTTTGCTCTAGGGTGCCATGAGATTTTCACTGACCAAGTGACATTTGTTTGCCGAGACTATACTTTGATGGCCAAGTCTGACTTTCCCTTTGTGGGTCATGGAGTAAGTTCTTTTTGTCACCTACTGGAGAATCTTATATCCCTCCTTACAAGTGCATAGGAAACCTCTAGCGACAAGTAACGGAGGAATGAGGATCAGCCAAAATTTTCAAATAAATTACTGACTGTGAGTGTGCATCTTGAAGAATCTTATTGATGGGTCTAAAGTAATAAAAGACTACAAAGCTATTTCAGGTCCAAGCCTAATTGAAGAACTGGTGTTGCTGTCCACAGTGCTGAACTATCGTCTTTACAGTCCATGGCAATTTTATTCTTCTAGTTTGGGCCCATGGGAGAGCTGTCTACCCAACATTTCCAGACTCCTGAAATAAACAAATCAAGAAGAAGTAGGCTACGGAAGAAAGAAAAAGTTAAAATAGAGAGACAAATGTATGCAGCTATTGGAAAGACACAACTGAGAAAATAAAAAGATAAAAGCATTTTTCTTTTGAAATGGTATCTCAGGGAAGCAAGCTGCCATGGCTTTGGCCAAACTGAGGTGCCTTGAGAAAACCTAAAAGAGTGTAATGAATAATATAATTTTTAAAATATCATTAGGAAAGAAAGTTCTAGAGTGCAGAGAAAAGATGTTTTCTCTAGGCATAAACATATCATTATTGAAATGCCAGTTGTATACTCCTAGTTTTTTTTTCCCTATTCTTTCATATAATGAAAACATATTTTCAATTGTCATACTGTAGTAAAAATTGTATTTATGTTCCAAATTGGGCACAGTTAATATCTGTAATACCTTTTGACATTTTTTATCATATATCTGATTGTTACAGGTGATTTTTCTCCCTCTGGTAATTTTAATGAGCATGCTCTCCTCTCCTGACAATATAATTATGCTTTTGAAGCTCATAAACCTGACAAATATTTAGAATTACCATCACAACTAAAGATAGGATTGGTTAGACTTTCACTTTTGCCAAAGGAATGTATAGAAATTAGAATAAAAGTGTTTATAGATGCAAATTTCTGGAGATTTTAAATGATTTAAGATATGGTTACTTCTTATATAGACAGAGTCAATTTTTTTTTTTTTAAACATAGCCTATTTAGGACACAGCTGAATCTTGGTAAACACAGATGTACCTCTTGTTTGAAGCAGGTGTCTCTGAAATACCCCTCCCTTCATGTGTTGAAAAACAACTCTAGAAACATGCCTTGGTTTGGTCTTGTGCTTTATACTTTTAAATGTTATTGTTGTTCAGTCACCCAGTAGTGTGCGACTCTTTGCGACCCCATGGACTGCATCACGTCAGGCCTCCTTGTCCCTCATCATCTCCTGGAACTTGCCCAAGTTCATGTTCATTGCATCGGTGATGTCATCCAGGCATCTCATCCTCTGATATCCTCTTCTCATGTGTTCATATCAGTTAACCAAAATACTGGCGCTTCAGCTTCAGCATTAGTCCTTCCAGTGAATATTCAGGGTTGATTTCCATTAAGATTGACTGGTTTGATCTTGCTGTTCAAGGGACTTTCAGGAGTCTTCTCCAGCTCCACAGTTCAAAGACATCAATTCTTTGGTGTTCTGCCTTCTTTAAAGTCCAGCTCTCACAACTGTATGTGACCCATGGGGAGACCTTAGCCTTGACTATATGAACCTTTGTTGGCAGAGTAATGCCTCTGCCTTTCAACACACTGTCTAGGTCTGTCATTGCTTTCCTGCCAAGAAGCAATCTTCTCATTCCATGGCTATAGTCACCATCCGCAGTGATTTTGGAGCCCAAGAAGAGGAAATGTGTCACTGCTTCCACATTTTCCCCTTCTATTTGCCATTCAATAATGGGGCCAGATGCCATGATGTTAGTTTTTTGTTAATGTTTAGTCTTAAGCTGGTTCTTTCACTCTCCTCCTTTTCCCCCATCAAGAGTCTCTTTAGTTCTTCTTTGCTTTTTGCCATTAGAGTGGTATCATTCACATATCTGAAATTGTTGATGTTTCTCCCACTAGCTTGACTCTGGTTTGTAACTCATCCAGCCTGACATTTCTCATGATGTGCTCAGAATATAGGTTAAACAAGCAGAGTGACAGCAGACAGCCCTACTGTACTCCTTTCTTGATCTTGAACCAGTCAGTTGTTTCTTACAGGGTTTTAATTGTTGCTTCTTAATCTGCATATAGGTTTCTCAGGAGACAGGTAAGATGGTCTAGTAGTCCCAACTCTCTAAAAGCTTTCTGCAGTTTGTCATGATCCACAGAATCAAAGGCTTTAGTGTAGTTGAAGAAACAGAGATGGATTTTTTTTTTCTGAAATTCCCTTGCTTTCTCTAAAATCCATTGAATGTTGGCAATTTGATCTCTAGTTCCTCTTGCCTTTCTAAACCCAACTTGGACATTTGGAAGTTCTTGGTTCCCATAACGCTGAAGCCTAGCATGAAAGTGGAGAAGGCAATGGCACCCCACTCCAGTACTCTTGCCTGGAAAATCCCATGGACAGAGGAGCCTGGTGGGCTGCAGTCCATGGGGTCTCTAAAAGTCGGACACGTCTGAGTGACTTCACTTTCACTTTTCACTGTCATGCATTGGAGAAGGAAATGGCAACCCACTCCAGTGTTCTTGCCTAGAGAATCCCAGGGACGGGGGAGCCTGGTGGGCTGCCATCTATGGAGTCGCACAGAGTTGAGCACGACTGAAGTGACTTAGCAGCAGCAGCAGCAGCAGCATGCAACATTTTAACCATGACCTTATTAGCATAAGAGATGAGTGCGATTGTCCAGTGATTAGTGCATTCTTTGGTACTACCCTTCTTGGGGATTGGCATGAGGATTGACCTTTTCCAGCCCTGTGGCCACTGCTGTGTCTTCCAAACTTGCTGACATATTGAATGCCAAACTGTCCATCTTGGATAGCCATGCACAGCATGGCTCATAGCTTCATTGAGTTATGCAAGATCCTTCACCATGACAAGATGCTAATCCATGTACTTAGTCACTCAGTCATGTCTGACTCCTTACAACCCCATGGACTGTAGCCCAGCAGGCTCCTCTGTCCATGGAGATTCTCCAGGCAAGCATACTGGAGTGGGTTGCCACTTCCTATTCCAGGGCATCTTCACTACCCAGGGATTGAATTCAGGTCTCCCACATTGCAGGCAATTCTTTATAGTCTGAGCCACCAGGGAAGCCCAGTGATCCATGAAGGGGCTTTAAATGTTACCAATTACATTATCTCAGTTAGAGTCCCAAACTAGATTACAAATTAACTTACTTACCATTGAACAAATAAAGGCAGTGGAAATCAGAAAGATCGTGGTTTAGAATCACTAAGCCAGTTCTTTACAGATCTGAAATTAGAGATTATTTCAACTGGGTACAATATTTGTTTTACAATTCCAGAAGAATAGGGCTTTCTTGTTCTGTATCAGATGGTTTGCAAGTGGGATGAATGCCCATGTCTGACTTACCTATAGAGACTGACAACATTTAGATGATCAGAAAGCTCCATTAAAACTGCCAGATTTTCTTGCACAGCAGTTCTGTTTCACTTTGCTTTATTTTACCTGAAGTATAGTTGATCCACAATATCATTGGGTTGGGTGAAAAGTTTGTTTGGGTTTTTCCATAAGATGTTACAGAAAAATTCAAAAGAACTTTTTGGTCAAGCTGATATGTCAATTTCAGGTGTACAACATAGTGATTCATTATTTTTTAAGGGATTCAGCATTTTTATAGATTGTACTCTATTTAGTTATTATAAAATATAGACTATATTCCCTGTGTGGTACAGCTTGTTTATTTGTACACTTGTATACTCATGGCTTATTTATTTGATACATAGTATGTACCTCTTTATCCCCTAGGCCTATCTTGTCCCTTCCCCACCTACCTCTCCCCACTGGTAACTGCTAATTTTTTCTCTAAATCTGTGAGTGTTTCTGTTTTGTTATATATATTTGTTTGTATTATTTTTAACATCCCAAATTTAAGTGATATCATACAGCATTTGTCTTTCTCTATCTGACTTATGTCACTAAGCATAATGTCCTCTGGGTCCATCTGTGTTGTTGCAAAGGTCAAGAATTTTTTTTTTTTAATTACTGAATGGTATTACATTGTATATATGTGTGTATATATACACACATATTACATCTCCTTTATCCATTCATCTGTTGATGGACACTTAGGTTTGCCTGGTAGTTTTAAGCAGTCTCCTCAGTTGTTATATGTTAGCACTCCTATATCTATGATTTCTGATTATTTGGGAGAGCCAAGAATATTCCTTAAAATGGCCTAAATGTATGTTTCTTATTTTTAGTTTTTTGCCCACAAACAGGTAATACTAACGTCTGTTTATGTCAGATAGCCCTTTTAGATGTCTAAGTTAATTCCACATTGCCTCCTATTTATTGGTGGATGTTCTAATTATTATAGTTTTCTCAGTTTTAATAGGTAAGGTTGCTGAGTCTCAGATAAATTCAAGAATTTCTGAAATTCATGATTGAACTGGGACTGCAATATGAGTGCCTTGAATCCAGACCCTGATCTTTATCCCCCTGACTCCTATAAGACAGAGGTTCTCAGAGTGAAGGAGAGAGGGTATTTGGCTTTGCAGGTGACAATTAGCAACACCTAAAGACATTAGTGGGCTTCCCAGTGGCTCAGAGGTTAAAGCGTCTGCCTGGAATGTGGGAGACCCGGGTTCGATCCCTACAGCTGTCAAAATTGGGAGTATGAGGTAACTGTCATCTAGGTAGTGGATACCAGGGTTGCTGCTAAACATCTACAAGGCACCAGACAACCCTCCACTACAAAGCGTGATCCCCCCTGAAATGTCAGTAGTAGCCAATGTTGAAAAACCCTACCTTAAAGAAATCTTTTTTAATATATTCTCTCTTTCCTACTTTCCTACATATACTGAAGAGTAAAATGCTGATTTAAGAATAATAAACTGAATGTTTGAACCTAAAGAATTGTAGACCCAAAATTATCAGATTAGCAAAATGAAAAGCATCCAGACTTTGGAAACAGGAAAAAACTGCCTTAAAATTCCAATTCTTCTACTAAATAACATGTTCATAGGCCTCTTAACATCTCTGTGGATTAGTTTCTTCTGGGATAAAATAAAGATGATAATTCTGACTTTGTAGGATTTTTATAGGATTAGAAATTAATATTGTTATTAATTATTATTATTATTTTCCTTCCTTCCTTTATAAGGCTCTATCTCACTATTAGGTTTGGTAGCATCATGCCTATGAAGTGTTTCCTATATGCCTTAAGTCCGTCATTTTGGTGCCCTGTATATTTCACCCATTCTCTGGATATTGGTACCAGCCACATGACTTGTGTCTAGTAACTTTGCTTTTACTGGTAGATACTTACACCAGTAGCAGCCTACATCTTTCAGTCAGTGGCCAGTTTCTAGAGTTTCACGGGGATCCCCTTGGATGAATAGCATAATTGACAGAAATTATGATTTATTGATTCACTTCACCCTTATTTATCTCCAGCAGAATTAGAATGAGTTTAGGGCATGTCATGCAGTCTTCACTAAAGTCCCAAAAGCAGAGAGAAAAACTGTATAGGGAAGAGAATAGATGCTACAATCGGTTAGATTTTTGTTCAGTCCCACTTGCATCTCTTCTAGGTGTTTGTTTCTGTAACTTACTCATATTTCTGGGTTTCAGGTATCTTTTCCACAAAATAGGGCTGTCCTGGGAATGAAAACAACAGCACATGTAATGACAGTTATTTATTAAAATTAACAAGCATCATGTACATGTTTCAACTGTAAATTTTAACTAGGCATCATGAAGTTCACTCTAAAGTTATTCCCATTAAAAAATACTTATAAGCACATTTTTCCAAGACATTTTTGTGTTTACTTTTGTATGTTCAAACTCTTTTTTCCCAAAACCTCAAAATGAAAATAATCATATTATTTGTTAGAATGTGTCTTCTGCTTCTTTTTTCCCCTTAACTTGCATCTGCTGTTACAATCTAAAATTCAGTAACAGGAGACTCAGTTTCAGTCCCTGGTTTGGGAAGGGAATGGCTATCCACTCCAGTGTTCTTGACTGGTGAATTCCATGGACAGAGGAACCTGGTGGGCTACAGTCCATAGGGTGGCAAAGAGTTGGGTACAACTGAATGACTAACACTTTCACACTTTTCACTTTCACAATCCCAGGAGAGCCCTTAGTAGCTCGGGTCCTTGAGGGATTTTGAAGTAATGAACATTTAGCACATTTTATTAGTGTGACTATCAGAATAAACTTGGACTATTCTGAAAAGAGAGATATAAAAAACAGAAAATAAAATTCTTTCTCTCGTTTCAAAGTCTCCTTCTCATCAAACCCTTTTTTTCTATGTGAGAGTGTGGAGGAAAACATCAGTAGAAATGAAAAAAGTGAGTTTGTCTCTAAGATCTTTATTCTTAATTTAGTGATGTATCCTGAAGGACTCCATTTTCTTAGTATAGAGACATTTAGTTGAGCAACTTCACAGTTGAATCCAGCATAACAAGTTCATATGGCTACTGCAATGAGAGTACTGCATATTCTAGAGTAAAAGGTGATAGCTTGTGGTGAATGATGTCAGATTTGTGATCTCTGAAGAAGAAGATTTAGCTTCCAGACCAGGGACCAGGCTTGATCACTCAAGAGCTTTTGTGTAGCAGAGTTTTATTAAAGTGAAAGAGGACAGGGACAGCTTCTGACATAGACATCAGAAGGGGTACGTAGAATGCCTCCTCACTAGTCTTGGCAAGGGAGCTCTATACTTTTTTAATTGGTTATTACAATAAATCAAAAGAATATCTCAAAGTTGTAAAGGTCCTACTAGTCCCAATCCCACAATTTACGTCTTTTACAATAGAAAGATCTTACCAGATCCACTCATATACATTCTAAAATAACAGGATTAGTCAGAAAGAAGGAGAAACATGTCCTTAAGCAGGATACATTGTTGTTATATAATCCTTAGTACAGAGCTTAAACTGAGTTGTTTTGTCGTGTAATCATCAGCTCTGGGCTTAAAGAAAAAAGAAAAAACATTTTATGTGACTAAGACTAAGGAATCTAGAAAAAAAAATGTCCTATCTCCTCCTTAAGAATTCCAGACCCCTATCTCCTCCTCAAGAGCCCCACACCACTCTCTCCTCCTCAGGGACCCAGGACTTCTTATCAAACTACTAAGAATTGACTCTCCCAAAGGAAAAACAAAATACCTCATTGCAAAAATATTTCAATGTAATTCCTTAATCCATAAGGAAGTTCCGGAGTCAGGAAGGAATATTAATTAAGCAGTTTCAAAGTCACATACTTGCTTTAGTGGCAAGGCCAAATGACATTCTCAATTCTAATTCACTATTTCTTGTTTTAAAAACTCAAGCTGCAGTTGATATACCTAACAATGATCTGTTTTCTAATGTTGTTATTCAATACAGTGATTCTTGGGGCAATTGTAGACTGGCAAATAGGTGGGAGGGATTTCTTGGACTTTTTTTTATTTTTTTAATGTAAATAGTGCCTCCCAGTTTCCTTCACATAGCCCTACAAAGACAACTGCCACCTGCCCTTAGAACATAGTTAACATTGAGCTTACAGAATATCAGCTTATTCTAAAAGGTAATAGAGATGGGTATCCTTTCTTTCACTTATGGTCCTATCTTAGTTACCATTGCCTCCAAGGTTAGAGAACAAATAAGAAGCCTTGATAAAGAAGAATCTGATTTCTTCTTTGACCTTGCCAAGTAATGTCTTCACTTTACCCGCAACACTCTTTACCTCCTCCCCTCCACTACTTTTTCTCCTTTGCCCCCAGCCTCACAAGCCCCCTTGTGCACACACACTTTATACAGTCTCATAGAAGTGCTTTGCAGTTGCATCCCTTAGTTGTTTATCTGTTCACCTCTCAACTGTCAGCTTCTTGCAGGAAGCCACTATCAGTTCAGTTCAGTCGCTCAGTTGTGTCCGACTCTTCACAACCCCATGAATCGCAGCACGCCAGGCCTCCCTGTCCATCATCAACTCCAGGAGTTCACTCAGACTCACGTCCATCGAGTCAGTGATGCCATCCAGCCATCTCATCCTCTGTCGTCCCCTTCTCCTCCTGCCCCCAATCCCTCCCAGCATCAGAGTCTTTTCCAATGAGTCAACTCTTCGCATGAGGTGGCCAAAGTACTGGAGTTTCAGCTTTAGCATCATTCCTTCCAAAGAAATCCCAGGGCTAATCTCCTTCAAAATGGACTGGTTGGATCTCTTTGCAGTCCAAGGGACTCTCAAGAATCTTCTCCAACACCACAGTTCAAAAGCATCAATTCTTCGGCGCTCAGCTTTCTTCACAGTCCAACTCTCACATCCATACATGACCACAGGGAAAACCATAGCCTTGACTAGATGGACGTTTGTTGACAAAGTAATGTCTCTGCTTTTCAGTATGCTAGCTAGGTTGGAAGCCACTATGCCAACTTTGTATTTACAAAGCCTGGTGTGGTGTCTGTATTAGAATGGGGTTCAGTAAATTTTAATAAGCGAATACATAGATAAGTTGGTGAAAGTTAAAGTAATAGACACTGGAAAGGGCTTATAGGAAACCATTCTAAATATCCAACTATCAGAATATTTTTCTAAACAAAATCAAATAAAATATCCACATAAGGAGCATGGAATTTTTAAAATAAAAAATTTAAACATTGACCTTACTTCACGAACAACATCAACAACAAAAAGAGTTTGGTCAGAAACTTTCAATCTTTAAAATGTTGCTCTCTAACCTACCTCTCACTTTTCCTAAATTAAAAAAAAAAAAAAGATTTGGCTCCTCTCTTGATTTTCTATTCCATATCTGGGAGTTTATGTCGCATTTTGGCAAAAGGTCTTTTGTTTATTTACTGAAAGATGTGAAACATTGCAAAGAACTGAAGTAGATTAGGAATATGTATCAGTCACTTTCATGAAGCACCCCTAAAGGCAGAGGAGAATGAGAAGGAAAGATGGAGTAGAAACTGAGAATGAGAAAGGAGGGAGGGAGACCGCTTACAAATTCATAATTTATTTTCAAGTCCCTTTTTCATATGGAAATGCTTATGTAATCAATATGTATCTGTTTTTTCTTTTATAAAAAATATTTTTTGACAAATCTTCCAGTAAAATAGACTTTCTAGAAATATGTAATATTTTTTTCTATGGCTTCACATGCTCTCTGGCACCCTGACTCCTCTCACCTCCTTTCTATTGCTTTGAGAATCTGTACTTGCGAATGCAAGTACTCATGTACACTTTTGCTAGAAGGAGGGTATCTCACAGACCTTCTCAGAAGGTCTCTCAGTGAAAATAACATGGAAAAGAAAGATATATGGTGAGGACATGAAGCAGTAAAACTGTACAAATATGGGGGACTAAAACTCTATGTACAACCATATCTTTAATAGGCTTTCTTTTCTGTCCAGAAGTTCCCAGATCTTTCTAGATGTTTAGACTTGAATAGGATGTTTTCTCCAAGTGCTGAAATGCAGACATTAAGAGTATTATCAATGAAGGCTATTTTTCATTGGTTTTGATTGCTGTAGAAGAATACACAAGCCTACAGCTGAGATTCATTGAAGCACTGTTCCTTTCCTCAGGGAGCTGTTATTTCAATAAAAACAATGGAATCAGTTAGCATAGGTAATAAAATAATTACAGTAATTTATTTTGGCTATTAAATGTTGCATCCCCTTAGCTAATCATCCACTTCAAGCTATTATTCAAAGTGTTCTGCTCTTTTTGCCTTTAAGTTAAACATCATGAATTTCTATGCACTGATAAATCCAAATCTAATAAATCCCTGATGTGTTTCCTTGCGCTGTGACTGCCGACAACTCTCTCTATCTTGTTAATTCAATGTTACTCAATACCAGTAAAAGATATTTTCTAATACAATATAAAAGCAAAGAATTATCTGTTACCTAACTTTGTACCAAGTCATTGATATTCTACTTTGCAATCCCATGGACTTTACAGTCCACAGAATTCTCCAGGCCAGAATACTGGAACGGGTAGTCATTCCCTCCTCCAGGAGATCTTCAAAACCCAGGGATCGAACCCAGGTCTCCTGCATTGCAGGTGAAGTCTGTACCAGCTGAGCCACCAGGGAAGCCCAATGCAATATAAAAGCAAAGAATTATCTGTTATCTAACTTTGTACCAAGTCACAAGTATATTTAGCCTTCATTGCTTTATGGCTATAGAGCTTTCCATGTTATAAACAAAGGAAGTATCTGAGAAGATTTTAATCATGGTATCTTAGAGCACTGTACTTTCTAAAATATCCCCAAACATCCCCTACCAATGTTTAGTCCACGAAAGGATATCTTTCAGGATTCCAAGAGCTTAATGAGTGTCTCACCATATAACTGAGTTAGGTTTCTAATTAATTTCAGCTCTATTCAGTTTCATATCCATTTCATTTTCATAAGGTCTAAACCAGGCATATCAAATAATCTGAAAGTACAGAGTTATTTTCCTGTTTTGCAGGCGTATTATGTGAATTGTTCAGAGTGAAACCAAGCTGGCATTCCTCATTCTCATTTTCAGACTTCAGATCATTAAACAAAAGAAGCAACAGAAATAATTTTAAATGATTCCTGCAGAGATTGCATATTCAGAGTTTAAAACTCAATCTATCTTTGTACCATCAGTGCACTTTAAAGAAAACAATTCATTCTTTAACCTTCCCCATGCTTTTCATGCTTCTGAACTCACCAAATAAATCAATACAGATTTGACTTTAATTTAAAAATTGGTGGAAAACCTTCTTCTTTAGTATAAGTTCTAAGAATATTTCCAAACTGAAAATATAATGTAACAGAACTTTTTTATAATTAATCATATTTGGATTTTCAAAATTGTTTTGAGTTTATGAGGAGCATCAGGCAATTGAAAGGTACATTAAAAGCTAATGACATTTTTAGTCCAAAAGTTACAAAATCATAAATTTTAAGAAACTTGTTTTCAAATGGATAATTTTTCATTGATATTCTATTCCCCCAAAAAAATTTTTAAGAAATTGAGTTTAAAAAATCTTTGTCTTGAACATTATGGTTTTCAGTTGAAACTGAAACTTGTTTTATTGGTTTTTACTCTGGTAAAGATCTCATTATATACCAACTACTTGTCAACATCTGAAACTTTATTTAGTTAAGCAGGTAGACTTTTTCTAACAAATTTGGCATAGTGCCCTTGAATTAATGGGGCTTTTCAATAAAGTAATATACACACACACTTCATAAAATTCCCATTGAAATGGATTGATTCTACTTCCTGAGTTGGCTTGGTATTTACAGTATATTAGAATACATTGCCAGAGAAATCAATGGCACCCTACTCCAGTACTCTTGCCTAGAAAGTCCCATGGATGGAGGAGCCTGGTAGGCTGCAGTCCATGGGGTCGCTCAGAGTTGGACACGACTGAGTGAGTTCACTTTCACTTTTCACTTTCATGCATTGGAGAAGGAAATGGCAGCCCACTCCAGTGTTCTTGCCTGGAGAATCTCAGGGACGGGGGAGCCTGGTGGGCTGCCATCTATGGGGTCGCACAGAGTCAGACACGACTGAAGCGACTTAGCAGCAGCAGCAGCAGCAGCAGAATACATTGCACTTGGTATTATCTGTAATTCATTACAGTAGGAAGAAAGTATCTGGCAAATGTTGAATAACTACTTTATCAGTTAAACTTACTACAGAGTTACAATATCCAATCTAACTCTAAACCTTATGTTTTTTCTTTCTATTTTGGTGTCTTAAAACAACAGAAATGTATTTTCTCATAGTTCTAGAGTTTGGAAGTCTGAAATTAGGGTGTCAGTAGGGCCAGGCTTTTTCTGAAGACTCTACAGGAGAATCCTTTCTTGCTGCTTCCTAATTTTGGTGGTCACCAGCATTCCTTGGCATTCCTTGGTTTTGTGGCTTCATTACTCCAAGTTCTGCCTTCATCTTCCCCTCCATGCTTGTCTGTGTACCTCCAAATCTCCCTTTCCTGCTAAGGACACCAGTCACTGGGTTAGGGCCTAACCTAATCTAGTGAGACCTCCACTCAACTTGATTACCTCTGTGAAGACCTGATGCCCAAAGAAGGTTGATTCACAGGTATTGCGTGGGTAAGGACTTGATCATATCTTTTGGGGGCAACATTGCACTGTGCTTTTCTTCCCCTATTAATTTGCAACAGCTTTATACTTCACCTTTTGAGGTTCCTCTAGTGGCTCAGACAATAAAGAATCTGCTTGCAATGGGGGAAACCCCAGTTTGATCCCAGGGTCAGGAAGATCCCCTGGAGAAGGGAATGATGACCCACTCCAACATTCTTGCCTGGAGAATCCCATGCACAGAGGATCCTGGTGGGCTCTAGTCCATGGGGTCGCAAAGAGTCGGATATGACTGAAGCAACTAACACTTTCACTTTCTGTCCCTTCATACGTCACATTTTAGCCCCCCAGCTCAGCCAGAGAGGGGCAGTGATTGGATTGGATTGGAGGAACGTAGGTTTTAAAACCTAACCGCCATGTAAAAGTCGTGAGTCCTGTGGGTGTCAGGAGTTCTTATATCAACCCTTTCTTCTCAAAGAAGCTAAGTGATGGAAGGAGAGGGAGCAGTGGTTCTCTTCCTGGAACTGCTGTGCAAACCCTCTGATTTCTTTATAAGAAACATTATTTATGGTGATGAAATCAGAACCTGTAAAATTTCTATAGGGCCTTCTGAAAATTGTCAGTATGATTTTATTTTAAATCATATTTAGTAAAATTCTGTCTTAAAAATAGATGGGCTTTGTGTGATAACCAGAATTATCTTTGCTGAAATATTATTTGATATATTCCATATACTAAGTTTACACTACTGCCAGTGAAGCAACTGTGTATCCATTGAAAAAGGTTGTCCGCATGAGGAATGAGGTACAAGATGGAAATTAAGAAGGAGGTCACTATGCCAGCCATGGGGGAGGGAATTGGGGGGAACAAAAGGTTATATGCATATATCCAACCTTAGAACATAAAAAAAAAATAAATAAACACTCCTTCAAATCAGCACCAGAGTTAAGGGTGAGAATTTTTTCTAGATACTACTAATTTCATACCCCATCTCCTTTTTTTTTTTGATAAAAAATTATTTCAATTTGCTCTGTCTGATTTTTCACAGGGGCCCCTCAGTCTGTTATGAATAGCTTTGATATTAGCTATTAAACATGCCAGGAAACATTATTTACTATGTTGATAGTGATCTTGAGTAAATGATCTTTCCCAATTTGTAAATATAGTCTACTAAAAAGGAATATTTTTTTATAGACCCAGTGGCTGAATTAGAATTGGTTTATTGGAAAAACCATTTAAATTCGCTTCTTTTGTTTAAAAAGTTATGTGTTGAATAGCTGGGAGCCAGGAAGCAATTTCACAAAGGAAATATAAATGTATTATGAGAATTTAAGCAGTACAAAGAATACAAAAGGCTTTGCATGTAAATTGACTTTATAAATTAGATACCATAAGCTGGTAATAGAACATAGTAATACCTATGGACACATTCCAGTCAACATAAAATTTGAGGTCTTTGAAGATGCAGCCAAATCTGTTCTCTTAGAAGTAATAGAAAAATTCTGCCAGTGATGGACTTAGCCCAGTGGATAACCTTTTCATCAGGCAATCATGTGTTTCAGTCCGCAGGATATTCAGTATATATTTTTGTTGCACTTTTTCAGATGTCAATGACCCCATTTCATAAAATTTAAGTCACACTGAGGTTTTAAACATCTGACGACTATTATATATCCACTGAAAATATTTTTTATTCTCTTTAAAAAAAACTTTTTTTATGCCTCAAAGCTTCACCTAAACATCAAAAAAAAAAAAAAAAAAAATCATTGAAAACCTGGATGATAATTACCTGTGTCTTGGATTTTACAGTAAAGCACTTTTGTATCTTTGCAGCATTTGAAGTTCTAATCCACTCAGTACAATACCCTAGGAAAGAAAGCAAGGGATGTAAAACCACATTAATCCATTGAGAAATGCTTAAAAAAGTGGGGGGAGGGGAAGGTATTACTCTAAATCAGGCTTTATTACCATCACAATCAATAGAAACAAATTTGTAGTCACAGTTCACCTTAAGTGACACTAATTAAAAAGAAAATGGTGTGTAATTAATGTGTAATTAAATTGCAATTCCTAATTAGTGTATTTGGACTATTAGGAACTTACCATTTAGGCTTTCAAGAAGAGCTAGTAGATTTCATGCAAGTCAAAATATGTTTAAATAGTACAGAGACGATGGTGTAGCTTTTGAAAGTAGATCTAAAACCACTGAGTAGAAACTACAAAGAGTTTCTGTATTAAATTAGAACATTAAAAAATGGACCCATCTAAAAGTGAAATAAATTGCCTGCTGTAGATGAATCATCCCCTCCACTGGAGGTGAGCAAGGAAGTGTTACGTGGCCGATAGACTATCCCAGAATGTATAGGTAGAACTTAAGGCCAGGAGACTTTAAGACTGTAAATCACTTGTGTGCTGTGCTAAGTCTCTTCAGTTGTGTCTGACTCTTTGTGACCCCATGGACTGCAGCCCACCAGGCTCCTCTGTCCATGGAATTTTCCAGGCAAGAACACTGGAGTAGGTTGCCATGCCCTGCTTCCTCCAGGGGATCTTCCCAACCCAGGGATCAAACCCGTGTCTCTAATGTCTCCTGCATTTCCAGGCAGGTTCTTTACCACTAGGGCCACCTGGGAAGCTGTCATAATTGAATGGTCCTAGTAAAGCAGGCTACAGTCCATAGGATCGCAAAGAGTCAGACACAACTACAGTGACTTAGCAAGCAGGCAGGCAAGTAAGGGGGCGACAGGGGAGGAGATGATTGGATGGCATCACCTACTCAAGGGACATGAGTTTGAGCAGACTCTGGGAGATAGTGAAAGACAGAGAAGCCTTGCGTGCTGCAGTCCGTGGGGCTGCAAAGAGTCAGATACTACCTAACGACTGAATAACAACAATAATAACTCAGGGATGCCCGTGTTGGACTGAGAGTTCTCGGGCACGTTCTGTATCAGTGCCGGAACTCACCTCTCAGGGTCCTTGTTAAAGTTACAAATGAAGATGTTTGTGTCGCTCTCTAACTTAGAATAGCCCTATTTCTCTTCCCACTATCTTCACTGAAAAACAAGAAACAAAGAAAAAAGCAAAAAGGATTGTATGGCTCACCACACCATCCATGCTTCGTTTTATAAATAGATGCAGATCTTACACTCTTTCTTTGGCAACTTCCAACGGCAGACAGGCACAGGAGCTTGGTCCATCATAGGAGTTTCTTAAGCAATTGTTTGTGACATAGTCCTAGCTTTTAGAGAGTTGAGCAGTTTCCTAGCATCACTCTGTAACTCAGAGAAAGCCATGCAGTATCTTAATAAATTAAGTATCAGAATTTTACTTCACTTAGTTACTTGAAGATGTCTGGAGGGTGGGCACTCAGTAACAGAATACTTAAATTATAGATAGGCAGAGGAGAGAAAGTGCTAGCAAACTCCAGCTCTCCTAAGGGAGAATGTCCCCTTGGTCTCAGGAAGGATGGTTAAAATAACAGCTTCTAAGGACCCCAGGTGAGCAAAGTGTAGAACTCTGGCTTGAGTGGTAAGGCACAACCATCACAAATTGTCACAGACCATCCCCCAAAGAAAATCAACCTTGAATAGTCATTGGAAGGACTGATGCTGAAGCTGAAGCTCCAATACTTTGGCCAGCTGATGCAAATAACTGATTGATCAGAAAACCCTGATGCTGGGAAAGATTTAGGGCAGGAGGAGCAGGGGGCAATAGAGGATAAATGGTTAGATAACATCACTGACTCAATGGACATGAGACTGAATAAACTCCAGTAGATAGTGAAGGACAGGGAAGCCTGACGTACTGGAATCCATGGGGTCGCAGTCACACATGACTTAGCGACTGAACAACAGCACTCCCCAAGATGTTGCAAATAGCTCTTCTTCAAAAATACATCTGTTAGGGTTTTTTATTTGTAAGCAAATTGAGAATAAAAGATGAGGTGTTGCTATTGTTCTGTTTTGTTAGTAATCATGTGAAAGTGAAAGTCAACTGTGTCCATCTGCTTATGATCTCATGGACTATACAGTCCATGGAATTCTCCAGGCCAGAATATAGAGTGAGTAGCCGTTCCCTTCTCCAGGAGATCTTCCCAACCCAGGGATCAAACCCAGGTCTCCCACATTGTAGGCAGATTCTTTACCATCTGAGCCACCAAGGAAGCCCTGGTAATCATGGGATAGAATTAAATGTCAAGCTATTGCACACTAGGAAACCCAGAAACCAGAGTGACTCTGATATAGCTGGAAAACAGGATTTAATGGATTGCCACACAGGGCAACAACACATGAGAGCATCACCTTCTCTGATTTTCCTTTTGTGTTTTTCTACTTGGAATTTAAATGTCCAGGAGACATACTTTGAGTAGGCTAGGGTCACGTGTTTATCCTCTGGTCTGGCAGGGTCAGGGCTCTTCAATGTCAATATCAAGAACACCTGTAAGGCAGTCCCCCTAGAAAATCTGTATACTCTCATTAAGCGAAAAAGAATTAGATGCCAGGCAGGGACAACAAACAACTACCAAATAAATAGGAAACAAAATAAAAACAAGAACACTTGTCTACAGATAGGAGCAGAAAAAGAGGCTTTCAGCATTCATTCCACAATTACTGATTGAGTGTCTGCAGAGTGTGAGACACTCTGCTCACAGGAGAACAAGATTTTTTTTCACATAGGTGCCTGTCAATGAGGGATCCATTATGAAGAGACTCTGCTTTTGGTGGTCATTTCACACTAAGACAAAGCATCCATGTGTATGTTCCCTGTTACTTTTCTCCTTATACTATAAAAGAGATTTTTAAGTTTAAATGACTGTAAATTACAGGAGACAGAAGGTTTCTGTCTCAGCCTCAGCTCCAGTATGTTTTTGTTTTTTTTTTTTTCCAGTGACCAGTATCACAATGCACAATATATTCACACACACACACACATACACATAATCATGATGACATCATGGCAGGTATTAGAATACCTTCAATCTAGTTTTCTAGTCTTTATCAACACTCTTTGTTGGCAAGAAATAAAAGAACAGGTTAGGTTATGCTAGAAACAAAACTTATTCAAATCAGACTGAGCACAAGAAGAAAACATATTGGAAGGCTACAAGGTATCATATGGCAACTGGGGTCAAGGAAACAATTGAGTCTAATGATGGACAACTGAGGACTGAGAAGAAAAACTCAAATCACCACCACCCAACACCCAAGTATACTCATTCCCTCAACTCCTTTGAGTCTTAGGGAAAATGACACTTCTAGTCATTTTTCTAGTAAAATCCACCTCTCTCCCTCTGCAGTGTTATCTTCCTTTTTCTTCCAAAGCACTTAACATCTGTATCAGTCAAGATAGACTAGGCTTTGCTGCTCTAAGAAATGAGCTCAATGAATAGCTGATAATAGCAATAGTTTGTTTCACCATCAAGCCACATGGGCATCATAGCCACTACACCTCTGCTCTATGTATATAGACACACTCCTACATATGTATCTGTACATATAGAGATACATATGTTTGTGAATACAAGCTTAATTTTAATTTAATTAATTTAAAGTTAAAATTTTTGGCACTTCTAACAGAATATTGACTAGGACTCTTCTGGTTATCTGCGGTTTCTGGTTAACAGAGTTTCAATGGGAATTCAAGGAACTGTGCCCTTTGTATACTAAAAAGAGTTGTTTAGGTATCTCTGGCCTCTGGGGCCAGAAAACCCTGGGTTAACCAGCCATAAACATAATTTGTATATTTCCTGTTAATAATGCTACACTAGCTCCTTTCTTACTCTCACAGGATATAAAAAGTAGATGTGTATATTAGTTACTCAGTCATGTGCAATTTTTTGTGACCCCATGGACTGTAGCCTAATAGGCTCCTCTATCCATGGGATTCTCCAGGCAAAAATACTAGAATGGGTTGTCATGTCCTTCTTCAGAGGATCTTCCTGACCCAGGAATTGAATCTGATTCTCCTGCACTGCAGGCAGATTCTTTACTGTCTCAGCTACCAGGGAAGCCTGTAGAAGAAAAGAAAGGGAGTTTCATGGTTCCAGGCTTTGTTGGGAGTACAGGATTGGTAATATTGATAGCTTATGGTGAACAATGTCGGATTCATGATTTCCAAAGAAGATTTAGCTTCCAGACCAGGGACAAGGCTTGATCACTCAAGAGCTTTTGTGTAGCAGAGTTTTATTAAAGTGAAAAAGGGACAGAGAAAACTTCTGACATAGACATCAGAAGGGGGATAGAGAGTGCCCCCCTTGCTAGTTTAAGCAAGGGAGTATATACTTTTTTCATTCAGTTCATTTCAGTTAGGTTCAGTCACTCAGTCATGTCCGACTCTTTGCGACCCTATGAAGTGCAGCACACCAGGCCTCCCTGTCCGTCACCAACTCCCGGAGTTCACCTAAACTCATGTCCATTGAGTTGGTGATGCCATCCAGCCATCTCATCCTCTGTCGTCCCCTTCTCCTCCTGCCCGCAATTCTTCCCAGCATCAGAGTCTTTTCCAATGACTCAATTTTTCGCATGAGGTGGCCAAAGTACTGTAGTTTCACCTTTAGCATCATTCCTTCCAAAGAACACCCAAGACTGATCTCTTTTAGAATGGACTGGTTGGATCTCCTTGCAGTTCAAAGAACTCTCAAGAGTCTTCTCCAACACCACAGTTCAAAAGCATCAATTCTTCGGTGCTCAGCTTTCTTCACAGTCCAAATCTCACATCCATGCATGACCGCGGGTAAAACCATAGCCTTGACCAGATGGACCTTTGTTGGCAAAGTAATGTCTCTGCTTTTGAATATGCTATCTAGGTTGGTCATAACTTTCCTTCCAAGGAGTAAGCGTTTTTTAATTTCAGTGATGCATTCACCATCTGCAGTGATTTTGGAGCCCCAAAAAATAAAGCCTGACACTGTTTCCACTATTTTCCCAACTATTTGCCATGAAGTAATGGGACCCAGGCTTCAGCAATATGTGAACCATGAACTTCCTGATGTTCAAGCTGGTTTTAGAAAAGGCAAAGGAACCAGAGATCAAATTGCCAACATCTGCTGGATCATAGAAAAAGCAAGAGTTCCAGAAAAACATCTATTTCTGCTTTATTGACTATGCCAAAGCCTTTGACTGTGTGGATCACAATAAACTGTGGAAAATGCTTCAAGAGATGGGAATACCAGACTACCTGATCTGCCTCTTGAGAAATTTGTATGCAGGTCAGGAAGCAACAGTTAGAACTGGACATGAAACAACAGACTGGTTCCAAATAGGAAAAGGAGTTCGTCAAGGCTATATATTGTCACCCTGTTTGTTTAACTTATATGCAGAGTACATCATGAGAAATGCAAACACAAGCTGGAATCAAGATTGCCGGGAGAAATATCAATCACCTCAGATATGCAGATGACACCACCCTTATGGCAGAAAGTGAAGAGGAACTCAAAAGCCTCTTGATGAAAGTGAAAGAGGAGAGTGAAAAAGTTGGCTTAAAGCTCAACATTCAGAAAATGAAGATCATGGCATGTGGTCCCACCACTTCATGGGAAATAGATGGGGAAACAGTGGAAACAGTGTCAGACTTTATTTTTCTGGGCTCCAAAATCACTACAGATGGTGACTGCAGCCATGAAATTAAAAGACGCTTACTCCTTGGAAGGAAAGTTATGACCAACCTAGATAGCATATTGAAAAGTAGAGACATTACTTTGCCAACAAAGGTTCGTTTAGTCAAGGCTATGGTTTTTCCTGTGGTCATGTATGGATGTGAGAGTTGGACTGTGAAGAAGGCTGAGCACCGAAGAATCGATGCTTTTGAACTGTGGTGTTGGAGAAGACTCTCGAGAGTCTCTTGGACTGCAAGGAGATCCAACCAGTCCATTCTGAAGGAGATCAGCCCTGGGATTTCTTTGGAAGGAATGATGCTAAAGCTGAAACTCCACTACTTTGGCCACCTCATGCTAAGAGTTGACTCATTGGAAAAGACTCTGATGCTGGGAGGGATTGGGGGCAGGAGGAGAAGGGGACGACAGTGTATGAGATGGCTGGATGGCATCACTGACTCGATGAACGTGAGTCAGAGTGAACTCCGGGAATTGGTGAGGGACAGGGAGGCCTGGCGTGCTGCGATTCATGAGGTCACAAAGAGTCAGACACAACTGAGCGACTGATCTGATCTGATCTGATCTGATGGGACCAAATGCCATGATCTTCGTTTTCTGAATGTTGAGCTTTAAGCCAACTTTTTCACTCTCCTCTTTCACCTTCATCAAGAGGCTTTTGAGTTCCTCTTCACTTTCTGCCATAAGGATGGTGTCATCTGCATATCTGAGGTGATTGATAATTCTCCCGGCAATCTCATTTCCAGCTTGTGCTTCTTCCAGCCCAGTGTTTCTCATGATGTACTCTACATATAAGTTAAATAAGCATGGTGACAATATACAACCCTGACGTACTCCTTTTCCTATTTGGAACCAGTCTGTTGTTCCATGTCCAGTTCTAACCGTTGCTTCCTGACCTGCATATAGGTTTCTTAAGAGCCAGGTCTGGTATTCCCATCTCTTTCAGAATTTTCCACAGTTTATTGTGATCCACACAGTCAAAGGCTTTGGCATAGTCAATAAAGCAGAAATGGATGTTTTTCTGGAACTCTCTTGCTTTTTCCATGATCCAGTGGATGTTAGCAATTTGATCTCTGGTTCCTCTGCCTTTTCTAAAACCAGCTTGAACATCTGGAAGTTCACGGTTCATGTATTGCTTAAGCCTGGCTTGGAGAATTTTGAGCATTACTTTACTAGAGTGTGAGATGAGTACAATTGTACGGTAGTTTGAGCATTCTTTGGCATTGCCTTTCTCTGGGATTGGAATGCAAACTGACCTTTTCCAGTCCTGTGGCCACTGCTGAGTTTTCCAAATTTGCTGGCATATTGAGTGAAGCTTCCCTGGTAGCTCAGACAGTAAAGTGTCTGCCTACAATGCTGGAGACCCAGGTTTGATCCCTGGGTCGGAAAGATCCACTGGAAAAGGAAATGGCAACCCACTCCAGTATTCATGCCTAGAAAATCCCATGGACCGAGGAGCCTGCTGGGCTATAGTCCATGGGATCACAAAGAGTCGGACATGACTGAGTGACTTCACTTTAGCTTTTACTTTTGAGTGCAGCACTTTCACAGCATCATCTTCCAGGATTTGAAATAGCTCACCTTTTTTCATTAGTTATTACAATAAATCAAAAGAATGTCTCAAAGTCTAAAAATTTTACCAGACCCACTCCCACAATTTACATTTTAAGGTAACAGGATTAGAATTTAACAATAAAAGATCTTACCAGACCCACTCCCATAATATAAGTTTTAAGATAATAGAATTAGAAGGTTTTCAGGAAGGAAAAACTGTCCTCAAGCAGGATACATTGTTTTTATATAATCCTTAGTATAGAGTTTAAACTGAGTTGTTTGTTGTGTAATCATCAGTTTCAGGCTTAAAGAGAAAAACATTTTATGTGACTAAGACTAAGGACTGTAGAGAGAGAAAAAAAAAAAAAGATTATTTGTCCTTTTCTCCTCCTTGAGAACTTCAGACCCCTATCTCCTCCTTGAGAGCCCTAGACACCTCTCTCCTCCTCAGGGACCCTGGACTTCTTATCAACCTGCCTAGCAATTGACACAGGAAAACAATAGAATGATAACAATTGATAGAGGAGAACAGTAGAATGGAAAAGACTAAAGATCTCGTCAAGAAAATTAGAGATTCCAAGGGAACATTTCATGCAAAGATGGGCATAATAAAGGACAGAAATTGTATGGACCCAACAGAAGCAGAAGATATTAAGAAGAGGTGGCAAGAATACACAGAAGAACTATACAAAAAAGATCTTCATGACCCAGATAACCACAATGGTGTGATCACTCTCCTACAGCAAGACATCCTGGAATGCAAAGTCAAGTGGGCCTTAGAAAGCAACACTACAAACAAAGCTAGTGAAGGTGATGGAATTCAGGTTGAGCTATTTCAAATCCGAAAAGATGATGCTGTGAAAGTGCTCTACTGACTCAACATGCCAGCAAATTTCAAAAACTCAGCATTTGCCACAGGACTGGAAAAGGTCCATTTTCACTCCAATCCCAAAGAAAGGCAATGCCAAAGAATGCTCAAACTACTGCACACTTGCACTCATCTCACACACTAGCAAGGTAATGCTCAAAGTTCTCCAAGCCAGGCTTCAACAACACGTGAATTGTGAATTTCCAGATGCTCAAGCTAGATTTTAAAAAGGCAAAGGAACCAGAGATCAAATTGCCAACATCTGTTGGATCATTGAAAAAGCAAGAGAGTTCCAGAAAAATACCTATTTCTGCTTTATTGACTATGCAAAAGCCTTTGATTGTTTGGACCACAATAAACTCTGGAAAATTCTGAAAGAGATGGGAATACCAGATTACCTGACCTGCCTCTTGAGAAATCTGTATGCAGGTCACAAAGCACCAATTAGAACTGGACATGGAACAACAGACTGGTTCCAAATCAGGAAAGGAGTACATCAAGACTGTATATTGTCACCCTGCTTATTTAACTTATATGCAGAGTACATTATGAGAAATGCTGGCCTGGAAGAAGCACAAGCTGAAATCAAGATGCCAGGAGAAGTATCAGTTACCTCAGATATGCAGATGACACCACCCTTATGGCAGAAAGCAAAAACTAAAGAGCCTCTTGATGAAAGTGAAAGAGGAGAGTGGAGTAGTTGGCTTAAAGCTCAACATTCAGAAAACTAAGATAATGGCATCCGGTCCCATCACTTCATGGCAAATAGATGGAGAAACAGTGGAAATAGAGACGGACTATTTTGGGGGGCTCCAAAATCAGTGTAGGTGGTGACTGCAGCCACGAAATTAAAAGATGCTTGCTCCTTTGAGGAAAATTAAGAGCAACCTATACAGCATATTGGAGAAGGCAATGGCACCCCACTCCAGTACTCTTGCCTGGAAAATCCCATGGACAGAGGAGCCTGGTAGGCTTCAGTCCATGGGATCGCTAAGAGTCAGACATGACTGAGTCACTTCACTTTCACTTTTCACTTTCATGCATTGGAGAAGGAAATGGCAACCCACTCCAGTGTTCTTGCCTGGAGAATCCCAGGGGCGGGGGAGCCTGGTGGGCTGCCGTCTGTGGGGTCACACAGAGTCGGACACGACTGAAGTGACTTAGCAGCAGCAGCAGTATACAGTATATTAAAAATAAACCTAGATAGCATATTTGTTGCTTTGCCAGCAAAGGTCCATCTAGTCAAAGTTATGGTTTTTCCAGCAGTCACGTATGGATGTGAGAGTTGGACTATAAAGAAAGCTGAGCACCAAAGAATTGATGCTTTTGAACTGTGGTGTTGAAGACTTTTGAGAGTCCCTTGGACAGCAAGGAATTCCAACCAGTCCATCTTAAAGGAAATCAGTCCTGAATATTCATAGGAAGGACTGATGCTGAAGCTGAAGCTCCAATACTTTGGCCATCTGATGTGTAGAAGTGATTCATTGGAAAAGACCCTGGTGCTGGGGAAAATTGAAGGCAGGAGGAGAAGGGGATGACAGAGGATGAGATGGTTGGATGACATCACCAACTCTATGGGCATGAGTTGAGTAATCTCCAGGAATTGGTGATGGACAGGGAGGTCTGACGTGCTGCAGTCCATGGAGTTGCAAAGAGTCAGACACAACTGAGCAACTGAACTGAACTGAACTGAATGTAATGTTTTCTTATTCTCTACAAAGTGTGTTTCTTTTTTATAGAGTCAATTAGGTATGTGCTTGATGTGGATAAAGGTGACTCCAGGTAAATAAATGTTGAAAATTTTAGTGAGAAGGTGAAACTAGCATTCCTTCTCTTCTCTAGTTGCTGTTGTTGCTTCATCTCTAAGTTGTGTCTGATTCTTTTGTGACCCCATGGACTGTATCCCACCAGCTCCTCTGTCCATGGGATTTCCCAGGCAAGAATACTGGAGTGGGTTGCCTTTTCCTTCTCCATGGGATCTTCCTTACCCATGGATCGAACCCACATCTCCTGCACTGGCAGGTGGGTTCTTTACCAATGAGCCTCTTGCAAATCCCTTGTTTGCTTGTTGGATCTCTTCTTTAGTAGTATGTTTACTGGTCTGAACCCATGCCAATCTGAATGGAGAAAAGACAACTGGTGAATTGCCCTTGAATAGCCTGCATGCCTACTGTCTTAGCAAGGATGCAAATTTCCTGTAGGTCAAGTAGACATGAGGGAAGTTGCTGGCTTAAGCCATCCTGTTGGCTCCCCACCCTGATGGGCCACAGCAACTTGTGTTGGGAGATGGAGAAAAGAAATGGCCTGGAGCTCAAGCTCCCATAGCAAAGGATCAGGCAAATGTTGAGATGGTATGAAGGCCTCTGATGAATCTACATCCTTGTGCTTATGAGAGCCAGGTTAAGGATACCTGCCACACAGGAGCACTAATAGTGTTAGTCAATAAAATGACGGAGCTCCAGGCCAGAATACTGGAGTGGGCAGCCATTCCCTTCTCCAGGGGATCTTCCCAATCCAAGGATCAAGCCCGCATCCCCTGCATTGCAGGTGGATGCTTTACCAGCTGAGCCACCAGGGAAGCCTGATGGAGCTCCAGCCTCAAGAAATTAAGAGAGGAGTTGACTTTTTTCTCTTCTTCACACCCTCACCCACTAAGTGCATTTGAGACTATAAGAAGTAGGAGGAATCAGTTAAGAGATTAGAATCTTAAATTGGATAGCCCAAAACTGTAATATCAAAACTTATCCAGAATGTTATGGAACCTCCTCAAGATATTGTAAATAGTCAGAGAGGGGGACTTGACAGGGATGAAATCCACAGTTGGAGAAAAAAAATCATTTCATTTGTACCCACTGATGATTTGCAGATTTCTCAATAAACATACATGAAACCAGATAAATGCCACTATTGTGCTCCAAGTCTCTTAAAGCTTTTCCTTTGTCTTTGGAAAAGCATTTTCCAAATTGTTTTTCTAAATAACTGTACCACACAAAAATGTTCTGTGGAATGTTAGAACAAGTCCTTGTATACTGTATCCCCAATCCAATGCACATTGGCTTTTTAAAGGCAATGAAAATTCCTACAGCTAAGACATCTGTTGACTTTGTTTAATCCAGCCTCTCCCCAATTATCACAGATGCTATTTTAGCAGAACTATGTTAATACCCTAGAAAATGTCTATTTTACAAACATCAACTACTTTAAGATATAATTTGGTGTTTATTGTCTTATATACGGTCCTCCAATATTTGGTCTACCTAAATTCACAGCCTTGCCCACATTCTCATGCCCATCAGATGATTTTACTCTTCAATGCACACGTCTGTCATTTCTATTTCCACAGCTTCTTTTTTTGTTTGACATTTCCATCATCAATATTATTTATTTCTATTGAAATTCTTCCCACTTTCACAGTCTTGTTTTAAGCATTACTGTCTAATCTATAATGACTTCTCTAATCTGATTAAGAATTGCTCCTTGCTTTTCTCTACACTCACAACACCTTACAACACCTTATTTCACCTACTCAACACAGGCTACCTTTTATTATTATTATTGGTGTACTTCTAACAGTATTATTACAAGATTACAGAGTGATTGTATGAGTCAGACACCGGGCTCAGTCCTTTGTGAAAACAATCCTGTAAGTAATAATAGTATTGCCATCTTTCAGATAAGGAAACTGATCTTAGGATAAACAATTTGATCAAGATCTCAGAGCTAATAAAAAGCAGAGGCAGTACACAATTCAGAGTCTATTGGAAGCCAAATCCATGTTTAGAACCACTATGTAAAAATCAGTATAGCTCTTTGCGTGCATGGCTTTCTCTTCCAGTTGATTATCAGCCCTCAGAGGGCAAGGATCCTGTTGAGTTCATCTTTATAGACATTCTGTGCTTAATAAAGTACCTCTTAGAGACCCAGGAAAGTGTCTAGAATTAAATCAAATGGTATGCCTTCAGCATCATGAGATAATGGGAGGGAATCTCCATGAGAATCATTTGTCTGTAATTTCAAGGTGCTGAGTTCTTTGCACTCCACCTGTCATTTCCTCCTTTCGATTTCTCCTCCTAGGGTTTCTCATTATGATGCATCACCTGAGTTCCTTTTAGTTATAACATCTAATGCAACATGACTAGCGCAACATGAGCACATAAGCCCTAGAGAACTGAAGAGCAGGAAGGTTGTTTTCACCACACTGTGGATTTAAGGGAAGCTATAAAAAATATATGTTAAAGGTCAGCAGTGAACCTCCCAGTTAAGAGCCCTGCTGTAGAAGGGTTCCATCATTCTTCAGAGTGCACCAAACTGCTATATCCCCATGGAAATCGAGTTGAATAAGCCATGCAAGCAGTCCCGATTATTTTCCCAAGAAAATTGCCTTATTAATGTGCATTATGGAAATGGTGCTCCATGTCAGACCTAACAAGAAGAATTCGGACTGTGTGTGCACATGGAAAATTGCCTCCTGTGCTTTTCATCCCAGTGGATCTCGTGAAATTTTCTGAAACTCATTTTCAGGCTCTGCCTGCTTCCTCAACAAACCCTTCATCTGAAAACAATCCCCTCTGAAATGACCTCCTTCCAAAACACCCCAGATTCCAACTAGACATGGCAACCAGCTCAGCAGTTCAGTGACCCCAAATAAATGTTTCATGGGGACTAGGTCTCCAGGCCAGGAAGAAATCAACCTAAAATAACTGGAAAGTCAGTACATTGTAGTGGTTAGCTTAACCATGTGAATTGTGGAGCCCTGCAGACCTGGGCTCTGATTCTGACTCTGTCCCTTAGTAACTGTAGGACATGGGGGATAATACATGCTCTTCAAGCCTCACTGTGTAAATAAGTAGATATGTTAGCATTAAAATTCTCTCAGTCTTGTCTTAGACTTATTGTGAAATTAAAGTAGGTAATATTTGTAAATGTATGCCTATCAAAATAAGCCTCAGTAAATAATTGCTAACAGATTCAGTAACAAAACAATTCTATATTAACGTTTATGATCTTTGTATTCCCTGCAGAATAACTTCTTTTTAAAAAGGCAGTGGGAGAAGTTAGACTAAAGATGAAGCCTAACAAATAAATCTAAAATGGCATAATTTCACACATTGAGGACACCATCCCTATTTTCATATTAAGGGAAAGGGTGATTTTTCAGGTTACAGAAAGCAGACTGTGAACCACCTCTTCATCCTCCTAATGTATTTCAGTTACTTTATCAGTTTGTAAGGCTATAGTGGTTCAAAATTAAAGACTGGCTTCTCGTTACAAAGTGAAGAAAACATTTCTCCAACATAACACTTTATAACTACATTTGGTGTCCTTAGGACAGGCTGGCAGAAACAGCCTTTAAGTTTCCAATTCCATTGACTGAAGACTTTTGCTTTCTTTCTTAGCACATCTTTGCCCATTGCTTATATAAAAGCAAGGAATCAAGAAATCACAATTTCATTTAAAAGACACTATCACAAATATCTGGGCTTCCCCGATAGCTCAGTAGATAAAGAATCTTCCTCCTGCAGGAAACACAGGAGACACAGGTTCAATCCCTGGGTCAGGAAGATCCCCGGAAGAGGAAATGGCAACCCATTCCAGTATCCTTGCCTGAAAATCCTGTGGACAGAAGAGCCTGTGGGCTACAGTCCAGTGGGTCACAAAGAGTCGGAAATGACTGAATGACTAGGAACAAGCGCAACAAGCATAAACATCAATTAAATATCCCAGGTTTACGCTCAGTGTTACACATCTGGAATCACAGGCTTCTTCCCAGATAGAGTAGATTTTGTGTATATTTTTAATGTTTTTATTGATGTGCTCTGAAATTATGAAACTGTGATCATCTCCTCAATAGTGGTAATCTATCACTCTAGATTGTCCAACTTGTATTTAAAATTTAAAGGTAGATCTTACAGGAAACATTGAGAATTTTAAAATTATTTACACTATTAATTCTTGTACTTTGTGCATTCTTTCCATTTTCTTAGCAGTTTACTGCTGGAAAAAATAATGAAGGGAGAGACAGACCAGTAGAGCTAAGGTATATGAAGATAAATTTTGGGGGAAAAAAAAAGGAACAAAGACAAGGAAATAAAAATGCAAATATTTTAAAAGAAAAAGAAATAAAGGAAATCACAGTGTGTGGGATATAAAAAAGAGGAAAACATGAGAAAAGAGAATTGCCGAATAACTTGCCATTCAAATTTTTGGTTCCTGGTAGTCAAGATCCTTTATGTGATCCTATGAAAAAGTTTGCTATGCCGCCTTTTCTCAAAGATTTTGCTTGTGCTTATTCAGTAGATCTAACAAACTGTGGATGCTTTTGAGCTATTGATTGGTGCAAATGTGGCCATTTAATAGCAGAATCATTACTTTTTTTAATCTTGGAGCTGCCAGTCCCTACTCTTTTCAACTGAATTTCAAGTTGTTGGATTACAGGCTGCCATTACTAATTGTTTTTACATTTTGTGGGACATATCTAGTTCAGGAAGTTTTGTTCTTCAGCAATAGATTTTTTTTTGTTTGTTTTTTAAGGCCCCGGTTTTTAGCACTTTATCTGCTCCGATTTATGGACCTCTTATTTTGGATTCCTTAACCTCCAAACAGATTGAACTTGGTGGATCCTCAGGGGAAAAAAATGTAATCTCATTGACTCCTGAATAAAATATCATTTGGGTCACAATCCTCGCTTGCTCAGAAGCATTAAAATGATGCATTTCTGTAGGTTTACATAGGCTGGTATCCCCGTCTGTCCTACAGTTCTTTACTGGAATTGAACAGAAAAGGTCAAATGGGGGGTAATATGTCAAAAGGCTGTAATTAAGATTTAGAAAGATTAATACCGATGGTATTTAATGAAATTGGCTTTTAGAGGAATGCTCATCTATTACTTTGGTATTTAACATTTTTTTTCTTATTAAAATGTTAGTGCTGAATAGAAGCACACAATCTGTGGCAGGAATGTGAGTTTATACAGCCATCAGTGAAGGGGGTCACAACTAGTAGTAAACAATCAGAGGTTTATGTGAATATGGTACTGATGATAAAATTACTCAGCTTTTCCACTTGAAATATAATTATTTCCACTCCCCCCCACCTTGCAGGGCTTGCAAAAAAGAAAAAAAAAAAAAAAAAATTGCCATAAGCAGCAAACTGACATAGATGTATCACTTCACTGCACTGATGCATTTTTTTAAATTAGACATTTCAGATGTTTATAACAGTCTCAAATACACATAGAAAAAAAATTTCATCATTTTTTTACAGACAGGGGTAAATTTTGCCTCTAAAGGGAATACTATGGTTAAATCCAGCATATCACATTGAAAAAAGGCTCTGTAGTCTAAAGTAGAGGCTGATGCCTTTTGGTGTTTTGAAGAAGGAGCTGTTTCAAATTGTAAGGAAATTTCCATTTCAAAAATAGCTACTGAACTATCACAATGACTGCTTTGCATATATTTTTTGGTCACAAAAATACCATTGTTATTTTTACTATGGATATGCAAATGAGATGTTGATAGGATTAAGTTCTGTCACCTTCTTAGACAATCTTATACTGGCACTATTGAAGTTTTCCTTCCCCTCCCCCCCTCCACTATTTCCTTTACATTTAATTAAAGCCATCAAACTCATTTCACTTTCCATTCTGCATGAGATTTTCGTTTCCCTTCTTTTGCCTTTTTCTCTGATGATTTTTCCCTGTGTCCTTTTCAGTCCTCTTCGTATTTGCTCCAAGTAGTGACTTATTTCATTGTATGAAATCTTCAATTTTCAGTTAAGAAAACTATTTTTCTATCTTGTATTTTAAAATACAAGAAAAATGTAACAGTTTGTCATCATCATCCTATTTTGACTGGTTATTTTCCCCTTAGAGTTGCTGGATGCTTTGATATCATGTAATGTTTATTGTATTTGTTTATGAATGAAAACTAAAATATGCATATGGGGAAGCTCATGATGATATCAAATATGTGTGTGGGTGGGGGTGTGTGTGAAAAACAACTAATTTTTAAAATTGTTTTATCTGTGTATCTCTAAATCCTACCAACTATTCAAATTTCAAAAAATACACACATAACACATATTCACACATATACTCTCCAATAATCAGTGTTCAGATTTAAAATGTTGCATGCTATATTCTATTCTTGTAAGTTGGGTAAACATACATTTATAATAAATGCTTGAATAACTAGCATTTTTTTTTAAATGTGTTGTTTTTGTTGCTTTTTAAGAAAACCAATTTGAGTGTGAATGGAATCAGAAAGTCTCATTGAATTAGACAGAATGAGAACTACTTCCTTTACAGTGGGAAGAATGTTCACAGCCAAGGCATTTCAGAATTTCCTGGTGGAGCAAAGAAAGAGATAACCCATGTCCTGGGAATATGATCGCACTTCCTGTGCTAGTATTCTCAAGTCTTAAGTTGTTATAATGAGTTGCTACACTGCATTTTTTTTTTTTTTTTAAATAGGAAATGTCAACCAACTCCCATGTTCTTGCCTAGAAAGTTCCATGGACAGAAGAACCTAGGAGGCTACAGTCCATGGGGTCACAAAGGGTCAGACAAGACTGAAGGACTGAGTGCACACACACACACACACCCACATATACACACACATGGACCTGTACTATTATAGTCCAATCAATGCAAATATATATTTTATGTTAAAAGCTATTTCATACACCTTTTTAAAACTATGCCATAAACATCCTTATCCTTAAGTTTGTTTTCCCATAACACAGTTAACATCAAAATTATCATTAAAATAGTTATTTGTATTCAAATGTTATATGAGTATGTACTTTGGTTGAATAACTAACTATTGAAGTTTCACTGGTTTTGGCAAAGTGTGCAGTACACATTCATTTTTCCATTCAAATTCTTTCTTTGAAAATAGAATTTGGTAGATGCTTCTAAAATTAATTTGCCTTGAAATCTTTAATCTGCTCCCAAAGCTTGAAATTTTCTGTAATTTTAAAAATTAGTATATATATAATGTAATTTTTAAACATTAAAATGTCTATGTCCAGCTAGTATATTGTGACCATTGGGAGCATATGTTCTTAAATTAAAGAATGAATAAGAATGTTTGTGAAAACTTGCTAATTCAACTAAGTATTCTGTCTGGAGATTAAGAAATTGTACACCCCGTTTATCAATATTTTTCCAATTTTGAATATTCAAGGACTGTCAAATAATCTATTTAAAATGTAAAGTTCAAGTTCTGTTAGGTTGACAAAGTTAGTTTCAATACTCAGTATTTTTAACATCAAGCATTTTATTGTGAGTTATACAATCTTCTCGGAATTTTCTCTTTGTTCAATATCCATATCATTTTTTTGTGTGTGTTTGTGAAGGAAACATAAGGAAATTTTTCATTTTTTATTTAGTTCTCTTTGGAGATAGATGAACTATATTATAGAAAAGATATAATTTCAAAGAATGCAATACAATGTAAGAAAATGCATTAGAAAAGTAGAATCTAGTCAAATGAGCTATTTTTAAATTACCAAGTGCAGTGAAATCTTTACCATTTACATGATTTAATTTCTAAGTCATGTCCAACTCTTTGCAACTGCATGGACTATAGCCCGCCAGGCTCCTCTGTCCTTGGGATTTCCCAGATAAGAATACTGGAGTGGGTTTCCATTTCCTTCTCCGGGGGCTCTTCCCAACCCAGAAATTGGACCTGAGTCTCCTGCATTGGAGGTGGATTTTTTATCAACTGAGCCACCAGAGAAGCTTACATGTATTGTTATTTATCTTTTGTTTCTTTCTTTCTCTCATTCTCTTTCCTTCCCTTCTTTCTTCCTTTTCCTTCCCCGCCTCTCTCTCTTGCTTGAAAATTTTTATATGTGGATGTGGCATAGTATAGGTCAGTGGTTTAACTTAGAGTGAAGACAGTAGGCAATTCATGCCATGTAACCAAACTGAACTCACGTCTGCTAACCCGAAGCACTGCAAAAGTTATCTACGGACACCAGGTTGCAGTAAAGAAAGCACAATGTTTATTGCAGGGTTCCAAGCAAGGGAATGGGAGACAGGTCTCTGTCTCACAGACACTCTAAATTGGTCTTTGATTTAGGGGACTTTTTAAAGGGGAAGAGCAAAGAGGCTAGGAATAATCATCATTTTACAATTCTGTGTCGTTTCTTAACTGCCGTTTCAGTTCAGATGTCTCTGGTTTACAATTCTCAGGTGATCCATGGCCCAGGGATCTATTAGCTCCTCTTGCCCCAGGGAAACAACCTGAGTTTTTATGTTAATGATAATATCTAGAAGAGCAATTTTAGTACATTAACAATGTTATCTACAACAGCAGTTTTGATCATCTGACTGGTTAATTAGTGTTCAGTTAGCACAGGACTGAGGTCAGAGGGGACAAGTAAGGGAATAAAGTTTGGATAGAAAAATTAATTAAAAACTGGTAAGGGAACTCAGTTTTAGAGGGACTCAGTTTCACTAATGTATCAGTTCAGTTCAGTTCATTTCAGTTCAGTCGCTCAGTCGTGTCTGACTCTTTGCGACCCCATGAATCACAGCACGCCAGGTCTCCCTGTCCATCACCAACTCCCAGAGTTCACTCAAACTCACATCCATCGAGTCGGTGATGCCATCCAGCCATCTCATCCTCTGTCGTCCCCTTCTCCTCCTGCCCCCAACCCCTCCTAGCATCAGAGTCTTTTCCAATGAGTCAACTCTTTGCATGAGGTGGCCAAAGTACTGGCGTTTCAGTTTTAGCATCATTCTTTCCAAAGAATACCCAGGGCTAATCTCCTTTAGAATGGACTGGTTGGATCTCCTTGCAGTCCAAGGGACTCTCAACAGTCTTCTCCAACACCACAGTTCAAAAGCATCAATTCTTTGGCACTCAGCTTTCTTCACAGTCCAACTCTCACATCCATACATGACCACTGGAAAAACCATAGCCTTGACTAGACGGACCTTTGTTGGCAAAGTAATGTCTCTGCTTTTGAATATGCTATCTCGGTTGGTCATAACTCCTTCCAAGGAGTAAGTGTCTTTTAATTTCATGGCTGTATAAGTGCTATTAATTTCAAATTGGGCTCAAAAACTATTCAGTTATATGTGGTTATAGAAAGAATCAGCTCACAAAATATTATATATAATATATAACTTTTATTATCAAATGTATAGAATTACATGTGTGTATATGCATATGTGCACACACACATGAGTATCTAAAAAAGATGAAAAGAGATGAAGAAAAACATTAATATGCTAATATCTATGGTTTGTTTCATTATTGATTTTTATTTTCTTCTCTGTGCTTTTCTTTTTTAAAATTTCTATATTATTTTTAAGTTTTATTTTAAGGAAATAACACATTTTAAAAATGAAGATAGGAAGACAGAAAGGGAGAGAGGGAGAAAGGAAGGAAAGAGTAAGGTCTAACCGAGCAGGAATGTCTTTACCTTTGTGAAGCTGAGTAGGGCACTGTTTACTTCCCTGATTATCTACTATTCTCTTTGGTATCTGGATATTGTAAAGAATTCAGAATTTTAAATTATAGAATTATATGTGCTAAAAAACACAGAACTCATTATTAGCATAGATATACCAAAGGACAGAATAACTAAGTATAAGAGTATATTTGTGGGTACATGTATTCAGATATGGTGTTATGACATATTTTTTCTTGAATTTGGTCTAGTTTAGCCTTAATTATTGGAGAAGAAAATGGCAACCCACTTCATTATTCTTGCCTGGGAAATCCCATGGACAGAGGAACCTGGTGGGCTACAGCCCATAGAGTCACAAAAGAGCTGGACATGACTGCAAGACTAGACAACAACAACACAGCATTAACTCTAGTTTGCTTCAGCTGATTCTCTTTATAACTCTGACTGGCAAGAAGGAATATACATCTAAAACCATGATCTCACTGTGTAAGAAGATGGCACATGATTGCCTTTTAGCCCAAGACTATCCAGGTTTCAGCAAGTAAATAGTTATAACTCAGATAAAATGGCCTGAAAGAGATTTTCCTGTACATTCACTGGGACAGGAACCAAGTATTACAAATGATGTGTGTTTTGCAATTACAGTATTTGGCACACCGGAGGTTTATGTCAGTCTCGGCATTGTTAAAAAAAAATTTGGACAATATCTTAATCTAAGCCATTTTTTTCTTCCTGATCAGTTAGAACTTTACCAGCTGTCATTCATGACATTAGAAGTATAAACCATGCAAATGTTGTTTGCAGACAATAAAGAATTGCTCAGGTATACACAGAGGCAGACATTTCTGACACAAGGATGTTAGGGATAGCTGATGAAAGACTTCCACTGTCAAAGTCTTCCTTCTGTCTCTGGGCCACAGTGCCTGAGGAATATTCGTTTTCCCACTCCAAGTCAGTATTTCTGAAAGGGTAAGCTATATATAGATTACCTGCATCATAATATCTATAGGGCTTATAACTATGCAGATGTATTTAAAAAAAATATTTATTTAGTTGTGTCTTTGTGGCATGTGGGCTCCAGGGCACATGGATTCAATAGTTGCTGCAATGCAGGCTTAGTTGCTCCGTGGCCTGTGGAATCTTAGTTCCCCAACCAGCGATTGAACTGGTGTTCCCTACATTTCAAGGCAAATTCTTAACTGCTGAATCACCAGGGAAGTAGGGAAGTCCCTGAACTTGCAGATTCTTGGAACTTGCTGCTGCTGCTAAGTCGCTTCAGCCGTGTCCAACTCTCAGCGACCCCATGGACTGCAGCCTACCAGGCTCCCCCGTCCATGGGATTTTCGAGGCAAGAGTACTAGAGTGGGGTGCCATTGCCTTCTCCGTGGAACTTGCTCCAAACCTACAAGTTTGGAGCAAACTGGGTAATGATAATATTCCCAAATTCAGACTCTCAAATAAAATCCTAGCAAAATCTCAAAGTAAAGATCGTATCAGTTCCCTTATCCCCACCTCACCAAATTTATGTTTCAAGTAAATTTTCATATGTGACAAAGAGGGTTTGTACTCTGCAGTGGAAGAATGTCTGGAAGAGCTGGGGTTAAACCTGGGAAAAATGTAAAAGTTAGACAGGTATATTCATTGATCAGCAAAATTACAAGGGATTTTTTTTTCTTTTTTTAACTTCTTATTATAATTTAACGAATAAAAGTACACAAGCCATGACTGTACAGCTTAGTGAATTTGCGTGCATGTAACCTTTTGCTACACTCAGCAATCAGATGTGAAATTAGAGCATTTTCAGCATCCAAGAAGCTAGTGTGCATCACTTTGTTTTATTGTCCTACTCCTGACCCAGGGCAACCACTGTCCTGACTTCTAATACCATAGATTGTGCATTCTAGAACTTTCCATGCATATAAATGGGTTTCCCTTTTGGATCAGCTGGTAGAGAATCCACCTGCAAAGCACGAGACCTGGGTTTGATCGCTGGGTTGGGAAGATCCCCTGGAGAAGGGAAAGGCTACCCACTCCAGTATTCTGGCCTGGAGAACTCCATGGACTGTATAGTCCATGGGATCGCAAGAAGTCCAACACGACTGACTAACTTTCACTTCACTTCATACAAATAAACAAACAGAAGGAATTCTTTTTTAAGTGGCTCATTTCAATCCACATTATGTTTGCTTTATCTGTATTTTTGGTGCAGTGGTAGCTCTTTCATTCTCATTAAAGTATGCCATCTTTGTTTTTTGTTTGTTTAAATGTGCCATGATGTACTTGACCATGGATGGGTATTTTAGTAATTTTCCATTTTAGGCTATTGCAGAGAGGGGCACTATGAACACTCTAGTATATGTCTTTTAGTAAATGATTTTTTTAGCAAATGATTTTTTTAGTAAGTGACCCCTTTACTAAAAATTTACACATTTCAGATGAATATGTACAGAGGAGTAGAAGTACTGGGTCACAGGCTCTAAATACATCAGTTTTAGCGGTCACAGTCAAAAAGTTTTCCGAACTGACTGTATGAAATTGCCCTCTAGAAGTCTGTGAGTCTTCTGTTTGCTCCACACCCTTGCCAGCACTTGTCATTCTTCTATCTCTTCCATTTAAGCCACTCTGGTGAATATATAAACATCCTATACTAATTTTAATGTGTATTCTACATGGAAAGTTGATGTTATTTTCATTTATTTTAAATATCTATTTTCTGTACTTCAACCTCAAAATTCTGATTCAAAAAGAGAAAAGCTTTTGAGATTTGGTAAATTTAAGCTGGTTTTAGAAAAGGCAGAGGAACCAGAGATCAAATTGCCAACATCTGCTGGATCATGAAAAAAGGAAGAGAGTTCCAGAAAACATCCGTTTCTGCTGTATTGACTATGCCAAAGTCTTTGACTATGTGGATCACAATAAACTGTGGAAAATTCTGAAAGAGATGGGAATACCAGACCACCTGACCTGCCTCTTGAGAAACCTGTATGCAGGTCAGGAAGCAACAGTTCGAACTGGACATGGAAAAACAGACTGGTTCCAGATAGAAAAAGGAGTACATCAAGGCTGTATATTGTCACCCTGCTTATTTAACTTATATGCAGAGTACATCATGAGACGCACTGGGCTGGAAGACGCACAAGCTGGAATCTAGATTGCCGGGAGAAATATCAATAACCTCAGATACGCAGATGACACCACCCTTATGGCAGAAAGTGAAGAGGGACTAAAAAGCCTCTTGATGAAAGTGAAAGAGGAGAATGGAAAAGTTGGCTTAAAGCTCAACATTCACAAAATGAAGATCGTGGCATCTGGTCCCATCACTTCATGGGAAGTAGATGGGGAAACTTTGGAAACAGTGTCAGGCTTTATTTTTTGGGGCTCCAAAATCGCTGCAGATGGTGATTGCAGCCATGAAATTAAAAGACACTTATTCCTTGGAAGGAAAATTATGACCAACCTAGATAGCATATTGAAAAGCAGAGACATTGCTTTGCCAACAAAGGTCCCTCTAGTCAAGGCTATGGTTTTTCCTGTGGTCATGTATGTATGTGAGAGTTGGACTGTGAAGAAAGCTGAGCACAGAAGAATTGATGCTTTTGAACTGTGGTGTTGGAGAAGACTCTTGAGAGTCCCTTGGACTGCAAGGAGATCCAACCAGTCCATTCTAAAGGAGATCAGTCCTGGGTGTTCATTGGAAGGACTGATGCTGAAGCTGAAACTCCAGTACTTTGGCCACCTCATGTGAAGAGTTGACTCATTGGAAAAGACTCTGATGCTGGGAGGGATTGGGGGCAGGAGGAGAAGGGGACGACAGAGGATGAGATGGCTGGATGGCATCACCGACTCGATGGACGTGAGTTTGAGTGAACTCCTGGAGCTGATGATGGACAGAGAGGCCTGGCCTGCTGCGATTCATGGGGTCACAAGGAGTTGGACATGACTGAGTGACTGAACTGAACTGAACTGAGAGCAGCAGGCCTGTCTTTTTGGCACCAGAGATCAATTTCATGGAAGACAATGTTTCCATGAACCGGGAGTGGGAGGATGATTTTGGCATGATTCAAGCATTACATTTATTGTGCTTTTTTTTTTCTATTATTACTACTTCCACTCCACCTCAGTTCATCATGCAGTAGATTCTGGAGATTGGGAACCCTGCAAGAACCAAACCAACGTCTATACACTCATGTTAGGGGAAGGAAGTCAGAGGGAGAGACAGAGACAGAAACAGACACACAAAGAGACAAAGAGAGGCAGAGAGATTAATTCTAGGAATTGGTTCACACAATTATGGAGGCTGAGCATACCCACAGTCTGCTGTTCACAAGATGGAGAACCAGAAAAGTAATTTCATCCTAGCCCGATCGCGGAAGAACTTGGAACACCAATATCTGAGGAGAGTAGGAAAAAAATGTACCAGCCCAAGCAGAGAGAACAAATTCTTGCTTCCTCCAACTTTTTGTTCTATTCAGACTATTGGATATCACCCACCAGCACTGGTGAGGGTGAGTTTCATTCAGTCTGCTGATATAAATGCTGATCTCTTCTATAAATACTCTCACAGACATGCCCAGAAGTAATGCTTTACCTTAGTCCAGCAAAGTTAACACAAAAAAATTAGTTATCACAGTCTTGGAATATAATGTTTAATTTAATCTTGGTAACTCTGAGAACAAAATCCTATAAATTATTTTAGGTACCCTTAGTGAGTTCATGTTAGGTTTTACAGAATTTACCAAGATTAAGTGGACAAAGAAAGGAAAATAAACCCCCCCATAGACTTTTTAGTAGTCTGCATGATATCTGTATATTAATAACAAATTATTTGTTTGGGAACTAGGTGGCAGGAATCTAACCTTAGATACCAGAAGCTATTGCTGGAACCCTGAGTGGGACATGGATAATTTTAGCTTTCTGGTTTTAGAGCTCAAGGGAGCAATGTTAGGGGTACCAAATTATCTTTATGTATGTCGCTAGATCACAGTGTTTTACTAAGACAAGGAATCAATTTTAAATCTCATCAAGGGCTTGAGTGACAATATTGAAGTTGCTTAAGTTTTTCCATTGTATCATGTTTTGAGATATGTTGAGTGATTTCAGTGTACTCTATTGGAGATATTTACTTTAGCCTTGGTTTAAGGCATTAAATGTGTGTATTTCTTCTATTAAAGCAAACCACACTTATGTGAGCATAATAAAACAGCAGAGTTTGGCACCATCCATCTTTTGTTATGAATTGCTGAAATGATGCTGGGGAGTGTATTTATAAGTAGTGCATACTAGTGTAGCCAAATATTGACTTTGCTTGCTAACTCCATCCCATAAAACTTCTGACGACAACCTAAGTAAAGTTCAGTTGAAGATAAAATATTGCAAAATAAATGCCAAAAATGGAAACCATTTTTCAAAACACTAAATTAGGAAGTTAAGGAATCAAGGCAATTAATCAATATTTCAAAATGATGAATATATTTTACAAAACACCACTTAAAATGAAAAGCTCAAAACAGAGTTTTTTGTGTGTGTGTTTAAAACAATGTTTATTTTAGTCTTCTGTGGCAGATTTCAGATGAGGCTTTTGAAAAACACTTTAGCTAAAATTTGTGCTACAATTATATTCTTCATCAAAGTGATCTGAAGGAATTCCAGTAAATCATTTAGTTTTTGATGCTAATAATTAAGTTTGTCATTTATTGAGAACATATGTTCCTCCTACTTACCTACATGTATTCAATTCTCTTTACAAGCCTATATCATTATTATCCTAATTTTAGAAAATACACTAATGTTAAAACAACATCCGTTCAGTTAGTCATTCCAGTAAGTTTTGTTTTGTGCCAAACAATTCCAGAATTTAACAGAGTTAAAGTCCCTCAGGCTTGTAGGCTTACATTCATTTAGGAGAGAATAAAAAGACAATGAATGCATGAGGAAATAAATAAAAAGAAAACGTGTTATGATTAATCAAGAGATAAGACAAGGAATGTGTGACTACCTGGCAGATCAGGGGAGGCCAAGAAGGGAGGAGGTTAGGTACCATATCATTGTTTGCATGCAAGACTCCACATGCGGGCAAACTTGGCACATCTAAACTAACCCAAAGAAAAAAACAAAAACAAATATGTGGTCACAGCTGACTTTAACATTTAGTTGGGGAGATATATTAATACAAAATATTAAATCAGACTTCAACAGTGGCTTTAAGGAGCGTCCATATACTGAGGACTCCTCTATATCTGTCTCCATCCTAGTTTGATTCCTAGACTTACAAATCCAAGTATGTGACATCTATGTGACATTTTGACTTAGGTGCCACCTAGCCATCTGAAACATGGCATACTAGTTTATATTCTGCATCTTCTAATTTATTTATTTATTTATTATTTAGGCTGTGCTGGGTCTTCAATGCTTCTTGTGGGCTTTCTCTAGTTGTGGCAAGCAGGGACTCCTCTTCAGTAGGGGCGCTGGGCTTCTCATTCTGGTGGCTTCTCAATAGTTGCTGAGCATGGGCTCTAGAGTACACCGGCTTCAGTAGCTGTGACAGGCAGGCTTGGTAGTTGTGGTGTGTGAGCTTAGTTTCCCTGTGGCATGTGGGATCTCAGTTCCTAGACTAGGGATCAAACCTGTGTCTCCTGCGTTGGTAGGCAAATTCTTAATCACTGGACCACCAGGGAGGTCCTTGCATCTTATTTTAATTAACAGGAATCCTTTCTTCTGGATTCTGGTTAGGTATGGCCCCACTGAGAGGATTAAACTTCTGGACAAGGAAGTCCTTGCCAAAGGATAAGGACTGATATTATCGTTTGATAACCATACATAAGTACTACTAATAATTGTTCAGGAAACTTACAAGGAATGCCCTGATTTATCTACTAATGTACCAAATCACTGGAGCCCTATTAGAACCAGTCCTGAGTGTACAGTGGGAGAAAATAAATCAAACCCCTGTCTTCTAGGAGCTTATATTTTAATGTAGAGTATAGTGGAGCAAAAACAGTGAAGAGCAGCAAAACCAAAGACCTATTCATACGTGTTTAATATTATGTCAGGTAATGATGAATGCTATAAAGGAGAGAAGAAAAAACAAAGAACAAGATAAAGCACATACTTATCCTAGAACAGGGAAAGGACACTGGGAGATGCTGTAGTCAAGAAAGACTTGGTGAAAAGGAATATAAATTGATATAAATTTTAAAAATGAGGAAAACGCATTAACTCTATTGTTTGTTAGATGGAGAAATGAAATTACATTTGTCAAATGGGCCTTAGGAATCATCATTAGGAACAAAGCTACTGGAGCTGATGGAATTCCAGTTGAGCTATTTCAAATCCTAAAATATGATGCTGTGAAAGTGCTGCACTCAATATGCCAGCAAATTTGGAAAACTCAGCAGTGGCCACAGGACTGGAAAAGGTCAGTTTTCATTCCAATCCCAAAGAAAGGCAATGCCAAAGAATGTTCAAACTACTGCACAATTGCACTCATCTCACACACTAGTAAAGTAATGCTTAAAATTCTCCAAGCCAGGCTTCAGCAATACGTGAACCATGAACTTCCAGATATTCAAGCTGGTTTTAGAAAAGGCAGAGGAACCAGAGATCAAAGTGCCAACATCCACTGGATCATCGAAAAAATAAGAGAGTTCCAGAAAAACATCCATTTCTGCTTTATTGACTATGCCAACGCCTTTGACTGTGTGGATCACAATAAACTGTGGAAAATTCTGAAAGAGATGGGAATACCAGACCACCTGACCTGCCTCTTGAGAAACCTATATGCAGGTCAGGAAGCAACAGTTAGAACTGTACGTGGAACAACAGACTGTTTTCAAATAGGAAAAGGAGTACATCAGGGCTGTATATTGTCACCCTGTTTATTTAACTTATATGCAGAGTACATCATGAGAAACTCTGGGCTGGAGGAATCACAAGCTGGAATCTAGATTGCTGGGAGATATATCAATAACCTCAGATATGCAGATGATACCACCCTTATGGCAGAAAGTGAAGAAGAACTAAAGAACCTCTTGATGAAAGTGAAAGAGGAGAGTGAAAAAGTTGGCTTAAAGCTCAGCATTCAGAAAACTAAGATCATGGCATCTGGTCCCATCACTTCATGGCAGATGGATGGGGAAACAGTGGAAACAGTGGCTGACTTTATTTTTTTGAGCTCCAAAATCGCTGCAGATGGTGATTGCAGCCATGAAATTAAAAGACACTTACTCCTTGGAAGGAAAGTTATGACCAACCTAGATAGCATATTGAAAAGCAGAGACATTACTTTGTCAACAAAGGTCTATCTAGTTAAGGCTATGGTGTGGATGTATGGATGTGAGAGCTCGACTATAAAGAAAGTTGAGAGCAGAAGAATTTCTGCTTTTGAAATGTGGTATTGAAGAAGACTCTTGAGAGTCCCTTGGACTATAAGGAGATCCAACCAGTCCATCCTAAAGGAAACCAGTCCTGAATATTCATTGGAAGGACTGATGCTAAAGCTGAAACTCCAATACTTTGGCCACCTGATGCGAAGAGCTGACTCATTTGAAAAGACCCTGATGCTGGGAAAGATTGAGGGCAGGAAGAGAAGGGGATGACAGAGGATGAGATGGTTGGATGGTATCACTGACTCAAAGGACATGGGTTTGGGTGAACTCCTGGAGTCGGTGATGGACAGGGAGGCCTGGCATGCTGCAGTTCATGGGGTCGCAAAGAGTTGGACACGACTGAGCACCTGAACTGAACTGAACTGAAAATTTGAAAATTCGAAACTTCAGTTTACCATGAGCCACTACATACTACTGTTTTTCAAACTTTATGCTACAGCAAGTTGTTTTTGTCCACCTCCAATTCTGCCATATGATATTTTGTGTTGTAAACTAAGGTATAAAAACTACCAGTGCATTTTCTTTAAAATTTCATGTATCTTTTTAATTGGCCAGCAATAAAGTGGTTAAGAGGATTACTAATTAAGATGAGATATTAAACCCATCACTGTCATCTCATTCTTCCCCTTCCAGTAATCATTCATGTATTTTTTAATGGTAATTAGCCAACTTTTATTATTTAGCACTTTGTAATTACAAAATAACTTACAGTCATCATTTAGTTATTCTTAACAGATTTCCAATTAAGTTATTGGGAATCTGTGTCTTGCATGCTGTCTGGAAAAATATTTAATGTCTTCCATACAATTTCACAGTTTTCAATATCTTTCACTGTATCTCACTTCACTTGCTTTATACCTCACATCTGACTTGAACATGCAAATCTTCTTGATGCAAAAATACCAGTGTTGAGGCTCAAGGCAGGCTACCCTAAAATATACCAAATTGGCATATTGATGATTTTTGAATTAAAGTTACTTTAGAAACAGCTGGTGCAGGAAGGCCATTCTGACCCTCCTCTCTGCTGCTGCTAAGTCACTTCAGTCGTGTCAGACTCTGTGCGACCCCATAGACGGCAGCCCACCAGGCTCCACCGTCCCTGGGATTCTCCAGGCAAGAACACTGGAGTGGGTTGCCATTTCCTTCTCCAGTGCATGAAAGTGAAAAGTGAAAGTGAAGTTGCTCAGTCGTGTCCGACCCTCAGCGACCCCATGGACTACAGCCTACCAGGCTCCTCCGTCCATGGGATTTTCCAGGCAGGAGTACTGGATTGGGGTGCCATTGCCTTCTCCGGACCCTCCTCTCTATCTCCCTGAAAATAGGAAATAAATCTCCCATTTGAAAGGTACCCTTCCTGTACCAGGAGGCAAACAGACATCCTTACCACCAGAGACAGGAAATTCAGGGCTGAGAGAGCTGCATAAACAAATCCTGTTACTTCTTTACTAATTTACTACCCCAAGCCCAAACTCTGTTAAGAGTCTTCACTAATCAAGCACCTGAGCTTAAGTTTCTTCCTCCTGTTAATTCCTCACAAATTCATTATTTCTTTGTCTAGAAAATGTAAAAGCTGCTCTCTCTCATCACTTCTTAGGTTCTATTTCTATGAAACCTCTCTACACACAAATTATTTTCTTTTTCTCCTCCTGTAAATCAGTTTTCTATTTAATTATTAGACCAGCCAAAAGAATTCCAGGGGAGTAAATTTCCCTTGGGCTACAGTCCTTGGGGTCACAAAGAGTCAGACATGATATAGAGACTGAGTACACAAGCAGCTTAACCTCTAATTAGAAAAACAGAACTTTTAAAAATGTTTAAATAATTAATTTTGATGGCATTCAACATTTTTATACTAATATGATTATATATGCCAATTATATGGCACAAAATTTTGGAAAAATAGCAGTTTCCTATTCCTTAATTTTTTGTTTTCACTTTGAGCTATGCCATCTCAAAACACATAATTTATAATGATTTAATTGAAATCAAGAAAGTCAGCTACAGAGCAAAATCAACTGGTGTACTTTGAGTTCACAGGAAATATTTCTAACTAAAAATTGGACAAAGAAAAAGTTAAATATAAATGGAATAATTAGAGACTAATTTTGTGTTACCTTGGAAGCATGTTTTTTGATTAAGTTCTTGTGATTTTGGAATCAGCTTATTTGAATCCCAGTTTTCCAAGTGCCAGTTGACTTTGTGCCTTTTATAAGCCTCAGGGTCAAGATCTGTACAGTGGGATTAAACAGAGTAGTTAATGCAAAGGGTTGCCATGAGGACGTTCATGACTGCTCAATAAATTTCCCTTTTATGTTTGAAGAAGAGAAATTCTCCAGGAATAAGGAAGACCTCTACCTAATAGCAGATTACATATACAGACTATATTTTAGGAGTGTATACCATGATGAGGTTGTTACTTAGAGCAATAAGTGGATAATACTTAGATGCTATGAAATTCAAAGCCCAAGAAAGTCAGTGCTGTGTCCTGAAACAAGTCAGAGAATTTTCAATTCAGTAACACACACTCGGTGTGACACTTATAATATAGACGAAAAGGATTTTAAAAGCAGAATCCACCAGTTCACTGGATCAGTTAAGTCTTTATTGTATCCGTAGACCCTTAAAGCTCTCTTTGTAATCAGCCAGTTCTATCATTTAACAGCCTTGTTCTGTGTTTTGGCAACAGACCCCAAGTGAATGGGCCTATCTGGGGATGAGAAGAAAGGAAGCCACCCAAAGGCCCTTTTTTGCCTTTGCAAACTGATGGTTTCCAAGCAGTTTTCTGGTGTTTGGAAACACTGCGTAGTAACTGGGGGAAGAGGCAGCTGTGCTTTGGCCTGCATGAGGTAATTTGCAGACACATTTTAATTGCCTTTTAGGGAGCATGAAGGAGTTCCAAATAGTCTAATGAGTTCCAGCAAACACCTGTGAAATGCTTTTAGACGGCCATGTAATACTGAAATTAAGAATGTAATGCAGCAATTGGAGGCATGGTTTTTTTCTTCCTCTTTTTTTTCCTCCCCTCTCCACTTGAAAGGATAGCTGGAGATGTTTTAAAGACCCTTTTCCTATAGATAGTAGGTTTTCTACTCACCAAATGACTTTTTGGACTAATCTAATAAATTCAATAATGCTTGATAGAATCTTCACGTCAACTTTATATTTAAAACAAATAATCTTGATCAGACAGTAAAATTAAAATGAGAAGGCTGTTGATAGTTATAAATCTAACACTACATATCTATTAGTCAATAAACAATATTAAATAGATAGATCCAAAATACACACAGAAAATCATGACAATATGGTGATAGATGGAGACTGGGAAAGATGCTTTATGGCCTCGCACCCTCCCTCCTGTCCTTTCCTTCCTACATTTTTTAATGGTTCATCATTGATTTACATGGAGATATTTTTGAGAGATGAATGACATTTTAATCTTCTTTGTATGCATTTGGGAACTGCAACAGAAGAAAGATTAGGATAATTTGGAGATGAAAAAGACAAAATTCAGAAATTGTATCCTCATTCTAACTTTAGACTCACATCATTATTTTGTGAGTGTATTTTTGTGTGTAGCATTATGTAAATGCATGACTCTTCCTTCCCCTGCGAAGTAACAACTATCCTTGAAATGTGTGTTTGCATTCCAAAAGATTACTTTATGTTTTTAATATATGATATATAGTATTTCATATGCATACATATACATACACGAACGCCAACAAAATAAAAAAGCTCTAAAATCAAATCATACTGCATTGTTCCTCTGTGGGGCTATATTTTTCTTAACATAGTTGTAGGATGCCTTAATAGATATAGCTATAATTCATTTCTTTTTATAATTGTATAATGTGCCATTGTAAGGACATGTTTTCGTTAGTCACTCAGTCATGTCTGACTGTTTGTGACCCCATGGACTGTAGCCTGCCAGACTTCTCTGTCCATGGAATTCTCCATACAAGAAACTGGAGTGGGTTGCCATTCCCTTCTCCAGGGAATCTTCCCAACCCAGGGATTCAACCTGAGTTGTTGAATCTCCTGCATTGCAGGTAGATTACCATCTGAGCCACCAGAGAAGCCCAGTGTAAGAATATTCACACTTTATTCTTCCGTTATAGACATTTAGATTGTTTTCACTTTTTTACTATCACAAGAATGCTCCCCTCATCTATGGCTGTAAAAGTATTTATTTAGACTCGTTGGGAATAGAATTGATAGATGACAAAGTATAAGCATTTCAGCTTGACTAGATTTTGCCACCTTGTCTCAAATGCATTTATAATTTACTTTCCTACCAGTGGCACATAAGAATTCCTATGGATCTATATGCCAGCCAGTTTGTGAAATTATTTTAAAAATGATTTAAAATCAATTTTAAGTTTGTCCATTTGATTGATAGGAAATTCCAATTTGGTTTATCTTATATTTCCTAATGATTGAGGAGATTCTGTATCTTTCATATACAGATTTGCACTTCTTTGAATTGCCTTGTTCCATTATGTTCTTTCTTTATAATTTTTTTAAGGGGGGTTTTATGAGTCATTATTTGGGGCACAAAAACTTTCTTGGTTATATAGGTAAAAATTCAGTCTCTCTGTCTATAGTTAATCTTTTGTCATTTGGCTTACGGGAGAAGGAAATGGCAACTCACTCCAGTATTCTTGCCTAGAGAATCCCGTAGACAGAGGGGCCTGGTGGGCTGCCGTCTATGGGGTCACACAGAGTTGGACATGACTGAAGCGACTTAGCGGCAGCAGCATTTGGCTTATGATAGCTTTTGACAATTCCAAGATTTAAAATTTAATTTGTTATGTTTGCCTTTTTATATCTTATTTTAGAAAGTCTTTCCTACTTTGAGGAAATAAAGTTACTGTCAGTTTATTCTATATATAATATTGTTTTTCCTATTTTTAAATTTAATACATGTGCCATTTGGGCTATATTTTGTGAGATAGGAATCCATGTGGCTAACCCATACTTTTAGCATCTATCCTGTTTATCTACAGTGACTTTATTATATATTTTTTCCACATATGCATGCTTCTAGAGCTGCACTACCTAATATGGAAGCAGTAGTTAAAATATTTACTTTTAAATTTAATTAAAACTAAACAAAATTTTAAAATTCAGTTTCCCAGTAACACAAGCTACATTTCAAGTAGTTACTAGCTGTACGTCACTACTTTACTGGACATTACAAATGTTGTAGAATGTATTCTTTATCACAGAAAGATCTGTTGGACAGTGCTATTAAGGAATTAAGTTCTTTTAGCCTTGTTTCCGGAGAAGGCGATGGCAACCCACTCCAGTGTTCTTGCCTGGAGAATCGCAGGGGCGGTGGAGCCTGGTGGGCTGCCGCCTATGGAGTTGCACAGAGTTGGACACGACTGAAGCGACTTAGCAGCAGCAGCAGCAGCAGCAGCAGCAGCAGCAGCAGCCTTGTTTCACCTCTGTCTGTTCCAGTCGCTGCCACTGCTACAGCGTAACAGTGTTTCGATATCTTAATATTTAACATTCTCCTTTATTCTTATGTTTCAGGGATGTCTTCTCTATTCTTAGTTTATTGTTCCTCTGTACAATTTCAATATAATCTTGAGGGAAATTGAACTTTCATGTATTTATACAGAAATCTGAGCATAATTTATACATTTATATCACTGAATTTCTAAACCTTAGTCAGTACACATCTTTCTGTTAATCTAGAATTTAATTCAAATAGTTTTCTCTACATGTATCACATAGATTTTGAACAGCTTTATTCATAAGTGCATCAAAATTTTTGTTACTGTTGTGAATTGTGTTTTTCTATTACATTACCTGTTTATTGTTACTGTATAGCAATACAAATAATTTTTATGTATTGATCTTATATCCAGTGAAGACAAACTAAGTATTTATAAGGCCATTTTTGTATCTTCCATTTCAACTTGTATAACATTTTTGGGGGGTTCTTTAGCGTACCAGGTAGGACTAGATTTCTTTTAGGAAATGAGGTGTTAAAATTGGATATAATTTTTTTAATAGATGACTTTTCATAAGATTCAGAACTTTTTTATTATTAGTTCTCCTGAGTTTTTATTTCATTATCAATTGCTGTTAAATTTTGTCAGATTGCTTTTTTAATATCTATTATATTTTATCATATTAACTGATACATTAAATCAAATAATAAGTATTCCGATGTTTAGTTTTTGCGTGCCTGAAAAATATCCAACTAATCATGAATTAGCAGTAGTAATATCATTATTCTTATTTCATTGCTGGATTTGGATTCCTAACATTTTGTTTAGAGTATTTTTTTTCCCATATTTGCAAATAAGATTGACCCGTATTTGTCCTTTATCAAATCATCCTTTTAGTCTTGCCTTTGAAAGTTGTACTAACGTGGATGCATTTGCTTGATATATGTATGACGAAGCTTGGAACTATCTGTTTCATTCCCTGAAGAGCTTGTCTTTCAATCATTAGCCATTCCTTGAGTATTTGTTAAAAATTATTATGTAGAGCTTTGTGTGTTTTATTTTCCTGAGTATGTTTTTGATTTACTACTAAATTTCTTCACTGGTTAAAAGTCTTCTGATTTTTTCTATTTCTTCTCAGTCACATTTGGTAACTTAAGTTATTATAGGAAAAAAATTTCTTTATCTGTTTCCTAAAATAGTATTCTTTTATTTCTTAAAATTTCTGCTTTGCTATCTTTTATCGCTAATAGTATTTGAGTTCAGTTCACTTCAGTTCAGTCGCTCAGTTGTGTCCAACTCATTGCGACCCCATGAATTGCAGCACGCCAGGCCTCCCTGTCCATCACCATCTCCCGGAATTCACTCAAACTCACATCCATCGAGTCAGTGATGCCATCCAGCCATCTCATCCTATGTCGTCCCCTTTTCCTCCTGCCCCCAATTCCTCCCAGCATCAGAGTCTTTTCCAATGAGTCAACTCTTCGCATGAGGTGGCCAAAGTACTGGAGTTTCAGTTTTAGCATCATTCCTTCCAAAGAAATCCCAGGGCTGGTCTCCTTCAGAATGGACTGGTTGGATCTCCTTGCAGTCCAAGGGACTCGAAAGAGTCTTCTCCAACACCACAGTTCAAAAGCATCAATTCTTCTGCGCTCAGCCCTCTTCACAGTCCAACTCTCACATCCATACATAACCACTGGAAAAACCTTAGCCTTGACTAGACAGACCTTTGTTGGCAAAGTAATGTCTCTGCTTTTCAATACGCTATCTAGGTTGGTCATAACTTTCCTTCCAAGGAGTAAGTGTCTTTTAATTTCATGGCTGCAGTCACCATCTGCAGTGATTTTGGAGCCCCCAAAAATGAAGTCTGACACTGTTTCCACTGTTTCTCCATCTATTTCCCATGAAGTGATGGGACCAGATGCCATGATCTTCATTTTCTGAAAGTTGAGCTTTAAGCCAACTTTTTCAACCTCCTCTTTCATTTTCATCAAGAGGCTTTTTAGTTCCTCTTCACTGTCTGCCATAAGGGTGGTGTCATCTGCATATCTGAGATTATTGATATATCTCCCGGCAATCTTGATTCCAGCTTGTGCTTCTTCCAGCCCAGCACTTCTCATGATGTACTCTGCATAGAAGTTAAATAAGCAGGGTGACAATATACAGCCCTGAAGTACTCCTTTCCTTATTTGGAACCAGTCTGTTGTTCCATGTCCAGTTCTAACTGTTGTTTCCTGACCTGCATACAGGTTTCTCAAGAGGCCGGTCAGGTGGTCTGGTATTCCCATCTCTTTCAGAATTTTCCACAGTTTATTGTGATCTACACAGTCAAAGGCTTTGGCATAGTCAATAAAGCAAAAGTAGATATTTTTATGGAACTCTCTTGCTTTTTCGATGATCCAACAGATGTTGGCAATTTGGTCTCTGGTTCCTCTGCCTTTTCTAAAACCAGCTTGAACATCTGGAAGTTCACGGTTCATGTATTGCTGAAGCCTGGCTTGGAGAATTTTGAGCATTACTTTGCTAATGTGTGAGATGAGTGCAATTGTGCAGTAGTTTGAGCATTCTTTGGCATTGCCTTTCTTTGGGATTGGAATGAAAACTGACCTTTTGCAGTCCTGTGGCATAGTTTGTCTTTAAAAAATTATTTAACAAACCTTCTCAGAAGTGTGTTTATATTTTCAGTCTTTAGTAAGAACCAACTTTTGGTGTGGTTGACCATTGTCTGTCTATATTTTCATTATATTTTATTATTTTCTATACAATTACCTTTATTCTCCTTTGGATTTGTTCTATTTGTTTTCTATTTTTGAACAGGATAAATTCTTATACCATTATTTGTTAGCACTTCTTCATTCTTAACATAAGCATCAAGGCTCCAATTTCTAATAGCTACCTAACCATCTAATAATCATTTACAAGACTATTCATGTTGTAAATGAGCTAGATAAATAGGCCATTAAATATAATATGTTTTAACTAAATTTTTATTTATTTATTTTTGTTCTTTTTGTTAAAAATATTAATATAGAGATGTGTTAAAATCACCCAGTATGATTGTGGATTTGTCAGAGTCTATACATTTTTATTATATTTTGAGGCCTTGTTATTTGTTTCATGATATTTGGAATCTTTTACCCTTCCCATGAATTGAAACTTTCATCATTAAAGAGTCAGTTCAGTTCAGTTCAGTTCAGTCACTCAGTTGTGTCCAACTCTTTGCAAACCCATGGACTGCTATACGCCAGGCCTTCCTGTCCATCGCCAACTCCCAGAGTTTACTGACTCATGTCCATTGAGTTGGTGAAGCCATCCAGCCATCTCATCTTCTGTCATCCCCTTTCTCTCCTGCCTTCAATCTTTCCCAGCATTAGGGTCTTTTCAAATGAGTCAGTTCTTCGCATCAGGTGGCCAAAGTATTGGAGTTTCAGCTTCAGCATCAGTCCTTCCAATGAATATTCAGGATTGATTTCCTTTAGGATTGACTGGTTGGATCTCCTTGCAGTCCAAGGGACTCTCAAGAGTCTTCTCCAACACCACAGTTCAAAAGCATCCATTCTTCTGTACTCTGCTTTCTTTACAGTCCAACTCTCACATCTATACATGACTACTGGAAAAACCATAGCTTTGACTAGATGGATCTTTGTTGGCAAAGTAATGTCTTTGTTTTTTAATATGCTGTTTAGGTTGGTCATAACATTCCTTCCAAGGAGCAAGCGTCTTTTAATTTCATGGCTGCAGTCACCATCGGCAGTGATTTTGGAGCCCCATAAAATAAAGTCTGTCACTGTTTCCATTTTTCCCCCATCTGTTTGCCAGAAAGTGATGGACCAGATGCCATGATCTTCGTTTTCTCAATGTTGAGTTTTAAGCCAACTTTTTCACTCTCCTCTTTCACTTTCTGCCATAAGGGTGGCATCATCTGCATATCTGAAGTTATTGATATTTCTCCCAGCAATCTTGATTCCAGCTTGTGCTTCATCCAGCCCAGTGTTTCTCATGATGTACTCTGCATATAAGTTAAACAAGCGGGATAACAATATATAACCTCGACATACTCATTTCCCCATTTGGAACCAGTCTGTTGTTCCATGTCCAGTTCTAACTGTTGCTTCCTGACCTACATACAGATTTCTCAAGAGGCAGGTCAGGTGGTCTGGTATTTCCATTCTTGAAGAATTTTCCAGAGTTTGTTGTGGTCTACACAGTCAAAGGCTTTGGCATAGTCAATAAAGCAGAAGTACATGTTTTTCTGGAACTCTCCTGCTTTTTCGATGATAATCCCATTTATCTATAAGAACAAATGTATACCTGTGGCAGACTCATGTCAATGTATGGCAAAACCAATACAATATTGTAAAGTAATTAGCCTCCAATTAAAATAAATAAATTTATATCAAAAAATAAAGATATTTTTAACCTTCTGATTTATTGGGCTGATGTTAAAACAGTTACAAAGTTTCTTTTAACTAGTATTTGTATAGTAAGATTGTTCTCATTTTTATTCAATTTTTGCATATCCCTGTTTGCATCTTGTAAATTGGATACTACATAGAATGTGTGTGTGTTTATTTTGGTTCATTTTGACAGTCTCTGTATTTTATTTCGGAGAAGGCGATGGCACCCCACTCCAGCACTCTTACCTAGAAAATCCCATGGATGGAGGAACCTGATAGGCTGCAGTCCATGGGGTCTCAAAGAGTTGGACACGACTGAGCGACTTCACTTTCACTTTTCACTTTCATGCATTGGAGAAGGAAATGGCAACCCACTCCAGTGTTCTTGCCTGGAGAATCCCAGGGATGGGGGAGCCTGGTGAGCTGCCGTCTATGGGGTCGCACAGAGTCGGACACGACTGAAGCAACTTAATATCAGCAGCAGCAGTATTTTATCTAGATGATTTAAGTTCCATTTATATTTATTGTGATTGCTTATAAAGGTAAATTCACTTTTATCATTATACTGTATGCTATCTTTTCTCATTTTTAATTTTCTTTTTCTATAGTTTATTTAATTCATTCTTTCACTTGTTAATTCATTCAAAATGATTCATTAAGTGCTAAGTGAATGCCAAACACTAGCTCAGATGTTCAGAGAATAGCAGTGAAAGCCGCTGCCTTCAGGGAGCTTACAATGTAGAATGATGATAGGCAATAAACATATCAATAATTATAAAATATGGTTTGTCAAAGGTGACAAGCAGTAAGGAGAAAAATAAAGCAAGAACTTATCAATAAACAAAATGATTATTAGTCATCTAATTCAAGACCTTCTGGGAAGAAAAAGCAAAGAATTCTTTCAGTCAAAATAACAAAGTTCTAGGTTAATACATAGACATAGACTTGGCAAGTAACTTTGCTAGAATATGAGAAAAAAAGATATTCTCTTATTCATATCCCGATTTCCCCTAATCTTACTCAGTTTAGTAATAACATGATAAGGTGCATCTGATTAGTCTTTATATTGTCCTGAGTGTTTCATATGGGAAGATGATGACTTCTCCCTCTGTCAATTCTTTAAGAAGGATTATGAATGTGTCCTAGACAGCATTATCTATCTTTTAGTTAGGTTTTACAATTTCAGAAATTGCAATATGCCCCAAATTAGATTTTGTAAAATATGCCCCAAATCTATGTAATAGGAAAACTATGAGATTATGGGATTATGCAGTTAAATTATTTGAAATGCTGGTTTTCAGACTTTAAAACATGGACACTTTTATAGGTTGAGCTTACTCAAGTGCTAATAATATACTTGTAATGTTGAGATTTATTGCTTTCTGTGATTATCCTGTATATCAGTATTGTTAAAAATTTTAGCTTGATTTTCTGTAAAATGATAATGCCTTATATTATAAAATGTTTTTTTCTATTTTATTTTTATGTAATATGACTTTCCTATCAAGCATCAAGCATTTTATTTCTTATTCGTAGGTTAGAAAAAATAGATATGTGCATTAAATATACAGTGAATGCTATCATTTTAACAGAAGTATGTATTTGACGTTTCATATTTTGTCATTTGATCTTCTCAGATTGATTTATGACAGACAATAAAGTTGTCAGAGGGCTTTTGTTGTTGGCAATGTTTTAGTTCTCAAATTATGAGAACATAGAGTTTTGCCATAAAGGGAGAAGAAAGTCATTCTTTGATTGATATGGATGAAATGACAGTTCATCCTGAGAATAAGGGTTAGTGCTATGAAACGAGGGTATTGCTACTTCCTTAGCAATGAAAAATCTTATGAAAAAATCACCTCTATCATGTATTTGGACATACTGTGCAGTCAGCTTGGCTACCAGGGTTAAAGCTACTTAGAAAATGGAAAATGAGGAAGGGAGTAGTTCAACATAGGTTCCGTATAATAAAAACTATTTGCACTTTGAAAAAGTTCAATATCTTGTTTCTCTGGTCTGAAAAATCTAGAACATTGTTTTACATTATCTCAGGTATCTTGAACACACTGAGAAGCTGTCACTTAATTTCCTTTCTCTGCAATAATAATTGCAGAGAAATATTGCTTTGGAACAAGGTAAACAGTTTTATCTCTGCCTCATTTATAAATAAATAAAAATTAAATAAGCTCCCATCACATCCTTTTTACCAGATCTTTTACCAGAACCAGAATATTCAAATACAAGTGGTGAAGATCTCTGCCTTAGATGTCTAGGCAAATCAGGGCATGTTGACAGTCTGCAGAATGACTGAACTAAGACCAATTTATTAGAAGCTGTCAGATTATATAGCAAAGGTTATTTTAAAGGTGAAGCATTAAAAATAACATTTGGAATATGAATTTTTAAAAAAGACTCTTTAATTCTTCAAGATGAAAAAGAGGAGTACCAGAAGCCATCATAGTGGGGAATCTGAAGGCAATACAATTTTTTTTTATTACGAAGGTTTAAAAGTGAAAAAGTAAAGTGTTAGTTTCTTAGTCATGTCTGACTCTTTGCAATCCTATGGATTGTAGCCCACCAGGCTCCTCTGTCCATGGAATTCCCCAGGCAAGAAGACTGGAGTGGTAGCCATTCCCTTCTTCAGGGGACTTTTCCGACTCAGGGATTAAACCTGGGTGTCCTGCATTGCAGGCAGATTCTTTACTGTCTGAGCCACTGAGAAAGCCCATTATTAAGGTTAATGATAGGTTAAAATTTCTTATATATCTTATTTTACTAAAATTATCTTCCTACTCTCAGACTAGAGGCACATTAGAAAATTCCTCAAACCCCATTCTCAAAGGAGTGGAGATTAAGGAGGTAAAGAGGGGAGACTTCTTTTATTTTTGTGTGTGGGGACTATAATTAGGTAGATAATGATTAGGAAGAAAAGAAATTTACTTATTTTGTGAACTCCAGAGGAAACTGAATCTTGAGAATCCTGAAACAGTCCCATGATATTTGTAAAATAACCAAAATGAATTCTTGTATCCTGGCTAGTTCTTCTTCATTTATTACATTCTGCTCTCATACATTTCTGTTTGGAATTTTCAAAAGTTTGTTTCTCCTCATTTAAATCAAGCTTTCTCCTGTGACTCTTCAACCGAAATAGCATAAATTTTAATTGTCTTGGATATCATTTACTTCTCATGATAGTTTTGCTTAGCACTTGAGATAGGACACCTCATCATGACAGTGTCTGAACACTCTGACCATGCTAGTATAAAAATGCTGTGGTGTTCTAAAAGCACAGAACATTTGCCTTTACCATAGAAGTTAATAACATCCTCAAACTCAGAATACATAAGATAAAACTGTTGACATTTGTTTCTTGACTGTTCACATGACATATATAACTATTTAATGCTACAGTTCAGTGGGGGCCCAGACGGAAGGATTTGTGTCAAGCTTATTCATTCTATGAATATTTATTAAGTATATCATAACTCCAGACCAGGTAATTGCATTTTATTTTTTCTGTATATGACAATCTTGGTCTATAATTGGTGTACTTTGTTTACTGATGTTTACTGTGCTTCCTAATCTATTTGTGTTTAAATCTAATAATCTGTTATTTGTTTTCTATTTTCAAACTGGTTTTTTTTCCTTTCTCTACTCCAATCTTTCTTCCTTATAAAATAATCATTTAAATAAATTCATCTTATTTTAAAATCTTCTAGTGATTACTCCAGAAATTACAACATGCATTTTTAATTATTAGTATCTACCTTAAAGCTCAGTTCAGTCACTAAGTCGTGTCTGACTTTTTGCGACCCGATGGGCTGCAGCACACCAGGCCTCCCTGACCATCACCAACTTGTGCAGTTTACTCAAACTCATGTCCATTGAGTTGGTGATGCCATCCAACCTTCTCATACTCTGTCATCCCCTTCTCCTCCCACCTTCAATGTTTCCCAGAATCAGGGTCTTTTCCAATTAGTCAGTTCTTCATATCAGGTGGCCAAAGTATTGGAGTTTCAGCTTCAACATCAGTCCTTCCCATGAATATTCAGGACTTATTTCCTTTAGGATGGACTCGTTGGATCTCTTTGCAGTCCAAGAGACTCCCAAGAATCTTCTCCAACACCACAATTCAAAAGCATCAATTCTTTGGTGCTCAGCTTTCTTTATAGTCCAACTCTCACATCCATGCTGAACACTGGAAAAACCATAGCTTTGACTAGATGAACCTTTGTTGGCAAAGCAACAAATACGCTGTCTGGGTTGATTTTTAATATGCTGTCTAGGTTGGTCATAGCTTTTCTTTCAAGGAGCAAGCATCTTTTAATTTCATGGCTGCCGTCACCATCTGCAGTGATTTTGGAGCCCAAAAAATAAAGTCTGTCACTGTTTCCACTGTTTCTCCATCTATTTCCCATGAAGTGATGGGACCAGATGCCATGATCTTCGTTTTCTTAATGTTGAGCTTTAAGCCAACTTTTCCACTCTCCTCTTTCACTTTTATCAAGAGGCTCTTTAGTTCTTTTTTGCTTTCAGGCATAAGGGTGGCATCATCTGCATATCTGAGGTTATTGATATTTCTCCCAGCAATCTTGATTCCAGCTTGTGCTTCTTCCAGCCCAGAGTTTCTCATGATGTACTCTGCATACAAGTTAAATAAGCAAGGTGACAATATATAGCTTTGACGTACTTGTTTCTATTTGGAACTAGTCTGTTGTTCCATGTCCAATTCTAACTGTTGCTTCTTGACCTGCATACAGATTTCCTAGGAGGCAGGTCAGGTGGTCTGGTATTCCCATCTCTTTCAGAATTTTCCACAGTTTATTGTGATCCACACAGTCAAAGGCTTTGACATAGTCAATAAAGCAGAAATAGATGCTTTTCTGGAACTCTCTTGCTTTTTCGATAATCAGCGGATGTTGGCACTTTGATCTCTGGTTCCTTTGCCTTTTCTAAAACCAGCCTGAAATCCGGAAGTTCACATACTGTTGAAGCCTGGCTTGGAGAATTTGAGCATTACTTTACTAGCATGTGAGATGAGTGCAATTGTGTAGTAGTTTGAGCATTCTTTGGCATTGCCTTTCTTTGGGATTGGAATGAAAACTGACCTTTTCCAGTCCTGTGGCCACTGCTGAGTTTTCCAAATTTGCTGGCATACTAATTGTAGCCTTTCACAGCATCATCTTTTAGGATTTGAAATAGCTCAACTGGAATTCCATCATCTCCACTAGCTTTGTTCATATTGATGCTTCCTAAGGCCCACTTGACTTCCCATTCCAGGATATCTGGCTATAGGTGAGTGATCACACCATCATGATTATTTGGGTCATGAAGATCTTTTTTGTATAGTTCTGTGTGTTCTTGCCACCTCTTCTTAATGTCTTCTGCTTTTTTTAGGTCCATATCATTTCTGTCCTTTATTGTGCCCATCTTTGCATAGACTGTTCCCTCTGCTGCTGCTAAGTCACTTCAGTCATGTCCGACTCTGTGTGACCCCATAGACGGCAGCCACCAGGCTTCCCCATCCCTGGGATTCTCCAGGCAAGAACACTGGAGTGGGTTGCCATTTCCTTCTCCAATGCAGGAAAGTGAAAAGTGAAAGTGAAGTCGCTCAGTCATGTCCGACTCTTCTCGACCCCATGGACTGCAGACCACCAGGCTCCTCCATCCATGGGATTTTCCAGGCAAGAGTACTGGAGTGGGGTGCCATTGCCTTCTCTGAATGTTCCCTCAGTATGTCTAATTTTCTTGAAGAGATCTCTAGTCTTTCCCATTCTCTTGTTTTCCTCTATGTCTTTGCATTGGTCTCTTAGGAAGGCTTTCTTATCTCTCCTTGCTATTCTTTGGAACTCTGCATTCAAATGGTTATAGCTTTCCATTTCTCCTTTGCCTTTCACTTCTCTTCTTTTCACAGCTATTTGTAAGACCTCTTCAGACAATCATTTTGCTTTTCTGCATTTCTATTTCTTTCAGATGGTATCAATCTCTGCCTCCTGTCACAAACCTCCATCCATAGTTCTTCAGGCACTCTGTCTATCAAATCTAATCCCTTAAATCTATTTGTCACTTACACTGTATAATTGTAAGGAATTTGATTTAGGTCATACCTGAATGGTCTTGTGTTTTTCCCTACTTTCTTCAATTTAAGTCTGAATTTGGCAATAAGGAGTTCATGATCTGAGCCACAGTCAGCTCCTGGTTTTGTTTTTGCTGACTGTACAGAGCTTATCCATCTTTGGCTGCAAAGTACATAGTCAATCTGATTTTTGTATTGACCATCTGGTGATGTCCATGTGTAGTCTTTTCTTGTGTTGTTGGAAGAGGATGTTTGCTATGACCAATGTGTTCTCTTGGCAAAACTCTATTAGCCTTTGACCTGCTTCATTCTGTACTCCAAGGCCAAATTTGGGCTTCCCTGGTGGCTCAGAGGGTAAAGCATCTGCCTGCAATGTGGGAGACCCCGAATAGATCCCCAGGTCTGGAAGATCCCCTGGAGAAGGAAATGGCAACCCACTGCAGTCCTCTTACCTGGAACATTCAATGGACAGAGGAGCCTGGTAAGCTACAGTCTGTGGATGTGCAATGAGTCAAACACAACTGAGCAAATATACTTCTCATGAAGCAGGCAGCTTGCCATGTCCTGCTGTGAGGTCCTGATGGTACCTTAAAGTAATACTTTTATAACTCTCTGTACTTTTAGAATTGTATAATACTTTAATTCCATTTATATCCCCACTTCTTTGTGCTGTTTTTGTCATGTGTTTTGATAATAAATGTGTTTTAAACACACAAAAATTATTATTGTTTTAAGAAATCTGTATTTATTAATACATGTGCTCAGTCGCTCAGTAGTGTTCAAGTTATTGAAACCCTTTGGACTGTAGCCTGCCAGGCTCCTCTATCCATCGGATTGTTCAGACAAGAATACTGGAGTGGGTTGCCATTTTCTCCTTCAGGGCATCTTCCCAACCCAAGGATCAAACCCATGTCTCCTGTGTTTTCTACATTGCAAGCAGATTCTTTACCTGCTGAGTCATCAGGAATACATCTAACACATTTAACACTTTTTACTATTCTTTATTTCTTCCTAAATCACCGTCTCCAACTAGGTTCACGTTCCTTTAGTATTTTTTAAAATATGGTTCTGCTGCTGACAAATTCTGATTTTTGTGTGTGAGAAAATGTTTGTACTTTATAATTATCAACTTTGTTAGAGTGTTTACTAGCATAATTTATAGACTTTTTTTTTTTTTTTAAGTAGTTGTTTCATTGTTACCTAACTTTCATAATTTCTTTTAAAAAGTCACCCATAAGGCTTATTTCTTCTTTGAAAGCATTGGATTTTTTCCCCCCTATGGCTGCTTTAAATATTTTTTCTTTGTGTTAGATTTCAGAACTTTCTAAAAAATTCCACTTGGGGCTTATTGAACTCCTTCAAACTATTACTTTATATATGGCACCCCACTCCAGTACTCTTGCCTGGGAAATCCCATGGATGGAGGAGCCTGGTGGGCTGCAGTCCATGGGGTCTCGAACAGTTGGACACGACTGAGTGACTTCACTTTCACTTTTCATTTTCATGCATTGGAGAAGGAAATGGCAACCCACTCCAGTGTTCTTGCCTGGAGAATCCCAGGGACGGGTGGGCTGCCATCTATGGGGTCGCACAGAGTTGGACACGACTGAAGCAACTTAGCACCAGTAGCAGCAGCCAGTATCTATGTTAGTCTAGGTCTTACAAGAAGCAAGTACCAAGATGAAATTTTGTGCAGGATATCTATTAGAGGAAACATCTATGAGAGAAAATAGTAAGGATCCAGAAGGAAGTAGAAGGTCTGTTGGACCTGTCTTATCCTGAGTACAGGAGAAAGAGGAGGAAGTTTGAGTGAAATTATCTTAGATTATAGTGAAGTTCTAAGGAAAGTTTACCAAGGTCATTGGACACTCTTTGATCCATAGTCACCCAGAAGAGACTGCTCTCTTTCAAAAACATGCTCATCTTAGTATTCATGCAGGACAAAGTCATTGTCTGGGGGTAGTAGGTAGCTGATTGGACTTGTGGCCTTGACCCCAATATAGTGTTATTTTCAGATAAATAGTATGCCTATTCTCTTACCTGCGAAGATCTGCGAAGTATTTTTCTCAACTTCACTGTGGTATCTCTTCAAATACTACTTATTCTTTATTCTTTCTGTTGTAGATAGCCTCTAAGATGACTTCCAGTGATAATTTCCTTTGGTAATTCATAATGTTATATATTCCCCTCCCTTTAAGTATGGGAAGGACATAGAGACTTGCTTTTAATTAAGTGCCTATTTTCAAAATAATGATAGGTCACTTTGCAGGTTGGATTACAAATAGACTGTGGTTTTAGTCTTCCTCTCACTCTTTCTTTTTGTTGTCCTTCATTACTCAGTCATTTCCAACTCTTTGCGACCCCATGGACTGCAGCATTCCAGTCTTCCCTGTCCTTCACCATCTCCTGGAGTTTGCTCAAACTCATGTCCATTGAGTCAATGTTGCCATCCAACCATCTCATCCTCTGTCGCTACCCACCCCACCCCCCCGCCAACCCCCGTCCTCTTACCCTCAATCTTTCCCAGCATCAGGGTCTTTTCTTACTCCGTCTTTAAGAAGTCAACTGCCGTGGTATAAACTATGAATTTCCCAATAAAGAAACCCACATGGCAAGGAACTCAGTGATTTCCAGCCAATAACTGCAAAAAAACTTAATCTTTTAGTGTAAAAGCACAGGACGAATTGGAATCCTATCAACAAACACGCTTGGAAGCAGACTCAGTTAAACTTTCAGATCAGAATGCAGCTCTGGCTGTTAGGATAACTGAAATCTAACTAGGGGTGTTGAGTTAAGGGCATCCAGCTAATCCTTGGACAGATTCTTGATCCATTATTTTGAGATAATTAATACTTGTTACTAAGCCACTAAGTATTTTAGTAATTTATTACATATTAATAGGAAATTACATATTAATAGGGAATTAGTATATCCTCCGGAGAAGGCGATGGCACCCCACTCCAGTACTCTTGCCTGGAAAATCCCATGGATGGAGGAGCCTGGTGGGCTGCAGTCCATGAGGTTGCTAAGAGTCGGACATGACTGAGAGACTTCACTTTCACTTTTCACTTTCATGCATTGGAGAAGGAAATGGCAACCCACTCCAGTGTTCTTGCCTGGAGAATCCCAGGGACGGGGGAGCCTGGTGGGCTGCCGTCTATGGGGTCGCACAGAGTCGGACACGACTGAAGTGACTTAGCATAGCATATCCTCTTTCTTCTCCTTTTGGAGCTTAACTTAGGCATAGGATAGGTCTTTTAAGCATGTCTTTTACGTGTTTCCGTCTTTCTGCCTAAAAATTTCTTTTAGTGTGCTTCAATATAAATATTTTCTACTGATATACATTTCAGTTTACTAATTCTCTTTTCTGCTATATCTAATCTAATGCTAGGTAATTCACATTTGAGTTCTATAATTTCCATTTGACTATTTTACATGATTCTACTCACCTTGTAAAAATCTCCCTTTTTTTATCTTATATGTATGTTTATTGATCTTAGCAGTTTAAAACTCTGTGTCTGATACTCAAGTATCTGTATGTGGTTCCATTTCTGTTTGCTGCTCCAACCCCACTTGATCATTTGGTTCTATACATGATATTCTTTGTAATTTTTTATTGAATTCTAATTGTTCATGAATAAAATGTTTCATCAGTCTGTCATTATACATAAATTTAAAATATTAAATGAATCTTTTTAATATTAGCAATATACACTAGTTTATAAAAGCTTCTCTTCCTGTTTTAAATAATAAAAATCATAGTATGTCTGCTGCTGCTGCTAAGTCACTTCAGTCGTGTCCGACTCTGTGTGACCCCATAGACCAGGCTCCCCGGTCCCTGGGATTCTCCAGGCAAGAACACTGGAGTGGTTTGCCATTTCCTTCTCCAATGCATGAAAGTGAAAAGTGAAAGTGAACTCACTCAGTCGTGTCCGACTCCTACCGACCCCATGGACTGCAGCCCACCAGGCTCCTCCATCCATGGGATTTTCCAGGCAAGAGTACCAGAGTGGGGTGCCATCGCCTTCTCCACATAATATGTCTAGATTGGCATAAATATATTTAATCACTACCTAAGTAAATGTAATCAAATGCTATAATCCTTATGCTCAAGATGCAATATAATTGAGGTTTGTGTAAGCTGTAATGGGCAACCTGCAGTTATTATTAGTAACGGTAAAAAAAAAAAAAAAAAAGCATAGTACTTTAAATACTCTGTATTATTTTATCAAATTTCCCAGTGTACCAGAAAGAATGCCATGCATCAAAAGATATGTATCCTTATTATATCTCTAACAATACTTGATTTGTATCATTGAATATTATGCGTAACTTTATTTTCCTCTTTTAACCTATAACATTGCATACTCTCTAGCATGCCTTTCATAATTGTTTGAATGAGAAACTGACTTTACAAGAGAAAATGAGATTAGTTTAAAAAAAAAGCAGTACATCACAGAAAACAAACTTGTTACCAGAGGGGATAGTAGGAGTAGGAGAGAGATGAATAAGGAGTTTGGTACTAATATATGCACACTATTATGTATGAAACAGATTAACAACAGGGACCTACTGTATAGCACAGGGAATTATAGTCAATGTCTTTTAATAACCCATAATGGAAAAGAATCTGAAAAAGAATATATGTGTGTATGTATAACTGATTACATTGCTATACACCCAAAGCTAACACAGCATTTAAATTAGCTGTAGTTCAATTAAAAAAAAAAAAAAAACTGGTTTAAAAAGCAGAGATTATTTGATAGAACTAGAGCTGTAAAAAAAGAAAAGGTAAGCCTGAGACCAAATAGTGGGGAAAAAGAAAACAGAAAAATAATATGTCAGTGGATTTCAGCCAGGCTAAGAAGATATTAAGGCAATGTAATTACAAGTATGGATTTTAAAGTTATACAGTCAATTTTGAGTGTTGATTTACTCATTTACTATTAATACATCATGGTCTTGGCAAGTCATTAGATTAACGTATACTTCAGTTTCCAAATCTGTATAATGGGGATGATAATATATATCTGCCAGGATTATTTTGAGTAAATGATTCATGTGTAGTAATTAGAAAATGCTGAAACTTTAAATAACTCAATAATTATATTTAATAATTTTGTTTAGTCACTACATAATGTCTGACTCTTTTGCAACCCCATGGACTGTCATCTGTCAGCCTCCTCTCTCCATTGATATTTAATAATATAGCTCTTGTTAGCAACACTATTATTATTATAGAATACCCTGATGCTTGGAAAGATTGAGGACAGGAAGAGAAGTGGGTGACAGAGGATGAGATGGGGGTGGTATCACCAACTCAGTGGACTTGAGTTTGAGCAAACTCTGGGAGTTGGTGATGGACAGGGAAGCCTGGCATGCAAAGAGTTGGACACGGCTAAGTGACTGAACAATAACATGTGCTTAAGTGTTTCTTAGGCCTGAAAGAAATCAGTGAATATAGTTAGTTATAAAATAAAAAGATTTTTCTAAATGGAGCATCATGAAATAAGAATATCTTTGTACTTCTGCATTGATTTCATTATCATAAAGCAAGAAAAAGGACGCTTCCCAGTCTATGATGTAAATATAAGAGCTGTGCTGTATATTCTCATTAAAACCTTAGTTGGCTCACATCTGAAAAAGGAAACAGCTACCCATTTCCAGTATTCTGGCCTGGAGAATTCCTTTAATGTTGCAAAGACAACTGACACAACTCAGGGACTTTCATTTCACTTCAGGCTCATGTCTGGGCTTCCCTGGTGGCTCAGATGATAAAGAATCTGCCTGCAGTGCGGGAGACCTGGGTTTGATCACTGGGTTCCATCCCTGGGTTGGTATCATCCTCTGGAGGAGGCCATGGCAACCCAGTCCAGTATTCTTGCCTGGAGAATCCGCATGGACAGAGGAGCCTGGTGGGCTACAGTCCATGGGGGTCACAAAGAGTCGGACATGACTGAGCAACTAAGCACAGCACAGCACAGGCTCACGCCTACATCTTTGTCTTTCTGTCCCGAAACATTTGCCCTGAAGTGGTGAACAATACCTATATGCTCAATCCCAAGCTAAGTCTGGTCTTTCTAAACTGTGTTGAATGAATCATGGCTGGTCCACTCATATAACTTTTCCGTTTGTAGAGTGAGATGCCCGCAAACAGCACAGTACCCACCATTGATTACCTAATTACACAGTCACTCCATCAGTAAATCAGCACAACATCTGTGACCCTGTATGTCACTGCCACAACTCCCTCTGTCAATTCCCCTGGAGCTTCAGTGAGGTGGTTCTACTGACATAATATATTCATTATCCATTAGATCTGGTGCACGCTCTGCAGTGCTCAATTACAATACAATTGAGCGAAGGATCTGGTGTCAGCCAATGTAATGACTTTCTGATTATCTGTCTTTAAATGATGAATGAAATGAAAATGTACTGCTCAAACCAAATATAAGATTGTTAGGATGCCAAATGAAAATTGTACGTAGCCTTCTTTGTGGAACAATGGCAGAAGTCTGCTTCTATTCAGCAGTAGCTCCCTAAAGATAGTTTTCCAAGTCATTCCCATATTTCAGTTATAAGACTACTATAAGTCCACTGAATTTAAGTCCCAAATTGACATTTTGAGGTTATTGTAATATCCTTTGACTATCGATTTAATTCACAAGAACTTTCAAATACTTTTGCATTTTCCTTAGTCTTTTGGCTTTAGTTGTGTAAACTGACCTCCCAGTAATACTATTCTTGCTTCTAGTTTGTCACCTGGATAAGATTATTTTTTGAGCTGTTTTTTGTCTCGTGGAGAGCTGTAAAATAATTAAGCAGATTGATACATAGACAGGCATTAAAAAAAAATGCCAGGATTATAAATAAGTGAGAGACTCAAAAACATTTTGTTGTTCAAATAATTATGAAGCAGGTGTTTGATAGTACAGTCACTTCTGTTTCTGTTTACATCTTTAGTTATTATTTTGTTAATTATAATTGAAAATCCAATAAAGCTTCATATTGGAGCACTCACAAATCTGACTTAAATTACAGCTTCTTCATTTATTCCCTTAAATAGAACACATTGGACTTTGGTTATAAAACACTTTTTAAAATCCAATCCCCTTCTCAATTCTAAATCTTATGTAATAATTGGGCCTTTTGAAATATGCAGACAAGACAGAAACATAAATGCATTTGTTTTCTGTGTCACAATTAGGCTTACAGAATGGGTTCATTTTTTTGGTATCTGGAAAGTTCCCATGGTGGCCTCCATGATACAGCTTATCAAGCTTTGGGAAAATCCTTGCCACACTCTGTGCTTCAGTTAAGTGAAGAAATTACAGAAAATCAGACAGTCTGAATTAGAACGTCTAAAATAAATTTCGAATTTATCTTCTTACTGTAGATTCCTTATTTGAGAAGCTGATCTGAAATTCAGCCTTGAGATTAAAATAGCGTTTGTTTAGTTCACATTTAATTAGAGCAAAGAGATAGTCTTTGTATTTGTAGGAGACAGCTAACTTCAGGCATAATGTTTTGATAGCCCAGTGACCACTGAGAATAATTTGAGAGATGATGTCCTCCGTATTTATTTGCAAAGAAATGTGCATTTGTCTACAATATGTTCCCATTCGAGGACAACTGCCTTCTTATCTTTTACTGTAAAGAATGACTATACTATGTATTGGTTAAATGTCTTAAGACCTTTTAGGTAAAGTAAAAAAGCAAGGAAAAATTTTCCCTAAGCATGCTGTTTAAATGAGCTCACTAATTGATTAAGTACATCTTAGCACTCTTGATTTGGAAACTCTAACAAGAATCTTATTAGCTTATAGTTTATTAAAATAGAGAGGGTAGGTAAATCTTGTTTTTTCGTTTTGATTCCAGCCAAAATGTAGATGTTTAAATGGGGACATATTAGAATACCTAGAGAAATGTGAATTAATTTTAAGGTCATTGACTGCTTTATTTTTTATTTCATATGTTTACTTATTCAAAATAATCATACAAATTTGAAGGATATGCTGATTTTTATTTATGTAACTACTGTAGTAGCAGAAGGTCAAAATTTACCTTGTAAAGATAGAATTTTCTTGGCATTTTTTTTTTAAAGGTCTAATATAGTACCTTCTTCACTGCCTCTCAATATATTGCTGGAAATACATGTAAAACATAAAAATCAGAATTTTGAATATGTTTTTCTTTTAATCACAAGACACAAATATGTTAGGAGATAATTTAATTACATCCATAAAATGCCCAAAGTCATGTGAACTCTAGCATTCTGTCTCTTGGCTAGTTTAAACACAATTTATTCTAGAAAGATACCTGTCTACTGTCAATAAATGTCAATTTAGACCATGTGAAACTGAATCAGAGAAAAATCATTTTATTTATCATAGAAATAGCAGGAGCCAGAGCATCAACATTTTTATCCCATTTATTAGAGCTTCAAGTTCCACAGGGTGATGCCAAGCAACACTTACATGTATGGTGGGTTTTGTTACAGGAGAGGAATCTGGTCTTACGGAGCCCAAATATTTTACAATGGAAAGTAAGCATGCGTATCCCTTATTCCAAGGTTCTAAGGAATTCTGCTCTTTCTCCAGAAGAAAATATTGTTTCTAAATTCCAAAGTTGTTTACTATGGAATTACAAACACTCTTGAAAAGATATTTCAAAACAATTGCTTTCTCCAGAACAGGCTAAAATATGACAGATCCATGAAGAATTGTCTCCAAACACCTATATTTTATATTTTCTGGAAAGTAATATTTTCTTCATACTGAATTAAAAACTCATGATGTAAAGAGCATATTCACAAATATTTTATGTTTCTTTGACAGCATATCTCTGGTTCAGGTTTTACTAGACCCATTTCACAGATGAGCACACTGAGTCTGATAGACTAAATTATTCCAGATCCCATGGCAGTAACTCCTGCATCTTCTACCTCCAAATGCATTATATTTTCCACAAGGCCAGAATTTTCTCTTCATCTACCACACTTATTGACAATAGCTTGTAAAAAGAATAGCTTAATTATGTGATACAATTTCAGAAATGTTTGGGGAGGCCTGTCATCAAAGAAAAAAACCAAAAAATTCCCTGATGGCCCTTTGTATGTGCCATAAAATAGTTTCTTAAAAAATTTTTTTCATTCAAAATACTATCCCAGGTTTCTTGAAACTTTGAAGATTGGGGAATTCACTGGAAGTCATCCAGCAATATTCTCAATATAAAAAGGGTATGAGGGAGAAAAGACTGAGGATCAAGTTCTTAGCTACTCTACCCAGGAGCTGATCGTAGGAATGTTTTGTTCTCGTGTTTAACTGAGGACCCAGGGATATGGAGAGAAACAAATTAGAGAAGAAGATAAGGTATATACATACTTTGCCCAGTTTATAATCTTTCTCAGTTATGACTTGCATCTTAGTCTCAAACAGTTTCCTCCAGAGTCTCAATTTCTTATCGTCAGGAAGGTTTTTGCCTACTACCTTTAATCAGTTCACGGTGTAAAGTTTCTCCTAGGTGCATGCTCAGCCCCTTCAGTCATGTCAGACTCTCTGCAGTTCTGTGAACTGTAACACACCAGGTTCCTCTGTCCATAGGATTCTCCAGGCAAAAATACTGGAGTGGGTTGCCATGCCCTCCTCCAGGGAATCTTCCCAACCCAGGGATCGAACCTGTGCCTCGTACATCTCCTGCATTTCAGGCAGATTTTTTACCTCTGAGCCAGTGGCTCTTTAACTCTGAGCCACTCAGTTGTCCCCAAAAGTAAGGAAAACTTTGCTATTTATATGACCATTGCTACACACACCTAAAGTATCTTCTAGACCTCATGCTGGTAGTGACTGAAGCATCAAAGGGGGTTCTTGATCAAGTAAATGTGGAAAAAGTGAGATTAAAAGAACTATTCATGTCTTTACATGAGGGCTTCTCAGTGGGTTTAAGATGCTGATGTAAACTGTGACTCCAAAGGAAGGAGATAGCATGCAGAATTTTCCAAGTTTATTCCATACTGGAACCCTGGTTTCATGGTGTATACTTGGGAAATGCTGTCTTTATAAATGTGAAAATGATACTGTTGGTCACTCAGTCATGTCCCACTCTTTGTGACATCATGGACTATAGCCCACCAGGCTCCTCTGTCCATAGAATTCTCCAAGGAAGAAAGTTAGAGTGGGTCGCCATTCCCTTCCCAGGGACTGAACCCAGGGCTCCTGCATTGCAGGCAGATTTTTTACCATCTGAGCCACCGGAAAATACATTGTATATAGTTACAAAACCACGAATACCAGTGTGTATCAGCATAATGTAAAATAAGAATGTGAGTCTGTCTTCAGGTTAAATGGAAAGAAAACCACCCATATAAACCATAGTCAAATTTTTTAAAACCAATGGTAAAGACAAAGAAATACTAAAAGCCTCCAGATCAGGGGTGGGCTCACTTCAGAACATACAGTGAGAAATATCAACTAGAAAATTATGAAATGATTTTAAGTTGACCTTAAATTCTATGTCCAATAAAAAATACCCTTCAAAAATGAAGGCAAAATTAAGACAGCTTCAAGTAAATAAGGTCTTCCCAGGTAATGCTAGTGGTTAAAAATCTGCCTGCCAATGCAGGAGACATGAGACCTGGGTTCGAACACTGGGTTGGGAAAACTTTATGGAGGAGGAAATGGCACCCTACTCCAGTATTTCTGCTGAGAGAATCCCATGCACAGAGGAGCCTGGAGGGCTATATAGTCTGTGGGGTAGAAAGAGTCGGACACTACTGAGCCACTGAACCCAGCACAGTACAGGCAAATAAGAGCTAAGAACTTCAGACCTATTTATCACCACAGCCCCGTTTCATAAGAAATGTTAAAAGTTCTTAGGGTGAAGGAGAATAATTCACTGCTAGGAATGAAAAGCTGTGAAATTTTAAATATGTGGGTAAATATAGTATTTTTGTCCCTCGTTTTTAAATGCATTTAACTAAAATTAGTTGTTTTCAAAACATAAATAATAGCATTGTATTTTTTGGTTTATAATTGTGTGTAAGTAAAATATATTTACAAAATATGGGAAGGTATAAATGGAATTACACAATCATGAGGTTCTTAAATTGTATGTACAAGTGATATATTATTCAGATGGTGTAATATTAATATATAGTAAATTTTGATAAGGATGCACATTGTGGTCCCTAGAGAATTCACTAAAAAGAAAACCACACAGATATATCTAGAAAGTCAATTGACAAAATAAAAATAGATTGCTAAATTTCTCTAAGGAGAATTTTTTAGTCCCTAGGGGAATATTACGGAGAAGGCAATGGCACCCCACGCCAGTACTCTTGCCTGGAAAATCCCATGGATGGAGGAGCCTGGTAGGCTGCAGTCCATGGGGTTTCTAAGAGTCGGATACGACTGAACAACTTCACTTTCACTTTTCACTTTCATGCATTGGAGAAAGAAATGGCAACCCACTCCAGTGTTCTTGCCTGGAAAATCCCAGGGACGGGGGAGCCTGGTGGGCTGCCGTCTATGGGGTCGAACAGAGTCGGACACTACTGAAGTGACTTAGCGGTAGCAGCAGTAGGGGAATATTAAATACAAGAACAGCAAAGTATACATCAACTGTAATCTTGGTTTACATATAAATTTGCTCTTGGTTATTTCAGAACCAGGGGTAGTTTGAGGTTATGAGGCTTTTCCTTATTTTTTATCTAACCTTATTCTCTTTTGCTTTTCTTTGAAATACATCTTACATAGTTAATCTAAACATAATCCTGGAATCTACCCCTAGTAATGAATGAATCAATCAATCAGGTTGGATATAAAGGGAAGTTTGGGGACAAATGAGCACAATTTACAGAAAGGTATTGACTTCAAATCTTAATTTCATATTCCAGTTTTCAATGACCCATCGTGCTAAAATACAACTTAATTGTTTTACCTTTTAATTTTGCCAAAACAAATAGCACTTCCACATTTTCTCTCTTTAGATGATTAATATGATCAGATGTCCCAAACATTTGTTTGTTCAATTGAAGGACTGGAATCATTAATTTTTGGCCATTGCTTGAAACACACACAAAATTGGATGAGTCCCTATATAATGTTTAGTTGGTTACGATTCCCCAGATGTGGAAATTGGCTATCTTTGCTGTTTTGTCTCCTTAATCACAATTTCACTACATGCTTTCTTTATCTCTACCATTCTTTGCTTTCTCATCCCCATAGGCTCTATTTTTTTTTATTATTATTATATTCAATACACATAAAATTACTGTTCATTTGCTATACGTCTCCAACCTTTACTGTCAATTTTTTAGCTTCCCTATTGTTGTTGTTGTTTCGTCGCTAAGTCATGTCCAACTCCTTGTAACCCCTTGGACTGTAACCTACCCAGCTCCTCTGTCCATGGGATTTCCCAGGCAAATATACCAGAGTGGGTTGCCATTTCCTTCTCCAGGTGATCTGGAGGGACACAGGGATCAAACCTGCATCTCCTGCATTGCCAGGCAGACTTTTTACCACTGAGCCACCAGGGAAGCCTTCGATATCGATCAGAGCAAACGGTTGGTGCATTGGCACTGATTCATGCACTCAACTTGGGAGTAGAAGTGATATAAACTTTATCAGATGACAATGACGTGGTATTTCTAAAGAAAAACGATCTGCTATAGAATATTAACCTCTCCTACCATAGACACTTAATTCAGTGTGCTTGCATCATTATTTTTTTTATTTTTTCTGAATTTCAATGCTAATGTCATCACTTTGGAAGCCCATGATGAGTAGAAATTAATTCTTTTGTCAGAAGCAATGTATTCTTCAGTTTGAAACTACAAAGAGACAGTAAAAAGAAAGATGTTTACATATGTTAAAGCTAAGGTAAATGCAGTGTTTCACTCTAAAGTCCTGTCGGCCTGAATGACAAGCACACCTCTTGACCCGAGAGGATTAAGCCTTTGAAGACCATAGACTCCTATGAGAGCAAACCACTCTTTTTTCCATAAATCAAGTTCTTTTATCTTATTAGCACAGTGTCTAGCATCAGGTAATAGTCTTGGCATAATAGAAGCAGGAACAATGCCAAGGTCCTTCCTGTGAGAAACGGACTAAGAAGGCTATCTGCAGGGAAAACTTGTACTGACATATGATTAGGCTAACATATCACTGCAATGATGGTTTGCTCATCTTCACATTAAAAACAAAACAAAACCACATTTCAAAGGTGATGGACTGGGCAAGAAAATCTTCATGAGATTCTGTGTTCTGAAAAGAGAGTTTTTCGCAGAGTTCCATGTCCAGGGCCGTCAAAGAAAGATTAAGGAACAAATAGCTAAAACCTTAGAATATCTCTAATTGCATAATCACTTGATTAGTGTAGGTTGAATTACATAATTGCACAGTGAGACTTGACATTTCAAGAGACAGATCATGCCATTCAAAGAAGGAAGGAGGGAGGGGGTTGGAGATTGAGTTATCAGGGAAACCTCACTGCCTGGCCAGACACTGTATTCCAGGGAAAGCTGCTCTACCATCAGAGTTTTCATCACAGCTTCTGACTTCCTCTTTTGCCAAGTGAACAGATCACCGGGGTAGGATGTTTCTCTACTTAGTAAACTTCAGAAAAGTTCACTTTGGGCCTGGGAAAGTTCTGTGCGGTCACAGGGGGACAAATGTCTATGTCTATATTTATGTATCATCTGTATAGGTCTTCTTGCCTAACTTCTTAGTTGTGTTGAATATAACCGATAAGGCATTTAGCACTTTACACACTTCAATAAATAAGCTCATTTGTGTTCTTTTCTTCTTTTTGTTTACTTTCTCTCTCCACTGTTCTTTTCTGTGTTTCTAATGCCTCTTTCTTCTGACCCCAACACACTTTCATAAGTTGAATGAGCCCCAGTATGTGTTTGAGATTTTACAGTTGTATTTGATCTTATTCAGTGTCTTTGACTTTAATAGTTTTTCACCTATTACTCCATGAATATTTTTTACCACACTATATAAAATGTATTTTGATTATTTGACATGCTTCCAACAAGATAGTGTGATTCCTAAAGACATAAAGTATTAGTCCCCAAGAAAGAATTCAATAAAAACTATCACTTTTACTTTTTAATTAATACTGAAACACAACTCTTCTTAATTTATTCTTACTCCCAGTAGAAGAAACCTGAACAAGAATTTGCATCCATTATTGCTGAATCATATCTATACAATATATTTTTCTCCTCAATTTCTGTGTTTTATGAGATTCAGGATTTTAGATATTTTATAACTGTATTTTTATATCCCATAAATGATTACTTGAGCAAAGCCCATATTTTAATGGGAACTCATAGTTATTGCCCTTTAAAAAAGAAATTGCTGAAGTCAATTTAAAATCACTAATCTGGAAATCTCACTTGCTTTCAGCCATTTGTGAGCCACACACCCTCAAAATGCATATTCAGTTCAGTTCAGTTCAGTCGCTCAGTCGTGTCCAACTCTTTGCAACCCCATGAATAGCAGCACACCAGGCCTCCCTGTCCATCACCAACTCCCGGAGTTCACTCAGACTCACGTCCATCGAGTCAGTGATGCCATCTAGCCATCTCATCCTCCGTCGTCCCCTTCTCCTCCTACCCCCAATCCCTCCCAGTATCAGAGTCTTTTCCAATGAGTCAACTCTTCGCATGAGGTGGCCAAAGTACTGGAGTTTCAGCTTCAGCATCAGTCCTTCCAGTGAACACGCAGGACTGATCTCCTTTAGAATGGACTGGTTGGATCTCCTTGCAGTCCACATACATACCCCTAAAGCATCACAGGTATGTCAGTTAAGATGCTTTTGCTTGGAGAGGAAAATCTCAACTCAAACTTCCTTAAACAATAAAGGTGTTTATAGCCTAAGTGCATGCAAGGAGAGAAAGTGCTGTATATGGGCTTAGGTTCTCAGCCTTGAAATCTCCTTCTCTGTGATTTTCTCGACTTAGTTCTTCTCCCTATGATGATATCATGTTTAGATCATTAATGAGATGACTGCCTGAGTACTGTTAATCACACTGTTCAGTGTGGGGAGAAAGAGATCATTTCTTCTTGTTTTTATTTCTTTGTATCAAGAAGCCTTTTCTCTGACCCCATTTCTATACTCATAGGACTATACTCCAATGAGTTGACCTATGTTAGTTCACATGCCCATTCCTAAAGCCGTCACTACCAAAAAAAGTAGGATTATAATATTTGGCCTAGACATGTAAGGATTTACCCCTGGGCTGAGAATAGGTTCTCTGTCCTCCGAATCACATGGAAGAACAAATGCTTTAACAAAATCAAAGTTCATCAAAGATTTGGGCAGAAGAAAGGAATACATTCTAGGTAACTAAGTGTTCTACAAACAAGGCAAAAAAATCAATAAGTGAATTTCATTTCATATTATAAATCAGTAATGAACTATGGCCCAAAATTTCCAAATAAGAATCAGTCTTGGGCTTTTCAGCATGAAATATTTAGACATATGAATTCTCTGCCTAAGTCTATCATGAATAAAACAACAGACCATACATAGAGATAGAGGGAAAGGGAAAGTCATGTTGACATCATTTGCGTTCTAAACACATCCAAGCCTGAAGCCAGCTTTAAATCTGGACTTCCAGATATTTGAAACAATAAATCATTTTTTGTACTTGACCCTGTTTGAATTGGATTTCTGCCATTTGTATTCCCTTCTTACCCAAAGTATCTCTAGTACATACAAGATTTCTAAATAAAAATAAGTTGCATCCTCTTTCAGAATGGATCTTTACACCTTGAACGATTAGTAATGGAAATCATATCATGGCAAAGTTCGTTTCTGCTGTAATATCAAGAGCTTTCCTGTGATATTCTAGAGCTAGAGTGAACACATGGCCGCTGTACTGTTATATGAGACAGCAACTTGGAAAATGTATCACCAGTTTAGGAACAAGAGTTGAGTTTTAAAACTCAAGTGGGGAAAATGATGATGGTGTACTCAAGACAGAAAGTCAAAAAAAAATAAAAATAAAAAATGAGGCCTGACAAAAAAACATTTAAATTTTATTTTTAAGAACATATTGAAAATGAACCAAAAGAAGACAAAGCCTTGAAGGATTCTAAGCCAGAATTCTGCTGCTGACTTGTTATGGATTAGGATAGTGACAGTTTTGAATGTAGACATGATAGAAACAGTTTAAGCATTCTAGACTAATTGGACAATGGAGAGTTGCCAACACAATCCAAGTTGGATTTAAGAAAAATTGTTCTACAAAGTTGCCTAAGATTAATTACAGTAGGAAGAGGCTAGAGGTAGGGAAGCAAATTAGGACACTTGCATTCTTCCAGCTAAGAATTATAAAGGCTGACCTACATACTACCAAAAAGAAGGAAAAAAATGTTTAAGGGTAAAATGTATTGAGTTTATTGTAATAGGAAAAACACATTGTCAGACTATTTGATTTTCACTTCTGCTTGTAGAAAAAGCTGTATGGTCATTATGAAATATATAAGGACAAGAAATAGTTTATAAATATCCATTAAGCTACCAAATTTATGAATTCTTACTTTGTGTGTGTGTGTTTTTCCTACTTATTGTGGTCTTCCAGTTAAAGAGCAATTATTATATTTCCTGTACAGACAATATAACAAGTAATTCAAATATTATGGCCCTACCCACTTCCATCTAAGTAGAATAGTAGAGCAATTAGAGCCATTTAATGTTAGAGTGCAATGGCACCCCACTCCAGTACTCTTGCCTGGAAAATCCCATGGACGGAGGAACCTGGTGGGCTGCAGTCCATGGGGTCGCTAAGAGTCGGACACGACTGAGTGACTTCACTTTCACTTTTCACTTTCATGAATTAGAGAAGGAACTGGCAACCCACTCCAGTGTTCTTGCCTGGAGAATCCCAGGGACGGGGGAGCCTGGTGGGCTGCCGTCTATGGGGTCGCACAGAGTCGGACATGACTGAAGCAACTTAGCAGCAGTAGTAGCAATGTTAGAGTGGCAAGTACAACTCTTCAAAAATTTTCAGTGTACTAAGAATAAATGTTGCTAAAATAATTTTACTTGAAAGAAAAACATGCCATTAAATGAGTTCATTGGTACTACAATGTTAATTTACATCTGTCAAATCTACAGTCAGATGCATTCCACAGAAGCCAAATATAATGTGACTCCATGGAGACTGTTATTTTTAAAAAATATTTATTGTTTTATTTTTGTTCACATGTGAAGTGAATAAACTGGCATAAAGCAATCCTACCAAAATTAACAGAATAACAATAAGAGAAATGTTTCTTTTCTTGGCTTCCTATAAACTAAAAGCTGCCATCTGATTTCTAGAAGCTTAGATATAATCAAATATGTGATAGGAAATAGAGAAGATTCTCCCAAATATACTAGATAACCTTAAAAAGATATTTAAGACATTAGGGCATAATTAAAACTTATGAAAAAACAAAAATATAAGCCAAGGATCAAAGTACTCCATTGATACTCTGTACATTAAATGCAGATCATTTGTGTAAAGTCATCTTATCCATTTAAAGAAATTAATAATGTCTCAAAAAGGCAGAGGAACCAGAGATCAAATTGACAATATCAGCTGGATCATCGAAAAAGCAAGAGAGTTCCAGAAAAACATCTATTTCTGCCTTACTGACTATGCCAAAGCCTTTGACTGTGTGGATCACAATAAACGGTGGAAAATTCTGAAAGAGATGGGAATACCAGAACACCTGACCTGCCTCTTGAGAAACCTGTATGCAGGTCAAGAAACAACAGTTAGAACCGGACATGTAACAATGCACTGGTTCACAATTGGGAAAGGAATATTCAAGGCTGTATATTGTCACCCTTGTTATTTAACTTAGATGCAGAGTACATTATGTGAAATGCTGGGCTGGATGAAGCACAAGCTGGAATCAAGATTCCCGGGAGAAATATCAATAACCTCAGATAGGCAGATGATACTACTCTTATGACAGAAAGTGAAGAGGAACTGAAGAGCCTCTTGATGAAGGTGAAAGAGGAGAGTGAAAAAGCTGGCTTAAAATTCAACATTCAAAAAACTAAGATCATGGCATCTGGTCCCATTAGTTCATGGCATGTAAATGGAAAAACAATGGAAACAGTAAGATACTTTATTTTCTTGGGCTCCAAAATCACCACAGATGGTGACTGCAGCCATGAAATTAAAAGACACTTGCTCCTTGGAAGAAAAGCTATGACAAACCTAGACAGTGTATTAAAAAGCAGAGACATCACTTTGCCAACAAAGCTCCATATAGTCAAAACTATGGTTTTTCCAGTAGTCATTTATGGATGTGAGAGTTGGACCATTAAGAAGCTTGAACACCAAATAATTGATGCTTTTGAACTATGGTGTTGGAGAAGATGCTTGAGAATCCTTTGGACTGCAAGGAAATCAAACCAGTCAATCCTAAAGAAAATCAATCTTGAATATCCACTGGAAAGACTAATGATGAAGCTGAAACTCCAGTACTTTGACCACCTGATGGGAAGAACTGGCTCATTAGGAAGGACCCTCATGCTTGGAAAGATTGAAGGCAGGAGAAGGGGACGACAGAGGACAAGATTGTTAGAATGGCATCACTGACTCTAGACATGAGTTTAAGCAAGCTCCAGGAGATGGTGAAGGACAGGGAAGCCTGAGGTGCTGCAGTCCATGCAGTCTCAAAGAATCAGACACAACTAAGCAACTGAACAACAGCAACAATGAGTGGGTATTAAAATTCAAGAAGCAAAACTGAGAGAGCCAATAGAAGGAATAGAAAAATTTAGTCAGTGGTTATAACATCCATTTTCCAATAACTAATACTAAACAGATGAAAAAAAAAATCAGTGAGTTATATAAACAACACAATCAACTGGATATAATTGACATAAATTCCCACACCCATATTAACACATATTAAGCCCCCAAGCTACAGGATATACTTTTTTTCAAAAAGACTTCACATAGATAATTCACAAAGATTGACTACATGCTAGGTCATAAAATATGTCTCAATAAACAATTCCATTAACTTCTCTCTCTGTTCTCCCTTGTATCATCAGAGTTCAAGAATTAGTGATAACAGACTTATTCATTCTTTTTTGGGACTGAGCAATATTCTATTGTGTATGTATATGACTACAGTATTAAAACACATCCTTTCTTTCAGTCCTATAAACTCCATAACTTCTCTCTCTATTCTCCTTTGTATCATCAGATTTCAAGAATTGGTGATAACAGACTTATTCATTGATAGAAAGGATGTACATTTGTTGATTGCAGATGGTTTATTTTCTTTACCATTCTAGTAATTTATAGCCTATTATATTGATATATGGCAGAGACCATCACAATATTGTAAAGTAATTATCCTCTCATTAAAAATGTAATAAATCATCCAAAAAATGAAATACCTTTATGGAGTATGGGGTGTTCTGTTTGTCACAGTCTTCACCACTCGTTCTTATCATTCAATCCAGTATTTCAAGTGCTTTAGTTTACTATCTTTTATCTGTAGGTGTTTAAATTTCAATATGCTGCTCTTTCACCTCTATACTAAAACTGACCCCTCAGAGATCACTAATCAGAGATCACTAATTATATCAAATAAAATAGGATTTGCTCAGTCCTTATGCCTAAGGATATCTCTATATCATTTTGACTGTTGACCCTTTGCATCCATAATTTTGAAATTGCCCGTGTGTGTGTGTGTGTGTGTGTGTGTGTGTGTATACATGTGTGTGTGTGTATACGTGTGTGTTTTCCAACAGACTCTCTTGGTTTGCGCTCTTTATTAGTTTTCTAGGGATGCTATGACAAAGTGCCAAAACCTAGTTGGCTTCAAACAACAGAAATTTGTTCTCACCGTTCTAGAGACTAGAAGTACAAAATCAAGGTTTTGGCAGGACCATGCTCTAACATTTCTAGGGGAAAATCTTTCCTTACTCCTTCTAGCTTCTGATATTTTCTGGCAGTCTTTCACATTTTTTACTTTTAGATGCTTCACATTCATTATATCCGTGTCTTTTTCCTGTGTGTCTTCTAATTGTCTTCTCCCTGAGTGTGTCTGTGTCCAAATCTCCCCTTTTTATAATGACATCATTCATATTTGATTAGGGCCCACCCTAATCTTAACTTGGTTGAATTTGTAAAGACCTACTTCCAAAAAATTCATATTCTAAAGTACTACAAGTTTGGATTTTAACATATCATTTTCAGTTCAGTTCAGTTCAGTTGCTCAGTCGTGTCTGACTCTTTGTGACCCCATGAACCGTAGCATGCCAGGCCTCCCTGTCCATCATTTTGTGGGGACACAATTAAACCCATAACACGTTTGTCTCCTATGGTACTCTTTGGTTTCATTCTGTTTGCTCTTTCTCCTCCCATCATATGAAACATTCTCAAAGATTGGTTCCTGGCCCTCTGTTCTGGGTTCCTATATCATGGCAATAATGTGATTTCAAATATTTTTTCTGTGCTAACATTCTCTAAATCTCCGTTCCCAGACCTGTCCTTTGAACTTTAGTCTTACGTCTCAAGTTGTCTAGTAGAACTCTCCATTGGATACACTGGAGGCATCATAAACCCAATATGTCCTAAATATAAATATAAACTTCTCTTCTATCACTATTACAATTTTCAAGTATTACTGTTAAAATAGAAGGAACCCCCTCCTTATTTGACTCTGCATCTAAAGAATTACTCAGGACCTTGGATTTAACTTCTAAATAACTAAGAGTTGCTTTGAGCTTAGGTTTGGGAATCATATTATCTGGGTTTTTTTGGCTCTACCAATTGCTAAGTGTGCCCTAGGTGCTTCATGTTCTCAAGTTAATAGGTTGATGTTGTACACCTGATGAGGTTGCTTTTGTGGGAACAAAATGATGCAATAGTGGTCTTAGTCTAGTGCCTGGAACGATAAATGATATTTGTGGCTGCAATAATCGTTAATAAGAAGAATAATTACTATATGTCACTATATCTCTTCTTCCCTTTCTTTCCTCTGTTTTCAGACTTTAGTGTTATTCACTTGTAATTTATAGCTAACCTGTCCCCTTTCCTCCAATCTCTACACATTCTAATCCAGTCCACAGACAGCTCCCAGATTAATCATCCTGTACCATAGTTCTGTTCATTCCTCAGGGCACCATCCTTCACTGACTCCCATTGTCTACAAAATAAAAGTAAAACTTCTTAGATTGAAATAAAAGGCCCTCTAGTCTGAAACCTCCTTTCTAACCTCATTTTCCATAACTCAGCTTCATATATCAAATACTTCAACCAAACCATGGCTTTTTGACATTCTTTATACCTGCTGCATATTTTGGCACCTCTGTGCTTCTGTTTACACTGCTCATTTCCTCAAACCCAATCTTATTTGAATCCTGACCAGGCTTGCAGATCCAAGTAGAACGCTGTCTGAGATTGAGATATATGAATATGTATCTCCATAATAGTACCATGTGTGTGTTTATATCTATATGTAATAGTACTATAAAAATTCCTAAATGGGGTTATTTCCTTTATTTTTGTATTGGCTTTAGAGATCATGCCTTGAGAAAAATTCTCTGCAACCAATATCATGAGCCAATTTCATAGATATACTAGAGTAACTAAAATATAAATATTTTATTACAGATAAAGAGAGCCTCATCAACAAAGAGAGTTTAATCTAAACCATCCCAGGACTTGAGATAGCAAGTGACAGAACCTAGCTCAGATTAGTTAAAGCAAAAAAGTCCTACAAAACAGAGAGGAGGGGTGGAGCTAGCCTCCAGATCATCTGTCCTCTGGCTTTCTGCTCCAATTAGGTTTCACTACACAGAGAAGATCTGCCTTTTACCCTCTTTCTTCTCTTCAGTGTATGTAGATTCCAGGAAAAAAACATCAGTTAACTTGACATGGCCTTTATAACTACACCATTGACTGAAAAAAGGGATATTCGTTATCCAGGCTGAGATCCTATGCCTCTCTGTGTATTAACAGTCACATCAAAATAAAATAATTGGATTCAGCTCCCCAAATGGAAACAGAATATTTTCTAGAGTGACGAATGGGACACCATGTTGTCAGAACCAGTAGATATCTAAAACAATGTTTCCTCATGTTCTACAATGACCCTTCATAAATCAAATGCTTTGACCAAATTGAACTAATTGATATTCTCTATACATGCCACATATTTTGGCATCTGTGTATTGTCTGTTCCTTCTTCACATATGATAGAAGTCTTCCTTTTAATGTGGCTGAGTTTCTTACCTAAGAATTAAGAAATAGGACGGATTGCTATCTCAGGTGATTGTAGGAAGTTTCAAAATATGACCCACTCATCCTAACAGTGATAACTATCCAGATGAGCTAGAGAATCCCTTGAGTTTTAAAAGCACATCTAAGAGCAGAAGACCCAAAGATGCTTAAAGGAACTAATCTCTGAACAGTAACAAGTCTTTCCTGGAACAACTTACACTGAAAGAGATCCCACTCCTCCTCCTCAACCCCACTCTCCCCAGAAGAGCACGGGCATTTTAGGAGTGTAAGACAGTGCAGACTAAAAGCTGGGGCAGGGCAGGAGAGCCAAGAAGAAACTTCTTAGGCCCTTCAGGTTCTTACTGAGTGTGGTCCTGTGGCTTCAAAGAGGATGAGGAACAGAACTGTGATAAACACCACTGAGGCATTCTAGGCTTTCTTCAAGGGCACTGCCAAGACCCTTCAAAGGTTGCAGAAAGAAGCAAGGTAAAGAAAGGTTTTCCCAGGCACAGACGTCCAGGTTTGGGACTAGAGAGAAAAAAGTACCACCTCCCCCGTGATCCTCCAAACAGTTGAAACCAGCAGTGAACTGGATCTATTCAAAACTGCAACCAAACTTAGATCCATACTCTAGATTAACCCTCTCCTCCTCCCCAACACTGTTGCCTGAAAAATGAAGAGACATTCCATGTTCTAGGGTTAAATATCATTTTCTTTAATCTCTACTGTCTGCATATGTACAATCTCCAGCGTACAAACCAAGTTGTATGAAACATGTGAAGAAGAAAGAAAACATGGACTAATTGTCAAAAGAGGAAACACTCAAAAGAAGCAGAACTAGAAATGGCACAGATATTGGGATAATCCAGTAAGGATTTTACAATAACTATGATAGATATGCTAAAGGATGTAGTGGAAAAAATAGGCAATTATATTAACAAATGGGGGAGTCCAGCAGAAAGATGAAATCTGTAATGACAACAAATGAGAAATGCAATACAGGAAAGAAAATGTTTTGATAGACTTAGCAGACTATACACAGAATAGAAATGATTCAGTGAACTAATTGATCAATATGTTATTCAAACTGGAGACATAGAGTCTCCATAGGTCTCTATATGATATTTCCTAAGGCTATCATATCAAAGTCTGACAGATTAGGGGCCTTAAACAACAGAAATTTATATTCATACAATTCTGGAGGGTAGAAGCCCATGTCAGCATAGTTCATTTCTTCTGAGTCCTCTCCCCTTAGTTTGGAATGATCATCTTTTCCTTGTGCTTTCATACGATCTTCTTTCTGTTCACGTATATGTGCAAATCTCCTCCTAAAAGAATACCAGGCACACTGGATTAGGGCCTACCCTAATAACCTCGCTTTTAACTTAATTATATTTTTAAGACCATACCTACAAATTTAGTCACATTTTGTGACAGTGTAGGTTATAACCTCAACGTATGAACTTAGGAGAAACACAACTCAGCTCATAACAGACACACATGAAAAACACCACATGATCTAATATACAAATAATTACAATCTTAGATGAAGTGAAGACAGATAGTGGTGCAGAAGAAATAACTAAAGAGATTACAGAGGAAAAGTTTCCACAAATGATGAAATTTGTCAACACTAAGATCTAAATGCAGAAAATTGCCAAGCTGGATAAGTATACCCAGGTACATCATAGTCAAGCTATTGAAAACAAAAGAGAAAAAGAAAATTTTAAAAGCATCCATAACACAGGGAGAGATGTATTATTACATAAAAGGAAACATTTATAAAAGTGGCAAATGATGGCTCAATTCTCATCACAAAGGAATTCCAGGAGACAATGAAACAGTATCACTTAAGGGGTGAAATGTAGTGGGGGAGGGGTGTAAATCAACTGGGAATCCCATATTCAGGAAAATTAGCTTTCAGAAATGAAGGTGAAATTAAGTAATTTTAGGCATCCAAAGATGAGAGATTTTGTTTGTTCATTTTTGTAAACCTGTACTACACACACGCACACACACACACGTAGAAGTCGCTCAGTCATGTCCAACTCTTTGCGACCCCCTGGATTGTAGCCCACCAGGCTCCTCGGTCCATGGGATTTTCCAGGTATAAATACTGGGGTGGGTTGCCGTTTCCTTCTCCAAAACCTGTACTACAGGAAATATTAAAATAAATTCTTCAAGCTGAAGTGAAATGATAGCAAATGGAGCCCTAGATCTGCAGGAAAAAAATGAAGAATGTCAGAAATAGTAAATATGTGTGTAGGTCTACAAGATTATTGACTATTAAAAGCAAAACTGACAACAGTGCATTGTGAGGCTTATAACACACGTAGAAACAAGCAAAAACAATGTTTTCTAACATCAAGGTGGTTATGTCTTAAATACCTAACTATCATGATTTATGTGAGGAAATTTCCATTACAATCCCTGAAGTACTAGTGAGCATCTATCAAGATTGAATTTCTTCTTCCAGATTAACCAAGAAAAAAAAAAGTATTCATCTTTCACTTCTTTATTGTATTACCTTTAAAAAAAAAAAAGTCTCTCCTTTCTTAAGCTCTGTAAATAATATATAACAGCGTGTTTAGTTGCTCAGTTATGTCTGACTCTTTGTGACCCCATGGACTGCAACATTCCAGGCTCCTCTGTCCATGGGGATTCTCCAGGCAAGAATACTGAAGGGGGTTGCCATTCCCTCCTCCAAGGGATCTTCCCAACCAAGGGATCAAACCCAGGTCTCCTGCATCATAGGCAGATTTTTTACTATCTGAGCCACCAGGGAAGCCCAAATATATAACAATACATATTATATATTAGAATATTATGTATACTGACATATATATTTTATGAGTTGATATCAACCAATACTGTAAAAAATTCTCTGGTTGGTAGAAATTTGAAAAAAGAAAAAAAAAGTAGGGAAATAACATCCACACTAGGTAGAGGGCAGAATTTGAACACACACAATTTGCTATAGAAGTCTTCAGCGGAAGCACTAAATTTCTTTGGATCAATTATCTCTCCCCGAGCCACAGGCTTTGCCTTGCCTTGGCGCAACGGAGGCCTCATCATCCTTCCTTTTACAGTGGGCACTGATTATCAAACATCCTCTGTTGTGCTGCTTGAACTACCAACCAATTCCCCTGCAGTCAATCTGAGTAAAACTGAAAGGCTATGTTAAAAGAGCACCAACCTTCAAAGTTGCATGTGGAAAATATTCATTTTCGCACTTTGTGATTGAAGTCAGAGATGTCTTACTGTCAGAATTCTCAAATGTCACTCCTTCTATGATAGAGTAGAGGCCATAGGAAGTGTATGAAACTTTCCTTTTAAGAGAACTCCAAGTGAATACTTAGTGGCAACAGAAGGTGCCGGGTTGAGAAATGAAAGCAACAGGGTCCTGTGAAAAAATAGAGTCCTAGGATCTCAGCTGGCTTGGTTCTGATAATGATGATATCACTGTATAATGTGGCATTAATTTCCTGATCCTCATTTCGAAATTGGAGGTTAAAATGGGGATCTGGCTCCGAGGTCAAATGTTGAAAGGCTTGGCGGGTTAAGCGCTATGATTTAGAGATGATGACTAAAACTGATACCCGGGAGACTTGGCTCCCTGTCTCGGTTCTTTCATGATCTGCCCCTGTGCCCACAGGTATTTTACATCTCTGAGGTTTCATTCCCTTGTCACGAAATGGGGCATTGGAACTGAAGGGCCGAGATTCCTTTCAAGGCTGAAATTTTATGAGAAATGCTGTGAACTGTCTTCATAGGGAGTTACTTTGACATGGGGAGTTTTACATAAAGCAAAAATGGCTTAGAGTAAAAATTAACCTTGAAAATCCCATACTGAAGACTAATTTGACATCTATCATTTTTATATAATTTCAACACAACCTCCACATTAGATTTGTTTCTTTTTTGTCTATGACTGCACACAAGTTTGAATAGTTGGCTTCTGTTCAAAGGCTTTATGTGAAAAATATGATACTAATCCTTATATACTTAGTCCAGACATGTCAATTTTTTCATTCTCTACTGTGTAGGTTTGGAATACACAGAAGGTATTCAATTGTTTACTTAAATTAAAATTCAATGTATTAATGACAAATTCATAAACCTGGTTCTTCCTTAGGCTTTCAATTCATTATACAAAAGTTACTATTCTATTTATAAGTATAACAAATTTTAGCAATTACCTTTAAGGAAGCCTTTGATTACTGTTTGATCCCACTTACAAATTTAGTTAATTAAACAACTTCAAACTTTTAAATTACATTTACAAATTTAATTTCCTTGATTTTCTTTTAATTACTTCAATTGTTTGATGAGCCTTAACAAGCAGTTAAATAATATTTATATATTTTATAAATAAAACTTATAAATATAGTGATTTTAAAGTTCCCTTTTATGTTCTAATTCTGCATAGAAGCACAGTAAGATTTCAACTTAAAGCATATTTAAATTAACTCCTCCATTTCACATTTTAAGTTGGAATTGCAAGACTGCCCAATTATAAGATAAAAGTCTTGTATCTATTGTAAATACATGAAAAAATAAAATAGACATGATTTCCTTAACACAAAATATTAATATTACAGTTTTATTCTCTTAACTATTTTTTTCTGCACTTCATTGTAAATATACCTAGATTTTAAAATATTACCCACTAAGAAGTTATGTCACCTTGGCAATTTAGGGGATAGCTTCATAGCCAGTTGAAATTAAATAATGAAAAAGATACTAAGTAATAGAGATATCTAGATGTGAAGACATCCAGGGTAATTTCTCTTGACCTCAATTGTAGGGCCGAGCCCATTCTTACAGTCACTATACTTTCAACTCTGTAACTTAGAAAAGATGATGGTCAGAAACCCCATATATTTCAGTTTGAGACATATTACTTCCCAATTAACCTAATCGTCTCACAGAAATCTGCTATTCCACCCAGACTGCCACATTACTTGATTGAATTTGCATCTTTATGCCTCTTAAGATTTTGAAAGATTTTTCTATATAGTTCCAAAAATACATTTGGAATGATCAAATCTTGTACAGAAATATTCTTCCTGTCTGGTGGGACTACATAGCTTTTAAAGATATTACAAAAACTTGGGACTGGTTCTGTGAGTTACATATCTTTATGGCCTTACCAAAGACAGAAGGCATTCTCACTGTGAACGTCTTGTAAATTGAAGACTGCCTAAGTTGAAACTAAGACAAACCAATGAACCATCCAATTCTTATCTTACCTTCTCTGGGTACTGGGGTACATATCCACTGAGGAGATCAAAAACAAAATCATCCGCTTTATTTATTCATTTTTATTTTCTCTTATTTGTCCTCCTCCCTATTTATATAAAGTTGAATTCTCACAAGATAAATGTACTGTGATGCAATCTCTCTGTGTTTTCTTGTATATAGTGTCATAATTCCCAAATGCTGCTCTAGGAACTTTGCTGTTGTTCAGTTGTTCAGTCATGTCCAACTCTTTACAACCCCATGAACTGCAGCATTTCAGACTTCCCTGTCCTTCACTATTTTCTGGAGTTTGTTCGGTCTCATGTAAAATGAATCAGTGATGCCATACAACCATCTCATCCTCTGTCACCCCCAGCTCCTCCTGCCCTCAGTCTTTCCCAGCATCAGGGTCCTTCCCCAGTGAGTCACCCTTTACATCAGGTGACCAATTTATCGGAGTTTCAGCTTCAGCATCAGACCTTCCAATGAATGTTTAGGGTTGATTTCCTTTAGGACTGACTGGTTTGATCTCTAGGAACTTTGGGGCTTTAGAAAAAGATCCCTAGGATCTTCCTCAGAGATTCATCTTTCCAAGATCTCAGTTCAACCAATGATTCTATGCATTTAAAAAATGTATAAGAATAATTAATATGTACATTTAGAATCTGGCCTATTGGGTGGGCCAGGAACCAGGAATTCTTAATACTCATGCTTGACAATGATCTAGATATATAATGCTGAGCAACTTGCTTGGTCCCTCCAGTATAATACCTGCATATCTCAATGAGGAAACTGAGGAGAAGACAAGCCATTATGACCTGGGCCTATTATCTTCTACTAGTGTTTAAGCAACAAGCTGATTTTAAGGAAGTATATCAGTAATATATTTCAAGCAAAGATAAATTAAAAACAAAGGATTGAATTGGTGTTTTTCTTTCTGGCTTACTTCACTCTGTATAATAGGTTCCAGTTTCATCCATCTCATTAGAACGGATTCAAATGTATTCTTTTTAATGGCTGAGTAATACTCCATTGTGTATATGTACCACAGCTTTCTTATCCATTCATCTGCTGATGGGCATCTAGGTTGCTTCCATGTCCTGGCTATTATAAACAGTGCTGCGATGAACATTGGGGTACACGTGTCTCTTTCCCTTCTGGTTTCCTCAGTGTATATGCCCAGCAGTGGGATTGCTGGATCATAAGGCAGTTCGTATGAGACAGCAAAAGAGACACTGATGTATAGATCAGTCTTACGGACTCTGTGGGAGAGGGAGAGGGTGGGGAGATGTGGGAGAATAGCATTGAAACATGTATACTATCATGTATGAAATGAGTCGCCAGTCCAGGTTCGATGCACGGTACTGGATGCTTGGGGCTGGTGCACTGGGACGACCCAGAGGGAGGGTAGGGGAGGGAGGAAGGAGGAGGGTTTAGGATGGGGAACGTGGGTATACCTGTGGAGGATTCATTTCGATATTTGGCAAAACTAATACAATATTGTAAAGTTTAAAAAAAAAAAGTCACTTAAAAAAATAAAAATAAAAACTCAAAAACAAACAAACAAACAAACAAAGGATTGAATACAAAAGTATGAAAAAAAGAGGAAGAGTATAGGACTTAATCAGAGAAGGCAATGGCACCCCACTCCAGTACTCTTGCCTGGAGAATCCCATGGATGGAGGAGCCTGGTGGGCTGCAGTCCATGGTGTCGAGAAGAGTTGGACACGACTGAGTGACTTCCCTTTCACTTTTCCCTTTCATGCATTGGAGAAGGAAATGGCAACCCACTCCAGTGTTCTTGCCTGGAGAATCCCAGGGACGGGGGAGCCTGGTGGGCTGCCATCTATAGGGTCACACAGAGTCAGACACAACTGACACGACTTAGCAGCAGCAGCAGCAGCAGCAGTAGCAGCATAGGACTTAATTAAAATGTTTCAAGAGAGCACATGACTAAGAACCAGCAGTTACTCCAGAGCCAAAGATAACACACTCCCTTCAGGGAACAGAGGATAAAGTGGGTTTCTGGAAGTTATTCAATATGTCTATTCCAATTGGAATCTAAGAACTGGGTAAGCAACGCCAGAGTGGTCTCTCTCCTCCCTAGGTCAACTGCAAGATGGAAACATGTCAAATTCCATTTATCATCTAATCTCCCATCTTATTGATGATCACAGCATTTGGGGTCTTCAAAGATAAGCATCAACTGAAAAGAGTGTCAGACTTTATTTTTTGGGGCTCCAAAATCACTGCAGATGGTGACTGCGGCCATGAAATTAAAAGACGCTTACTCCTTGGAAGAAAAGTTAGGACCAACCTAGATAGCATATTCAAAAGCAGAGACATTACTTTGCCAACAAAGGTCCATCTAGTCAAGGCTATGGTTTTTCCAGTGGTCATGTATGGATGTGAGAATTGCACTGTGAAGAAAGCTGAGCACTGAAGAAATGATGCTTTTGAACTGTGGTGCTGGAGAAGACTCTTGAGAGTCTCTTGGACTGCAAGGAGATCCAACCAGTCCATTCTGAAGGAGATCAGCCCTGGGATTTCTTTGGAAGGAATGATGCTAAAGCTGAAACTCCAGTACTTTGGCCACCTCATGCAAAGAGTTGACTCATTGGAAAAGACTCTGATGCTGGGAGGGATTGGGGGCAGGAGGAGAAGGGTATGACAGAGGATGAGATGGCTGGATGGCATCACTGACTCAATGGATGTGAGTCTGAGTGAACCCCGGGAGTTGGTGATGGACAGGGAGGCCTGGCGTGCTGCAATTCATGGGGTCACAAAGAGTCGGACATGACTGAGCGACTGAACTGAACTGAAGAGCTCATATCTAGTAATGCCCCAAAGATCTGAGATTCATTTTCCTCAGTGCACAGTTATCTATCCAAATAGATGCTGACTGCTATATAGAAGGTCTAGAGAAATATTTTCAGTGTTTATAGTATGATAACAGAAGTGTGGTTTGGAGGATGGGGGCAACCTTTCTACAAAACCCAGCTTTCTTCATTCAGAGGGTTCCGAACCTGCTAACCCTTTCAGGTCTAGGAATTGTTTGAGGCTATTATCTACATTACAATGACTCAAAGTCTCTGCATTCTAACCTTAGATGCCTGATTAATACTATATGCATTAATCAACACAATAGTCAGTTAAGCATCTAATTTAGTGTTAGCAAATACTTTGTTCTGTGACAGACCCAATAGTGATTATTTTAGGAATCGCAGGGCATATGATCTCAGTTGCCACCGTGCTGTGAAAGTAGCCATGCGTGCATGCTCAGTTGCTTCAGTCGTGTCCAACTCTCTGTGACCCTTCAGACTGTAGCCCACCAGGCTTCTCTGTCCACGGGATTCTCCAGACTGAATACTGGAATAGGTTGCCATGCCCTCTTCCAGGAGAAAGTAGCCATAGAAGTGTGTATATATGTGAAAGGGTAAGATAGGGTTCCAATAAAACTGCTTACAAAATGGCTAGCCTGCTGGATTTGGTCCATGGTCCATAGTTTTTCAGCCTCTAATCTAATTCCTTCCAAATGACCTCTGACTTACAAGTCACTACCAAAAATCCCTTCTTAAAAAATATATGGTGTAACAGCCACTCTAACCCTGCTGCCCATTTTCATAACTTCAGTCTCCTTGCCCTTTGACTTCTGCCACCTCATTATTTTCACTGAAATCGGGGAGCTCCTTCAGTGATGTCACCTCTCATAATAATCACCTGAAGAGGTCAGCCAACTAAAAGCTTTTCAAGGATCCTAGTAGTACTGTCATGCAGACTTCCAATGCCATGGTCAAGGGGAAGAATTGTCCGGACTCTGCCAGGGGACATGAAAGACAGTGGACAGTCTGTAGCAGGTAGCATATGATAAATAATACTGCAGCGTTCCTGTCTCCTACATTGTTGGATTCCTGTTATACGTTATTTCTGGGAAGTTCTGTCATCACAGCCTCGTTAAGTATCTCTCAGTATTGACTCAAGGCTTCTGTCAACCAACCGAGCAAGCTGTTGGAGTCACACTGCGTGATCAGTCTAACACATTGAGTCCATTGTTGTGTTTTCTCCTCTTTGACCTTTCCCATACATATTATCCAGGTTCTGCCAATATAAATTAATTGAGTCTGAAAATTCCTTTAGTGTATAAACTATCTCCTTCTGGGCTAAGCTTTGTTCTCATAATCCTGGGCCTATTGGGCTATGACTCTAGTTTTGAGCATGAAGGCAGTAAGTCAGGATGAGGGTGTATCCTAAGGCAAGAGGCCTCTTGCAAAGTGACTGCCTCAGTAGGGACTTATTATAAGCTCATAAAATAAGGAAAGACACCTGTTTTTCTTTTCCTTTGGAAAAAAAGAACTGCTTTCTCAGAAAAGGAGGATCAGAGGGACTTGGAATTCCAAAGTTTTAAGATTAATCTGAATCCACTGACAGATCCTCATTACAATTTTCAGAGTTTTACTCCTTGATAAACAATGACCTGATATTTATATAACAGATACCCTAAAGCTGTGAATACAGTTTATGTTATTCTACAACTTACAGGATCAAATTTTGGGTCTGATTTTCAGTGACTTAGTTCTGTGACTAGGGCCATTACATAAATATGAACAGAACGTCTCTGTTCGTATTTTGAGCCGAGAGAATTTAAAGCCAGGAGATCGCCATTTTCTTTCTCAAAGCTTTCCAGTAGAGTCCGAAGCTAACTGCCCCTCGTCCCTGTAATCACGCCCACCTAGAAGTAGTCACCTGGAACTTTCAGGGTCAGCATTACCAGGCACATCATACCTGGTCACGTCAGGGAATAATTCCAGTTACTATGTTGTCACTGAAAGGCATGAACTAACAGTTATCCATTTTCTATTGGCAATAAGATCATGACTATACTTAGGCCCAATACAGTTAAATAGAGGGCTTTCCGGGTTGCTCAGTCGGTAAAGAATCCACTTGCAATGCAGTTGCAGGAGATGTGGGCTCGATCCCTGAGTCAGAAAGATCCCCTGGAGAAGGAAATGGCAACCCACTCCAGTGTTCTTGCCTGGGAAATCCCATGGACAGAGGAACCTGGAGGGCTATTGTCCATGGGGCTGCAAAAAGTGGGGCACAACTTAGCAATAAAACCACCACCCCCAAGATTACACAGCCAATTCCACCTTGTTTGCTTGTTTCTGAGAACAGTCTTGGTATAATGTGGCATCACTTTGTGTCCAGTAACAAAAACAGAAACAGTTTTAGACATTTCAAGAAGAGAGGGGTTTGACACAAAGAACTGCAGATGCTGAGGAGCTAGGAAAGCAATGCAGCAAAGAAAGGAGGACTGGAGGAGCATGGAGGAGAGTGTTACTGCTTAAAATTCAAGGAGCTGCTCCCCATCTGACTGCAATTGCTGCCAAGGTGCTGGAGGGGCTGCTGGTGGTTTTTGGAGCCCCAGCATTGCTGTGCACAGAGATCCCACACTGCATGATGCTGCTAAATCTGCCCCTACTGCTGCCTCTGGTCACACTCCTTTGCTCACTGCTTGGGCTTCACTACCAGAAGCTGTGAAAATAAGTAGTAAACAAGAAAGAAACAAACAAACAAAAGGAAAAAAAAATTTTTTTGCTATAATCATCTAATCTCCAACTGATACCTCCCATTGCCAGAATGTAACAAGAAATCCATTGGCAAGGCGATCTCAAAACAGTATTTTCTGGCTTCCAGTCCCCAGCATAGAAAGGAGAGCACCAAAAGATAGGGGTAAAGTCAAGGGATGACGGACAATATCTACAATTACAAAGAATTGTTGTCAGGAGCTGTAGGGGTTCTCTCTGGCTGCCTAAGATACTGTAACAACCTGTACAGTTTTGCATGTGTAACTATCACTGGATTTAGTTGTCTCAACATTTTTGCTTTCCACGTGACAGTACCAGTGATCTTTGTTTTTTATGTGAAAACTAAACTTTTTGCTATTTCGTTTTTGTGGTAACTGAAGCAATGAATTCATTATACATACTCTAGTTGGCTCTGTGGAATTCGTTTTCCTATTGTAACCAGTCACTTCAAATCTTCAAATGACAGAGGCTTTCACCACTCCAATCCCCCGAGTCATTTATTATGGCTGCAAATGAGGAAATTGCTTGGGGCCCAATTCTGCTGGTAATATATGAGAGAGTTAGACTCGTGACTATAAATCCCCCACATATTGACTAAAAAAAAAAAAGGAAGAAAGAAAAAAAGAGATGGCTACTGTGTTCCTTCAGTTCTTTGCACTGTTAATCAAAGCTAATTAAAATGCAGTAGATAAAAACATAGCCCCATGTTAGTCTTTTGTAATGGAGAATGCATAGCTGCCTATTCAGAAGGATTTAAGTTCATGTGACCCAAAATACAATATTGTATCACTCTATTATTTTCACTTAACTCTGAATTCATTACATACCTACTGTGTACAATGAAATTTCCTATTTTCAAGAGGATTTTACAAAGTGTAGAACCTGTTCTCTGATCCCAGAAACCTATAATTAATTTCTGAAGGCAGAAATGTACAAAAGGGATAATAATGCAAATACAAATATAGGTGACATTTTATACTAGCTGTATGCAACTTAATGTGCTACCATCATTCAACACTTGTGTCTTATCAAACTCAACTTTGGTAGGTATGGCCCCTAAAAGCCCTGAGATACTATTGAAGCAGAAAGAAACATACATAGTATACAGAATCCTAGGGTATTTTATTGTTGTTGTTTTTCAGTTGCTGAGTCATGTGAGACTCTTTGTGAACCCATGGACTACAGCATGCCAGGCTCTTCTATCCTCTACCATCTCCTAAGTTTGCTCCAATTCATGTCCCTTGAGTGGATGATGCTATCTAACCATCTCATCTTCTTCCACTCCCTTCCCCTTTTGCCTTCAGTCCCTCCCAGCATCAGTGTCCTTTCCAAGGAGTCGGCTCTTTGCATCAGGTGGCTGAAGTATTGGAGCTTCAGCATCAGTCTTTCCAATGAATATTCAGGGTTGATTACCTTTAAGATTGACTGGTTTAATCTCCTTGCAGTCTAAGGGACGTTCAAGCGTTTTTTCCAGCATCGCAATTCTAAAACATTGAATCTTCGGCACTCAGTCTTCTTTATGGTCCAGCACTTACATCTGTACATGACTACTGGAAAAATCACAGCTTTGGCTGTAGGGAATTTTGTAAACAAAGAGATGTCTCTGCTTTTTAATACACTGTCTAGGTTTGTCATAGCTTTTCTTCCAAGGAGCAAGCATCTTTTCATTCCACGGCTACAGTCACTATCATGCTGTTTTACTGAATACATTTTGTGCTTCTGCTGGCCCTACTCAAGAAGTAAGCTTTCCTCCAAATTTAAATAAGCTAGCTTCTCTGAACCCCACTGTTAATTCATGTTCTTCTAGTGACCCAATAACCCACTGTATTAGTTTGCCAGGGGTGCCATAACAAAGTACCAAAACATGGATTATTCAAAACATTGGAAATGTATTCTTTCACAGTTTTGGAAGCTAGAAGTTTTAAATCAGGGTGCCTGCAGAGATATGCCCTGTTTGAAGTTTCTAGGGGAGAATCCTTCTTTGTCTCTTGTTGTTTCTGGTCTTTACTGGCAACCCTTGCTATTTCTTGGCTTGTAGATGTATCGTTCCAATCATCTGGACCGTCTTCTCTTAGTGTCTTCATTTTGCATTCTCCCTCTACATGAGAATGTCCAAATGCCTATCTCTGCATCCAGATGTTTGCTTGTTATAAGGAAGCAGTGATATTATATGAGCTCATTTTATCTTATCTCTATGAAGAATCTATGTTCAAATAAGGCCACATTTTGAGGTACTGGGGGTTAGGATTTCAACTTATTATTACAGGAGGGACACAATTCAATCCATAACATCCATTTTCCAGAATAAATATTCAGAAATAAAAATTTATCATATTCTTTGGCATATTTGATTTGCTGTACCATCAATAAGGCTGAAAACATTCTAGGTCCCTCTAGGAGTCACATTCTTGGCATTAGCTATGCCCCTAAAATTCAAGGTGTCCTTGCCCTGAACCAGATTGCATTAAAAATATTAAATTACATAAAGCTATGTAACAAATAAGAGAGGTAAATATAATTTGTTTATGATTTATATGTGTCTTAATCATAAAATAGTTTTCAAAACTCTAAGGAAAAAGTCAAAAAGGGCTTCCCCTGGTAGCTCCGTGACAAAGAATCTGTCTGCCAAGCAGGAGATGCAGGTTTGATCCCTGGGTCAGGAGTATCCACTAGAGAAGGAAATAGCTACCCAATTCAGTATTATTGCTTGGGAAATCTCATGGACAGAGGAGCCTGGTGGGCTACAATCTATGGGGTTGCAAAAGAGTCTGACACAACTTAGCAACTTAACAATAACAACAACAAAAGTCAGCTGGCTAGAATTTTTCTTTTTGAGATAGTGTCTGTCATAAAACTATGCACATAAAAAACAGAGAGAATCTACGCAGCTTTCAAGATTTTGTTTCTACTCTATAAACTGGATACTCAGAAAGATTATCCAAATTGTGATCATTCTCTTTGTGAGCATCCTTATCTACTGATGTGTTCAATTCCGTTCAGTTCAGTCATTCAGTCGTGTCTCTTTGCAACCCCATGGAATGCAGCATACCAGGCATCCCTGTCCATCACCAACTTCCAGAGCTTGCTCAAACTCTTGTCCATTGAGTTGGTGATGCCATCCAACCATCTCATTCTCTCTCATCCCCTTCTCCTCCTGCCTTCAGTGTTTCCCAGAATCAGGGTCTTTCCCAATGAATCAGTTCTTCTCATCAATTCAGTTCAGTAGCTCAGTTGTGCCTGACTCTTTGTGACCCCATGGACTGCAGGATACCAGGCTTCCCTGTCCATCACAAATCCTGGAGCTTACACAAACTCATGGCCATCGAGTTGGTAATGCCATCCAACCAGCTTATCCTCTGTTGTCCCCTTCTCCTCCCACCTTCAGTCTTTTCCAGCATCAGGGGCTGTTCAAATGAGTCAGTTCTTCACATCAGGTGGACAAAGTATTGGAGTTTCAGCTTCAGTATCAGTCCTTCCAATGAATATTCAGGACTGATTTCCTTTAGGATTGACTGGTTGGATCTCCTTGCAGTCCAAGGGACTCTCAAGAGTCTTCTCCAACACCACAGTTCAAAAGCATCAATTCTTCCACACTCAGCTTCTTATACTCCAACTCTCACATCCATACATGACTACTGGAAAAACCATAGCTTTAACTAGACGGACTTTTGTTGGCAAACTAATGTCTCTACTTTTTAATATGCTGCCTAGGTTGGTCATAGCTTTTCTTCCAGGGAGCAAGGGTCTTTTAATTTCATGGCTGCAGTCACCATCTGAGGTAATTTTGGAGCCCCCCAAAATAAAATCTCTCATTGTTTCCCCATCTATTTGCCATGAAGGGATGGGACCAGATGCCATGATCTTAGTTTTCTGAATATTGAGTTTTCAGCCAGCTTTCCCACTCTTCTCCTTCACTTTCATCAAGAGGCTGTTTAGTTCTTCACTTTCTGTCATAAGGGTGGTGTTATCTGCATATTTGAAGTTATTGATATTTCTCCTGGCAATCTTGATGCCAGCTTGTGGTTCATCCAGCCCAGCATTTTGCATGATATATTCTGCATATAAGTTAAATAAGCAGGGTGACAATATACAGCCTTGATGTACTCCTTTCCAGATTTGGAACCAGTCTGTTGTTCCATGTCCAGTTCTAACTATTGCTTCTTGACCTGCATACAGATTTCTCAGGAGGCAGATCAGGTGGTCTGGTATTCCCATCTCTCTAAGAATTTTCCACAATTTTTTGTGATCCACTCAGTCAAAGGCTTTGATTGTAGTCAATAAAGCAGAAGTAGATATTTTTCTGGAACTCTCTAGCTTTTTCTCTGATCCAATGGATGTTGGCAATTTGATCTCTGGTTTCTCTGCCTTTTCTAAATCAAGCTTGAACATCTGGAAGTTCACAGTTCACACACTGTTGAAGGCTGGCTTGGAGAATTTTGAACATCACTTTGATAGCATGTGAGATGAGTGCAATTGTGAGTTTGAACATTCATTGTCTTTGTCTTTCTATGGGATTGGAATGAAAACTGATGTTTTCCAGTCCTGTGGCCACTGCTGAGTTTTCCAAATTTGCTGGCATATTGTGTGTAGCCCTTTCACAGCTTCATCTTTTAGGATTTAAAATAGCTCAACTGGAATGCCATCACCTCCACTAGCTTTGTTCATAGTGATGCTTCCTAAGGCCCACTTGACTTTGCATTCCAGGATGTCTCGCTCTAGGTGAGTGATCACACCATTGTGGTTATCTGGATCATGAAGGTCTTTTTTGTATAGTTCTTCTGTGTATTCTTGCCACCGCTTCTTAATATCTTTTGCTTCTGTTAGGTCCATACCATTTCTTCTTTTTTTGAGCCCATCTTTGCATGAAATGTTCCCTTGGTATCTCTAATTTTCTTGAAGAGATCTCTAGTCTTTCCCATTCTTTTGTTTTCCTGTTTCTTTGCATTGATCACTGAGGAAGGCTTTCTTATCTCTCCTTGCTAGTCTTTGGAACTCTGCATTCAAATGGGTCTATCTTTCCTTTTCTCCTTTGCCTTTAGTTTCTCTTCTTTTCTCAGCTATTAGTAAGTCCTCCTCAGACAACCATTTTGCCTTTTTGCATTTCTTTTTCTTGGAGATGGTCTTGATCACTGCCTCCTGTACAGTGTCATGAAACTTCATCCATAGTTCTTCAGGCACTCTGGAGTTATTGATATTAAATAGAAGGAAAATCAAAAGATAGGGGAGTGATTCCTCTCCCCTATCTATTCCACATCCTGGCTGCCTCAGTTACTAATAGGCAACTGCAACTGACAAGGGCATCCACGAGAAGCAGTACCACTTTTAGTCCAGAGTCCTCCCATGGAACAATGACAACAATTAGGAAAGATGAAGTAAAAATAAATGTGTAGATATGAATGAGATAAGGTGAGTGTAACTTGATTGTAATCATATGGTAATTTTATTTTTGAACCCTGCATCTTCTTTACATTTATTTAATGGGTTTATTTCTTGTCCCTCTCCTCTGAAAACTGAGGCAGGCACCAGAATATTTTTGCTCACTCTGAGTTAATAAAATGAATAAATTATAAATAAAACACCTGTGGTCAATTCAGGGTTACTATGTTATAAATGAAGGTTTTATTTTGAAATAAAAATATACATTCTCTTACAATAACAAAAGCACCATATTTGATTAAAGTTAAATCTTCTCTCCTCCAGATTTAGTCTTTACAGCTGGAAATGGCTTCAGGAAGGGATATTAGCTTCCCTGATTGATCAGTGAGTAAAGAATCCACCTGCAATGCAGGAGACACAGGAGACACAGGTTCGATCCCTGGGTCAGGAAGATCCCCTGGAGAAGGAAATGGCAACCCACTCCAGTATTCTTCCCTGGAAAATCCCACAGGCTACAGTCCATAGAGTCACAAAGAATAGGACATAACTGAGCCCACAAGCACAGCATGAGGGATATTGGGGGAAGGGAGGAAGACAATAGACAAGAAAATTCTCATTTTATTGATAAATTTGGGAGATGGCTTCACATTTCCTGGTTCTGGCAAGAATTTAAAACTGCCTTTTTTTCTTAGAGGTGCTTTTCTGATAGTTCAGTTGGTAAAGAATCTGCCTGCAATGCAGGAGACCCCTGTTCAATTCCTCTGTCGGGAAGATCTGCTGGAGAAGGGATAGGCTACTCACGCCAGTATTCTTGGACTTCCCTTATGGCTCAATTGGTAAAGAATCCACCTGCAATGCAGGAAACCTGGGTTGGATCCCTGGGTTGGGAAGATCCCCTGGAGAAGGGAAAGGCTACCCACTCCAGCATTCTGGCCTGGAAAATTCCATGGACTATGTAGCCCATGGGGTTGCAAAGAGGCAGACACAACTAAACAACTTGCACTTTCACTTTCACTTTTTTGGTGAACTCTTCAGAGAAACCCTCCTCTCCCCCACCACTGACCCCTCTCACTTGTAGATCCCAATGGTGGAAATGTCCTCTTATCCAGTCTGTCCTTTATAGCTTATTCCTAAAGCATCTATCTATGGGCAACACATGCCACTCTAGATGGTCCTGTGGACAAGACATAAACACACCCACAATGATTCTCACACGTGTGGATCACCTCTGATCTATAGGACCAGTTACACATCTTTTACTTCAACAGACTAAGAAGGCAGGCTGGCCTATGCCACTGCCTCTTCCTGACCCATTGTGTGGCAGCAGCCACCCCATTTCTTTTCATTCTTTAAAATTTTTATTCATTTATATTTTATTTTTTGGCTCTGCTTGGTCTTTTTTGCTGCATGGGTTTTTCTCTAGTTGCAGACAGCAGGGGCTACTTTGTAGTTGTAGTGCACAGGCTTCTCATTACCGGGGCTTCTCTTGTTGCAGAGCATGGGCTCTATGGCACGTGGGCTTGGTATTCTCAGCCCCTGGGCTCTAGAACACAAGCTCAATAGTGGTGGTGCATGGGTTTAGTTTCTCCACAGCATGTGGGATCTTCCAGGACCAGGAATTGAGCCCATGTCTCCTGCATCAACAGGCTGTTTCTTTACCACAGAGCCACCAGAGAAGCCCCCCCCCCCCATTTATTGACTTTTAGGTTTCTCAGGTATAAGTCAGACCCCAGTCCTTATTGATCCCAAGCATTGAGGGTACATATCAAGTTCCCTGAAATGGCCTCATCGAAGTATCTCCCAACCCAGCTTGAAAGAAGAGTCATTTAAAGGAGGCTAACCCAGACTATAACTTAAGTCATAAAACCTCTCTTCTCTAGGCACTTTCAGATCCTTGACACAGATAACGGTGTTGAGACCATCTCATAGATTCATACAAATTACCTTGAAAACTATGCATGTTAATTTAGCATCTCATCTGGGAATTTGTTACTTATCTTCCCTTCTTGGCTGAAATTTCCATGTTCATATCCTGTTTTAGATTCGACACTATAGAGACTATACCAGTGGGAGAAGGAAGACACGGGAACACTAGCCAAGCAGTTCTTAATTGTTGTCTTAGCATTTTCATTTTCTTTACCATCCGCAACTTCGTCGTGTAATTTCAAACAACTGCGTTTCTCCCAGGAGGCTAAGCTCGCAAGAGTGCGCACATCTATCCCAGCAGGGAGTGGGGTGAGGTGGGGCGGGGCGAGGCCTGGGGCGGCCACAAGGAAAGATGGCGACCACCAGTCTCCATTCTGAAGGGTGCGCCAGCAGTCCCCAAATGTGCCGGCAAAGCAGATGTTTGAGTCTCAGGCTGTTGCGTGAAAACAAGCAAAAGAGCCTCTTTCAAACACAGCCCAGGAGCCCTGTGCTGGGTCGCTTCTGTCCAGCGCCCTGAAAGCAGGTGAGTCTGTGCTCCCCAAGCTCTTCCTCAGAACCTCTCGTGGACCTCAGAACCTCTCGTGGACCTGAGTGAGCCTTGTTGGTTTGCAAAGCTAGATGTCTGGGGGGCTTGTTCCTCGAGTGCAGGTCTTAAAAGTTTGAGGTGCTCCATATGGGGTTCAAACCCTTTTCTCCTCAGGGAGAAGTTCCAGGTTTTGACGTAAGTGACGGTCAGGGCTGGGGTTTTTGGTAATTGGGTCCCGGCCTCTCCTACCAGGTTCCACTTGGCCTTCTCCCCTCCCCCTCACATGGAGGAGTCAGTCAACCCATTAAAAATTTTTGTTGTTGTTGTTGTTGTTTTTCTGATAAAGTTGTTCTATATGTAGCTGTAGATTCATTGTGTTCATGGAAATGGGTGAATTCAGGATTCTTTTACTTGTCATCTTGAATATAATTTATCAATATTTAAATGTGGACACACGCTTTATGTTATCCGGAGAAGGCAATGGCGACCCACTCCAGTACTCTTGCCTGGAAAATCCAGTGGATGGAGGAGATTGGTAGGCTGCAGTCCATGGGGTCGCTGAGTTGGACATGACCGAGCAACTTCCCTTTCACTTTTCACTTTCATGCACTGGAGAAGGAAATGGCAACCCACTCCAGTGTTCTTGCCTGGAGAATCCCAGGGACGGCGGAGCCTGGTGGGCTGCCATCTATGGGGTCGTGCAGAGTCCGACATGACTGAAGCGACTCAGCAGCAGCAGCAGCTTGTGTATTTCCCCAGGTGTAGGCAATAAAGGGCTGCATTTTCTGAAGAGAATTTAAAAACGGTTATGAAACTAACTAAAAGTCAGTCTTCTTGTGATTATTACCATGTCCTAACAATTCTAGGCAGCGCTGTTACAAATTGAATTGTATTCCTTCGAAAGAGATGTTTTGAAGTCTTAACCTTCAGTACCTCAGAATTCAAGCTTAATTGGAAATAGGATTGTTGCAGATGTAGTTAATTAAGTTAAGATGAGGTCATACTGGAGTGGGGTGGGCCCCGATCCAAAATAACAAGTGGAGTCCTTACAAGAGGTGGCTGTGTGAAAACACAAAGACACAGGGAGAACAGCCTGTGAATGTTGTAGGCAGGGAATGGAGTGATGCATTATCAAGGTAAGGAACAATACTATGTATATGTCAACACCAGTCTCTCAATCCAACCCCCCATGCCACCCCTTTCCTCCTTTGGTATCCATAGGTTTGCTCTCAATGTCTGTATCTCTCTCTCTGTCCTGCAAGTAAAATCATCAGTACCATTTTTCTAAATTTCACATATATGCGTTAATATAGGACATTTGGTTTTCTTTTTCTGACTTACTTCACCAGGTGCAATAGTCTCTAGGTCTATCCACATCACTCAAATTACCCAATTTCATTCCTTTTTATGACTGAGTAACACTCCATAGTTCCTGTGTACCTGATAGTTCATATAAAATACATAACTAATGAAAACCTACTGTATAGCACAGGGAACTTCACTCAGTGCTCTCTGGTGATGTAAATGGGAAGTAAATCCAAAAGAGGAGCTAATAGATATGTACCACTGATTCACTTTGCTGTGCCTTAGAAACCAACACAACATTGTAAAGCAACTATGTGGTGGTCGTTTAGTTGCTAAGTTATGTCCAGTTCTTGTGACCCCATGGACTATACCCCACGAGGCTCCTCTGTCCATGGCATTTCCCAGGCAAGAATACTGGAGTGGGTTGCCATTTCCTTGTCCAGGGGATCTTCACCACCCTAGGATTGAACCCAGATCTCCTGCATTGCAGGTGGATTCTTTACTGTCTGAGCCACCTTACTCCAATAAAAATCAATTAAAAAATAATTTTTTTTTAAAAAAAAAAAAGGCAAGACAAGGAACGCAAGGACAACATTACTGCACCAGAAGCTGACAGAGAACAATGGAACTTAACTGTCTCTCAGAGCACTCAGAAGATTTTACACAGACCCTAGATTTCAGACTTCTGGACTCCAAAACTATGAGAGCATAAATTTTTGTTGTTTTAATTTACCCAATTTATGATGTTTTTTTACAGCAGAACTAGGAAACAAATACAAACATTAAGGATAGACTACTCCTCTATCCTCTTTCAATCACTAATTTAGTGACTAACAAAAATAAAATAGTATATATTAGCAAATATTTACAAATTCTTCAGCCAAATACATTTAATTTCCAAACCTAATACTCTACCACAGTATACTAGATTTTCCTACTGATTGAAACATCACCTTGGATTTGGACAGGAAATCTAAAGGTATGAGGACGAATTTGACAAATGGGCACATGAGTGGAAAGCCAGGTCTTCCATGTATCAGTTCAGTTCAGTCACTCAGTCGTGTCCGACTCTTTGCGACCCCATGAATCACAGCACACCAGGCCTCCCTGTCCATCACCAACTCCCGGAGTTCACTCAGACTCACGTCCATCGAGTCAGTGATGCCATCCAGCCATCTCATCCTCTATCGTCCCCTTCTCCTCCTGCCCCCAATCCCTCCCAGCATCAGAGTCTTTTCCAGTGAGTCAACTCTTCACATGAGGTGGCCAAAGTACTGGAGTTTCAGCTTTAGCATCATTCCTTCCAAAGAAATCCCAGGGCTGATCTCCTTCAGAATGGACTGGTTGGATCTCCTTGCAGTCCAAGAGACTCTCAAGAGTCTTCTCCAATACCACAGTTCAAAAGCATCAATTCTTCGGCGCTCAGCCTTCTTCACAGTCCAACTCTCACATCCATACATGACCACTGGAAAAACCATAGCCTTGACTAGACAGACCTTTGTTGGCAAAGTAATGTCTCTGCTTTTGAATATGCTATCTAGGTTGGTCATAACTTTCCTTCCAAGGAGTAAGCGTCTTTTAATTTCATGGCTGCAGTCACCATCTGCAGTGATTTTGGAGCCCCCAAAAATAAAGTCTGACACTGTTTCCACTGTTTCCCCATCTATTTCCCAACAAGTGATGGGACTGGATGCCATGATCTTCATTTTCTGAATGTTGAGCCATATATAGGCCATGCCTAAAGAAGGTAGGTGTGCTGACAACATCTATTAGTCACAGTGTAAATGCCAAAGTAATAAATACCCTGGCATTTGTATTATGATAACCTGCTCTGATAACCACAACCATGATAAGAATATTTGTAGTGTCTTGTTACTCATTTTTCTCTCTGCCTTAGCAGCCACTTCAGTGCTCTGTAACCTCTAAACCCTGCTCCCTACTTTATAAAATCCTGAGTAATATCTGTTTTCTTTGTCTTAATGGACTGCCTTCATGTCTAAGAATCTATGAATAACCAGTCTAGAACAACATAGAAGGCTGCCAGTAACCCAAAATGTCACCCCATATCTTTTAAGGCCAGAGAGAATGATTTCCCAAATAAATTACTACAAGTTATAAATGGCTGGCTTGCAAAATTAACTGAACAGAACAATTTTAAAAATAAAAAGAGGAAATAACTGTTAAGTAACATTTTGGTTTTTTAGATCCTCCCTTTTATCTTAGTGCTCTGTTTGAACAAGCAAATAGTGCTTGCCCCATACTATCTCCACATTCAAAATACCTAGGATGGGTATTATGAATTCCCAACCTGTCAGCTTTGGCTGAATTACAGAGTGCTCAATTATGCTCTAATCGAATAGCTGCCCGATGCAGGCCACGTAATGACTTCCTGATTATCTGCCTTTAAATGATGAATGAAATGAATATGTAACATTCTGTTCAAATATAGCATACTTAGCATGCCAAATGAAAACTGATTTTGTGCTCCTCTCTCTGAAAAACGTATATTTTATTGTAATTCAGTTCAGTGGTTGTTCTGCTGCTTGTTTTGTAGTCATCAAGACAAACATTGAATGAGCTATCTAGGAGACCATTAGTCTTTATTTTTGCTTTCCAACAGATGCTAAAGGTGTTAAACAATGTTTAGTTTATTTGGGTTCGTCTCTTTACATCTTCTCATTGGGGAAAAAATGAGAAAGGTCGTATTTTTAAGAACACTTCTTGGCAGTGTTTCAACACACATTGAGGGGAAAAAGTCTGTTTTGATGACTGTGTTGCAAAGACAACATTAAAATATGAATAAATTATTTATTGGCAACCGTACTTTTTATAAGGCAGCAATTTACAATATTATCACCAAAAAAGAGTAAATGATTTGAAACCTGATTGGATTGTATGTCTGACCTGCAATAATAGGAGGTTGCATGACCATAGTAACTCATTTTACTATATTTTAAATGATGTAAGTCACTTGCAAAAATATTTAAGTGCACTCCTTCCTGAGAATTTGAAAGTATAATAGTAAACTTTTCACATTAATGGTAGATGAGATTATCTTATAAATATATATTTAATTTCAGTTCAGTCACTCAGTCCTGTGTGACTCTGAGACCCCATGGACTGTAGCACCAGGCTTTCCTGTCCATCACCAACTCCTGGAGATTTCTCAAACTCACGTCCATCGAGTCGGTGACACCATCCAACCATCTCATCTTCTGTCATCCCCTTCTCTTCCTTCCTTGAATCTTTCCCAGCATCAGTGTCTTTTCCAATGACTCAGTTCTTCCCATCAGGTGGCCAAAGTATTGGAGTTTCAGCTTCAACATCAGTCCTTCCAATGAATATTTAGTACTGATTTCCTTTAGGATGGACTAGTTGGATTTCCTTGCAGTCCAAGAGACTTCTCCAACACCACAGTTCAAAAGCATCAATTTTTATAGTCCAGCTCTCACATCCATACATGACTACTGGAAAACCCATAGCTTTGACTAGATAGACCTTTGTTGGCAAAGTAATGTCTCTACTTTTTAATATTTTGTCTAGGTTGGTCATAGCTTTTCTTCCAAGAAGGAAGCATCTTTTAATTTCATGGCTGCAGTCACCATCTGCAGTGATTTTGGAGCCTCCAAAAATAAAGTCTATCACTGTTTCCATTGTTTCCCCATCTATTTGCCTTGAAGTAAGGTACCCAATGCCATGATCTTAGTTTTCAGAATGTTGAGTTTTAAGCCAACTTTTTCCACTCTCCTCTTTTACTTTCATCAAAAAGCTCTTTAGTTCTTCTTCTCTTTCTGCCATAAGGGGGGTGTTATCTGCATGTCTGAGGTTATTGATATTTCACCTGGCAATCTTGAATCCAGCTTGTTCTTCATCTAGGCCAGCATTTCTCTTAATGTCCTCTGCATATAAGTTAAATAAGCAGGTGACAATATACAGCCTTGACGTGCTCCTTTCCCGATTTGGAACCAGTCTGTTGTCCCATGTGCAGTTCTGTTGTTGTTGACCTGCATACAGATTTCTGTGGAGCCAGGTCAAGTAGTCTAGTATTCCCATCTCTTTAAGCATTTCCACAGTTTATTTTTGTGATCCACACAGTCAAAGGCTTTGGCATAGTCAATAAAGCAGAAGTAGATGTTTTTCTGGAACCCTCTTGCTTTTTCAGTGATCCAGCGGATTCTGGCAATTTGATCTCTGGTTCCTCTGCCTTTTCTAAATCCACTTTGAACATCTGGAATTTCACAGTTCACATACTATTGAAGCCTGGCTTGGAGAATTTTGAGCATTACTTTGCTGCCGTGTGAGATAAGTGCAATTGTGAGGTGGTTTGAACAATTTTTGGTATTGCCTTTCTTAGGGATTGGAATGTAAACTGACCTTTTCCAGTCCTGTGGCCACTGGTGAGTTTCCCAAATTTGCTGGCATACTGAGTGCGGCACTTTCACAGCATCATCTTTTAGGATTTGAAATACCTCAACTGGGATCCAATCACCTCTGCTAGCTTTGTTCATAGTGATGCTTCCTAAGGCCCGCTGGACTTTGCATTCCAGGATGTCTGGCTCTAGGTGAGTGGTCACACCATCACAGTTATCTGGGTCATGAAGATCTTTTTTGTATAGTTCTTCTATGTATTGTTGCCACCTCTTCTGAATAACTTCTGCTTCTGTTAGGTCCATACCATTTCTGACCTTTATTGTGCCCATCTTTGCATGAAATGTTCCCTTGGTATCTCTAATTCTCTTGAAGAGATCTCTAGTCTTTCCCATTCTATTGTTTTCCTCTATTTCTTTGCATTGATCCCTGAGGAAGGCTTTCTTATTTCTGCTTGCTATTCTTTGGAACTCTGCATTCGGATGGATATGTCTTTCCTTTTCTCCTTTGCCTTTAACTTTTCTTCTTTTCACAGCTATTTGAAAGCCTCCTCCGACAACCATTTTGCCTTTTTGAATTTTTCTTGGGATAGTCTTTATCACTGCCTCTTGTACAGTGTCACGAACCTCCTTCCATAGTTCTTCAGGCACTACGTCTGTCCGATCTAATCCCTTGAATCTATTTGTCACTTATACTGTGTAATCATAAGGGATTTGATTTAGGTCATACCTGAATGGTCTCGTGGTTTTTCCTACCTCCTTCAATTTAAGTATGAATTTGGCAATAAAGAGTTCACAATCTGAGTCACAGTCAGCTCACAGTCTTTTTTTTTCTGACTGTATAGAGCTTCTCTATCTTTGGCTGCAAGGAATATAATCAATCTGATTTTGGTATTGACCATCTGGTGATGTCCATGTGTAGAGTCTTCTCTTGTCTTGTTGGAAGAAAGTGTTTGCTATGACCAGTGCATTCTCTTGGCAAAACTCTGTTAGCTTTTGCCCTGCTTCATTCTGTACTCCAAGGCCAAATTTGCCTGTTACTCCAGGTATCTCTTTGACTTCCTACTTTTGCTTTCCAGTCCTCTATAATGAAAAGAACATCTTTTATGGGTTATAGTTCTATAAGGTCTTGTAGATCTTCATAGAACTGTTCAGCTTTAGCTTCTTCAGCATTACTGGTCAGGGCATAGACTTGGATTACTTTTATATTGAATAGTTTGTCTTGGAAACAGAGATCATTCTGTCGTTTTTGAGATTGCATTCAAGTACTGCATTTCAGACTGTTTTGTTGACTATGATGGCTACTCCATTTCTTCTAAAGGATTCTTGTCCACAGTAGTAGATATAATGGTCATCTGAATTAAATTCACACATTCCAGTCCATTTTAGTTCACTGATTCCTAAAATGTCGATGTTCACTCTTGCCATCTCCTGTTTTACCATTTCAAATTTACCTTGATTCATGGACCTGACATTCCAAGTTCCTATTTTTTGGGCTCCAAAATCACTGCAGATGGTGACTGCAGCCATGAAATTAAAAGACGCTTACTCCTTGGAAGAAAAGTTATGACCAACCTAGGTAGCATTTTGAAAAGCAGAGACATTACTTTGCCAACAAAGGTCCATCTAGTCAAGGCTAGGAGAAGGCAATGGCACCCGACTCCAGTATTCTTGCCTGGAAAATCCCATGGATGGAGGAGCCTGGTAGGCTGCAGTCCATGGGGTCGCTAAGAGTCGGACATGACTGAGCAACTTCACTTTCACTTTTCACTTTCATGCATTGGAGAAGGAAATGGCAACCCACTCCAGTGTTCTTGCCTGGAAAATCCCAGGGACGGGATCCTGGTGGGCTACCGTCTATGGGGTCGCACAGAGTCGGACATGACTGAAGTGACTTAGCAGCAGTCAAGGCTATGGTTTTTCCAGTGGTCATGTATGGATGTGAGTGTTGGACTGTGGAGAAAGGTGAGCGCCGAAGAATTGATGCTTTCGAACTGTGGTGTTGGAGAAGACTCTTGAGAGTCTCTTGGACTGCAAGGAGATCCAACCAGTCCATTTTGAAGGAGATCAGCCCTGGGATTTCCTTGGAAGGAATGATGCTAAAGCTGAAACTCCAATACTTTGGCCACCTCATGCAAAGAGTTGACTCATTGGAAAAAGACTCTGATGCTGGGAGGGATTGGGGGCAGGAGGAGAAGGGGACAACAGAGGATGAGATGGCTGGATGGCATCACTGACTCGATGGACGTGAGTCTGAGTGAACTCCGGGAGTTGGTGATGGACAGGGAGGCCTGGTGTGCTGTGATTCATGGGGTCGCAGAGTCGGACACGACTGAGCAACTGAACTGACTGACTGAACTGATGTAATATTGCTCTTTACAGCATTGGACTTTACTTCCATCACCAGTCATATCCACACTGGGTCTTGTTTTTGCTTTGACTCCATCTCTTTATTCTTTCTGGAGTTATTTCTCTACTGATCTCTTGTAGCGTGTTGGGCACCTACTGACCAGGGGAGTTCATTTTTCAGTGTCCTATCTTTTTACCTTTTCATGCTGTTCATGGAGTTCTCAAGGCAAGAATACTGAAGTGGGTTGCCATGCCCTTCTCCAGTGGACCAAGTTTTGTCAGAACTCTCCACCATGAGTCATCCATCTTGGGTGGCTCATAGTTTCATTGAGTTAGACAAGGCTGTGGTCCATGTGATCAGTTTGGTTAGTTATCTGTGATTGTGGTTTTCATTCTGTCTGCCCTCTAATGGTTCAGGATAAGAGGCTTATGGAAGCTTCCTGGTGGGAGAGACTGACTAAGGGGAACACTGGGTCTTATTCTGATGGGCAGGGCTATGCTCAGTAAATCTTTAATCCAATTTTATGTTAATAGGCGGGGCTGTATTCCCTCCCTGTTGTTTGACCTGAGGCCTAGCTATGGTGGAGGTAATGAAGATAATAGTGACCTCCTTCAAAAGGTCCCATGCATGCACTGCTGCACTCAGTGCCCCAGATCCTGCAGCAGGCCACCATCCACTCACACCTCCACCAGAAAACTCCTGGACACTTTAATATACCACTTGCCAGAAACCAGCTTAGGAAACTGCTGGATTTATCCATTGGTCTTCTAGTTCATTTTACAAAAACTTTTCATTTATTTTTAGCATGTCCAATTGGATGGATTTCATATAAATGTGTGGCTATCCAGTTTCTCAGTAAAATTCAGATCTAGGAATACCAGGCCTATAGGGGTTGCTTCCTTAGATGAGCTATGTACTTCCTAGTTTGCCAAAATCTAGCCCATTTTCTCATTTATATTGTAAAACTGGCATCCATAGGCTTTTAGGTTTGAAACTTCTAGGACCCATTTCACAATCCCTTGTTGATTCAGTGGTATTCAAAAAAGAGTTGTGTCCAGCTCAGGGACACACAGGGCCATTCACTAGATTCCAGAAGGCAGTATTAGAACTTTTGTTTACAATTATTTTATATTAAAATGAGAAAGAAATTATGCTTTGTTAAGATTTAATAGACCCATTGGTATGGTGCCTATATTTATTATATGTATCAGATGGTGATATGTCATATGTGGCTCAAGGGTTATTTGAAGAATAGTAAGCTTTCCACATTGTGGAGCATTTGACAATTCCACCAGCAATTTTAGGTAACTTTCAACGTTGTGTGATATTAGAGTTTAATTAAAACTAAGGATTATATGATAAACTCCCAGAGAATGGAAGCTGACATTAAAAGATACCTATAAAGAATAAAGGTAATAACTAACATTGATAATAGGCAACAAGTGAACAGACTTAGCTGGCTGTATTCATAGAACAGTCCTTATCAGCCACATTATGGGATAAAACCATTATGATCTGATAAGGTCTGATAAGCCGTCCACTAAAAATGAATTTTTCAAGGTAAAAGCAACATTTTAACATTGAGAGTGAAGTGCTTTTGTACTATGAAAAAATATTTTGAAAAACGATACTTAAAAAAGCTTTCATTATTCTATTCTGAAAGCCATAGTGTGTTAGTTTTAAGAGGAAAAATGCCTAAGACCTCTCCTTGTCTCTCTCATACACACATATACACTTAGATGTAGAATCGTTGAACCTGGTTTAAATATTCCAAATATAAAGCTTCAGTGTATTTTTAAGTTATTATTATTATAATTATTTTAATGTACTCCTTCTTGAGAATTTTTCAGGTACAACAGTAAAACTTTCCACATAAATGCTAGGTTGGATTAAAAAGTTTTTATTATTGGAAAGTGATTCTTTGTTTTATTTCTTATATTTGGATCCATAAATATATTTGTGAAGTGTCTTTTTCCTTGCTATGAAAGTTGTGAAACCTAAGATTTTAATTCAAATAACCTTATAACCAGGAAGTTTAAGTGTTATACCATAGTTTTAAAACATAATTTTCAAAGCTACTACTATATTCAGTTAGATTTTCCCTTAAAAATAATTACTGTATTTCGTTAATTATAAGATATGTATTGTAACATCTCTAAATTTAGAGTACTGCTTTAGGATTGATGGGTAGCATGTGATGATTAAATTGGCAGTATGTTTCCTTTAGTAGTGCATGAAATAATATATTTTACATTTAATAGAAGATAGCACTAATAATGCTAATGATAATACCCTTAATGAGAAAAGTTAATTTTGTGCAATTAATGTATTAATAAATGCAATTCTGAAGTATTTTGATTTCATGTTTTTATAAAAAGTACACTTTGTACATTTCATTATCTTAAAAGGTTTATAAGGTGTAAAATATGTTGCATATAAATAGTAAGTGTATATACTTTGTAAATATTAACATAATGAATGTGTATCACATAAAAAGATTTATGGATATGACATAGAATAAAAAAATTTGGATCCATAGCTATAGCTTGTATATCATATTGTTAGTACTTTTTCTTTTTTGGAAATCTGATCAATCAATATAAAAACAAAGAAAGGAAAGACTACAGTACAGAAGTGGATCTGTGTCCCTCTTATGGACTGGACCTGCTTTGGTGGAAGAGAGCATCAAAGGTAACAGTAATGCTCTACTTCTTTAGACACCTGTAGCCATATGGGTTTTCATTTTATTATTATTCAAACATATATGTGTATTACCTAGACTTCTGATGTATAATATCTTAAAATGTATATTTATTAATATGTAGTTAAGGCAAGAGTACTGGAATGGGTTGCCATTTCCTTGGCAACCAGGGATCAAACCCTGGTCTCCCGCATTGCAAGCAGACGCTTTACCATCTGAGCCACCAGGGAAGCCCATGATAATAGTTATTTAACACACAATATATTGTAGTAGACTTTATACTGACATGTGCCACACCATTTAATATATTATTGTTTCTGTATTGTTCCAATATTTTTTTTATTTCTTATTAGTGCCAGGCACTGTTCTTTGATACTAAGACATGGGGGTGGAAAATCCAGAATTCTCTTGTCTGAGAGCTTACATTCCTAGAGAGACAAACAATGAAGACGTAAACAAGATATTTCATAAAAGAGGAAAGTAGAATCAGGAAATATAGTGGAGTTGATTGGGTTTAGGCTGTAATACATACTAACTAGGGTAACTGTAAAGGCCTGAGGTTTCAGAGATTTCTAAATGAAATGGATTGGTTCTCTAAAATGCATCCCGAATCTGTATACTCCTGTTCCTCTCCCAAGCAGGATAATCTGTGTCTTCAAGTCAATAGCAGTTTCTTCTCTGGTAGCCTTGTTATTAATACATTTATACCTATGACCTGTCTTTCTTGACCCAGAGCCTTTAAGTCAGGGGATTTCAGGTTTCCTGGGACTTTGTCTCCTTATTGTTTTCAGATTTATGATCATCTGTCTTCTTAGCTGTGGTTGATGACGTTCAGGTGTAACATGTTCTGTTAAACCAAATGAAGCCCATTCTGTACACATTCTCACTACATAGAACAAAAAGACAGTAACTTCTCTCAAGGAGCTAGGAGCTGAGATTGGGAGATTTACTCCCTTCAAAGGCAGATTTACATGACCTGTTAACAGTTTGCTGGGTTCTTTGGTCTAGACACCACCTTTAGAAATTTTTATTGTAATAACACCTACCTACTAGGAGCAAGGCGACTGAGCACACCCATACTAGGAAGGAGAATGGAATCATCTTATGTTTACTCTGGCATTTTGACTTCAGTAATGTTCTCTTTTGAAATGATTGCTAATGAAAAATATACACCTATAATTTTTAATCAACTAGTTTCCCTGACATCCTGCTTCCTGAGGTGAGCCAGTACAGTAAATGGTGATGGGTTTTCTCCAACATATTCCTGGAGGGAGAAGACAAGTTGCGACTGCTCAGCCATAATGTTTCCTGTTTCAACATGGCTTGTTTTGTTTTAAATTTCTCAGTGTTCCTGGCCTCTACGTATAGATAATAAACATTCTTAGCTGTAAGCTTTTCTCTTGAGTACACAAATCATCAACTTTTGTTTATCAAAGCTAAATGGAGAGAAAAAATGAAAACATTTCCTAGTGATATTTAGCTGTAATCTTACAACTGAAACCTGAAACTCCTACAGTGTAAAAGTATTAACTGCGGGCAACACGACTGAGCGACTGTCTGAACTGAACTGAACTGAACTGAAGATACCTTGTGCAACCACTGACCTTACTTGCAGGAATGTGTCTCTATTTGTCAATTCACAAACTCCCAGGAAATTTGTTGGTTCTGCTGAAGATGGTTGTCTAGCCCAGGACTATTCCTGTGTCCATCTTAACTCCTCAGTTTGTTTTTTAACCCTTCCCTGGAATCTAGATTTGCCACTGGCAGCAGCAAGTACCTTGGCTCTGTCAGTGTGACAGCTCCCATCACCACTAAGCTTCTAAACATTTCATTTGTACTGTTAGGAAAATCCATGGTCCTCCTGGCCCTTTGAATCTAAACTCCAATGATGTTCTGTTTTTACAAGTATCAGTGAATTCACTCGGACTTCCAAAGCCCCAATTCTAGTCATACACTTTGGAAGAAATTGTTGATAATACTTATTGACACCTCTTATGGTGCTTATGACTCCTTTTATTAATCCTCTTCAGATTAATGAAAGAATATCTGGAAAAAGATAAACTAATAAATTGACATGATCCAAATAAGACTTTTTAAAAAACTTGTGCTTATATGAATATGGCATTCAGTAAATAGACTTTTAATTTACCATCATTTTAGCTATCCTTTCTTGAGCTTTTACAATTTGGTGCCTCACTCAGAGCTTCATATGTGTATGTGTGTGTAAAATATATATACATACATATACAATGTTATTATGCTGTGTGTGTGTGTGTGTGTGTATAATGTAATGCATTATGTTATCATCAGAATTTCCTTTTTGGTAAAATAGGAACAATATATGTTTTCTAGGGGTTTGCCACAGTACTGAGGTAACACTCAAAGAACTTGGCACATTGGTAATCTTTCAATAGGGCTGCTATTGCTATGATTTTGATTTAGTGTTGTTTCTATCATTCTTACTTGATAGATGAGGAAACTATTTCACAGGAATTAACTTCCTTCAGAAAGTTCACCTAATATGACAAGATTCAGATTTGAATCAAGGAATAAAATCCCGGTTTCTGAAATCATATTCCTTCTACCTAGGCATTTTGATTCTTTTACTTTTTGTTTTGTTTCAGTGAGTCAGACATATGCCTTCTTAAGTAGTGTGCCTTATGCATATTCTCTTTCCTTCTTTTTACTTTTTTTTTTCCTACCTCTAATCCACTTGTTTCTTTCCCTAGCAGAACTGAGCACTTCTGTCTGATGTACCTCCTGTAGGAGAGGCTGGGCTGGGATGGGAAATGAGATTAGGAAATAACCTGAGGAACTTTCTCTTTTCATACCTGGACTCATTTCTTACCTCTTCTGCCTACTGTAGATCTCTGAGTTGATTTGCTAGTGGTAAAGAATCCCCCTGCCAGTGAGGATATGTAAGAGACATGGATTTGATCCCTGGGTCTGAAAGATCCTCTGGAGGAGAGCACGGCAACCCAATCCAGTATTCTTGCTTGGAGAATCCCATGGACAGAGGACCCTGGAGGGCTGCAGTCCCTGGGGTCGCAAAAAATAGGACATGGCTGAAGTGGTTTAACATACACAAATGCACACGCACATCATGTATGTCAAAAAGTATGCTTTCTTATTTAAGTTGCATTTGTGAGAACATTCTCTCAAATACATGAAACATATTTGTATTGTTGTTTTCTTATTTATCAGTAGCACTTTAAATACCATTATCACAAGTGCCAGAGGGCTCAGAGCCAGGACCTGGGTAAAATGAATGAGAGGCCCAGGGTGCAAAATTTAAGGAGACTCATTCTGTGTGTGTCGTGCCAGTGCAGAATCTCTGCACCTCTGTGCCACAGCCTCCTTAAAATTTGCACCACAAAAGCTTCACTTGCTTTCCCTAAGCCCACGCCTTAGGAGTACCTCTTTATTTTTTCTGAGAGTCCCTTTCCTTAGATGATTCCTGGGTTGAGAATGAAGGCACTTTTTTTACTTTGGCTTTTTCATAATAATGGGCTTAATTTACAGCCCTCTTGGAATTTGCCATGACAGGATAACAAGTTTAAAATCAGACAACGTGCTACTAAGGGCCAGGTGTTCAAAGTATAATAAACACCTCCCTAAAGATTAGAAAATGAATATTTAACTAGATGACTCCATTTGATTTCCTTCATTCATTTTTTATTATTTCAGTGAAAACGTTCTTGATAGAAATCACATTGACAGGATTTTAATATCTTCTGGTAAATGAAACCTGTCATTCTAATGGGCTTATTTCTTGACAGTAGCATTTGGTAAACTTTGGTGGCCACTGATTTTCTTTCTAGCTAAGACTAAAGGAATTCCTTGCACCTTGAACATCAAGAGTACACAATCTGTCCTGAGAGGCTGATAATTATGATGAAACTGGTTATATTAATTAGGTCATGTTTACAAAGAATTGGATGATTTTTTTTAAGTAGGAAAACAAAATAACCTCATCTAGGGAAGCTTTAAGTGCTTAATTATTGTTATTTTCCTTTCAAAGGCAAAGAAAACAATCTTGCCCATCAAAACAGTTTTATGCAGAGAATGTTAGGTTCTTTTCTGAAAACCTAGGCCCAAGAAGGGAGGCTCTCTAGAGGTGACATTCATTAAAAAAATTAGCAGTTATTTTGGGAATAGAGGTCAACACACGTGGCTTTACATTTCCTCTGTGTCTATCTTAAGATTGTAGTTCCAGAAATGCTAATGTAGTGAGAAACATTTTAGAGCTCCAGTATCAGACTTTGTTAAGTATTTTCCAATAATCACAATTGATAGTTTGCATCTGATTTCCTATCAGAACCCAGAGAAAAGTCCCAAAGTAATGCAGAAAGCCTGATAAAAGCATCAGGTTTCTCTACACCCTCTCATATGCCTAAATGTTGTCTTGTCACCTTCATTTTCATGCTTATGCTGGAGAAGGCCCAGTGTAATTTTGTTGTCGCTGTTGTTTTTAACTTGTGCTGCCAACATTAAGGGAGATTCACAAGTGTGTTGCTGTTTTTTGTTGTAAATTCTCTAAGATTCTCATGGAAGATTGAACCCAGTGTAAAGGCATACTCAGGGGACACTGACACAAAATAAGGTATCCTGTTTTGCAGCTTTCGTAATGCTTGTTTCATTGCATTCCTTTGCACTGGATTGAATTAAAGCTGAACCTAAGATAAATAATGACCTTCTGATTGTCTTTCTATAAATGATGAAATGTATACAGTCACTCAACAGAGAGACAAATAAATAGCTTGCATGACCTTTGGGAGGAAAGCAAAACTATTAAAAGCTAGAGATGTGGTTTTATAAAAAAAAAAAAAATTTAGTTTGCTTTTTGTGTTTTTAAAAGCATTTTTTTTTCCTTTCCATATCATGTTTGTTAATGGCTATAGTGACAGGAATTGTATTTCAGAATCTGCTCAAATCCTCATGGAAACAGCAACTGAGACTGAAGAAAAACTGGCTCTATCAGGTTAATCTAGGATTTCCAAACTGAGTTGAGATCAAAAAAGAAACCCAAGATTTCCCAGTGAATGGGGATCTTGGTTTTATTTATTCAAAGCTCTTCCATCACCACTCCTGTATGATGCTTCTGAAATGCAGAAACCTGTCACTTCGGAGATAAACTCCTAATCCACCTCTGTCCTTGGCATTCTCTGTGTTCAGTGGGCAGGTCTCCTTGGTGTGGATATTTCCTATCACTTATTCTCAGCACTACCTTTGTGTCATAAGCTGATAGCTTTAACTGATGCTTTTCTTGTCTTCCAGATTCAACGAAGACATCCAGACAGTTCCGCACAGGGTTTTGAGAGCGGCCCCTGTTGAAGCTCTTCTCCAGGTAATCCCCTGGAATGACAGCACGTGTGTCATAAGCCAAAAGCCTTGCTCCTGTGTTCATCCAATCAAAGCATCTGTGAGTGCTCCTCCCTAAGTGAATATGCAATTCAACAGTAGCCTCATTTGATAATTTTTCTTGTTCATAGTCAGGATTTCAACCTTTCTTGCTGCTCATGTATATATCGGGGGAAAAAAGGCATGTGTTTATCAAAAAAAACAACAGCTGCTTCTTCCTCTTCCCAAGCTAAGTTAGTTTTCCAGGGCCCTCATTACACTCAGTGTATCCCTTACCATAATTCTCCCACTGCTTGATTTCATCTCTAGGCCAAGAGCTTCTTGCTAATAAAGATGGTGCCTTAATAATTTTTTTTTTTTAACCTCCAGTGCCTGACATATAGGTGCTTAAAGAAAGTTGTTCAAATGATTGAATGAACTGATGAAAACAGAAACCTTAAAAAAAATATATTGATATCCAGATATAAAGTCCACCATTTGTGACTCTAAGTTTTGATTTTATATGTTTAGTTTTTTCATTGGTGAGATCTTGCTTTCCAGCTAAGCAACCATGCTGACTTGGCTATTCTGTTAAATACACATGTGACCACATGTCCTTTCCCTTTCTGGTATATATTGATACACATTTGCGCAGGAGAAAGAATGTTCATATTGGAGGAAGACTTGACATGTTCTAATGAGGCTGACTATCTCAGAGCTGGTAGTTCTCACCCTGAGAATTCTTCCTGTCACCCAGTGTGTTTCAGTCAAAGCGTTAGCCAGTTGGTGAGCAGGATTTTGGAAAAGTTCCAAGCTATAGTTAATTACGTGCTTTTTCAAAGCTCGACTGTCTTTGCTGCCTTCATGGATGCCTTTTCTCTATTTAGCATGTGGTTTGTTTTGCTTTTCTGCATATCTAACCCTATTACAGCTTTCTTTCATAAAATCGAAACATACTATAACATCGAGGCAAATTACACATTGCATTAGATTTGTTCAAAGGTTTTAAAAAGGCAGTGAGATGACATATGTAATAACACTCTGAAAACTATAAAGAATGCTACTGCTAAAAAGAATTTATCATTTAATGTCATTCATTTCCCTTTTTAAAATGTCTGAATTTTGAACCTGTGACATGTATTTTTTGTGGAGTTTGGTGGAATTTTTGGTCTTTCTGGTTTTTGTACAAGATGAGTTATTTATATGTAGGTATATATGTGTGCTTTCTAGAGATTTCCAGGGTAGTTTTTTTTTGCAGTTCATTTATTTTGCTTTGGTTTTGCTTGTTCATGCCTGCAGAGAATAAACTTTATGAAAAAGCTGATACTTCAACTCTAAAAATGACAAGTCTGTGGGATTTGTAGGGGGGGTGGTCAAGAAAAAGAACAAGCTGAGGAAAAATTAAATAGTTCCCAAAGAGCATTTTGCTTACTGAAATATAATCCCAAAGGAAATTGCTATAATGTAAAAGACTTGGAATAAGAATTCTTGGTATTAGGTACATGTAAGTTACAGTCAGAGAAGCTAAGAAATTGATGAGTTGTAGATAATCTCTGTTGCTGTGTTTGAAGACAGTTCATGGGTGAATTCTGAAATGGAGTCCTCTGTTGAATAGATACTTACTTTGGTAGCCTCAGTATTATTGATCCATTGAAGATAAAGAGGAAAATGTTCTGATCCATATGCTAAGAATTTGCTTTCTGGGGAAGGTAGACATTCTCAGGCTTCCTAATTTTTCATTACAATTGTGAAGCCCGCCTAGGAAGACAGAAATGTAAATTATTAAAGAAACTGAGTTTTTGAGCCTTGAAGCAGAATTTGCAGTACTCTGCAAATTTTACAACATCTTGTTTGAAAATACACATTTCCCCCATCATGTTCAGAAACAGAATGAAAGATAATTCACTCAGGAGTGAGAAAAGTTAGCCATGACACTAAAACTCAACTGAATGTTTTAAAGTGTAGGTTGGGTTTTAGACACTTCCTTTAAGAATCAGAGATTTGTAATTTGAACAGCTGGCCTGCTGTTTGCTATTATGTCAGTCCTAAAATAATCTGTGGGAAAATTTAATGTTGTTATTAATATTTTAAATCTTTTGGTATAGATAAGCTGGTATAATAATGCTTAAGTTTTAAAATCATACATGATTTTTTTTCTTAAAACATCCTATTTTGTGTTATGACATGAATCAAAACTTTTTTAAAGAAAAGAATAAAGCTTGGTATATAGTGTGGGAGAATAAGCATTTTGCTTTCTTCTTCCCTAGATCACACACTAACTAGTAGGTAAAGGTGAGGGTTTTAGGACAATTCAGGCTAGAAATACATTCTCTTGACCATTTTTCTAACTGTAAAATATTGACCAACTACTTAATATCTTCAAATTATAGTTTTTCAACCTGTAAAGTGGGAATTATAATAGAAACCATCTTTTGAGCTTGTTATAATGATTTAATCAGGAAATAGATTGTAAATGGAGTAGTGTCTGGAAAAGAAAATAAATACATCGGATGTTCATTTATTCTAGCATCTCTGTGAAGGATACTGTGAGAAAAAGGTAGACTTTTTTTGACTCAAATGCTATGGGCTTTTGCAGACTTAGTAAGATATATCCAAAGTAGAACCTTTTATTTGTGTGATGACAAGTATGTCAATATATTTTGCTCCCAATTTTCTTTGGTTTGGAAGTGAGGGCTGGCAATACATATGTTCCAAGAGAAGTAAAAGTGTGACAAGGTCTTCTTTCCACTTTGACTGAAATGCTCATTAGTTCCTGCTAATGAGAAAAGTTTAGGTCAGAAGCCAAAAGAGTACATTCTCAGGATAAGAAATGAGAGGGGTCAAATAGCCAAGGTTAAGAATCAGGAATCCAGGTCAAATAGTGACAATGGATAATGTAGTATTGAGAATCAGATGGCCACAAGCAGAAGGTATATTATACTCTTTTGGAGAAAAGACATAAACACAAATTGTCACAACTGGAATGAATTAAAGCAGTGTGTTCCCTGACATCAGGCAGAATATCATTAGAAGAGTTTCCTTTGGAGTTATGACAAAAGTTAATTTGAAGCATTTTTATTTCTTGGATGCCAGATAATAGATAAATTTGCTTTAAAAGCAATATGCCTATATAATATACAAAATATTTGCTGGGTGGAACGAGAATAGGGACAGGATCATGTTACAAGATATAGTTAGCATCAGAGGTGCCTTTGTGAAGATAGGTATTCTACTTGTGATGCCTTGTATGAACAAATGCCTCAATTCGTGTTTGGGTTTGATGACTCATTTATTCATTCATTCACTAGTTTATTCATACATTTTTAACTTATTTTATTCCTGTTAGATAACACGATTATACCATAATCTTTTTCTAACATTTTTCATGTTGATATGTTAACTTGCTAGTTCTGCTTTCTTTTGTTTTTCTCTTGTAGCCAAAATAGAGAACTTATCTTTTTATAGAGTTATGTGATAAGTGGTGATCAAGGAATATCTTCCTGCTCTCATGCTTGCCTCTCTGCAGTGCAGTTCCTCTCCACCAAACATTTAGAGGGATCTTTGTAAAATATGCATTCCAAAGTGTCATTCCACTAAGACTCTTTATTTACTTTCCCTTGGTCTCAGAAGACAATCTAACCTCTTCACCTGGACCTAAACAGCCCACATAATTTGTAACTCTCCAGCCCCATGACATTCCTCTCTTCTCACTCACCACTCTTCAGCCAACTTGAGCTGCTTCTTTTTCCTGGAATATCCCAGCCCTGAGGAATCAACCTGAGATTTCTGTGTCTGGCATCTCTTTGTGCCTCAGCAGAAGGCACTTGTTCCTATCCTTCAGATCTCAGCTATTACTTAATTAAAGAGTGCTTTTTTGACTAACCTATGTTATTCTGTCATCACTCCACTTAATATCTTTAAAACATTGATCACAATCCACTATTTTTGTTTACTGATTTAATTAATTACTATGATCTCTTTTGACCCCATTAACATATATCTGCCAAAAGATGAATGATTTTTTCTGTCTCAGTTGGGACTCTATCCCCTGGAACCAGAAAAATAAATGTTTAGCAGTTGGTGGGTGCTTAATAGTATGTTTTAACAAATGAATGCATCACAGCTTTATTATCTTGTCACTATCATAGTTCATAATCTTCCTCATGCTTTGTGTTACTCAGTGTTTACTGAGGACTTAGGATGTGAAGGGAACTTAGACCTTAGGGGAATACAGATTAATAAAGACTTGATTCCTTTGCTCTATGATAGGGCTCACAGGTAGGTTTCTGCTTGTCTTGGCCAGTTCCTAGATTTCTGTGTATACAAAGAGACTGGGGCTATGTCTCGACACACTAATGAATGCCAGCAACACAGAAGAGAGAAGACAAAATACTCATGTCATAAGTTGGCCATTCCTGATGAGCTAATAGAATTAGCACACTTTCAAAATACCTTTCTTATGGAAGAAGGTGTTTTGTTTTTCTTCTGTAAGTCTCTCTAATGTGCCTGTTACCTTTAGCCATGGAACTTTTTGCACAGGTGGAAGTCACTCTGCTCGTCCGCCCCAACCCTCCTCTCTCCTTCCTACACGTCCTCATGGCCCCTTCACCAACTGTCATCCTTCATATCTCAGTCAAGGACTCCCTTTCAGGGATTCATCCTCTGACTATTTCTCCACCTTCCCCTGACTAGGTTAATTTTTCTGCCCTATACTTTCCTGGCCCCAGGGACTTCTGTTCATAGCACTTAGCATTGTTGTCATTGTACATGGATCTGTGTCCTTAGTGGATTAATCGTTTGTCTGTCATACTGGACTGTGAACTCCATAAGGACAAGTCTTTGTTTTGCTATTTCCAATGCCAGCCACCTGATATTACACCATGTTTCCCTTAGGAAGTCGCCATTCATGTAATATTATATTGATTCCAAAGCACTTAATCTAAGATAACGTAATTTTGTTTAAACCTGGCCCTTAATGATTTTGATACATTCTCACTACTAGGGTTTTGTGCTTGTAGCTAGAGATGATGGGGCTTCCCTGGTGGCTCAGATGGTAAGGAATCTGCCTGAGATGCAGGATAATTTCATCAAGTAACAATTTTAAAATTTATGACAGTAAGTGATTATGAAACAGAGAACTACAACCATGGATATCTGTACCACAGAAAAAGAGATAGAATTTTTGTTGCCTGACCAAATCTCACCTCTTCAGTTTAGCATCATTCAGTTACTTTTGCCATCATTGTTCATCACCATTTCCAAATTTCTTTCATGTCTTATATCACTAAGATAAGTGATTAAAACATTTCCTCTCCAGATAGAAAACACAATTTGGACAAATGTTTCCCCGCTCAGGTTGCCTGGTGTCCTATCTCCCCAGAATATTTCAGGAAACAAAAATGGTAGAGTAACTTGCTTCATTTAATAGATGATTTTTGCCCAGTTTATTTGTTTTTAAGAAAAACAGGCTCCAAAAGTCCCATACCACTTTCTTTTTAAAAGGTAAAGGTGTAAAATGAGCAAGATATTTAGACTTTCAGAGCCATTGACTTAATATTTATAACCTTGAGGTTGCCTTTGATCCTAAATCAGCTTTTAATTACCATTGTAGTTATATTGGTGAAAAAACGATTCTATTATTTCCAGAGTACAGCAAGGATATGACCAATACTATCTCATGAGTACAGTTATTTTAAGGCTTTTATTACTATAGTTGCTTTATTATAATTCATTGTTCACTGATCTTCTAGACTATTTACTTAAGGTTCTGTTCAGTGTTACAGCTGCTACTGCAGCTGCTTTTCCTCTGAGATTCCACAGCTTCCTGAGAGTAGCAGGGTTTCTATTTGGAAGAGGGTATAATTGGGCTCAAGGGGGAGACTTAACTTGGTGTTCCCTGGAATGTGTTACAAGAGGGTGCATTATTCCCAACTCCAAGAAGAGGTTAAAAATATAAAGAGAATGGTAGATGAACTCTTTAACCATTACAAACTGACAGAAGCAACAATGAAACTGCTCAATTATCTGTCCACTTATTCAGCTAGCTAGCTAGCTTGCTATCCACAGCCAGTTGTACTTTTGTAGTAGATTCTTTTAATAAACTTATAAATTTTTCCTGATTGCTCAATTCCCAGCCCAGCCTCATTTCTTCTTTTGGAAAAAAAAATGTATTTTTCTTAATGTTTCTATACAATTTGTTTATTCAACAAACATGATCGAGTACCTACTGTGTGCCTGGGACAACTTTTGCAACTCATAAAAACTTAATTAGCAAGCAGACGAAAACAGTCATTCATCCTATTCTGTAAGCTTGAGAAATTGCCACTGTATTAGGTACTTTGATAAGTGGTTGCATGAAAAGTTTACAACAGCATATAGGTCTAGTAGTGGGATTGCTGGGTCATACGGTAGTGTTATTCCTAGTTTTTAAGGAATATCCACACTGTTCTCCGTAGTGGTTGTATCAGTTTACATTCCCACCAGCAGTGCATGAGGGTTCCTTTTTTTCCACATCCTCTTCAGCATATATTGTTTATAGATTTTTTACAATGGCCATTCTGACAGGTATGAGGTGATACCTCATTGTAGTTTTGATTTACATTTCTCTAATAATGAGCGATGTTGAGCATCATTTCATATGTTTATTGACCATCTGTGACAACCTAGAGGGATGGGATAGGGGGATGGAAGAAGGGAGGTTCAAGAGGAGGAGATATGTGTATGCTTATGGCTGATTCACATTGTTGTACAGCACAAACCAACAAAACATTGTACAGGAGTTATCCTCCAATTAAAAATAAATTTTAAAAATATGGATTAAAAATACACACATGCCAAGTTTACAACAACAGTCTGATGACACAATCACCTAACTTTCTAACTGAATCAAGTAACAGAATCTTTCAACAATTTTGAAATGGGGGAAGGGCAGGAAAGAATGTAGGGTATTATGGACTAAAGGTATTTCTCTAAATGTGTTAGATGGTAGATGGCCCGTATTGTTTCAGTTTCATCCTGCTTATGCAAGGGCAGACATTTTAGCCACCTACAGAGTTAAACTTAACTCTTTTCATATTAAAAAAAAGTATTTTCATACAGTTTATTCTACGTAAAAACAAAACCCTCAAGTGAAGATTTATATAGGGATATTTACAGTACGTGTCTTCGTTCAGTTCAGTCGCTCAGTTGTGTCCACTTCTTTTTGACCCCATGGACTGCAGCACGCCAGGCTTTCCTGTCCATCAGCAACTCCTGAAGCTTGCTCAAACTCATGTCCATCGAGTTGGTGATGCCATCCAACCATCTCATCTTCTGTCATCCCCTTCAATCTTTCCCAGCATCAAGGTTTTTTCCAAAGAGTCAGTTCTTCACATCAAGTGGCCAAAGTATTGGAGCTTCAGCTGCAGCATCAGTCCCTCCAATGAATATTCAGGACTGACATCCATTAGGATGAACTGGTTGGATCTCCTTGCAGTCCAAGGGACTGTCAAGAGTTTTCTCCAACACCACAGTTCAAAAGCATCAATTCTTTGGTGCTCAGCTTTCTTTATAGTCCAACTCTCACATGCACACATGACTACTGGAAAAACCATAGCTTAGGTTATATGGACTTTTGTAGGCAAAGTAATGTCTCTGCTTTTTAATATGCTGTCTAGGTTGCTCATGGCTTTTCTTCCAAGGAAGAAATGTCTTTTAATTTCATGGCTGCAGTCACCATCTGCAGTGATTTTGGTGCCCAAGAAAATAAAATGTGTCACTGTTTCCATTGTTTCCCCATCTATTTGGCATGAAGTGATGGAACCAGATACCAGGATCTTAGTTTTTTGAATGTTGAATTTTAAGCCAGCTTTTTCACTCTCCTCTTTCAGTTTCATCAAGAGGCTCTTTAGTCCCTCTTCACTTTTTGCAATAAGGGTGGTGTCATCTGTATATCTTTAGACTTCCATAGATCTATGATTGAAGTCTTCAAATGCTAGCTAGTCTTCATGGGACTATTCTGATTCGAATGCATAAAATGGTAAACTGGTATTTCCCAGAGAGTAAATAACATGTAAACTGATGTTTCCAAGACAGTGAATTCATTTCAGAGGCCACTATATCCCACTATCTCTACTGAAGTATTTTGAAGTAAGTTACAGGCAATGTCAAAGAGAGGTTGACATTTACTCCCTGTCTGTGTACTTGTGGAGTTACAGAATCAACAGTCTTGCTCCAGGGCTGCATTAGAAGTAGAGCCAAACAGAGTGAGAGGAATCTTGGGACAGCGCACACCACACCTGGAAACCAAGTCCTGGTAGAGGCCACTGATTGCAATCAGAGCAGACCACGCCAGAACAAGACATGAAGCATCCCTGCCGGAATCAAAAGCACTCAGCTGTGTCCGACTCTCTGTGCCCTCATGGACTGTAGTCCACCAGGTTCCTCTGTCCATGGGATTTCTCAGGCAAGAATACTGGAGTGGCTGCCATTTCCTTCTCCAGGGGATCTTCCAGACCCCGGGATCAAACCCAGGTCTCCACTGTAGGTGGATTCTTTACCGTCTGAGTCACCAGGGAAGCCCTTTTCCATTAAAAGCAGCCCTTATGTCTCTCATCCCTTTTAGGCTTTAATCCTGTACAGCTAGAACTTGAAGAGAGTAGGAGGAGGCCAAAAAACAAACATAAAGAAACAACGAACACGACTAGCTCTCCTCACCCAACCTGTCCCTACTCTAAGACCCTATGTTTGAGGTTTACTTAGTGACGGAAGATCATTATTCAGATGAATGAATCCTAGAATTTAAACTGGTCTGGAATCAGTTGTTGTTTGGAAGGTGTGTGTTTGTTTATTTTATGGTGGTAATGGACAGGGGGAGAAGGCAATGGCACCCGACTCCAGTACTCTTGCCTGGAAAATCCCATAGATGGAGGAGCCTGGTGGGCTGACGTCTATGGGGTCGCACAGAGTCGGACACGACTGAAGCGACTTAGTAGCAGCAGCAGCAGCAGCAATGGACAGGGAGGCCCGGCGTGCTGCGATTCATGGGGTCACAAAGAGTCAGACAGGACTGAGCAACTGAACTGAACTGAACTGAATGTACATATGATACAAAACACCATTCTAACCAAGTGTTGGCAACCAAGGGTGGAATTCAGTGTCAGTACATTTCCATCATTGTGTAACCATCTCCACCATCCATCTCCATAACTTTTTAATCTTTCCAAATTGAAACTTTGTACTCACTAAATACTAACTCCCCATTACCCTCATCCCCAGTCCCTGGCTGTCACCATTCTACTTTCTGTCCCTAAGAATTTGACTACTCTAGGTATTTCATATTAGTGGAATACCTCTCCCCTTGTGACTGGTGTATTTCACTTAGCACAGTGTCTTCAAGGTTCATCCATATTGTAGTTCTTTTATGTGTCAGAATTTCTTTTCTTTCAAATAAGATTGCTCTGAGCTGTGAGCATGTTTTGTTTATTAAGTCTTCTATTAAAAGATACTTTGTTTCCACATTTTTTTCTATTTTGAATAATGTTACTATTGTTGTAAACAGATGTTCAGATATCTAATTCCTCTCCCTTTTCACCAACCTCCTTTGCAGTGTTTCTTTTTTGACTCATTTTGTAGGTCTAAAGTAATATCTCATTTTGATTTTTATTTTCATTCCCCTAATTGTGATGCTGCTCATCTTTCCATGTCTTTCTTAGCCATTTGTATATCTTCTTTGGAGGCATGTCTACTGAAGTCCTTTGCCCATCTTTTAAAAATGTCATTTTTGTTGTTGAGTTCTGAGTTCTATATATGCTCTGGATATTAATCCTTTATCAGACATAATTTGCAAATATTTTCTCCCACATTGTGAGTTGCCTTTTTCACTTTGTTGAGAGTGTCCTTTCTATACAAAGGCTTTACATTTAATGAAGTGCAGTTTGTCTAATGTTATCTTTAGTTGTCTGTGCTTTTGGTATTCAATCTAACAAGTCTTTACCAAATCTAAAGTCATAAAATTTTCCCCTTATGTCTTCCGCTGCTGCTGCTGCTGCTGCTGCTGCTAAGTCGCTTCAGTCGTGTCCGACTCTGTGCGACCCCAGAGACGGCAGCCCACCATGCTCCCCCGTCCCTGGGATTCTCCAGGCAAGAACACTGGAGTGGGCTGCCATTTCCTTCTCCAATGCATGAAAGTGAAAAGTGAAAGTGAAGTTGCTCAGTTGTATCCGACTCTTCGCGACCCCCTGGACTGCAGCCTACCAGGCTTCTCTGTCTAAGAGATGTAAAAATTTGCTCTTAGGTTTAGGTCTTTGATCCATTTTGAGTTACTATTTGCATATAGTGTAAGGTAAGGGTCCAGTTTCGTTTTTTGTATGTGGATACCTAGTTTCCCAACATTATTTGTAAAAAGAAAAAAAGACAAAAACTGTCCTTTCACTGCTGAATGGTCTTGATACTCTTGTTAAAAATCATATGACCATCTATGTGAGATTTATTTCTGAGGTCTCTATTCTATTTCCTTGGTCTAGATATCTTTCTTTGTGCAAGGATCACTGTTTTGCTATTTGTTTGCTTATTTTAAATATATAACTGAAGAGAACAGTTATATAATTTGTCCGAGATGCCTGATAAGTGCTTGGGCACTTATCTGCTTCATGCGTCTACCTGCTTCACTTAAGACCAGAAGTGTAAAGTGATCTTCTTATGGAGAAGACAAAACCCTGAGAGGACAAATGGAATAAAGGAGCCCCTTGGGTCTCAGGCTTGGAACTGTCACACTGCCATTTCTATCTCACTGTGCTGTCTAAAGTGAATTCTGTGACCGGACCCACTGCCGGGCTTAGATGATCGCGGTCCATCCCTTTAGCTGGAAGAGTGAAAGGCCACAGGGCATAGGGGGCAAATTTAAGTCGCTCAGACCAAGGGCCTCGATAGGCTTTAAGGTCAAAAATTAACTTTTCTTGTTCTTATCTTATCTATGATTTCCTTTAGGGGAAAATGGAAACTAAAGTTTAATTTAAAAGAAGAAGGGAAATTGGTAGAGTTTAAAAAAATGTCTCTAGCTCCTTTGGTGCATGTTTGAATTCATTCTCATTAAATGTACAGGTGTCACTACTGCACACGTCTGGTTTCCTCACAAAACGTGAACTACTTGATGCCAGATGCCTTATTATCATAAACAGACTATTACTAATAAATACCATTAGTACTCACCATGTGTCAGACTCTGATATAGTACAAACAGTATTCTATTCCATCATTCAAACAGCACTCCTAAGTAAATGATAGAATCCTCATTTTACAGATATCAAATTAGGGCACAGAGAAATTTCATTACTGGGCAGATTGTTTGACTTCTTATCTGCTGGCTATTCCTGAGGACTAAATCCACAGGTATACAATAAGGACAGAATGCCCATAAAGCAGGGGAATGGAACACTATTTTTAACAACAATCCCAAAGGAAGTTTTTCCAAAGGGAGAAACATTGTATTTGCAGAAATGCCATAAAGCAAAAAAGTACATCAAAGCAATCATAAACAAAGCGAAATAGCCCATTCAGTTTGATGCTCAACATTACAAATAATTCACAATTGCCCATGCTATAGAAGAAAATCCACTGATATATAAATAAAATACAGACAGTGATAGACACTCTCTTGAAGAGAGACCTACTAGTGCTATAGGGGTGTGCGTGTGTGTGTGTTTCACTTTTGGGGTCTTCTTTCACATATATCTTGGCTTGTTCTGTTTGTTTTTTTAACCTAAGTTTTGCGTGCTTAATAATTTTATTGAATGAGTAAATGTCATATACAATTTAAATGTCTGACACAGTCTTGTATTAAGATATGTGTGTGTGTGTATATATATATATGTATATGAGAAGGATATATATATATATATATGAGAAGGAAATGGCAACCCATTCTAGTATTCTTGCCTGGAGAATCCCATGGACAGAGGAGCCTAGTGGGCTATACAGTCCATGGGGTTGCACAGAGTCAGACATGACTGAGTGACTAAACAACTACATACACACACAGACACACACAGACACACACACACACACACACACACACACACATAAAACATCTCTAATGAGCCAAAGTCCTTACATTTTCTTTCATTAAAACAAAACAAAGTTATAGTAGGTTCACATTGAGTTATAATTCAATCTTTGGATCCAGACATATCCTGTTTTGCTGTGTTCCATTAACTTATGCTTAAAGATTTATAAAAATAAATGTTCTCTGACCATTTTTACACAGCCTACACTTATTTGGATTCAGAATAAGATACAAGAATTTTAACATTTTATTATGAAAATAATATGATGGAATAGAATAAGAGCTGAATGATTAATTTTGTATGGCCAGAACACTGTGCAAATTTAAATGATATTAATGCTTTCATTTTTCCATAGTCAATATTTGCATTTCTTAATCATGAAAATCTGCTTAAAAAAATAAAGTGAATCATGATCTTGAAGCTGTGAGGAACAGGGAATTATTTTAAAAGAATTTCAGGCTTAGCTACACAGCTCTTGATCGAGGTCAAAATTCTGAACACTGGGATGTTAGAGGTCTAATTCAGCTGTCCACGCTTTCTAACATAGTTGAATGTTAGCAATCATTATACTTGGAACCAATAAGTATCTAGAGCTGTTCTGCTTTTAGAATGGCCTTTGGTCTGCAGAGGAGAAAAGACCTCACTTAAGCTTTTAACAGGGCTATTTTTATGATGTCAATTATTTACATAGTGATTCTTTTAATCTGGTATTCTTCCACCTCTAAAAAAAATACTCCGTCAAAAAAAATCAGTAGAAGTAGAAATCCCTCTAAACATTATTAAAGCCTGCATAAAAGCATATGGGTATCATCAAATATTATAATTTTGGGAAGTGATTCAGAATTCTTCATGAGACCCTATTTTCACAGTACCACTAGAGAACAGTACACTGGGCCACATACGGAACAACTAGTTCATATTTTTTCTATCTATTGGAAATAAAATTAGTTTATTCAAGAGGCAAAATAGATTCTTGTAATATATATATTTTTTATTCTGGAGCATAGGTAAAGCTAATTCTCCCCATCTCAAAGACTTTTAAAAATTCCTCCTTATGGAATGAAATGCAGAGTCTTTGAAAATCGACAGTAGCATTGTTTGAAGGGCACAATATGGTGCTTCTCACTTGCCCTAGCTTAGGAAAGAAATTAGGAAAGCTTGTTAGAACTCTGTTTAAAACAAGGATACATAAACTCTAAAAGGTAAACTGATACAGCATAAACTATGCTGATATTTATTTTGACTCTGTTTTTGTGGTTACTTATGTCTCAGCATTTGCTGTGTGGTAAATAGGAGAGTAAAGGAGAAAGGCTTTTAATGTAGTGGAGCCACCCCCACTGGGCTCAAGAGCATCATGATTAATTAAATGGAGTGCTGGTGCTTGTTTTAGGACTCACCTTGGAAAACTGTGTGAAGTTCTGCTTGGACTCCTCCCACCTAGGTAATTCTTTTATTTCAATCCATTCGGTCAGCTTAAGTTTTCTACTTCAGTCCTATCTTAGAAATAACCAAAATTTCATGACTTATTCTTCATCTTACTCTATCTCTGCTCTTGCAGAACTTAACTGACTTGTCACTGACCTGTATTCTCTTTGTGCTAGTAAAGCTCATTTCACACAATTTAGCTTATATTTTAGGGGCAAAATTTTATGTTACAATCCTGTTACAAAGAAACAAAAAAATTCAATAATTTGATGCCTCAAAGCCCAAATTCCTCAACAAGACCTTAAAAAGTGTCACAGGGTACATGGAAAGTCCTTCACACCTAGAGATTCTTGGCAGAGTCCTCCTACCCACAGGTTTCACATAAGGTGACACCTCTTCTTGGGATGATCTTGATTACTCACGAACCTTTATCTATAGTTCTTCAGGCACTCTATCAGATCTAATCCCTTGAATCTATTTTTCATTTCCTCTGTATAATCATAAGGGATTTGATTTAGGTCATACCTGAATGGTCTAGTGGTTTTCCCTACTTTCTTCAATTTAAGTATGATTTTGGCAGTAAGGAGTTCATGATCTGAGCCACAGTCAGCTCATGGTCTTGCTTTTGCTGGCTGTATAGAGCTTCTCCATCTTTGGCTGCAAAGAATATAATCAACCTAATTTCAGTATTAACCATCTGATGATGTCCATGTAGAGTCCTCCCTTGTGTTGTTGGAAGAGGATGTTTCCTATGACCAGTGTGTTCTCTTGGTAAAACTCTGTTAGCCTTTGCCCTGCTTCATTCTGTACTCCAAGGCCAAAATTGTAACTCAAGGTATTTCTTGACTTCCTACTTTTGCATTCCAGTCCCCAGTAATGAAAAGGACATCATTTTTTGGTTTTAGTTCTATAAGGTCTTGTAGGTCTTCACAGAACCGTTCAACTTCAGCTTCTTTAGCATTACTGGTCTGGGCATAGACTTGGATTACTGTGATACTGAATGTTTGGTCATTTTGGAGACTGCAGCCAGTGGTTCTCTGAGGAGGCCATACAAATAGCTGTGAAAAGAAGAGAAGTGAAAGGCAAAGGAGAAAAGGAAAGATATACCCATTTGAATGCAGAGATACAAAGAATAGCAGGAGAGATAAGAAAGCCTTCCTCAGTGATCAATGCAAACAAATAAAAGAAAGTAATAGAATTGGAAAGACTGGCGATCTCTTCAAGAGAATTAGAGATACCAAGGGAACATTTCATGCAAAGTAAGTAAGTAAGGTCTCTCAGTCATGCCTGACTCTTTGCGACCCCATGGACTGTAGCCCACCAGGCTCCTCTGTCCATGGGATTCTCCAGGCAAGAATACTGGAGCGGGTTGCCATTTCCTTCTCCAGGGGATCTTCCCAACCCAGGGATCAAACCCAGGTCTCCCGCATTGCAGGCAGATGCTTTAACCTCTGAGCCACCAGGGAAGACAAAGATGGGCGCAATAAAGGACAGAAATGATATGGACCTAACAGAAGCAGAAGATATTAAGAAGAGGTGGAAAGAATACACAGAAGAACTGTACAAAAAAGATCTTCACAACTCAAATAATCACGATGGTGTAATCACTCACCTGGAGCTAGACATCCTGGAATGTGAAGTCAAGTGGGCCTTAGGAAGCATCACTTTGAACAAACTAGTGGAGGTGATGGAATTCCAGCTGCTGCTATTTCAAATCCTAAAAGATGATGCTGTGAAAGAGTGGCACTCAATATGTCAGCAAATTTGGAAAACTCAGGAATGGCCACAGGACTGGAAAAGGTCCGTTTTCATTCCAATCCCAAAGAAAGGCAATGCCAAAGAATGTTCAAACTACCACACAATTGCACTCATCTCACAGGCTAGTAAAGTAATGCTCAAAATTCTCCAAGCCAGGCTCCAGCAGCACATGAACCATGAACTTCCGGATGTTCAAGCTGGATTTAGAAAAGGCAGAGGAACCAGAGATCAAATTGCCAATACCTGTTGGATCATCAAAAAATGAAGAGAGTTCCAAAAAACATCTACTTCTGCTTTATTAACTACGCCAAAGCCTTTGACTGTGTGGATCACAACAAACTGTGGAAAATTCTGAAAGAGATGGGAATACCAGACCACCTGAACTGCCTCTTGAGAAATCTGTATGCAGGTCAGAAAACACCAGTTAGAACTAGACATGGAACAACAGACTGGTTCCAAATCAGGAATGGAGTATGTCAAGGCTGTGTATTGTCACCCTGCTTATTTAACCTATATGCAGAGTACATCATGAGAAATGCTGTACTGGATGAAGCACAAACTGGAATCAAGGTTGCCAGGAGAAATATCAATAACCTCAAATATGCGGATGAAACCAACCATATGGCAGAAAGTGAAGAAGAACTAAAGAACCTCTTGATGAAAGTGAAAGAGGAGAGTGAAAAAGTTGGCTTAAAACTCAACATTCAGAAAACTAAGATCATGGCATCTAGTCCTATTACTTCATGGCAAATGGATGGGGAAACAGTGGAAACAGTGACAGATTTTTTTGGGCTCCAAAATCAGTGCAGATGGTGACTGCAGCCATGAAATTAAAAGACACTTGCTACTTGGAAGGAAAGTTATGACCAACCTAGACAGCTTATTAAAAAGCAGAGACATTACTTTGCCAACAAATGTCCATCAATTATGGTTTTTCCAGTAGTCATGTATGGATGTGAGTGTTGGATTATAAAGAAAGTGGAGCAACAAAGAATTGATGCTTTTGAACTATGGTGTTGGAGAAGACTCTTGAGGGTCCCTTGGACAGCAAGGAGATCGAACCAGTCCATCCTAAAGGAAATCAGTCCTGAATATTCATTGGAAGGACTGATGCTGAAGGTGAAACTGCAATACTTTGGCCTCCTGATGTGAAGAACTGACTCATTGGAAAAGACCCTGATTTTGGGAAAGATTGAAGGTGGAAGGAGAAGGGGACGACAGAGGATGAGATGGTTTGATGGCATTGCCGACTCGATGGACATGAGTTTGAGTAAGCTCCAGGAGATGGTGATAGACAGGGAGGCCTGGCATGCTGCAGTCCATGGGGTCACAAAGAGTTGGACAGGACTGAGTGACTGAACTGAACTGAACTGACAACTCTTCTCTGAAACCCTCCCTCAGTTCCCTGTGTAGAGTTTGTTACCCAATGCTATATCTTCTGTTTTCTTAATACCAAGTCCATAATTATTGTGGAATACCTATTTATATACAAATTTTATAGCACCCATTAGCTAGTGTAGCCCTTCAAAATATGGACTATATAATGTTCATCCTTATTTGTCATATGATTCACCTCCCAAATAAATATGTGTTAAGTAGTTTAAATAGTCCTTACTAAACATTTATCGAGTAACTAGTTATATCTTTCATTTTGTTTGTTTCTATCCCCCACTCCCCTCACAACCCTCAGACTTTAAGTTCTAAGGGGTGGGTATTCCTGTATATTTTTTTCACCACTGTTAATCAGTGCCAGATACACCACCTGGTATAGTTGGCATGCAATAAATATTTATAAAATGAGCAAATACATGGATAAGTGAGAATGTCAGTGGCTGATGATAGCTTTTAATGTTCAAGAGAGTTTAGTATGCAAAAACTTCTTTGCCATAAAAGAATGAACCTCTATTTTAAATATTTTGGCATCATGGAGAAGATAGTTTAAAAATATACTTGTGGTTTTCAGAATGTGGGTTTTGGCCCATCTATTTGACATGCTGTCAACTTAGGTGACTATGTCCAGCATTTTTAAAAAAGAAAAAATAAACTGTATTTTATTAGTTTTCTACTACTGTGTAATAAGTTACACAAGCTTAGCAGCTTAAGACATTAATTATCTCAAAGTTTCCATTGGTTGGGGCTTGGACTGCAGGTTACCTGCTTCCTCTGCTCAGGGTCTCACAGGCTGAAATAAAGGTGTAAGCAGGGATGTCTCAGAGAAGGCGAGGGCACCCCACTCCAGTACTCTTGCCTGGAAAATCCCATGGACGGAGGAACCTGGTAGGCTGCAGTCCATGGGGTCGCTCAGAGTCGGACAAGACTGAGAGACTTCACTTTCACTTTTCACTTTCATGCATTGGAGAAGGAAATGGCAACCCACTCCAGTGTTCTTGCCTGGAGAATCCCAGTGACGGAGGAGCCTAGTGGGCTGCCATCTATGGGGTCGCACAGAGTCGGACACGACTGAAGCAACTTAGCAGCAGCAGCAGCAGGAATGTCTGGCTCTTATCTTAGTCTTGAGGTTATTTCCTGTGACACTATAAGTTATAGAAAGAAACAGGTATTTGCTTTTCATTGCTTTTCTGGCAGAGATCTTCTAAAATCATTGGAATTCCCTAAGTGATGGCAAAAGATGTCTTTTGTTATGTTAATGGTGACTTGCAGACCACCTAAGGATGAGGGCTGGTTACCAGGAAAACCAACCATGTGATTAGAGGGTTGAAACTTCAAATCCCACCTCTTGACCTACAAAGATGGTTGAGGGGCTGAAGGTGTATCACTCACCAATGCCCAATGATTTAATCAATGATGGTAGTTAATGAAGCCTTCCTAAAGATCCCAGAGGGCTGGGTATGGAAAATTTATGGCTTGACAAACAGGTGGAGATTCCAGGAGTGTGGCAAAACTGGAGAGAAGTGTGTCTTTTCCCCCTACCTTGCCCTATGCATCTCTTTTATCTGGCTGTTGAGCTGTGTCCTTTTCATAAATGCCAACAATCTAATGAGTAAATGGGTTTCTTGAGTTCTGTGAATCATTCTAGAACATTAATTGAATCTAAGGAAGGGATGTGAGAACTTCTGATTTATAGCCATTGAGTCAGAAGCTTTGAAGATAACTTTGTTTTGTGATTGGCATGTCTGAAATGTGTATACGTATGTGTGGAGGGGGTAGTCTTGTAAGATTGAATCCTTTATCTGTGAAATTTGATGCTATCTCCAGATAGGTAAAGTCAGAGTTGACTTGTGGGACCTGAAACTGGTGTTTACAGAGTTGCTTGGTGTTTTGAGGGCGCTCCTCCCTAGTAATGTTGGAATTGGTAGCAGAACCTGTTTATGTTCCAAGATCATGTATTTGGTGGAAGAATTCATTTCTTTGCAGATATAGAACATCTGGCTTCTTTAAGGCTAGTGGGGTCTGCTACAAGTCTTTGACCTCTAAACCTAATTTAAAGGGATCACCTGATTAGCTCAGGCCCACCCCAGATGATCTTCCTTTTGATTAACTTAACTTTAACTGTTTGGGGGCTTGTTTTTGTTCTGACTGTTTGCCACCCCATGGACTGCAGCACACCAGGCTTCCCTGTCCATCACCAACTTCTGGAGCTTGCTCAAACTCATGTCCATGGAGTCGGTGATGCCATTCAACCATCTCATCCTCTGTTGTCCCCTTCTCCTCCTGCCATCAATCTTTCCCAGCATCAGGGTCTTTTCTAAAGTCGGATCTTCGCATCATGTGGCCAAAGTATTGGAGCTTCAGCATCAGTCCTTCCGGGGAATATTCAGGATTGATTTTCTTTAGGATGGACTGGTTTGTTCTTGCAGTCAAGGGACTCTAAAGAGTCTTTTCCAATACCACAGTTCAAAAGCATCAATTCTTCAGTGTTCAGCCTTCTTTATGGTCCAATTCTGAAATCCATACATGACCTCTGGAAAAACCATAACTTTGACTACACCGGCTTTTGTCAGCAAAGTAATGTCTCTGCTTCTTAATACTCTGTCTAGGTTTGTCATAGCTTTTCTTCTAAGGAGCAAGTGTTTTTTAATTTCATGGCTGCAGTCACCATCTGCAGTGATTTTGGAACTCAAGAAAATAAAGTATGTCATTGTTTCCACTGTTTCTCCTTCTATTTGCCATGATGTGATGGAAGCAGATGCCAGGATCTTAGTTTTATGAATGTTGAGTATTAAGCCAGCTTTTTCACTTTCCTCTTCCACCTTTATCAGGAGGCTCTTTAGTTCTGCTTTGCTTTCTGCCATAAGGGTGGTATCATCTGCATATCTGAGGTTATTTATATTTCTCCCAGCAATCTTGATTCCAGCTTGTGCCTTATCCAGCCTGGCATTTCACATGGTGTACTCTGCATATAAGTTTAATAGCAAGGTATATACAGCCGGGGCACACTGCTTTCCCAATTTGAAACCAGTCCGTTGTTCCATGTCTGGTTCTAACTGTTGCTTCTTGACCTGCATACAGGTTTCTCAGGAGGCAGGTAAGGTGGTCTGGTATTTCCATCTCTTTAAGAATTTTCCACAGTTTGTTGTGATCCACACAGTCAAAGACTTTAGCGTAGTCAATGATGCAGAAGATGTTTCTCTGGAATTCTCTTGCTTTTTCTATGACACAATGGATGTTGGCAGTTTGATCTCTCAAATCCTCTGCCTTTTCTAAATCCAGTTCGAACATTTGGGAGTTCTCAGTGCATGTATTGTTGCAGCCTAGCTTTGGAGAATTTTGAGCATTACATTGCTAGCATGTGAGACGAGTGCACTTGTGTGGTAGTTTGAACATTCCTTGGCATTGCCTTTCTTTGGGATTGGAATGAAAACTGACCTTTTCCAGTCCTGTGGCCACTGCTGGGTTTTCCAAATTTGCTGGCATATTGAGTGAGGCACTTTTTCAGCATCTTATTTTAGGATTTGAAATATTTCAGCTGGAATTCACTAGCTTTGTTTGTAGTCATGCTTCCTAAGGTCTGCTTGATTTCGTGCTCCATGATGTCAGGCTCTAAGTGAGTGATCACATCATAATGGTTATCTGAATCATTAGATCTGTTTTGTATAATTCTTCTGTATATTCTTGCCACCTCTTCTTAGTGTCTTCTGTTAGGTCCACATCATTTCTGTCCTTGTATTGTGCCCATCTTTGCATGAAACATTCCCTTGATAGCTTTAATTTTCTTGAAGAGATCTCTAGTCTTCCCCATTCTATTGTTTTCCTCTATTTCTTTGCACTGATCACTTAGGAAAGCTTTATTCTCTCCCCTTGCTATTCTTTGGACCTCTGCCTTCAGATGGATATATCTTTCCTCTTCTCTTCTTTTCACTTTTTCCTTTCCACTTCTTTTCTCAACTACTTGTAAGGCCTCCTCAGACAACCATTTTGCCTTTTTTGCATTTCTTTTCCTGGAGATGATTTTGATCACTGCCTTTTGTACAGTGTTATGAACTTCTGTCCATAGTTCTTCAGGCACTCTGTCTATCAGATCTAATACCTTGAATCTATTTTTCACTTCCACTGTATAATTGTAAGGGATTTGTTTTAGGTCATACCTGAATGGCCTAGTGGTTTTCCCTACTTGCTTCAATTTAAGTCTGAATTTTGTTGTAAGGAATTCATGATCTGAGCCACAGTCAGCTCCTGAACGTGTTTTTTGCTGACTGTATTAGGGTTTATAGATTTAATTATATCTGAAAGTTTTCTTTACCTCTCCATATAATATAACTTAATCAATGCATTGCACCTTATCTTTTATAGACATTGTCCTTACTAACAGGGAGTAGTGATTATACAAAAGTATGATTCATTGGAATCACTTTACAGTTTTACTTACCATATTGCTTTAATAATATGTGTGTGTACATTTACAGGCACATGCATTAAATTATGTGTCTATAGCTGTGTAAGCACCCAGTTATAATGCAAAGTCTATTTTACACTGTGGGTCATGTTGTAAAAACTTGAAAATCACTGTAGAGGATAAATTTTACAGTACTTTTCATCTTCCCAAAGTAAGGAAATACTCCAGTTATAGGTAATGCTAAGCAGCTCTAGAAGTTCATTTTCTGATATTTATACTGACTATTGCAATTTTTGCTTTCATTCGTTCCCTCAATCAGTGGTTATTGAAAGCACACTGTATGCAAGGCTTTGCATGGGTTCCTTGAAATCAACAGTCAGCATGGAAAATACTGTGTGTACCCAAATAAATGACTAGTGTCATTCCAGGGTGGGAATGAAGGAAAGTGATAGAGAATATTGAAAAGAAAACAAAGGTAAAGATATTTTGAAAGAGGTTTTAATATCACTGCCTTTGCTCAAGGACCACATTTCTTTTCCAGCTTCCTAAAACTCAGCTTCATAGTTCAATAATAGCAGAAATAAGACAAGTAATTAAAAAGAGAAGAAAGGAAAAGATTAAAGAAAACTTATAAAGGAACCAATGTCTGGAATATGCTTCTCATACATTTTAAAGAAATAATATCATTCTACTTGGCAATTAAAACAGAAATTAAAGTGCATTTCTAATATAATATCTTTTATTTTTTTATAGTTTTATTACTCGCCTCAAGTCACTTCAAGTCTCAGGAATGAGGGCAAGCACCCACTCAAGTTGCTATCAATAAGGCTTATGAGTCCTTGCATTTGCTGAGCTTGCAATTGGTTTGGCACAAGCTGTGAAACTTCCCCAAATCAAGCACAAACCCTGCTCTCATCCATCTCTGCCACCAAGCAGAAGCCAGTGGCAAAGAGGAGATCATACACATTATACTTTGATTGTTATTTGGACGTGCACACTTCCCAAATTGCTCATAAATGAATGTCAATTTCCCTAAGCCAAAGCATATTTTGATTAGTTAATTTTATTGTGACACACCATCCATTGTTAATGCACTGGAATACTGTTGTACATCAAAGCTTAGGTTGGAAATTTTAACGCCTCTGTCTCATCTTTTAATATGTCATCTATGGAAAGGGCTGCTCTGTTTTTCGTTTTGAGACGTTGTGTGCTGTACAAAGAAATGTTTTCTCTTAGTATCTTGAGACTTTCTGTTTCCAAATGAATTCCGATTCAAGGCTGTGGCATAATCATCAGTTCCTAGGCAGTTAGATAAGGAAACCTTCAGTTTAGTGGTTGTGAACCAATTGTCAGAGGACTGGGTGTCTGCAATTGTCATATAGTGCCCTTTAGTTCCTTAGTGCCTTAAAATTTCTATCAGAGTCATTGTCTTCTGTGATCCATTGATATTTCTCCCATAGTATCAATGACATCTTTGAGAATCTCAAAAACTTAATGCATGTGTCACAGACTCTTTTATTAATTTTGTTGATTAGATTTGTGGATTTATGGAATTCATAATTTGGACTCAAGAAAGACTTGTTCCCATTGAGCTACAAAACCTGAGAGATTAATTACCCTCAACCCCAAGCTCACTCTTCAGTCATGTTCCACCTCTGTTAGAAAAAATAAACATGGAATGCAAAACAAAAGTTTTCTTTTCATAGTTGTCACTATATTTTTATAGTTGTCACTAATTAATTGTTTTTCAGTGATCATGGGCAAGATGTAATTATCAAAAATTATGTTAAAATTCATAATTATATATGAAATTAAAAAAAGAAATAGAAGTTCCATCTACAAGGTAGTCTAAATATTATAAACTCTATTAAATCTAACAAAGTACCGAGAATGACAACCTTGAAATACTTGAGTCAAACCCTTTATCTCCTGTCCATGAATTCTGTAGAGATAACTAAAAATAAATTGTTTACTCCTTTTTCTGTAATAGAGATTTCAGTTCTCTCTTTGTACAGCTTTTCTTAGTGATGTTGCAGCTATTTCCACTTCTGTGTGTATTAATGCAAAAAGAGTTCAAGGGTAGATGTCCTTCAGATAATTCAAAATACATGTTATAGTTGCAAAAGTTCAGTTTCCAATGAATAACCTGCGCTTAGCACAGAGTGGCATTTAATTTAGACGTTCAGCAGTATAGATTATTGGTTCTGGGGGTTACACCTTGGCCGGTAATGAGCACAAAAGTGACATGTGACTGATGTTATTGTTTGCAAATTATTGTACTGCCAGTGAAGGTAACTATTAAAGACAATCAAACAGAACCCAGCTGTATAGTGAAATCATTAGTTTCTGCAAATATCTTGTGATTTATTCAAAAGCTTTTACATTATGAAATGCTGAAGAATCTGAGAGACTACTCACCATCATCTAAGGAGGTTGTGACCTCACAGATTAAATGGAATGATGAGTTTCTGTTGTCACAATGACACTGACTTGAAGATACACCCTTGGTCATATAAGGTTAACTTGGTGGGATTAAAGCAATGAATGGATTTACATAACATTTGAAAGTCTGAGATAGGATTTTCATTGTCAAATAAAATATTGACTTATCAGAGATTGATTTGCTGTTAAAAACATTCATTTCTGGTATAGAATAAAATTCTGAAAAACATTTATCTTATTAATAGCTCTTCCTTTCCAAATATATTTTAAGGGAAGTTTCTATTTGTCTGGAATATAGCTCCATCAATCTCTGAGCTTTTACCATATTCAAATTCTTATCATGATAATTTTCTCTTACTATTCCCATTTTTCTCTCCCTGAAATCCACAGAATAACATAGATGGTGATTGGCAACTTTAAAAATGATCTCAGGTTTTCAGATTATTTTTTTACTCATATATGATTGAGCTCTTATCTGAGGTTCATCAAGACTGAGTAACTTGTATCATCAAAAAAAAAAAAAAAAAAATCAAATGCCTTCATTTCTCCAGTCTACCATTCCACCATTTCACTAGTAGGATTAATGGCATATTTAAATTTTCAGTTTTCCAAAGAAGCTCTTTCATTGTTCCCTATCCTACCACTGTGCTGAGTTAGTATTTAAATGTTTCATTTTGTGCATTTCAAACTGTCAGGCTGAAGAAATACCAATAAGTGTGTTAGGTTTAGATAATCGAAAATTCCCTTTACTCAGCTTCTTAGTCTATATTTATCTGTCTGGCTGTGAAATCTATTCCAAGTGTATTCATCTACCACCCAAATCTATTCACCAAGCATCAAGACTCATCAGTGAGATGGAATAATGCCATTTAATTAGTCTTTGATATACAGCTTAATTAGGTCTTAATAAGGGGTAGTGCATCCTAAAATCAATTATCTTGCTCTTTTTAATAAGAGCAACTAATTAGTAGGAAAATCACCACAGTTCTCTTTTTATCCTGAAGCTTTCCATGGTATGCAGAAGAAGGTTATGAAGAAGAAAAAAATGTTCTCTAAAATATTTGGAAGAAATGTCATGTTGAACCTAAAAGAATATATTCAAAACAATAGCAATAGGTTAGAAATAGCTTACAGAAAATGCAGTGCCACCAATGTAGCATCTTTGCATTGGATTTCATGGTTTTGTAGTTCATGGAATAAAGAAGAGTCAAGTGCTTTTCTACCTGTGTGTCTAGCTTTCCCCTTTGCATTGTCCTAGATGTAGCTCCACTGCAATTATGTCTGCAGTGGTCAGGGTGCCACATGTACAATGAGTCATCTTCATTAACTGGTATCTCTTTTAGCTCTAGTCTAGGAAATGCACCCATGAACTCTTGAGACAGTGACTATGTGAATGGCTTATGTGTTCCAGGTCTTAATGTTCATCTGTTTGGATTTCTTTGTTTTCCCCAACACAGTAGGTTCTACTGAGCTGTGCAAAAGAAGGATTGCCTTTTTATGATATTCATAAATTTACTCTACATGTATTTATTCAACTCCTACAGTGAACTAGGTCCTGTTCAAGCCACTGAGATTTGGTTGTGAGTAAAAGAGCCAATGACCTTGCTCTGGTACAGCTCAGGTTTTAATGAATTGAGATAGAGACGATATGAACAGAAAAACAAGAGGATTTCAAGGAGTGGTAGTTGCTATAAATGCAGTCAGATACAGTATTGTGGTAGAGAGTAACTGGAAACAGATGTACTTCAGATGTGAAGGTCAGGGAAAGAGTCTCTGGGGAGCTATGTTAAGCTGAGACCAGAAGGAGAAGGAATTGTCCAGGGAAGGATCTAGTTGAAGAGCAAAGGTCCCAAGCCAGGGGAAACTTGATGCATTTGAAAAATATAAAGCATTGCAGTGTTCCTGGTAACCAAAAATAGAAGGAAGGAAGGATAAGAAATGAAGTCATACAGAAGCTAGAAATCAGATCAGATTGAGCCTGGGTATTGCAAAGGACCTGGGTGTTATTCAGAGTACCATAAAATCTTGTTCATTTGGGGAATGGTTTGATTGTTTTAAATTACAGATACTTGAAACCAATATAAATATGGAGTATAGCATCTAGGTTATTGGTATATAGGTTTTTACAGTGTACTTATTTCAGTATTTCTGTATATTTGAAATTTCATAGTAAAATACTGAGGGAAAAAAATCAATATGGCTCTTGAAAAGAAACAAGTAGAGCATAGAGTGGTCCAAACACTAGACAGTGGTAGTTTAAACGATTCTAGTGGGACAGAGGAGCCTGGTGGTCTATGATGTATAGGGTTGCAAAGAGTTGGACACAACTGAAGCAACTTAGCATGCACAGTGGGATAGATAGAAATTCCCTCCTTCCCCAAATTAGGAAGCATAACAACTGTGTTGCAATCCATGGGGTCGCTAAGAGTCGGACACGACTGAGCGACTTCACTTTCACTTTTCACTTTCATGCATTGGAGAAGGAAATGGCAGCCCACTCCAGTGTTCTTGCCTGGAGAATCCCAGGGACGGGGGAGCCTGGTGGGCTGCCGTCTATGGGGTCGCACAGAGTCAGACACAACTGAAGTGACTTAGCATAGCATGTTGTTCTTCTGAAAAAAAGAATCTCTAACAATTATTGTATTGCATTTAGAATAAAATCAAAGTTCTTTCTATGGTTTAGGGTAATCTAGGGGCTTCCTCAGAGAAGGCAATGGCAACCCACTCCAGTATTCTTGCCTGGAGAATCCCAGGGACAGGGGAGCCTGGTGGTCTGCCGTCTATGGGGTCACACAGAGTCAGACACGACGGAAGCAACTTAGCAGCAGCAGCAGGGGCTTCCCAGGTGGTACTGGTAGTAAAGAATTGGCCTGCAGATGCAGTAGACATCAGCGATGGAAGTTTGATCCCTGGGTCAGGAAGATCCCCTGGAGGCAGGAATGGCAACCCAATCCCCTGGATGGAGGAGCCTGCATGCAGTTCATAGGGTCGCAAAGAGTCAGACATAACTGAAATGACTTAGCACAAAGCACAGCGGAGAGATACCTATTAACATTAACAGAAATGCCTGCCTTTCAAATTTCTCAAGGGTTGGAAGGATGCTTTGTGGGGATCAGACATAGCCTGTGGAGTGTACTATGAAGTATGCTCCATTGCTTATGAAACCAAGCCACGCTGCACTATCTGCCCAGGTGTCTGTGCCTTGTTTTATTTTGGGCATGTAAGGATACAGTAAGGATCTTGGAAGCCCAGTTCAAGCTGAGCCTAGTTCCCTTTGGAGAAGGCACTCGGCTCAGCAGGTGGCCAGCTTCCAGGAAAGTCCTTCAGAGAATCCATTAATAACAGCTGTGCTGTGCTGTGCTTAGTCACTCAGTCGTGTCCGACTCTTTGGCCCTCCAGGCTCCTCTGTCCATGGGGATCCTCCAGGCCAAGAATAGTGGAGTGGGTTGCCATGCCGTCCTGCAGGGGAACTTCCCAACTCAGGGATCATTATTAAACAGCTGCTTGCTGCTAACTACTTCCTGGGAATACATATTTATAGAAGGGACAACAAATGAGGGACCTTTTTGAAGAGCCTGATAATCAAGTTCAAGAAAGTATGGGTCATGGACTTTCTTCTTGGCCCCAAATACAGTTTTGAATAATTGGTACTTAATAAAAACAGCTGTATGATGATAAGGCTTCCCTGTACCAGCGAGAGCAAGCACATTGAAAGGTTTCTATAAGCATCTTCTCCCTCTTGCTGGTCTCAGCAGTAGAGGATCACAAAAGGTATGGGTACCCACACCATTTGGACATTCATCACATTTGAGGGGACCTTACTGGACTAAGTCCTTCAGTAAGTTTAATCTACATTTCTACCTTGAAAATGTTAAGAAAGCATACTTATTTCTTTTGCAGATCCCATTATGTCTTACCTGTGAGATTTAAGAAAGCAAAAAGCCTAAAAGAGTCAAGTTATGCCATCAAAGAAGTGCTGCAGTTTTAGTTGGTTACTCGGAGTTGAAGAGATGTGAATTAATGACAGACAGATGTGTACCTGCTTTAGTCTCCAACATATAAACTGCACCTTTTGGTCTTTGCTTCCCATAATAAGTCATTGATCACAGCACACAACTATTGTTTACCAAGTATAACACGCTTTGCATGTCTTTGTTTCTCTCCATCAGTTTTTGCCACATTCTTTCTGAGGGAAGAATTATCCTGAAAAGCCAATTCCTTTCCCAAGGCCTGGTTGCCTTCTATTGATAGCTAATCCTGATTCAAATGTTGAACTTAATATCCCTGTGAGTAGTAGTTGCTCAATGGGTAAAGCCCACAAACTCCATCAGCGGTGCCACAGGACAGAAGATCAGAGGTTCTGGCCTCATTTAATCCAGACACAATGGGATTTGTGGAGAGAAGGTGAGTAGCGGAAAAGGAGAGTCTAATGTTGGAAGAAATGAATAAATAGCTCCAAGTCTTTCTAAGGGAAAGATTGAATTGAACATGGCATTTGCACTTTACAAGGAAGTAGATATCTAACCCAAGCAAGAATAAGAGTTTAGGGAGAATTCTTGGTTTAAAAATGAGGAGATGATCAGAATGAGGATTACAACTAACATGCTTGCATTTATTAGTGTTCTACCAACATACACACACAAATCACACTCAAGTTTAGGGCCTCAGTACAGAGCTCAGCTTCATAAAGAACTGACTAATGAAAACAGAGATGGATTGATAAATACAGAGGGGAAGAGAAGTCTTCATAGTAGAGTGAGTAAATATATTTTTGACCTTAAAATGCCGTTATTGGTACAGCTGAGAGATGACCTTAAAATGCCGTTATTGGTACAGCTGAGAGATGAAAGTCAAATTCCACTTCATTATTGTAGCCATATGCAGGAAACAAGGATTTATGCCAAAACCTTATCTCTTCCCAGGCAGTTTGGTGAAATGTCACATTTGCTTTGTCCAAAGTAGGCCAAGGAACTGCTAATACTGGAAACTCTGGATAATCAACATGTATCAACTGCCTAGAGGAACTTGGCTCCAGTTGTAAGCTTCTAGAGGCCTTCAGTTGACTAAGGCCTTAGTTGATGGCTTAGGCTTATTGTACCCTCTTTCTAAAGAGTCCACACTCACTGTCTACTGAAGCCTCAGTAACTGCCTGTTCCACGCCAGAGATGAGGTTATTACGAGCTTTCATGCTCATTGTTTGTATAGTGGATTACTGTTATGTCTACATGTTGTTATCTTTGATAATAGGTGAACAGAAGATGCAGTTAAATGTAAAGAGTTGGCTGCAATATTTCAGATTCAAGCTCTTCATTTTCTTTGTTTTGTGACACTGAGTGAGGAAGCTAGGTTCTCCAAGTCTCATGGCTTGTGATGAAGAAGGAAAAGATGCTTAGTCATTATTTGGCAATAGTAAGCCCTCAAATGGTGGTTATTACTTTAAGGTTTTAAAGACTATATTCCCTCTTTCCACACTATGATATTATATAATTGAGCATAATGTTAAGGACTTAGGTGCTCTGGTCCTTTTTGTATTTTCTGTAGAAAACGTTTTTTCTTTCTCCTAATATCTTCCTTTTGTATATATATGTACATATATATATACATATATGTACCAAATATATAGTACCACCAAATATATAATATATATATTATGTGTATATATATTTATATTAAGTGCCCACACAGAAACCTTGAAGGTTAATATATAGCAATGTATTCTGTATACGAAAGTTAATACATAGCAGTATGTTCTCTTCCCACCCCCACCCCTGGATGTTACAGCCAAACCTGTTAGTGTTGTTTCCTTACAAATCAGTGACTTAAAACACCATGATGGCATTCTAGTCCAGAGGACTTTACCATGTCACCAATAACTAAATAGTCTTAGGTATCTTTTTGGCCTCTATGGATTTTGAAATAACACAATTTTATGCTAAAGTAAGATACCTATTACAGTGATTACAATAATGATTACAATGATGATAGGAGGCACAAGAATGCCTCTGTTATTGTTTCATTTCCTTCTTTTTAGAAATCTATGAAGAACAGAAGCATAGGGGAGCTTATGTCTCTATATAGTTCATTTCTGTATGGTTTGTGCAGCCATTTATGGCTTCTTTTGCTTTTCTCTTTAATTGATTCCTTATTCAGCAAATAGAAGCAAGATACAATTAACCTTGTGAATAGTTCTTTAGGGGGGTACATATTCAGATTTGATTGGGTCTCAGTTGGGTCACTCTCATTGACCTGAAGGTCAAAAAAAGAGCATGCTGACTGCTTTTGGGTAAGTAATACTGAATTAAATCTCTTCAGAGACTAGTTTAAAGCCTGGAAAAGTCTTCTGGCTTAAACAGAGAGAGATAATTGGTGTGTCTTGTGGCATTGAGTGTTTGAGTGCAAATTAATATTTTGGTGTGATTCTTTGCTGTATGTTTTTAAAGGATTCCCAGTGAAAGTGAGTTTAGTATACACATAAGGCTCACAATTTTCTGTTGAGAACAGTTGCGAGTAGCAGTTACGGCACTAATTACTGGACAGCCAATCTTTCAGCATACAAAGATCAGGTCATGTTTTTATGACACCTTAAACAAGCATCTACATAAGCCAGGGTGTTTCAAAAGTTAAATGCCTTCTGAAGACATGTAGTTAATTGAAATTTCATAGACCAATATTTCTGTTTTTCTCTTGTTTTGAGATAAAGATTCTGTCCTCTGTCACTGAAGAATAAGTTGTGAAACCTGGACCTTAGAGAACAGATAAATTAAGGGCAGGAGGGATCCCTGTGAAATCTTGTGAAACTACCCCCAAATGGAATGACTTTCTTGAAGTCTTTAGCTGCTGGAGCCATGAACCTTGTCTTTTCTGCACTCTGATTCTAACTTGATGAATGGTCTCAATTTAATAAAACAGTTAGTCTTTCAAGTCATTTTCTTGACCCCAACATATGTTTTAATTTAAAATATTTTCTATACACCTATCCATTCTCCCATAAACTGCCCTCCCACTCAGGCTACCACATAACATTATATGTATGTCTGAGTCCCTTTGCTGTCCACCCAGAACTGTCAGAACATTGTTAATCATCTGTACGCCAGTACAAAATAAAAAATTTTAAAAATATTTCTGTTCTTCAGGGTACCATGTGGATACACAGCCCTCAGGAAAGACCACTTTTAAATCCATTGATTTTTTTCTCATATCCCATATAAAACCGAGAGCCTTACTTTTTACCTAGTTTTAGAGGTGGGATGGAGAAGGCAATGGCACCCCACTCCAGTACTCTTGCCTGGAAAATCCCATGAACAGAGGAGCCTGGTAGGCTGCAGTCCATTGAGTCTCGAAGAGTCAGACATGACTGAGTGACTTCACTTTCACTTTTCACTTTCATGCATTGGAGAAGGAAATGGCAACCCACTCCAGTGTTCTTGCCTGGAGAATCCCAGGGATGGGGGGGCCTGGTGGGCTGCCGTCTATGGGGTCGCACAGAGTCGGACACGACTAAAGCGACTTAGCAGCAGCAGCAGCAGCAGAGGTGGGGTATTTGGTCCTCAGGTATGTTTTATCTGTTAAGTACTGGGTGTGTCTAGACTTTGACATTATCAAAGGACTTAAAAATATTTGCAACATGAATAGAATGTATTGTCTCAAGTTTTGGAAAGAAACTCCAAAACCTGAATTGGAAATCAATGCATATTTAATTAAGGGTCCGTAACATAGTATGTCAATCCCATTAATGGTTAAGTTTAATAGGTGCTAACAACTAGTTACAAAATAATGTCACAAGGATATAATGTATAGCACAGGGAATATAGTCAATATTTTAAAAATAACTTTGCATAGAAAGTAATGTATAAGAATATTGAGTCACTATGTTGTAGGCCTCAAACTAAAGTTGCAAATCAACTACCCTTCATTAAAAAAATATAATAATAAAATTATTAAATTAGTATCATCAAAATTTCATAACACTTCAAAACACTTCCATGTTAGGTAGCCTTGTTTTATAAGCATTCTTGGGTATGCGCAATGAGTGTTGAGGAATCACTGCCAATCATAAATTTAGTGACATATAGCCAAATAATTTCCAAAACAAAGTTATAAACAGTATTTTTTCACCAATTTAAAGCCATTTAAATGTGTAAAATGGATGGTGGTTAAGATTTTCAATATGATGTCAGGTAGTACCTCCAAGTAAGAGAGTACCTTGAACTCCAAAGGTCAGAAGGAATGGCCTTTTGACCCTCAGCAAATGGAGGTGTTTTCTACTTATCTCTTATTATAAAATGTTGGCATTAAGAACTGAAAGCAGGTTCTCGAAGAGATATTTGCACGCTCATGTTCATAACAGTATTATTCACAAGCAAGAGATGGGAGCAACTCAGATGTCTACCATGGCTGAATAGATAAACAAAATAGGACATGGCCACATGATGGAATATCATTCAGTCTTAAAAGAAACCGTGCCATATTCTACTACGTGAATGGCTCTTGAAGACATTTTGCTAAGTGAAATAAGCCAGGCACAAAATGAGAATGGCACCCACTCCAGTACTCTTGCCTGGAAAACCCCATGGATGGAGGAGCCTGGTAGGCTGTAGTCCATGGGGTCTCGAAGAGTCGGACACGACTGAGCGACTTCGCTTTCACTTTTCACTTTCATGCACTTCAGAAGGCAATGGCAACCCACTCCAGTGTTCTTGCCTGCAGAATCCCAGGGATGGGGGGGCCTGGTGGGCTGCTGTCTATGGGGTCACACAGAGTCGGACACGACTGAAGCGGCTCAGCAGCAGCAGCAGCATACTTATATGAGGTGTCTCAAGTTATTAACTTCATAGGAATGCAAAGTAAAATGATGATTCCTAGGGACTGAGGGGAGAGGGAAAGGAGGAGTCACTCACTGTTCTATGGGCATACAGTTTCAGTTTTGCAAGATGAAAAAGATACAGAGCTCTGTTGCACAGCAGTATGAATGTATTTGACACAGTTCAACTATATAGTTACAATTGACTAAAATGGTACATTTTACGTCATATTTTTTTTTACTACAATTTTTTAAAAATGTTCATATTATAGTACTTTACTCTTTATTCTTTTCCTAGGCTTGCCCTATTTGTGGAATACTTCGATAAACACAATGAGTTCTCCTCCATATTACTTTTCCCACTATAGTAGAAAAGCAAACCATAAAAACTTTAATATTGTTTCTCAAACTTGAGTAATACAAATTCAATTTTAAATTAAAAAGAAAAATAAAAGATATGGCATCTATTAATTTTGTTATAAGGTTAATCCAATATGTACAAAAGTAAAACCTAAATGAACAAATAGTATTTAACATTTGGACAATTATAAGGCAAACAAAACTGTAAATGACACTATTCTCCTATTACCTTGAAAGTGTAAGTCGCTCAGTCATGTCCTACTCTTTGCTATCCCGTGGACTGTAGTCTGTCAGTCTTCATCCATGGGATTTTCCAGGCAAGAATACTGGAGTGGATTTCCATTTCCTTCTCCAGGGGCTCTTCCCCACCCAGGAATCAAACCTGGGTCTCCCACATTGCAGGCAGACTCTTTACCATCTGAGCCACCAGGGAAGCCCTCTTATTACGTTTGTTTCCTTTAAATTGCTGAACTCTTTATATGGCAATGTTGATATACTTATTAGGCCTTCGGTTGGGAGAAATCATTTTTACATTGTCTGCCGTGTGTTCTTGTTACCACACAATAAAAATCATATGATGTCTTGAACATGACTCAAAATGTAAATGCAAACCTCAGCATTTAAATAGTACCATGGTACTTAGTTATAAATATTCAACCTGAAGATTTTGAAATGCTTACATTTATTTTTTTAGATTTTTATTAGAAGGAAACATAAATGTTTTCAAAAAGAATTCCCAGACACATTCTGAGAATACAAATTACCCAGTTTAAGTTATAATACAATGTGAGAAGGGTTATTGGAGAGATATATACAAAGTGGGGGCAGTTAATTCAGCTAAGAGGAACTGAGGAAGCTTCACAGAGAAAGTTTCAACATTTAAACTGGATTTTTGTTAGCAAAATATGAAATTCCAGTGGGCTAATCATTGGTGCATTGCCAGAGCAGGAAATGCCAACAGAGGATGTAACTTAAGCAGAAGCCAATGCATGAGAGAGAGTCTGGTATATATGAGGCAGTATCGTGTAATGTATTTGGGAGAGTGGCTGGAGGTAGAAATAGAGAGGCACTGAGGGTCAATTTATGAAGGACTTTGGTGCCCTGCTTAGGAATTTTGAACTTTAATAGCAATATGACATAATCAAAGATAATTACATAATAGAGAAAGGTTGATCATATTTGTGTCTTAGAAATATGCTGAAAAAGAGCTACATAAGGACAGGTATCATAGCAAAGAAAATCATAACTGCCACTAGGGAGTTCCCAGTAAATCTAAAAGATTTGTAAGGTTGAAGATAAATCAACAGTGATTACTTCATTTAATGTTGCTGCTACTGCTGCTACAGCATCAGTCGTGTCCGACCCTGTGTGACCCCATAGATGGCAGCCCACCAGGCTCCCCCGTCTGTGGGATTCTCCAGGCAAGAACACTGGAGTGGGTTGCCATTTCCTTCTCCAATGCATGAAAGTGAAAAGTGAAAGTGAAGTCGCTCAGTCGTGTCCGACTCTTAGCAACCCCATGGACTGTAGCCTACCAGGCTCCTCTGTCCATGGAATTTTCCAGGCAAGAGTACTGGAGTGGATTATCCCATTTAATGTTGAGGCAATGTTTAAGATATATTTTTTTTTTTTCCTTAAGAGGGACCAACATTATATATATAAAAAAATTATATAATGTTATTATCTGGTTTTTGAAATGTAGTGAGTAACCACGTAAAACCTCTTTAAATAAACTGAAATTTCAAACTAAAAGGACCAGGAGGAAGTCTTCTCTTATTTATAAATATTTTTCAAGTGATAGCAAGTCACTGAATTACAGATTTGAGAGGAGATAAGGTACCTAGCATTTTTAAGACTCAGATGCTATGTTTCTAGCACTGAGTATGATTCATGCTTCCTTCAAGAGAAAAAGTGAGAAGATCTATCTTTTCGTGATAAGACACGTTGAAAAGAGTGCAGGCATGGGGACTTAGGGGGAAGGTCATAATAGATTGATTTTGGTTACAACTTGAATTGGAAAGAGAGCAGATTATCACTCATTCTTGGTGTAATAAGTCATCACTTAGTGAAGTTGAAACTGTCATTAAAACCATTGGTAGCCTAATTTCCTGGACATCCACAGATGATTTAAATTCATTATTTCAAAAATTAAACTCCTAAACTTCTCCAGTTCAATCATTGTTCTTTCTTTGTTTTCGGAATTTTACTTTCGGTAAATGGAATGCCTGTAGTTCATGGACATTCCCTCCTGCTTGATGAAAATATGACCCTGGGATTCATGCTAGAATCTTCCCTCTCCCAAATTCTCTTGCTTCTATATTTACAAAATCCATTCATATTGCTCTATACTCACTGCAAGTAGCTCCCTCTGCTTAATTCCCTATTACCTCCAATCTCTATTCTTGAAATATTTTTGGGTTTGGTCTTGCCATCCACCTCAGTACCTCTCTCACAATCCCCTATAATAATATTCACCTAAAATGTAATTATTCCTTTGTAAGTGTATTGGGATGACATGGTTTCCTTCTCCTGGAGTCACATAATGAGTCTAAATATCGAGCATAGCCCTTTCTGGCTGAGAATTGTGAGACAGTATTAGTCTTTGTGTCTCAGTTTTCCTCTTTAAAAAGTTGTGAGGATTAAATAACACTTAGAACAATGCCTCATACATAATAAATGCTCAACAATGCTGTGATTACTCTCATTAAATTCCTTCTGGCTCTCCATCTTCTTATCAGGAAAATCCAACATGATAATCAAGGTCATTTATAATGTGGCCACTGCTTACCTTCTCCTGTGAGGTTAGCATGGCTAAAAACATACAGAGACCTTTATATGTTCTTGAATGTGCCATGGGTTCTCATCCCTCCAGGCTTTTGCACATGCTGTTCTCTTTGAGTTAAATGCCTTTCCCTCTGTCATAACAATTTAATTTCTAGTTTCCTTCCTTGTTCATATTAATGGGAGCTTTCTTAGCAGTTCCTGAACCCTATCAGAACGTAATAGTCCTATTGCCATACTCCTCTAGCTCCCAATACATGACCTCTACCATGACTGTTACTATACTGTTTGGTTTCTTATCTATCACATCAATCAAGCGGAACTCTCAGAAGATAGGATTCAAGACCTTACTCATTTCTAAAACTTCAGGATGTAGGCCAACTGTATCTTGAATGAAAGTGACATGGGTTATGTTAATGACACTCCAAAACTTCATAAAATCCTCAGAAGTCTTTCTGTGAAGAATAAAGGTATTTCAGTAATAAACTATTACTTATTTATATGATTCAAAATTGTTAAATTGATGAACAGGTATGAGCTATTAAAATTAGCCCCATTATTTTTATATTTTGCTTCTTTTCCAACTTAATGCTCTAGATTGGTCATGGAATACAGTTTGAACAAGTTAAATATAAATCACAAAATATATGCTTTTTAAATGAGAAAAGATGGACATAAGTTCAAAAGGATAGTGGCCACAAAATATTTGAACACAAAGGAAGTTTAGATCAGAGGTCTCTTGGAGGCCAGCTAAAGAAACCAAAGTGATCTGGTAAGTGGAACAATTGAGATTAGGTAAACTAATTCCATGGTTCTCCTTTCTCAAAATGGTCTATTACTGCTTTGGTTCAGTTTACAAAATAATTTTTCAGCTTCAAAGAAAGTATTGTATTGATATTGGCAGGGAAAACAGTTGGGAATTGCAATTAGATTGTGGAGAAGAAATTATGATGGTGATGTATCTCCTCTTTTCCACTATATTAGATTTCTATTTTCTATTTTTTCTTTCATTCTTTTCCGATTATCAGTTTTTTTCCCCCTTAACTCCCTTTTCAATTTTTTTAAACTTCAGAGTTCAGTGAAATTCTCCCAATGGTCTTTATTCCGATTAACTTATTTTCTTCTAAAAGAAAAGGTCGTTAAGTACAAATTGGAATGCTGGCATTGCTCCATAGCCCAGGCAGATTACCAACGTAATACTGAAATCATTTGTGACCTCCTAAATAGGATATGATATGATATGTGGACTCAATCCTTACTCTAGATGAAGAGTTTAGTATGGAACACTATACATTTATTGTCCCAGGAAATCTGCAGTGTCTTTTTGTCTTGTGTGTGTGGGTGTGTATACTAAGATAAAAAGTGTAAAGAATCTGCCTGCAATGCAGGAGACACAGGTTTGATCCCTGGAGGGCTGGACAGGTGATTCAGGCCTTACCATGTGCAGCATCAAAATCCACTAACTCCTGAGACTAGATTAGAACTGATGAGAGTAAATGAGCATGTGGATTTTTTTAACCACTCCTCTTGGTCGAAATATGATCAGACTTAAGAAGATTCATCTAATTTGCCACCACAGGGCAAGAGCCAGATAGAAAAGAGCACAAGTTCAGTATTAGGAGAACTGAGCTAGAAAGGCAGAAACCAGGATATACTTGAGCCCCTCCATCACTTGATCCTGCACCAGCCGCAGCCTGAACTTTGACTGAATTTTCAATTATATGAGCCAGTATAGATACTGGGTTTTCTGTTGTTTACAATGAAAGGAATCCACCCCATTACACAGTATTAGGTACTTACTCATGGTTTCTGGAGTCTTGAAACATGTAAAACACCCTTGAAGAACTTGATTAAAACAAGTCCTCAATCCCCAACCACAGAGTCTTTGATTCATTTGGGAGCAGGGAGAGATGGGAAAAAGAAAAAGCACTAGATTTTACATGTGAAGAAGCATAACCAAATATTCAAATGCTAATATTCTATACCCTACATACTGGGAAAAACAATGTAGTGATGATGTGTTTCCTTCTTCAGAATTGTTTAAAAGCTCTGCTGAGGGAATGTTTTAGACTAACATTAAAACCAGAATGAAAAGTAACTTGTATTTAGGTCCCTTATTTATTTACCTTTAAAGTGTCCACTTTTTTTTTTTTTTTTGAGATAGCATCATCATGTTCAGAAGGAACTTGGAAAAATTTTTATTATTTATTTATTTATTTATTTTTGCTATTTATTTATTTATTTATTTTAATTTTGTTTTATTTTTAAACTTTACAATATTGTATTGGTTTTGCCAAATATCGAAATGAATCTGCCACAGGTATACATGCGTTCCCCATCCTGAATCCTCCTCCCTCCTCCCTCCCCATACCATCCCTTTGGGTCATCCCAGTGCACCAGCCCCAAGCATCCAGTATCATGCATCGAACCTGGACTGGCGACTCATTTCATATATGATATTATATGTATTTCAATGCCATCCTCCCATATCATCCCACCCTCTCCCTCTCCCACAGAGTCCAAAAGACTGTTCTATACATCAGTGTCTCTTTTGCTGTTATTGTTACTATCTTTCTAAATTCCATATATATGCGTTAGTATACTGTATTGGTGTTTTTCTTTCTGGCTTACTTCACTCTGTATAATGGGCTCCAGTTTCATCCACCTCATTAGTACTGGTTCAAATGTATTCTTTTTAATGGCTGAGTAATACTCCATTGTGTATGTGTACCACAGCTTTCTTATCCATTCATCTGCTGATGGGCATCTAGGTTGCTTCCATGTCCTGGCTATTATAAACAGTGCTGCGATGAACATTGGGGTACACGTGTCTCTTTCAATTCTGGTTTCCTCAGTGTGTATGCCCAGCAGTGGGATTGCTGGATCATAAGGCAGTTCTATTTCCAGTTTTTTAAGGAATCTCCAGACTGTTCGCCATAGTGGCTGTACTAGTTTGCATTCCCACCAACAGTGTAAGAGGGTTCCCTTTTCTCTACACCCTCTCCAGCATTTATTGCTTGTAGACTTTTGGATCGCAGCCATTCTGACTGGCAGAAAAATTTTTAAATGTCAGTAGTTCTACTATAAGTAATGAAAATCACCTGTACATTTATTTAAATTAATCCAAGAGTCAAAGTTTGTTTGTTTGTTTTTACAATTTTGAAGAGCAATTTGTTAATTTACTATTATTGTTAAAACCTCAAGTGAACCATCATATTCAGGTCAGTTGACTAGCACATTTCTTATTCAACTAAGAGAGCAAAAGAAAAGTTTACTACCTAGGGTTCAGAAAAAAGAATTTGAGAGCTTTCATATCTTAATTTTTCTCAATACAGAGGGAAAAAATAAAATGGAAGGAAGGTAGGAGGGAAGAAATTAAGGAAGAATTAAGACAACTGAGCATTCATTAAATTGATTATGGAATCTGTCAAGAAGGGTAGTTAATTATTTTTCTAGCAATTATATCCTACTAATTTCATTTATTGATTTGATCAGTGAATATTCACAGAATAGTAGCCAAGTTCCAGGAAATATCCTAGTAATCAAAAGGTGAATATTTATTGTGCTGCCTTCATGTTCAGTTCAGTTCAGTAGCTCAGTTGTGTCCGACTCCTTGCTACCCCATGAATCACAGCAGGCCAGGCCTCCCTGTCCATCACCAACTCCTGGAGTTCACCCAGACTCACTTCCATCGAGTCAGTGATGCCATCCAGCCATCTCATCCTCTGTCATACCCTTCTCCTCCTGCCCCCAATCCCTCCCAGCACCAGAGTCTTTTCCAATGAGTCAACTCTTCGCATGAGGTGGCCAAAGTACTGGAGTTTCAGCTTTAGCATCATTCCTTCCAAAGAAATCCCAGGGCTGATCTCCTTCAGAATGGACTGTTTGGATCTCCTTGCAGTCCAAGGGACTCTCAAGAGTCTTCTCGAACACCACAGTTCAAAAGCATCAATTCTTCGGTCCTCAGCCTTCTTCACAGTCCAACTCTCACATCCATACATGACCACAGGAAAAACCATAGCCTTGACTAGACAGACCTTTGTTGGCAAAGTAATGTCTCTGCTTTTGAATATGCTATCTAGGTAGGTCAGAACTTTCCTTCCAAGGAGTAAGCGTCTTTTAATTTCATGGCTGCAATCACCATCTGCAGTGATTTTGGATCCCAAAAAAATAAAGTCTGACACTGTTTCCACTGTTTCCCCATCTATTTCCCATGAAGTGATGGGACCAGATGCCATGATCTTCATTTTCTGAATGTTGAGCTTTAAGCCAACTTTTTCACTCTCCACTTTCACTTTCATCAAGAGGCTTTTTCGTTCCTCTTCACTTTCTGCCATAAGGGTGGTGTCATCTGTATATCTGAGGTTATTGATATTTCTCCCAGCAATCTTGATTTCAGCTTGTGCTTCTTCCAGTCCAGCGTTTCTCATGATGTACTCTGCATATAAGTTAAATAAGCAGGGTGACAATATACAGCCTTGATGTACTCCTTTTCCTATTTGGAACCAGTCTGTTGTTCCATGTCTAGTTCTAACTGTTGCTTCCTGACCTGCATATAGGTTTCTCAAGAGGCAGGTCAGGTGGTCTGGTATTCCCACCTCTTTCAGAATTTTCCACAGTTTATTGTGATCCACACAGTCAAAGGCTTTCGCATAGTCAATAAAGCAAAAATAGATGTTTTTCTGGAACTCTTTTGCTTTTTTGATGATCCAGCGGATGTTGGCAATATGGTCTCTGGTTCCTCTGCCTTTTCTAAAACCAGCTTGAACATCTGGAAGTTCACGGTTCACATATTGCTGAAGCCTGCTTGGAGAATTTTGAGCATTACTTTACTAGCGTGTGAGATGAGGGCAGTTGTGCAGTAGTTTGAGCATTCTTTGGCCTTGCCTTTCTTTGGGATTGTAATGAAAATGGACCTTTTCCAGTCCTGTGGCCACTGCTGAGTTTTCCAGATTTGCTGGCATATTGAGTGAAGGACGTTCACAGCATCATCTTTTAGGAATTGAAATAGCTCCACTGGAATTCCATCACCTCCACTAGCTTTGTTTGTAGTGATGCTTCCTAAGGCCCACTTGACCTCAGGATGTCTGGCTCTAGGTGAGTGATCACACCATCGTGATTATCTGGTTTATGAAGATCTTTTTTGTACAGTTCTTCTGTGTATTCTTGCCACCTCTTCTTAATATCTTCTGTTTCTGTTAGATCTATACCATTTCTGTCCTTTATTGAGCCTATATTTGGATGAAATGTTCCCTTGGTACCTCTAAGTTTCTTGAAGAGATCCATAGTCTTTCCCATTCTATTGTTTTCCTATTTGATGACTCACATATATGTATTCCCCATAGTGCTAGACATGGTCTAGCTACAAAATGGAACTTCACATTTATGAGATATGCAGTACTTCTTATATTGGTGCTTAGTTATAAACAAGTAAATAAAATAGTTACTAATTGGGCACACTTCAAAGAAGGAAGAGATAATGAGTGAAAAGATAAGTAACTACATGATTTCTGAATCACCTTACCCACTGGGATTGGCTCCCAGAAATGGTCATTTAGAGGATAACAGCAAAGAGCAATTTATCTACTTAAAAGGAGGGCAAACTGCCACATGCTTAACATAACCCATTGATTCACTGTCTGTCTTGGAAAAGGTTCGTGAGTTCTAATAGTGGTGCTGTTGGTTACTACTGATCACTGAACTTTTCTAAACCTCAGTTTCCTCATCTGTAAAAGAATTGTGAAGTTTATTGCATAGGACATTTCAAATGATCTTCATTCCTCTATGTAGATCCATATTTTCATCTGGCTTTGTTTCCCTTTTTCCTGAGGACTTTCTTTAGCATTTCTCATAATGTGGGTCTGCTGGTGGCTAATTATTTCAGTACATTCATATGCATAACACTCTTATTTCATCTTTATAAAAGTGTACTTGTTGGATATAGAATTCAAGCTTGACATTTGTTTTTCAGTACTTTCAAGATACTGTTCCACTATCTTCTTGCTTGCAATTTTTTCCAAAAAGAAATCTTCTGTCCACTTTATTTTTGTTCCTCTGTAGGTAATGTGTGTGTGTATGTGTGTTTCTTTGCTGGATTTAAGGGTTCTCTTTATCATTGAGTGTTAGAAATTTTATTACAATTTACTTTGATGTAATTTTATTCCTGTTTTTTGTGTTTGGAGTTTGTTGAGTTTCTTGGGTCTGTGGGATCATAATTTTTATCAAATTTTGAAATTTTAGTAATTATTTCTTCAAATATATTTCTGTGCTTTCTCCTTTCATGGACTTGCATGTATTTTTATTACATATATTTAGTCCAGTTGACTTCCCTGGTGGCTCAGAGGTTAAAGCATCTGCCTGCAATGTGAGAGACCTGGATTCGATCCCTGGGTCGGGAAGATCACCTGGAGAAGGAAATGGCAACCCTCTCCAGTACTCTTGCCTGGAAAATCTCACAGACAGAGGAGCCTGGTGGGCTACAGTCCATGGGGTCACAAAGAGTTGGACACGACTGAGCGACTTCATTTTTTTTTTTTTTTTTTCAGTCCAGTTGAAGTTGTTTTATAGTTCATTGAATTTAGTTCACTTTTAAAATTATTGGGCTTCTCTGGTGGCTCAGTAGTAAAGAATCCACCTGCAAGGCAGGAGACACGGGTTCAATCCCTGGGTCAGAAAGATCCCCTGGAGAAGGGAATGACTATCCCATCCATTATTCTTCCTGGAGAATTCCATGGACAGAGGAGCCTGGCTGGCTATAGTCCATGGGGTCACAAAGAGTCAGACATGCCTTTTTACTCTATTTAGTTTTATATAACTATTGTTCTGTTTTCAAGTTCATTAATCATTTTTTTCTCTAACATCCAATTTGCTGTCATAACCACTCAGTGTACTTTTGATCTCACACGTTGTTTTCAGCTTAGAATTTTGCTGTAGGTTATTCTGTATCTTTCATTGTCTTTTTGACTTTTTGAACACAGAGTGTATACTGTGTTACTCTTTTAATATCCTTATCTGCTAATTCTAACATCTGTGTGAATTCTGTATCTGTTTCAGTTGAATGATTTTTCTCCTTATGGCTCACATTTTCTGCTTCTTTTCATATCTGTTACTTTTTTATTGCATGTCAAACATTTTGAATTTTACCACGTTTAGTGCTGAATATGTTTTTTTTTTTTTTTTTTTCTTTTTGTATTCCTATAAATATTTTTAGGTTTGTTCTGAATGTAACTGAGTTACTCAGGAACAGTTTGATCCTTCCAGGTCTTGTTTTTAAGATTTGTTAAGCAGACTAACAAGGCTATAGTCTTGTTAGCCTAGAGCTAATTATTCTCCACTGTAGAAGCAAACACTTGCAGGTACTTGACCTAATTCTTTGTGAATTTCAAGGTTTTTACCGTTTGTCCCTTGGAAAGTGGTACTTTTCTGTTCTTGTCTGGGCACTGGATATTGTTCTTTCTAATTCTTTTAGGCTGTTATTTCCCCAGCCTCAGCTACTTTCCTTGAATGCACACACTGGTCATCACCTGCCAGATATTTGAGGGGTACCTGATACAGATTAATGGACGTTTTTTTCTCTGTGTTGCTCTCTGTTCTATGGAACTCTGACTTGCAGACTCTGACTTCCTAGTCTCTGTAAACTCTCAGACGGTCTCCTTAACTCAAGAGTCCTGCAACTTTTGGTCTGGTTTCCTCTCCCTGTGCTGCAGTCTGGAAACTTTTTTCAAAGCAGTAAGCAGAGTACTGAGAGAATGGAAATATCAACTCTTGATTCCAGATGGTGAAAGAATGGTGGGCAATGGAATCTATTTCATTGAAGAATAATAGATAATGAAGATAAAGGTTACATTACAACTTGGCAGAAACTTTATTTTAAAAATTGTAATAAAGTACCTTACTTTTATTATAATGTCTTGCTTTGAATATGGACTTCCAACGTGGTGCTAATGGTAAAGAACTGGCTTGCTAGTGCAGGAGACAGAAGAGATGTGGGTTCAATCCATGGATTGGGAGATACCCTGGAGGAGGAAATGGCAACCCACTCCAGTATTCTTGCCGGGAGAATCCCATGGACAGAGGAGTCTGACAGGCTGCACACCATGAGGACTGTAGCCCATGGGGTTGCAAATAGTCAGACACAACTAAAGCAGCTTAGCACTCTTTGAATATATTAACTTAAACTAATAGAACTTAGGGTAAAATTATTTTAGTTTTAATGTTATATATTTATATATGAATGCATATATGTGTGTATATAATACAATATTATAAAGTAAAAAATAATAATTAAAAAAAGATAAAAATATATGTGTGTAAATTTTAAAATTTAAGTACCTCCAAATATCCAGCCCCATTCATACATAGTACTGTACAGCACTATATAGTCTAAAGAACCTGTAATTTATTTCCCAATACTCTTATTGATGATATTCATATGTCTCTAATTTTTGTCTTCTACAATGAATACTTTGATACACACATCATTGGTCATACATCTTTTTGAAATTGAATGAATAATTCTACTGAATATTTCTATGAATTAGATTTTTTAGAAGACAAAATTGTAAGCAATTTTTCTCTGATTGTGATGGCCAGATTTCCTTCCCTCAATAATTGTTCTTGGTTTATATTACAATGGATATAATAATAATAATAATAATAATAGTGCCTGCCACTTGGATCTTTCAGGTCTGGTGTGAAAATATTTGTTTGAAATATCAAATTGTACAACACATCTCACTGTAATTTTTTAGTTGTTTATTATTATTATTAAATATATAAGGATAAGGTGTCAATTACTAATTTAGAACTACTCAACTAAATTGGCAGTCTAAATAATGACTACCATTATGAATCCATAATTACATGTAATTAGTTTATTACAAAATAGATGTTCAAATCTTTCATGTCCATGTCTTAAGAGACCAAATGAGAATATTTACCTTGATGCATAGATTTGTGTGCTAATGATGTATAGTAAGTACTCCATCGCTTCTAGTTTTGTGCTAAGAACTAACATAAATAATCCTCTCCATTTTGAGAGGTCTGCCTATAAGTAGGTGAATTCCTGTATACAGCCCTTTCCATATTTGTGTCAGGGCAAATAGAATTAAATAAAATTATATTGTAAACTCACAAAAAAGGAAACTTGTAAGAACAAAATTAGCAGTTATAATATAATGAAAGCAGAGCTTCCAGACTAGCCTTTTAGGATATGAGAGAAGAATCCAGACATGTTTCTTTTCAGTTTAAGTGTGGAGAACTAGACATTACTGACCATAATGTGGACAAAATGTACACTTAGAATCAATAATATTGCTTCAGATCCTTCTGGAGTGTTACTCAAGAAGGCTTTACCATTAGTGTTACAAGTTATCTTAACTGTTTTGTGGACAGCACTCTCAGGGACTGTGTCTTTATTTACATCTCTTATTCTTATTGCTAATCACAGGAATAGCAAATGGAAAGAGATGAGAATAGACCAATTTTCTCTCTTTCAGAGTATTACTAACAGTAATACAGATAATAATCTGAGAAAAATAGAGTTGTTGCAATTTATTGGACATGTTTCAAGAATGCTTCCTATGGGTACAGAATAAAATAAACCAACAGCCTGCATTTTAAATGTTGAGTTTTCCTAGTAATGGCAGATGTGGGTAAATAGATCATATCCTCTTAATTAGGACATATTAAACTTCAGCTCTTCTGCTTGATCTACACCATTGTGAACCTTTTTTTTTTTTTTTTTTACCATTTACAAGTGCTGCTTATGAGGAAACCAGTTGTGAAATCATCAAAAAATCTTTTGTCTGGAAGCTCATGTGAGATACATAAACTGAAAATTAACATAGAACTTCTGGAAACCAAACATTATATGTTACAACCTACCTCTCTTAAACATTTTGTTGCACTGAAAGTGCCTTAATAGAAGGTACCCTAAAATGTTCAGGTTACTGGTTTTCCTCAGGGCACAGACCAGTTGTTGTCTTTTGGTATTATGTCCAAATTTCAATAGGTAAGAATTCCATTGAAGGTGAATCCCCATCAGGAAATATTCTGAAATCCAATTTTATATTCATGTTCTGATCATGATAGTGGACATTTGTGATGACAGTAGACTCTTGAGGCAAAAATCAATTGCATGCATTCAGCTGCCTTTGTGATATTCATGTTGCTATTTATTCAGGGTACCAGAGAACAGACTGCCTACTTAAAATTCGATAAAAAAAAAATAGCCAATCCAGGAATTATCAAGCACACCCCCTCTGCCAGTACTAATTTGCAATCTAAGATAAACTCTGCCTTTTCCTTTGAATAAACTTAAGAAAAAAATACTTTAATATACTTTATAACAACTAAGATACAAATATCATCATGGGATGCCTGGAAATTCATCAACACTAGTATTTTTGGTTAAATGGAAGCTTTTAGATTCAGACTTGGGTGAGCTGATTCCACTATGCAGTATGAAATCATCCATTTATATTCAGTAATAATTAATGAATCCTCCTCTGGATTTTTTTTTTTTTTCTACTCTGTCTTTTGGCTTCCATATTTTAGTGTCCTATGGTGGTATACTATTGCATGTATTCATCCCTAAAACCATTCAGACATCAGTTCACTTGGCTAGGAAGAAATCAAGGGAGAGATTTCATTTAACTCTGAGACTATGGGAGATTTGTTACAAATATTTTCCTTGGGTTAATTGAAAACACCATTTACCTTTTCATTAATTTTCACTCAGTGGTGAATTTTTTATTAAAAATCTGACTTCCACTTTCTCTGATGTGTGTTTGAATGGAAACACTAGGAAAACATGAAGCTATTTCCTGGACATCCATTACTATGTACTCTCTTCAAGAAGCCTGAAGCCATGAGACCTAGGCATGATGTACATGGTAGGCAAATACATTTCAGCCAAAGAGTTGACGCTAAGCTGACCAAAAGTTATAGACACAATAATAGTTTGATGATGAAAAACTTGTGAAAATTATTTTACTTTTTTAGTTTGTTTTTGGCTGTACTGTGTCTTTGTTGCTGTGCCGGCTCTCTCTAGTTGTGGAGAGCAGGGGCTGCTCTCTAATTGCAGTGTGAAGGCTTCTCACTGCGGTGGCTTCTCTTGTTGCAGAGCGTGGGTTCTCGGGCACACAGACTTCCGTAGTTGAGGTGCATGGACTCAGTTGCCCTGCAGCATGTGGAATCTTCCCAGACTAGGGATCAAACCCATGTCCCCTGTGCTGGCAGACAGATTCTTAACCACTGGATGACCAAGTCCCTTGAAAAGTATTTTAAATCAGGAAGGAAGGGATATGAACAACTTTAGAAATACGTGGCAATCTCTGTCATCAGCAAACCAGTGAACAAATACTGGTATATAGACAGCAAAGATTACTACCACTGTCCCAAGGTGGGAAAATGGAAACTAGCACTTATGTGAAAGTGATAGTTGCTTAGTCGTGTCTGACTCTTTGAGATCCTCTGTCCATGAAATTCTCCAGGCAAGAATATTGGAGTGGGTGGCCATTCCTTTCTCCAGGGGATCTTCCCCACCCAGGGATGGAGCCTGGGTCTCCTGCCTTGCAGGCAGATTCTTTACCATCTGACTCACCAGGAAAACCCAGCATTTATTTAAAACCAAATTAATTAAGCTTTTAAAGACCCATTATGCTTTCTTTGGAAGGACTGATGCTGAAGCTGAAACTCCAATACTTTGGCCACCTCATGTGAAGAGTTGACTCGTTGGAAAAGACCCTGATGCTGGGAGGGATTGGGGGCAGGAGGAGAAGGGACGACAGAGGATGAGATGGCTGGATGGCATCACTGACTCGATGGACATGAGTTTGAATGAACTCCGGGAGTTGGTGATGGACAGGGAGGCCTAGCGTGCTGTGATTCATGGGATCGCAAAGAGTTGGACACGACTGAGCGACTGAACTGAACTGAACTGATTCTTTCTTTTCATAAATGACTTTTCAATTTAGAGTCTGTGGTCTGTATTTCTCTATAAAACATCAAGAGAATAATTGACAGAAACTCAGTGGAGTGTTGAGTTGTATGAATTTGCCTTTAGAGATAAAAGCACATTTATGTATCTTAAGAAAGGCACTGAAAGCTTGGTTTTACCTTTCAAGAGAAATTCAAGGGAAACTTCATTTAGGATAAAGGAAAAATGTTGATTGACTTAAAAAGATCTTTGCCCATATAGATTGACAGTATTTATGTTCCCATAAATTAATTATGAGATGGATTGCTAGAGCCAGACTGTGAGGGATCTATGTCTAAAAGAACAAGGGCTGATGAGGTAGACCTAGATGAAAAATGGAAAGCAGATTTTATAAACAATTTTCATGAATTGTAAGTTGCCGGTACTGGATTTCATCATTAAATGTCCTGTGTAAATACCTTCCAAAGAATGACTTTTCCTATTTCCTTTGAGTTGGGCAAGGAAAACATGTAGAAAGATGAACTTCAGACACTTAGAGGACACTCTCCATTACTCAGCTGCCATTCTGATTTTCTATCTGTAAGAGGTTTTGTTTTCCCTAATTCTCATTTGTGATGGTAAGTAGATAACCAAAATAATTTTGACCTACCAAGACATGTCTTTGCAATATGCTGATGCTTCCATGAATATAAAAAGACATTCTCCTACAGGCGTTGGTTTTAAAATGCTAGAACTATCCATTTTGAATGTAATTATGCAAAATAAATGAAAGAAATCTACCCTGCTGATATTTATGTAACAACTTCTAGAATAAATCTTCTGATTTACAAATATACTGGGACCATTAGCTAGAAGCCACACCACATCATTATTTCACAGAACTTTAGGCAATTGTGATCACTTTTTTCAAATCAGCATTATTTTTGCCAAGTAAAATAAAACAGAGAAAACCAATTGACTTTTTCCCCAGCATTTTTGAAGAAGAAATAAAGCTGCTTAAAAATCAATGAAGGTTGCACTTTCAGAAATATTTTTAGAAGTGCATTTTTTTGAAACTAAGATTCTTTTTCCACAATTCATCTTATTTTTATAGTGACTTAATATTCTTGAACCGTATTTAACTTCCCTGGAAACTGTAAAGAGTGGGTTGAAATCCATAATTGTATTAGAGCTATGGCTCCCAGTAACAATAGCTATTCCACAGGTGCTGGCAAATGCCTTGTCATAAAAATAAAAAAGCAGAAAGAAAGTGAAGTTTTTATCTGCTTACTTTTAAGTAGGACTGATCCAGAAAAGGAGGTGGAAGGATTTGGGAAAAGAGATAGATGGAAAGGAGGGGTTTCATCCAGAGAATTGTCACTGGTCAAGTTTGTCTATAGCTATAAAGATCTAGACATGCATACACATAATGTGTCAATGCTCTGTCAGTGTTCCTGGGGAGCTTTTATGTTTACTGCTCATTGCATGCGCATCTGATGTCCTGCCTACTTCACAAATGAAACTTGTTATTTTCCAGAATAGAATTTTGACTTATGAATAAAATGGGTTCATGTCTCTATATTTAATGTATTGATACCCCAGAGTTTCAAAAGTCACAGTCAAAGAGATAAATAAATAAAGACTATCTCATGTAAAAAGGGAATCCAAGAAAATATAATGTACTCATTATTAAGTATTCAAGTTCTCCTCAGTCATAACAAAGAATATGTAGAAATGATAAGGACTGTTGACTTACATTAAATTAATTCTCCAGTCTGCAAAGGTAATGAGAAGAGGTAATTTGAAAATGAGAGACTTATTCTTTGAGTAGCTTTTTAGTTATTGTTATATGTGCTTCCTATATGCCAAGTTCTATTTTGAGCACTTCACAGATACCATTTTATTTACTTTCTAAAGTAACTTTCGTAATAACCCTCATGACACACTGAGATAGCTACTATTACTGTTCTTTTCTTTTTAAACAAATGAACAATCTGAGGCACAAAGAAGTTATATAACTTGGGAAAGATTGTTCACCCGTTAAGTTGTGAGCTGGGCATAGGTTCAAATCCAAGCAACATGGCATCAGAGGACTTGATTTCACCTACCTCAGGATGCAAGGTCGAAGGCATGGGTGTCAGGCTTTAGTGTGCTTAAGAACGACCCAGTAAACTTGTTAAAATCCAAATTCCTTGGAGATTGTGATTCTGTAGGTCTGACTGGGAGTGGAGATTTATGGTTCTTTCATGTTCTCAGGTGATCCTGATGCTACCCACCTGAAGACCATGATTTAGATAGCATCAACCTAAAAACTGTCCAAGTAAACGAGATTGAGTAGGCTTGTCAGTAAGTTATAGGAGTCCAGGCTCAGATTCTTTACAGACTCTTGTAGAGTTTTGGCTTTATCTACAAAATACAACCACATTTCTCTTTATAAACCCAAGTGATTGTAACATGAGTCTCTATGAGCCTAACTCCTGGCGAAGATCCCCCCACATTCCCTACCGCAACTCTTAGCTATAATTACATAAAAGTTTTCTAGGACAAGTGTACCCAGATGTTTTTCACTGTGTTCCACTAGGCCAGTTCACCTTATTGTTAGGCCACTGGCTCATTGCGAAGAGCCTGGCTACCTTGGATATAGCTAGTATCTTCAAGGAGCCGGACCGACACCACTCAGTCACCTGGAAAGCCCCAGCTGTTCTTTCCTGTCTCGCTTTGCTCAGAGTGGATACTCAGCTCTTTTAAGTACAACATACAGGTCTCTGCCGTTCTTGCTTGCTGGCTTGCAAACATAGGACCAACCATAGTTTTTCTCCAACCACGGTGACGGCTCCATGTACCTTCACAGTCACACTGGCTTCCTTTTCTAATATTCTGTTAATTCCAGCACTTTTTCATTGGTTTTATTTGGAGTTGGGTTTTCCTGAGATGATTGTGAAAGTGCTGCACTCAATATGCCAGCAAATTTGGGAAATTCAGCAGTGGTCACAGGACTGGAAAAGGTCAGTTTTCATTCCAGTCCCAAAGAAAGGCAATGCCAAAGAATGCTCAAACTATCACACAGTTGCACTTATCTCACACACTAGCAAAGTAATGCTCAAAATTCTCCAAGCCAGGCTTCAGTAATATATGAACTGTGAACTTCCAGATGTTCAAGCTGGTTTTAGAAAAGGCAGAGGAACCAGAGATCAAATTGCCAATATCCACTGGATCATCGAAAAAGCAAGAAAATTCTGGAAAAATACCTGTTTATGCTTTATTGACTATGCCAAAGCCTTTGACTGTGTGGATCACAACAAACTTTGGAAAATTCATGAGATGGGAATACCAGACCACCTGACATGCCTCCTGAGAAATCTGTATGCAGGTCAAGAAGCAACATTTAGAACAGGACATGGAACAACAGACTGGTTCCAAATTGGGAAAGGAATAAGTCAAGGGTGTGTATTGTCACCCTGCTTATTTAACTTATATGCAGAGTACATCATGAGAAATGCTGGACTGGATGAAGCACAAGCTGGAATCAAGATTGCCGGGAGAAATATCAATAACCTCAGATATGCAGGTGACACCCCCCTTATGGCAGAAAACGAAGAAGAACTGAAGAGCCTCTTGATGAAACTGAAACAGGAGAGTGAAAAAGGTAGTTTAAGACTCAACATTCAGAAAACAAAGATCATAGCATCTGGTCCCATCATTTCCTGGCAAATAAACGGGGAAACAGTGACAGACTTTAATTTGGGGGGCTCCAAAATCACTGCAGATAGTGACTGTAGTCATGAAATTAACAGATGCTTGCTCCTTGGAAGAAAAGTTATGACCAACCTAGACAGCATATTAAAAAGCAGAGACATTACTTTGCCAACAAAGGTTTGTCTAGTCAAAGTTATGGTTTTTCCAGTAGTCATGTACGGATGTGAGATTTGGACTATAAAGAAAGCTGAGCACTAAAGAAATTGTGCTTTTGAACTATGGTGTTGGATAAGACTCTTGAGAGTCCCTTGGACAGTAAGGAGATCCAACCAGTCCATCCTAAGGAAATCAGTCCTGAATATTTATTGGAAGGACTGATGCTGAAGCTGAAACTCCAATACTGTGTCCACCTGATGTGAAGAACTGAGGCATTGGAAAAGACCCTGATTCTGGGAAAGATTGAAGGCAGGAGGAGAAGGGACGACAGAGGATGAGATGGTTGGATGGCATCACCGACTCAATGGACATGAGTTTGAGTAGGCTCCACAAGTTGGTGATGGACAGAGAGGCCTGGTGGTCTGCAGTCCATGGGGTTGCAAAGAGTTGTACATGACTGAGCGACTGAACTGAACTGAGATAATTGATGGTGGGAATTCTTTTCTTTAAGGAGAATGTTCTCTCACCCTCAGGAGTGTTGTGTGACCCTATGGCCTGAACAAGATGATCTTAAAATACTCTGGCATTTTTATATCTCTCCTGACCTGAATTACTTAATCATGTTCATGATAACCTCATTAGAAAAAGAACCACCTCCTGAAATAAGTGTTGCCTTTCTCCCCACCCAACCACCCACATCTGGCAGAAGTTTCTAATGATTTGCTGTGATTCTTATTTTTCCATCTCTAGGATTCTCAAGCAATTTAGGAAGTAGAATTTTTTTAAAAAAGGAGAAAGCCAGAAAAATCTCCCTAAAGTGAAGAAAGTAACTTCTTGATCACAAAGAGGAAAAATAAAAACACTATAATTGGTTTATCTCATTTGACATTTTTAGAGAGAAAATATACAGATGCCATTGTTTAAAGCAATTTTAAAAACCACACTTTTAAATCTTTGTAGCAACAGGCTTGTTGAAGAAATTCATTTACAGATTCTATCCAGGGAGAGTTTATTTATCGTGTTTGTTTTATTCCTGATATACAGCTATAATAATATCATGCATAATATTATATTATTAAAACATCACAGTTTTTACTACCTATTCCTGAAGCATTAGGTAGACCCATGTTGATATCTAATTCATCCATTTGCTGATTAATTGTATAGAAACAAATAGCATTTTCTCTTGAAAAATTAAAAATCGTCTGAAATCCTTGATTTATATAACCATGATATTTAAAGAAGGTGTTTTCAGAATTGTCATTGTATTAGAAAAACACAAAAGCAGAAAATAATTAAGCCCTCTAAATCCAAAGAACATATGGTTGTGAAAGAAATCTATGGATTCTATTAACAAACACATCTACCTGACGTGTTTTCTCCCCAGATTTTTAAAATATATTTTTGTCTATGTAACAAAATGAGAATATACAATGAATCAGTTCTGTATTCAGCAATGTTTTTCATAATTCCTCCATTAAAATACTTAGCTTCACCTCTCCAGGGCTGGTTCTTAGACTTGGTAAATAATACAGGTTAGACAACTTGATTCATATGTAGTGAAAATAGTTGCTAGAAAATCACCTTTAGAGCTATCTGATTTGCCTACTACTCAAGATGGTGTCTCAAGATTACTGGAAAGTTTGCAGTGGACCGCCTTAAAATTTCTACCTAGCATCATAACAAAGAAGAGAAAAAAAGCCTTTTATCTCTTTCTCTGGCTACTGATTAGAATTCACTATTTTAAGAGGCTTGATATATCTATCTATTAATTTATCCACTTAGACAACAAAATTTGAGTATCTGCCATCTAATCTAACCAATGGGTCATATGCAAAATTCAAAGGAAGTATGTGACCCACTTTTCCATTTCCTTATATTCTGGCTGCAGGCTCCATTAACTTAATCTTAAAACATTGCCTTCCCTGCTGCTGCTGCTGCTGCTGCTAAGTAGCTTCAGTCGTGTCCGACTCTGTGCGACCCCATAGATGGCAGCCCACCAGGCTCCCCCGTCCCTGGGATTCTCCAGGCAAGAACACTGGAGTGGGTTGCCATTTCCTTCTCCAATGCATCAAAGAGAAAAGTGAAAATGAAGTCACTCAATCATCTCGAACCCTTAGCGACCCCATGGACTGCAGCCCACCAGGCTCCTCCATCCACGGGATTTTCCAGGCAAGAGTACTGGAGTGGGGTGCCATTGCTTTCTCCGATTACCTTCCCTACCCTCTTCCAAACCAAATATTAAACTGTTTCTATTAATGATGCCACCATTGTATGTAAGTATACAAGTTCTTGACCTACAACTGTTCTTGATAAATTCCTAAATGCAGTCCAACATATGAACATAAAACTTGTGTTTAAGAAAACAAATATGTAGACACATACACACACAGACACACACAGACACAGACACACACGCACGCACATATATGATTCTTGTCTAAGGAAAGTTGCCAAAATAGCGTCTTTTTCATTTAGGTCTCTAGAAATCCCCCAAATGTCTAGAGAGGTAATTTGGGAACCTGTTCCTGAATGTTTGCTAAATTACTAATATGGGGCAAGGCTTTCTTTTATATAAAAAGCTACATTTTGTGCTAAGTGATTGAACGAGTTGTTCTTTCACTTTGAATTTCTCTTCTACCAATGGCTATAGTGGAGGGGAAAAAAAAACTTCATATAAAACAAACTCAGTATACAAGTACTAATGGACTCAGTAACATTTAGTATTGGAAAATTGCTGGAAATTTGTCAGGTAATGTGATTTTGTTTTCAATTTATGCCACCAAAAAGTAATGTAATGTCTAATGCCAAGAAGGAAAAAAAAAAACCCTACACTCCATAAAACTGTGTTACTGTATATGGGTTTGACATTTGAGAAGCAAATGAGAGCAAGTTGTCCTTTTCTCTATTTCTTAAACAGTGTGTAAAGTTGTTAGATTATACTGTAACATTTTAAGAAATCCTTTGTGCTATAAGAAAATTGCTTTCGGGAGCATGGCTATGTGTACCAAATGTAAAGCATTTGAGAACTCAAATGGCAATGCCAGGAGGAAAACCTGGAGCTGAGAGCAGAGAATAGGGGCCCCAGTGTTCAGTAATTATGTCAACCTGAGATTTTAGTTTTTTGATCAAGAAAGAAAAATTCTTCACTTCCAGATCCCTCAATGAAATTCTTAACAATGCAGATCTAAATCAAATACCTAGTTAGGACAGTTGTGTGTGTGTGTGTGTGTGTTAAATACAACAAATGCGAATTAATAAGACTGAGATGTTAAATGCTTTGTTTAAATGATCTAATATGTTGCTTTGAGAGATAGAAACTAGTAAATATTGAGAGGCCGTTATTTGGGGAAAACATGTATGGAAGTTCCGGGGCTTCTCATATGACACTAGTGGTAAAGAATCCTCCTGCCAGTGCAGAAGATGTAAGAGATGTGGGTTCATTCCCTGGGTCGGGAACATGCCCTAAGAAGGAAATGACAACCCACTCCAGTTTTCTTGCCTGGAGAATCCCGTGGAAAGAGCAGCCTGTAGGGCTACAGTCCACAGAGTCACGAAGAGTCGGACACAACTGAGGCATCTATCTGAGCAGGTGTAGGATGGAAGCTCTAGGAAAAAGTCCAAGTTGTAAGTTTTACTGCCAGGAACTTTACTAACTCAAATAGCTTTCTTACTTCCTGAACCTGTTTCCCCTTTGGAGATGCTAGAATAATAAGATGTCCTGTCTCATGAGATTGTTATAAGGATCAGATTATATGTATATGAGAATGAAAGTCTTTAAAATAAGGTATTAGAGTCCTCTTTCCTCCAACATCTCATTTCTTCATATACACAGTTATCTAGACTTGGGGCTTAAGGAGTGATCTTCACACTTATTGCCTGACTTCATATGGGTTGTTGTTTGTTGTTGTTCAGTTGCTCAATCGGGTCTGGCTGTCTGCCACCCCATGGACTGCTGCACCCCAGTATTCCCCATCCTTCACCATCTCCCGGAGCTTGCTCAAACTCATGTCCATTGAACCGGTGATGCCATGCAACCATCTCATCTTTTGTCATCCCCTTCTCCTGCCTTCAATCTTTCCCAGCATCAGGGTCTTTTCTAATGAGTCAGCTCTTTGCATCAGGTGGCCAAAGTATGTGTTAAAGCAGAGCAAGTCCTGGTATGAGAGTCAAGCCACTTGGACTTGAGTCCCAACTCTGTCCTAAGTTCATCGTGCCAAAACAACCTGGTTCAGTTCAGTTCAGTTGCTCAGTTGTGTCCAGTACTTTGAGACCCCATGGATTGCAGTACATCAGGCCTCCCAGTCCATCACCAACTCCTGGAACCTACTCAGACCCATGTCCATTAAGTCGGTGATGCCATCCAACCACCTCATCCTCTGTCATCCCCTTCTCCTCCCGCCTTTAATCTTTGCCAGCATCAGGGTCTTTTCCAAGGAGTCAGTTCTTTGGCCAATGTATTGGAGTTTCAGCTTCAGCATCAGTCCTTCCAATGAATATTCAGGACTGATTTCCTTTAGGATGGACTGGTTGGATCTCCTTCCTGTCCAAGGGACTCTCAAGAGTCTTCTCCAACACCACAGTTCAAAAGCATCAATTCTCCCATGCTCAGCTTTCTTTATAGTCCAACTCTCACATCCGTACACAACTTCTGGAAAAACCATAGCCTTGACTAGACAAACCTTTGTTGGCAAAGCAGTGTCGTCTCTGCCTTTTAATATCCTGTCTAGGTTGGCCATAACTTTTCTTCTAAGGAGCAAGCGTCTTTTAATTTCATGGCTGCAGTCACCGTCTAGGCGTTGATAATAACTTAATTAAATAATAGTGAAGGTGTGGTTTGACTCAACTTCTCAGGCAAATCTTGGAAGGTAATTCCTGTTTATTTAGAAAAGATTTCTTCAAGGCTTATTAAATTACAAGATACCTTTTAGCAGTTTCTACCAACTACTTGGTAAAAAGTGATGGCTTCATCCCATTGACAAATTGTAGATAGTCTGTATAAAGTTTGAAAAATGATCCCAAGTGATGCTTGTGTCCTTAGAGATATGCCCTGCATCATCTCAGGAATGGTTTCAAACCATCCTTTACTTGCCCATGATCACCCTTTCTTACTGTCAAATAATATACAGCATTTCTTTTGATCTTCAGATTTTCTTTTTCTTCCTGTCTTTTATGCCCTTTCCATAGGCAGTTTTTCAGTGTTTGATTCCCAGGATCTTAAAAGTTAACTTTCCAAACTGATTTCAGTATTTTCTATGCTATAGCTAAAAGAACTATCTTGAATTTAACAACTTCATTAGCAAGTTTTGAATTTAACAAAATTTAGCAAAGTTTGAAAGGCATGCTTTTCTGTTCAACTTTTCTCCTATTTTTTTTTTCTACATAATTATCCCTCAGGTTTATTTTCTCCTCTTATTTAGTAAAAATTTTGGGGTGAATATTTCATCAAATAAACATATTTGTATGTTTCTGTAGTTTCTTAATTTTTAAAATGTCCATTTTAATTTGTATGAAGTTCCTATATTTTACTATCTCTTTATTGCCTCATAGTATAATTTTGACATTAAAGGAGTTTAAAGTCCAGTCATTTATACAAGAGTGAGTTTGTGAAGCAGATTAGCACCAGAAATTCACCTTATTTTATATTTTAAATATCTGGTGTTTGGTAGAAGCATCAGGTACTGCCAGTGACAAGTTGGTCCAAATCTACTAGTCTCAAATTGTGATACAATAATATTTCAACATTCTGTATACACAGACTGTTCTTTAGCATCTGATTCTCTTTGCATTTATTGACTGCTCACATTAAAAAACTCTTAAACGTTTTAATCATCTTTTATATTGTTTCCTATTTAGTACCAAAATCTTTGTACTAGCATCTCATAACAACTTACTTCAGAAAGCCCATAAATAATTGAGAAAGGTGCCCTTCTCAGCAGTTTCGTCTCTCAGTAAGCTTTTTTCCCCTAGTTTCTTTTAGCTTTCTGTTGGCCTTTTATCTTTTCAAAAGCATTTCTGCAATTTCTGTATTGCTCTTTGACCTACCATTAAAGCAAGCATTTGTTTCCATGTGTTTCTTTTTGGTTTTTGAGCGAGATGTTTATTTCATCTTATTCAGCTTTAAAAAAAAAAGTCTTCCTGAAGCGTTTCGTTATTCATTTTCTTTATAGAGTTCAATCACTTGTTCTCATTTGTATGTTTCAACTCATACCAATGCATTGTTAACTTAATTCTTCAGAACCATCCAAAATCTTTTCATCTTTGCCTTGTTTTTTAACAATTTTGGGGGGTTTGTCCTTTTGTCATTTGCCTTTTCAGAATTTCATATTATCCTTTTGCCATGTTTCAATTTCATGCTACACTGAAGTTGTGACTCTTCTCAAGTCCCTTTTCTTTTTTGTCATTATTTACTTTCTTTTATCTATTACTGTTCTATTTTCAGCTTTTCATCTTACACATTCCTAAATTAAATGGACATTTTCACCATTGTATAAGTTTTTGTTACATTTTTCATCTTCTTCTTTGTTCTACATATGAGTTCTACTGCCATTTCACTTCTATTATAGAGTTTTTATGAAATTATACTTAATACGTGCTAATTACAACTTCACTTACTTGTACTTCAACTTCCTACTGCTATCTTAGAATCAAATTTTATTTCCCTATATTTAATTTATATTATAATTTACCCTTTCATATCTTTTTTATGTTTTTTCTGACTATTTAAAACTGATTTTACTCTCCTGAAAATTCCTGTTTTATTATATCTATTCCTTTGCCTAATATAGAGCACTTAGTCCCTGATCTTATTGTTATTTTTAAATGTTTCTACATTGATTCCATCAATTTCTGTCTGTTGAATGACATATAATATTAGCAAGAGTAAATGTATTTTAAGTTTGGATCCGTCTAGCTCTTTTATATCTATGATATAGAACAATAAACACAAAAGGACTGTTTATACTACCAATGCCTTAAAAATGTTTCCACAAGATAACCACTTCCTTGGCATGTTCCATCATATTTTATATGTATTTCTGTTTCCTTTATCTCTAACAAGAGTAATTCTACTAACCACTTAGCATTCCTATAAGAAGTCACCAGAGTAAACCTGTTGAATAAGAGCTAGCATTTGTAGCATCAATAAATATTTTCCTCATGAATATCTTTTAATTAATTGTACTCCCTATGAATGTTTTGATGGGGAAGATCTCCTTTACCGGAAACCTTAAGATAACAAGGTTGGTTTTCAAAACCATTTTGTTGAGTGCATAATTCATATCTAGGCTGTAGTGACATATATGGAAGAGGAATCAAAAGTTTAAGGAATTCAGATGGTTCTGCATTTGTATACTAAGTCTTAGCTCTGTAGATATTTGCTCTTTGAGTACTTTTCCTTCTCTTAAGATCTAATTACTATTTTCAATATTGTTCTTAATGATCTTTCATTTATAATTTTGCCATCCAGCTATTCCTATTGTTTGGTTTTGTCTGCTTTTGTGTTTTACTTAAACAAACAAACAAAATTATTGTTTGTAGTATTCTCTGACTTGCTTTTTCTCAAAGTAGTATGTCCAAGATTGATCCATGTTCAGATATGTAGCAATAGCTGATTTATCATCACTTCTGTGTAGTATTCCAGTGGATGGAAATATATAGGTGTCTGGGTGCTTTTCTGATTCTGTTTTAGAACACATTCCTAGAACTGAGTTTATAAGATTAAAGACCAACTTATTTAAAAAAATTTTTTACATATATTGAAAACTTGTCCTCCAAATGCTGTAAGTTAAAATCATTTGACCTTCCTCTAAGAAACCCCACTTTTCTCCCGTGTCACCAACACTGACTTCACAACCCTCTATTTGTTTTCATTTTAAATTCTGAGGTCATTCCCTTAAGAATTAGTTCATTATACCATGAATGAAATTTTTTTCAATAAAATAGTGCATTTAAGCATGAAGATACAATGTTAAGGTTGTTCAATAATGTGTGCCTCTGGGAAACACTATTTAGCTGTGACCAATAAATCTACAGTATTTGGTATATTGTCATCAAAAGGAGAAAATCAGACCTTGGGCTTTTATTGGAAGGAAATTGTTGCCACAAATCTAGTTTTGAGAGATACCAATTTTGTTCAATTTTAAATCTGTGCATATGAAACTCAATTGCAGTGTGTGACTGGCATCTATTTTCTGGCTAGACCTGCCTTTGCTTTCCCTTATCACACTGTGACCCTTGTTAAGTAAGTGGCATCTTTCCAGTGGAAATTATTGTATCAAAAGGCTGCTTTGCAATCAGAAGCATTCAAAATAAAAGCTTAACATCCTTGTTACAAGCTAAAAGAAAGGGGAGGAAAACCTGTTGATGGTGGACTGATTTTTGTGGGACGTTTTTCTCAAAAACTTAGATTAAAAAAATGTATCTACCAACATTATATTTCAAGTCTTAAATCTGTTTCCTATCCAATTCCCCTTCCTCCACATGAAATTTAATTATATCCTAAATTTTGCATTTATTAATCCTTTCCTTATAACTTTGAGCCTGATATTCGAAAGAGGATTCAATAATAAATTCTCTGAGGAAAGAGAATTTGAGATGTTGATTTTTTTATCATCCTTAGAAATCTTAGGGAAAAACAAGGAAGGATATGTGATAACAGCAATCAGCTGAGACCTTTCTCTGGGTAAGGATCAAAATGATGTTATAGATCTTGATCTGCTTTGACTAGTAGATTGAAATTTTCCCCTAATCTATGGTTGACATGGCTGAAGAGAAAAAAAAAAAAAAAAAAACCACCCTCTATGGAAAACTCGATCATTTGACTTCATCTGGCAAATAGGAAAGGAAAACCTCTAACCTCTGTTAATTAACACTCTCAAATTAATGCAGAGACATTTACATAAGACTGCTTTTTAATTGATATTTGTATTTTAGACAAATAAGAGGTTTAATATTCTTTAAATTATATTTCAAAATTTATTATTGTATGTGCTTGTATTTTATGTGTGGAGAAATTTCCACAGATCCTATATTGACCAAATTATGTTGGAGAATATATATATACACACATGTGTATGTGATATTTTCAAGTACCTAGAATATAGCATGCCACATGAAAGTCACTGACTAAATGTTTAATAAATGAAAGTAGCACAGAAGTTGGAGAAGGCGATGGCACCCCACTCCAGTACACTTGCCTGGAAAATCCCATGGATGGAGGAGCCTGGCAGGCTGCAGTCCATGGGGTGGCACAGAATCGGACACGACTAAGCGACTTCACTTTCACTTTTCACTTTCATGCATTGGAGAAGGAAATGGCAACTCACTCCAGTGTTCTTGCCTGGAGAATCCCAGGGACAGGGAGCCTGGTGGGCTGCCGTCTATGGGGTCGCACAGAGTCGGACACGACTGAAGTGACACAGTGGCGGCAGCAGCAGCACGCAAGTTCAAACTGTATTCTTCCTTTAGGGCAGTTCCTTCAGGAAAGTTAATCGATTTACTCCCTTAAATTTTTGGTTCTTTAACCAGGCTCAGTTAAACTACAGAGGGTTGCATAACACTAAACATTAACATTATTTCATACTGATCTTTTGACTAAATGGACCAATCCAGCCAAGGACTGTAAATTCTGTAGTATATATTCTGTAGTGTATATTCTCCCACTTAGTGATCTTATCCCATGGCAAGTTTTGATTCTTAATTCTGGTTCTGGCCTGTTCTCTCACAAACTGTGATTTTACGCAAGCACTTAGATAAATACTTATCTAAGTACCAATTTCCTGATCTGTAAAATAGGGATAAAAATTCCAAGTCTGTGATGAAAGTTAAATGATATAACCCACGAATATGTAAAACCCTATAACATAGTGGTCAACACATAGATGTCCAGAGTATGTTAATTTTTCACTTCCATCAATTAGACAGATTCACTGTTACTATATATTTTCCCCTAAATATGTAGCCAAAGCATCCGGTTTGATTAAAATTAGTAGGGTTATTGTGTGTAAGCCTTTCTGTAGGTTCAGTGGTGAGATGCAAAGACCAGCATGATATCAACTCTGCCCATAATTGACTGACAATCTGCAGTTGGGGCAAAAGGAACATGGAAAGACACAAATCATTATATTTGTAGCATAATCCAAACATTTATGAAAAGGTTTGCAAGTGGGAGTATATTTGGACTGGAATTGGAAAAAATTAGTAAAATAAAGGAGAAAAGAAATTTGGATGCAAGGAACTACCTCAAAAAGCATTCAGGGCTATTCATCTGTGGAAGGTCTTTGGGTTGCAAACCAGCAAGTATGGCTGGACCAGAATATTTACAAAAGATCTAGAAGGGTCTTGCTCTGAAAAACTAGTTGGTGCATATATAAGTTCAAAAACGTTGACTACAAGTAAAAGTATGCTCAATTCAATTAAAAACTAATGTACTGTTTAAGTACACCATAATACTTATGGTGTATTATGGGTCGATTCACTGATTCAACAGTATCAACAACAACAAAAAGTTTCTTACATTTTCTTTATACCTCTGTGTCCTGCCACACAGAATATCAGCTCCCCATGAGGAACCTTTTTGTTTGTGTGTATGTTTTGTCAAAAAGTGATTATCAAGAAAACAAGATGCTATGCTTTTCCATTTTTGCCTTCTGAGAGATTCTCTTAATTCAAGGATTAAAGTTACATGTTGTATCTTGGTTTAGCTGACTCATATCACATAGTCATCTTTGAAACTAGCAAAGTAGCTTAGGAATGGCATTCTTATTGGCTTAGGCCTGATCGTCACTCCAATCTAAACCAGAGATGCATTGAAGGAGACCAACAAAGGCCTCTTCTGAAGTTGAAGGTGGAGTCAAGCCTGCCAAATGACCAGGCTTGCTGTACAACTGGGACATTCTCTTAAGATGCTGCTGAAGCAAGCATCATATGTTTTCCAGTCTTAGCAGTGAGAGCCTTGAATGCATATTAAAGAGTTTAGAATTTATTCCTTATGTAAAGAGAAACTATCTTTTCAGGTGAGTGTTTCATCTAGGACTGCATATAGCCTGTTGTGGTGGGCTGTAAGGATAGCACTAGACATGAATGAGCTGTCATCCTTTCTTTCAAGGAAACTACATTTTCCTGTTTCTTGGGAGACCTAAACTATGTTGTTTGAGGTGATACTAAGTCTGAACTATAGATCAATTGTAGGCATTCATCCAGCTTTTGATGTGTTGATGTTAATGAGATTTTTGCTTGATATTTTTGGAATTGATAAGGATAATAACTAACATTTACAACTGTGCTCTGTGAGTGTTAAATTCTATCTATAGACTATGTCACTTAATTTTCCTAACAGCTTCATAGCCTGGTGTTTTCCCTTTGCAAACAAGGCAACTGAACCTTAGGGAAGTTAAATAATTTGCCCAAATCTGTGGAGATTCAGGATTCAAAGAGAAGCTTTCTGATGTTCTGAAATCTATACACTTAACCTCTAAATATCATAATAGTTGATGAAAAACAATGCATACTAGGTGCTATGAATGATTATTTGGGAAGAAATGTGAAAGACTATTTTTGGGGAAAAAGAATAAACCATGAACTCTCAGTATGCTTTTGAAGGTTCATGCCTTCAAATGTGTCTATAATCTGCTTGAAATTTTCAAAGGTATAGATGAGCAGTAGCTAGTTAGGTTAATTCTCAAACATAAAAAAAAATTCTAATGTTTTCTCCAAATATTAAAAAAAATTATTTGGATGGAATAAGTCCTGGAGAAATGGGAGAGGAGGCAGGCATGGATAGAGTAAGGATATAGGAAGTAGTTTTCTCTTAGTTAGTCACTGCTTTCTCGAAAGAGGCCAAGGAAAGCCGGCAAGTGATGTTGTCACACTCTCCCAAATTATTTTGGTTGATGGAAAGTTGGAATTCTGGAAAAATTCCAAGTGGATGTAAGCACTTTAGGGAATTGGATGGTACATGAAATATAACCTAGAATAATGTGAAAAATAATGGATATTGTCCAAAATAGTCTTGAAACCCTTCTCTGCTCTGATAGGCTCTGATTTTGATACTCCTTTGAGGAAAAATATTTAGGAGTCATCCTGTCTGTAGAGGGCTCTTTGGACTTTATGCCCAGTTCATGTCAGCAGTTAAAGCCAGAAATAAGATGCCAGGTACATTAAGAAAGGAATAGAAAATACTTAAAATATTATAAATTAATGACATGATCGAACAAATGCAAACTGTAGTATCTGGAATAGAGTATTCCATTCCAATTACTTTGGTTTATAGTTGCCTAAGATTATATTTAGTTTTTATAAGCACATAATCTTTCAGACAGAAGAAACACTTTAGAAATTGCCTCTGATATTTAAAGTCAGCAAGGCATAATATATTGGTCAAAATCTCGTAGCTTTTAGAAAGAGTGTGATATTTCAAACAAAAGACCCATATGCTTATATCTAAAAAAAAATAGACTTACATTTTCTGAAGCTTTGATTTTTCAGACCATAAATCTGAAGTTTTTATGTAAAGGGGTTTATTAATGTTCAACTGTGTTTCACTTTTCTGTTCAGAAGTACTATTAGAGCGATTACCCTTATTTTGTATAATGTGTATCTTATTGGAAAACCTTTTTTTCTGTATTTCTTAGGAGTTGCTTTCTTTTTCTTTTCTTTTAAGATTTAAAATATTTCAGTCACCACTTTTTGAATGATTTCAGCTTTAAATTCCCAAATTTGAGTTTGTCTATAAGCATAGCCTCTAATAAAATTGCCCTTATTACAAACTAGAATTGAGCAGTATTTTCAGAGTTTGTTTGAAGAATCTAGATTTCATTAAAGATTTTGGATTTCATTTTGAACAGTTCCTAGTCCCAGACACATGTCTAAATGATGTGCATGCATCAAGGCAAAATGGTAAAAATTTATTGCATATCTTAAGATTTTGTTAACTTGACATTCTGGTATTTGGATAATTAAATGAATTTCTCTGACTTCATCAGCATATTTGGCATTAAACATGCATGGCACTGCTCTATTACATAAAGAAAGTGACTTCACCATTGTCAGATATCAGTTTGGTGCTTTTTCATGAGGGATAAATTATGTACTGTTAGAAATCAGTATGACAGATTTTGTTGCTTAATTTTTTTAAATTTTATTTTTAATTGGAGGATAGTTGCTTCACAGTATTGTATTGGCTTCTTCCATACAACAACATGAATCAGCCACAAGTATACATATGTTCCCTCCCCCTACCTCCTACCCGGTCTCATCCCTCCATCTGTGTTTTACAGCAACTTCCCATTATCCATCTATTTTACATATGGTAATATATATGTTTCAATGCTACTCTCTCAATTCATCCCACTTTCTCCTTTCTTCTCTGTGTCCAAAATCTATTCTCTATGTCTGTGTCTCTATTCCTGCCCTGCAAAGAGATTTATCAGTATCATTTTTTTTTTTTAGATTCCATATATATGCATTAATGTATGATATTTATTTTTCTCTTCCTGAGTTACTTCACTCTGTATATAACAGGTTCTAAGTTCATCCAACTCAATAGAACTGACTTAAATGTGTTCCTGTTTATGGCTGAATAATATTCCATTGTATATATATATGTGCCTCTGCTTATTTACCCATTCATCTGTTGATGAACATCTAGGTTGCTTCCATGTCCTAGCTGTTGTAAATAGTGCTGCAGTGAACATCAGAGTACATATGTCTTTTTCAGTTATGGTTTTCCCAGGGTATATGCCCAGTAGTGGGCATATATGGTAGTTTTATTTGTAGTTTTTTAAGGAATCTCCATACTGTTGTCCATAGTGGCTGTGTCAGTTTATATTCCCACCAACAGTGCTTTATTCTTAATGAGTGTAATTCTAAGACCACTAACAAGACTGGTAATCTTGGAAGTTGATATAATGCTAAGTAATCAAAACTTACACTTGTGCTAGATCATAATACTAATATCTCAGTTTATATCCTTACTTCCGGGTATAGCTACTATGGCAATAGAAAGCTAAAACACCCAGCTATGTAAAAGACCTATATTGTGGAGTTGGATTGAATTTTTCAATGGTGTTTTTCAAACTTGTTAATGGATGTTGTCGTAGACTAAAAATACTGGTGTTTACTGGCAGTAGTCATAAATGTGTCTTTAAGACAGAGACCACAGTGCTAGAGTTCATAAGTCCACTGAGTTAACAATTACCCACCTTGGGCATTTACCCAGTTACTGGTTTCTTAGCCGGGAAATCAGTCAGAAGGACACAGCACTCTAGTGTGCATGTATATACATGACCAGAGACAAAACAGGGTTCTCCTTCATTCAATTTTATTACTCTTTGGTATATATTTTATTTCTCTCAAATTTGAGGTCATACCTCAATAATTTTTTGAAAAATAGCAGCAATTAAAACAGAAACAAGTTATCTGTTACTTGTTAAAGCAGTTATTTGTTTCTGTGGAAAAATGAAAAGCTTCATAGCATAGTGGTTGAGTATTAACTAGTTTTATAATCTAAAGATGGTCTTCTAACCTCTGTGCCTCAGTTTCCTCAATCATAAAGTAGGGATATTAACAGTTTAGTTTGTTAGACTAGTAAATGTTAATGTCTGAAGTGTCAAGTATATGCTGAGTTCTTCATCAACATCATTATTATGCTATCATGATATTTTTAATTTTCTAAATGTTGAAGGTAGATATTATTAGAAAGGGGATTAGATGACATAATGAAGATCCCTAGCTGGAATGCAACTCAAATGCACACCTGTTGTCCCTCCATCACATGCAACCAAAGCCTAGAAAACAGGACATTTGTCAGCACCATTCCACAAATTGACATGTAGGTGCTTACTGGAAGAAGTAATTGGTCACTAAAGCTTGATTTTTTTTTTCTCTGTTTTATTTTCTATAATCACATGTTACATAACTTTATTCTAAAGGAAAATTCAAAAGGACTTTAATAGGCTGTTTGCAATATGCTACCCTTTTTTCTAAAAGCTTTATATGGATTAAATTGTTAAATCTTCACTCCATGGAGTGGTTAAGTGTGTGTGTGCTAAGTCGTTTCAGTCATATCCCACTCTTCACTACCCTATGGACTGTAGCCCCCCAGGCTCCTGTGTCCTTGGGATTCTCCAGGCAAGAATACTGAAGTGGGTTGTCATGCCCTCCTCCAGGGGATCTTCCAAACAAGGGACCAAACTTGTGTTTCTTTTGTCTCCTGCGTTGGCAGGCGGGTTCCTTACCACTAGCGCCACCTGGGAAGCCTCAGAGTAGTTAAGTAAATTTCCCCAAATTACACGGGAATAAAGAGACAGAGCTTGCATTCTGTACTACTGTGCTCTAAATATTATTAATGAAAGGATATCATATCTCTGAATATGAAGACTCAGTATTAATAGGAATCTATATCAGTAGTCTCAATCTATATCCCAACTGAATCAGTATTTAAGTGGAATATGACAAGATGATTTTAGAATTTATCAAAAAAAAAAAAAAGAAAAAACTATTTAAGAACTGAAAACAATCCAGAAAATGGTGAAACTTGATATCAAGACAGTAAAGCATACTAAAAAGCTGTAGTAATTAAAACATCACTGACCTGGCATGATAACAGAGAATAGATAACAATGGTAGAGAGTTCAGAAACATTCATTAATAGTTTTGAAAATCTAACCTATGATCAGTGTAACATTTTAAGTTATTTTAACTTTTAAGAAAAGGGCATGGTGAACTTTTCAATAAATAGCCCTGGTTAAATAGCTGTAATATTGGAAAAAATATTCAATTGCTCACCCACAAAATATAAAACCAATTCCTATGTAAACTATACATAAAAAGAGAAAACTTTGAACATATTAGAAGAACATTTTAGATGATATTTATATAATTGTGTTGTAAGAAGGAAAACCTTACACAAAATATAGAAACTATTAAAGAAAACTATTAAATTTGGCTATATATATTTTCCATGATATGATTCATTATTTTTAACAAAGTACATTTACAATGGTTACAATGAATTCAGTGTATTGAATTTTTCATCCACTTTATACAAAATTCACTTTTACATTTATCCTGTTTGTTCATATAAGAAATATTCATAGTAATGAATATAACTATATAACTATATATATAACTATGTAGTTATATATATAACTATATAACTATATTATATAGTTATAACTATGTTCATAGTAATAGGGAATAGGAATATAGATAATTCTTGGATGTAAAACATAAAAATCACCTCTTTTTTTAATACTTACCTGGATAAACAGCATAATGAAATTAATCCTCTCTGTCATAGGGTACATGGACTTACTTGGGAAGAATGAGGAATTATTAGAATCATAATATGTTAAGTATCTTTATGATCATCTCATCTAGCCATTTTTCTAGAAAGTCTAGCATCTGTGTAGCTCTATTTATCAGAATTTCTTGTTCATCCTTATGGCTTTGAGTTATTGTCTAGTGTCCTCTCATTTCAGCCTGAAAATTTATTTTAGCACTTCATGTAGAGCAGGTTTACTATCAGTGATACTCTTTCAACTTTTGTTTACCTGGGAATGTTTTCATTTCTTCTTCATTCTAAAACTAAAGATAGTTTTACTGAATATAGTATTCTGGGATAACAGTTTTTCTTTTTCTTTCTTATTAAAAAAAATCCTATAGTTTCTAGCCTCCATGTTTTCTGATAAGAAATCTGCTATTAATTTCATTGAGGACACTTTGTAAAAGTGAACTACTTCTCTCTTACTGCTTTCAAGATTGATTTATTTATTTACTTTCTGTCCTTGGCTTTCAACAAATTGACTATAACCTGTGTCCATGTGGATCTCTGATTTATACTTGAAACTTATTGAGCTTCTTGAATATATTAATTTGTGCTTTTATCTAATTTGAGGGGTTTGGGTCCATTATTTCTTGAGCCTTTCCATCTTCCTCTTTTTCTTCTATGGGATTCCCATTTTAAGTATGCTATATATTTTTTAAATAGTATCTCACAAGTCTCTTAGACTTTGTTCATTTTTGTTCTTTGATTTATCTTTCTGATCTTCAGACTAGATAATTTCAATTGAGCTACCTTCAGCTTTGCAGATTCTATATTTTGTCTGCTCAAATCTGCTATTTGAAATGCTCTAGTGAATTTTCATTTTGATTATTGTGCCTTTCAGAATTTCTGTTTAGTTCCATGTTATAATTTTTAATTTCTTTATTGATATTATTTATTTGTTCATATTTCATTCTCCTATTTTCTTTTGCTTTTTTTTTTTGCTCTTTGGCCATGATTTTCCTTAGCTCATTTTGTGTGTGTCTTATTTCACTGCATGCTTGATAATTTTTTATGCTGAAAACTGGAAGAAGCACAAGCTGGAATCAAGATTGCCAGGAGAAATATCAATAACCTCAGATATGCAGATGACACCACCCTTATAGCAGAAAGTGAAGAAGAACTAAAGAGCCTCTTGAGGAAAGTGAAAGAGGAAAGTAAAAAGTTGGGTTAAAGCTCAACATTTAGAAAACTAAGATCATGGCATCCAGTCCCATCACTTCATGGCAAATAGATGGGGAAACAGTGGAAACAGTGGCTGACTTTATTTTTCTGGGCTCCAAAATCACTGCAGATGGTGACTGCAGCCATGGAATTAAAAGACGCTTACTCCTTGGAAGGAAAGTTATGACCAACCTAGACAGCATATTAAAAATCAGAGACATTACTTTGTCAACAAAGGTCCATCTAGTCAGGGCTGTGGTTTTTCCAGTGGTCATGTATGGATGTGAGAGTTGGACTATTAGAAAGCTGAGTGCTGAAGAATTGATGCTTTTGAACTGTGATGTTGGAGAATACTCTTGAGAGTCACTTGGACTGCAAGGAGATCCAACCAGCCCATCCTAAAGGAGATCAGTCCTGGGTGTTCATTGGAAGGACTGATGTTGAAGTTGAAACTCCAGTGCTTTGGCCACCTGATGTGAAGAGCTGACTCATTGGAAAAGACCCTGATGGTGGGAAAGATGGAGGGAAGGAGGAGAAGGGGACAACAGAGGATGAGATAGCTGGATGGCATCACCAACTCAATGGAAATGAGTTTGGGTGAACTCTGGGAGTTGGTGATGGACAGAGAGGCCTGGCGTGCTGTGGTTCATGGGATTGCAAAGAGTCGGACATGACTGAGCAATTGAACTGAACTGAGCATTATGAATATTAAGCCTTATGAATATTGTTATGTAGTAAATGGAGATCACATTGTTAATATTATTATGTAGTAAATGGAGATCACATTGTTACAATCTATAACATATTTTGTAAAAACTACTCTTTTTATGAAATTTCCATTCCTTAACTTGTTATCAGGTAGGTTTTGACTGATGTACTTAGAGATCAGAAGGTGAGAAAAAGAAAGAGAAAGAAATATAATAAAAATAAATGAAAATGTTTCCTAATCTGCAGGTTGTATCTGTGCTGGGGCACTCCTTTAATGTTTAGCCATGCCATGGAAAACTCTGTCATGACCTTCCTCTTCAGCTTGCATTTAACCTAGATAAAGTTTAGGGTCTTCTGAGGTCTTTTCTGAGCATGTATCCTATCCAGAGTATGTTCATGGCTTTTTAAATTTCAAAGGATGCACAGGGAGCTTTCAAATGCCATAATTTCTCAAAGAAAACTCTCCTCTCAGATTTTTCTCCCAGGTTTTCAATGCTCTGTTGTATACCTCAGTCAGTCTTTTGCTTGATTCAGGTGACTATGGGTTCTTTCATTTGCCTGACACTTTTTTTTTTAATGTATTTATTTTTTGTTGAAGGATAGTTGCTTTACAATATAGGGTTGGTCTCTGGTGCTTTGCTACCCTGAGGGAGTTCTGATTTAGGTGACACTGAAACAAGCAGCTTGTGCAGTCCTTCAGGCAGTCTCCAGCCATTTACAGCAGACAAACACAGTTCTTTGTTTATAAGATCTGCTCTGCTTCCACTGGAATCAGAGACAGGATTCCGCACTCTGAGCATGGGCTGCCATCTTTAATACCGCCACAAAGCCGGAGAAGGAGGCAAGGCCAAGTAAAAAATGCTGCAAAACTTTTCTAGCAAATTTTATTTGGGATTTTCTTAATTAAGGAGTCACTTGATTACTGTATACTTTTGAATTCTTTACAGTGATCTGATTAACAACTTTTGGCTTGATTTTATTTATTTTGGTCTTTGGAGGGATGGAACTGCCTGCACTGCTATTTCCACTGATGTCACTGGTCACTCTGGCCATGTAGATTTCTAAATTTACATATGATGGAGTATAGTATAGAGAACATTACAAGGTGAGAAACACACTGATGGTATTTGTAAAATATTTGATACACCAAAGATTAATATCTAAATTCATAAACTAGTTCCACTTAGGAAAAGACAAACAAATATAAAAATTAGGCAATGGATATAAACATGCAGTTTATGAGGTGGGGGAAAGCACAAAATGCTAGAGCTATTTAAAATATTAATAGTTTAGAGGGTATATCAATAGTTTATGGGATATCTATTCTATAGAATCTTCTGTGTAAACATAGCATATTGAGAGCAAATATCAGAGAGAAATACATACATGTGACCCAATCTTTGTCAATCAAGTATTTGTTTTACAACAACTTTAAAAAATATTTTAAAAATCAGTGATATATGAAACAAAAATTTTAAAAATCATTTGATATATTATGCTAAACTTATCTCATGACCATAGGAAAGAACTGGTTTATGTTAGATGCTCACCAAGTATTTGGTGTATTATCTCAGTTTCTGATGCTATCATTAAATAAGATAAACTTGGCCAAGGCAAATGTAATTTCCTCTACTTGGATTATCAGTTCAGTTCAGTTCAGTTGCTCAGCCATGTCCGACTCTTTGCGACCCCATGTGTCGCAGCACGCCAGGCCTCCCTGTCCATCACCAACTTCTGGAGTTCACTCAAACTCATGTCCATTGAGTCAGTGATGCCATCCAGCCATCTCATCCTCTGTTATCCCCTTCTCCTCCTGCCCCCAATCCCTCCCAGCATCAGTGTCTTTTCCAGTGAGTCAACTCTTCACATGAGGTGGCCAAAGTATTGGAGTTTCAGCTTTAGGATCAGTCCTTCCAAAGAACACCCAGGACTGATCTCCTTTAGAATGGACTGGTTGGGTCTCCTTGCAGTCCAAGGGACTCTCAAGAGTCTTCTCCAACACCACAGTTCAAAAGTATCAATTCTTCGGCGCTCAGCCTTCTTCACAGTCCAACTCTCACATCCATACATGACCACAGGAAAAACCATAGCCCTGACTAGATGGACCTTTATTGGCAAAGAAATGTCTCTGCTTTTTAATATGCTGTCTAGGTTGGTCATAACTTTCCTTCCAAGGAGTAAGCGTCTTTTAATTTCATGGCTCCAATCATGCCTCAACCAAATTGCTTAAGAAAAAAGAAATAGGACTATCAGATAAGAAGTATTCATTAACTTTAATATAAATGAGTCAATAGGGTCTTGTATCAGACCAAAAATAAGTCTATGGAAATCACTGATTGAAGTATGGAATACGTATTTCTCCTCACTTTGCTTTTTAGATGAAACTTGGGTGCCTTGGTCTAGTTCTAAATATTGTGACAAAAATGGGACATAGAGAAACTAAAATATGCTCTGAGAATGGTGTTTAGACTGGCCCAATGGACTTAATTATTTAATTGACACTTGTGAGCACCTTCATGTGTCAGTCACTTAGATAAGCTATTGAAAATGGTAAGACTTCATCCATGCCCCCACACTAGTATTCACACTTTGCTGTGCAAAAATTTCCTCTGACTTTCACTTTACATAGTTTACACATCAGATATTATACCATGGCTACAGGACCCTAGCCATGATGCCTCTCTGACCTTCGGCTCTTTCTTGCCCCTTTCCTACTCTGCTCCAGCCATACAAGGGCTCCTAGAAATTTTTCAAGCACCTTTTCCCCAGATATCAAAGAGCTTCAATGGCAACCCACTCCAGTACTCTTGCCTGGAAAATCCCATGGATGGAGGAGCCTGGTGGGCTACAGTCCATGGGGTCACTAGGAGTCGGACACAACTGAGCTACTTCACTTTCACTTTTCATTTTCATGCATTGGAGAAGGAAATGGCAACCCACTCCAGTACTCTTGCCTGGAGAATCCCAGGGACAGAGGAGCCTGGTAGGCTGCCGTCTATGGGGTCGCACAGAGTCGGACATGACTGAAGCCACTTAGCAGCAGCAGCAGCATGACAGAGGCCTTCCCTGTTCACCATATACAAAATTCAAACATCCTACCTGCCCTCACATGCGTACTCCCTAAACTCATCCTGTTTTGTTTTATTGTCCCAAAGTCATTATCCTGCTTTACTATCCTTCTTACCAACTGACATGCTATGTATTTACAAGCATACTAATTTGCTCTGTATGTCTTTTACTATGACATATGCTTCTTGAAAATCCCATGGACGGAGGAGCCTGGTGGGCTACAGTCCATGGGGTCGCTAAGAGTCAGACATGACTGAGTGACTTCACTTTCACCCTTCACTTTCATGCATTGGAGAAGGAAGTGGCAGCCCACTCCAGTGTTCTTGCCTGGAGAATCCCAGGGACGGGGAAGCCTGGTGGCTGCCGTCTATGGGGTCGCACAGAGTCTGACACAACTGAAGCGACTTAAAAGCATGCTTCTTGAGGACAGGAATTCTGTCGGTTGGGTTAACTTTCGTATCCCCAGAATCTAAAATAGTCACTGACATACAATTAAAAAAATTACTCAATAAATGCTTCTAAATAGCTGCATAATTGAATAAATTGAAATATGAATAAGACAGGTACTCTCTAGAAATCCAGAGATTGGTAAAATATACCTAGATGAATAAACATGATATAAAACATGGTAAGATGTCTTAAGAGTTACACAGATGAAATGATGCACAGGAGACAGAAGCAGAGGAGGCTTGACTTTAAAGGTTTTAAGGAGTCAGGATAGGTTTTTTGATGACCGGTGTGAGGCGATACAGTTTTGATTTACATTTCTCTAATTAGTAATGTTAAGCATCTTTCCATGCGCCTCTTGGCCATCTGTATGTCTTCTTTGGAGAGATGTCTGTTTAGGTCTTCCACCCATTTTTTGATTGAGTTGTTTGTTTTTTGTTGTTGTTGTTATTGAACTGATGAGATGTTTGTATATTTTGGAGATTAATCCCTTGTCAGTGGCTTTATTTGTAGATATTTTCTCCCATTCTGAGGCTTCTCTTTTTGTCTCGCTTACGGTTTTCAGGGCAACAGTAGAGACACAGGTGTAGAAAATGGATGTGTGGATGTGGTGGGGAGGAGAAAGGGGAATTAAGAGATTGGGATTGACATATATACACTACCATGTGTAAAATAGATAGTTAGTGGGAAGCTGCTGTATAGCACAGGGAACTCAGCTTGGTGCTGTGGTGACTAGAGGAGTGGGATAGGCTGGGGGCTGGGATGTCAAAGAGGGAGGAGATACATGTATACATACATCTGATCCCCTGCATTGTACAGCAGGTACTAACACATCATTGTAAAGTAACTATACTCCAATAAAGAGTTCCAGATAGAAAAAGGAAATCAATATACCTTCTCTTTCAGATGGTAGAAATGCCCAGGGAACAGGGAGTCAGTGTGAGAAGAAGCCAGTCAAAGCATAGAGAACAGCTTGTGCAAAGGTTCTAGAATGGTAAACAACTAGTAGATAGTTCAGTAGGACTCTTGGGTAAGGAGTAGATGAGTTATGGAAAGTGATAGAAAAGGCTAGAGAAGTAGGCACTGACCAGAGTGCAAAATCTCTGATGGATGAGCTTACAGGTTTAGATTAATTCTATCCGAAGGCAGTAGAGAATTCCAAAGGAACTTTAAGCAAGGGAATGACATGTTCATTATTTTGTGTTATAAGGAAGAGCATAAGTTATGTTGCATTTATGCTTTGGAAATTTGAGTGGCCAGCAGTGCACTTAGGCAAGATAGACCAAGCCATTTAGAGAGCAGATTTGGATGCAGGTGAAAAATGAGGTATTTAATTCTGATCCTATGAGTTTGAGGTGCTGTTAGGCCATTAGAAAGATCTGAGTAAGAGGCAATCAGAAATATCTATGTAGAATATAGGAGACCTCAGTGTAATAAAGGCTGGAGGCTTGTGAGTGAGATGACCCAGAAAGAAGTTGTAGATTGAGAAAGCAGAGCCAAAGACCAAAGACCTGAAGAGACTGAGAATGTTACCTGACAAGAAACAGATTTCCTAGCATCTGGAATTTGCTGTTGTATGAGAAAGGAATTTCACTGATTTCTTAAGTCTTCAGTGGATGAGTGAGGAATAATAAAAAGACTATAATGAAATCTGTGTCAGCCATCTACATATTCTTTTCAAAACTTATCTCAACCTCAAAACAATAATAAATGTTTATTATCAGCAATTTCTGTAGATCAGAGAGTCCAGAATAGCTTAGGTGGGTAGTTCTGGCTTGATGTCTCTCACAAAATTGCAGCCAAGTTGTTGGCCAGAGCTATAGTCATCTAAAGGGTTCATTGAGTCTGGGTGACCAACCCCCAACGAGGTTAGCTCACCTGAGTGGTGAGGAGCTCCTGGTTTTTGACAGGAATCTTCAGTGTTTCTTCATTCGTGCCTCCCCACACATGGGCCTCTCTTCAGAGATGTTTGGATGTCCTCACATCATGGAAGCTGGCTTTCCAAAGAACTACTGATTCAAAAGATAGCAGGTCAGAAATTGCAATATCTTTTTTTTTTTTTTTTTCAATTGAAGTATAGTTGCTTTACAATGTTGTTTGAGTGTGTATATGTCAATCCCAATCTCCCAATTCATCCCAGCCTCCCTCTGCTCCCTGATGGTCTGTTCACACATCTGTTCCCTACATCTGCATCTCTTTTCCTACACCGAAAATAGGTTCATCTGTACCATTTTTCTAGATTCCACATATATGCTTTAATATCTGATACCTATTTTTGTATTTCCAACTTAATGCATTTTGTATAGCAGACTCTAGATCCATCCACATCTCTACAAATGACCCAATTTCATTCATTTTTGTGGCTGAGTAATATTCTATTGTATATATGTACCAAATCTTCTTTATCCATGCAACTGTCAGGGTACATTTAGGCTGCTTCCATGTCCTGTCTGCTGTAAATAGTGTTTCAGTGAACATTGGGGCACTGAAGAATTGATGCTTTTGAACTGTGGTGTTGGAAAGAACTCTTGAGAGTCCCTTGGACTGCAAGGAGATCCAACCAGTCCATTCTAAAGGAGATCAGCCCTGGGGGTTCACTGGAAGGACTGATGTTGAAGCTGAAACTACTTTGGCCACCTGATTGAAGAGTTGACTCATTGGAAAAGACCCTGATGCTGGGAGGGATTGGGGGCAGGAGGAGAAGGGGACGACAGAGGATGAGATGGCTGGATGGCATCACCGACTTGATGGACAAGTTTGGGTGAACTCCGGGAGTTGGTGATGGATAGGGAGGCCTGGCGTGTTGCGATTCATGGGGTCATGAAGAGTCGGACACGACTGAGTGACTGAACTGAACTGAACTGAACTGAACATTGGGGTGCGTGTATCTTTTTGAATTATGGTTTTTTCAGGGTATATGTCCAGTATTGGGACTGCTGTGTCATATGGTAGAAACTGTAGTATCTTTTATGACTCATTCTTGGTAGCCAAATCTCCTCACTTCCACAGTATCCTTTCTGTTAATCTGTAAGCTCTATTCAGTGTCAGGAGGTAGAGACTACTAGGAAAGAACACACATACCAAGAGATAAAGGTCAATGGGGGCCATCTTGGAGGTCAGCCACCATGATGAAGCTGTCCAATGACAAAATAGGTTGTTTCATGAGGCGATTAAGTTCTTGGTTACTGGAGGTACACAAACAAAACCTAGGTCAGAACTGAGCAAATGAGGAAAAGGATGGGGGAATTCTAGAACACATAATGATTAGACAAGTTCCCTCCTTTCAGAACTCACTGTTCTCTTAGGAGTATTTAAACTGACTTGGAAAAAGAAAAGAGAGAGAGAAATGAAGTGAAGTGAAAACACCGAAACATTTTTCATTTTTATAGTGAAAATATTTGATAAATTATTTGAGGGTTGCATGTATTAAGTGAGCCTTGAGGTAGGGGCAAAGCAGAGCAGTCCCCCAAGATGAGATGATTGGCAGTATACTCTGGAGAAGGTAGCAAGAATTTAAACACTGAGAATTGTTTAATTAGCCTAACTTCATTCAAGACCTCTCAGCCTAATTTTCATTGTTTGTCTTACACACGATAACATCCTTCAGTATCAGCCCATCTTTTTCAGCATCAAGCCCCAAGACTCTGAAACAGTGTTTTAGATAACCTAGTAGGCATTTCATTCTCTAAAGAAACCAATTATATATGAAATTAATAATTAAAAATTATAAATAGAAAGAACAAGAAAACATGCATACCCCATGTCCTGCGGGTAGATTTTTGCATGGTGTGTAGGGAATTAGGTGCAAAAAAATCCATTTATGTTAATGGGCATTGCATGTCTAATTTCTCATGCACCACACTGTTGATTTCCCTCTGTGTCTTTGTCAGTACATGGGACCAATGGTGGGGGAAGGAGAGGTGAATGATTTATATGATGGTCTGTCAATCATAATGGCAACCAGAAATATTCCAAAGCTGTTTTTAACCTCTATAGAAACAGTTAGTTAGACCATATGCTTTTTTCTTCTTGCCAGATGCTGTCATTCATCAATTTCCTATTAAGAAAATGGGATTCGGCAAAAACCACTGAGGTTCTTTCTCATTTGTAATAGATATGCCACAAAATCAGATTGCAAACGTATTTTTCAGGTTCCACAAAATAACTTCTGACACTTGCTAATCTCCATATTAATTCTGACTGACCTTTAATGGCGTTTCTTATGTGTGGGCAGAACATCATCCAAAAGTATTATTTTAAAATTACCTTTATGACAAGTTTAAGCCTAGAGGTTAAATAGATTTGTTTGTGATTATCCAGTCTGAAAAAAAAATAGAAATTAAATGGCCATTTAAAAATATCAGCAACCTTCTAATATACTCTCTAGACAGTGAGGAGAGATCATAAAATGTTTGAGAATTAAAGGAAGCAGCATGAGTCAAATGCTGATTACCCAAAGATGTCAAAAAAAGGGGGGAAAAAAAAAAAACTGTAATGACCCCCTCCCACTGCACCAAGTAGAAAGATCGTTTTGTTTAGAGCAGATGGATACTTAATTGCTGTAAAATCCTGGATGGGTTTGTTTGTTTGCTTGTTTATTTATTGTCAAGGATGACCCAGGGAAAACTAAGGGCTCCTTTTCCTAGGGACGATAGAATCGTTTCAGCCTATACACTGCAGCAGTCTGTCTTTAGGCTTCAACACACAGCTCTAACAACAATCATATTTTGGGTTTTAAATTTGAATGCTCTAGGTAGTTGGAATATATTGACACTTACTGTCGTTTCTAACACAGATCTTCTTGAAGTATTCTTATGATAACACTGATGGCTTCAAATGTTTGCCTGTCATGCTGAATTCACTTAGCAAACCAACTAACATGGAAGTGTAAAGGAAAAGAATATTGTTGCATAACTTGCAATCTGCAGCATTTTGCATTTCTTATTAATAGGAACTGACTCTCTGATAAACCCTGCAAATAGCTTATAGGAGAGAGGAATGCTCTGAAATTCAAGCAAATTTATTTCAAGAGTTAAGTGCTGATCAGAATTCTGAATTTTCTCTGGCTGTCAGCCAGCAAGAAGCATGCAGGGTCTGCTTATCGTTTAAGATTTTGGTAGAAAGCCACTAAGAAAAAAAAAAAATCTATGACTTTACAGGTGTCAGACTTTGTTGTATCCACTCCAGCCTAATATTCTCAAGTCTAATATTTTTTAAAGGTCACAAACGAGCTATAATATAATTTTTAACATTTTAATTTTCCCTTTTCTTCCCCAGCTGTTTTTTTTTTTCCTCCCCTGCTGGGACAGCTCTACTCATGAAGGTCAAGGAAATGATAATGCTGAGGTAGTTTTGTCTTTTTATTCATAGACCAGGTGGAGAGTGCATATAGCCATAAACGTGTACCTTCATCACATGGCTTGCTATTGACCTTTGTCCTGAGCTGAAGATTGTACCTTCTCAGGGGATAACAAATGATTCACTTCACAGGTAGGCAGAGGCCTGGAGCTCCCTTTACCAGACACTGCCAATTTTCCTGAATGATCTCTTGTGATTGGTTTTCTCATAGGAATAGACTATTTGTGAGTACACTGCTGAACTCTCTTTTTTTTAGGAATATGTTTTGCCAAGAACAGCTGTCCTTGAGTTGAAATGATTAGTACTTTCTCTGTGAAGGCAGGTTCCCATTCGGCTGTTGGCTAAAAACTCATTTTCACCCTGGGAAAACATTGCTGTCCTTTTGGGCACCAAAACACACTTTTGGTATTTGATCAAGTTGAGCCATTAAAAAAATATATAGTAATAATCCTGTTTAAGGTCACTGTGGCTTGACCTCTAATTGCCAACTAAGGTTCCAGTTCTGTAAGGTGACCTAGAAAAATGAGTTAGCTCAATACTACAAAAATAGTAGCCAAGTTTCTTCTTTCTTATCCAGTTTCAACTGGGAGCACGGTTCAAAGGAGAGAAGTGGGCACAAAGAGGCATAACCCCTTAATTCTGACCCTGACTTAGGGAGTAAAGTCTTTGACAGGTCCATGGGAAGTAAGAGTAGATGGGGATAGAGGCCCAAAGCAAGAGGATTATTTAACCTGAAGCCAAGATTCTTTAAAACTTCATATTTTGAAGTGTTGTGTTATTTTTAAATGCAGTTGTACATATACAAATACATATACATTGTTAGATACAAATATAGTAGTCTATTACATAAAATATTGAGAAACAAGCACCATTTCTTGAAATATTCTATCATTTCTTTATTTTTTTATACCCTTGTGTGCCTGAGCTCACTGAAAGACTTTAGTCTTTAAGATTGGCTTTAAAATAAAGCTAAAATAATGCATTAATAGTATGTTTCTGTTTAGTTGCTAAATGGTGTTCAGCTCTTTGGGCGGCCCCGTGGGCCATAACCAGCTAGGCTCCTCTGTCCATGAGATTTCCCAGGCAAGAATACTGGAGTTGGTTGCCATTTGCTTCTCCAGAGGATCAAACCTGCATCTCCTGCATTGACAGGTGGATTCTTTACCACTGAGTCACCAGTAGTAAAGCCCCACTAATATAGCCCTTAACAAATTAACAAATTGTCACAAACTGGATGGCTTAAAACAATAGAAATATATTCTATCACAGTTCTGGCAACTAACAGTCTAAAATTAGAGGGTCAGCAAGTCAGCCTTCCTTCTGTCTGAAGGCTCTAAGGAAGGATCCTTCCTTGCCTTTTCCTTTTTTCTCGCAGCTCTCAGCACTCCTTGGTGTTCCTTGGCTTGTATATAGAAGTGTCACTCCATCTGCTACCTCCATCTTTACATCTTCTCTGTCTCCTCTGTGTCTGTGTGTCTCTTTGCACATCCTCTGTTTTCTTATACATTAGTCATTCGATTTAGGATCCACTCTAATTCAGTAGGACCTACATCTTCAAAGATCCTATTTGCAAATAAGATCATAGTCCCAGGTTCTGAGTAGACTTGAATGTTGAGAAAATGCTTCGACCTAAATGTCTCTTTTTCCACATGACCTACTGGGATAACTAGCGTAACTAAGAAAACAGCAGGATCAGTGGCCTGCCTTTTTCTTTTAAAGGTACGTGATGCCCTGACAGTTGTGGAAAACAAAACAAAGGGGTTTAGAATAAATAATGTGAAAATGAGACGGAGACACACAGAGACAAGGTGGTCTCTGCATGCTTTCCTTGTAGATCCCATGTACTTCCCCACCCAACGTGTAGTTGTACTTCACACTTAGCCCTAACAGAGAAAAGCTGTCTCCATCATGACCCAAGATACAGGAAAGTGCCTCACAGGGACTGGAAGACACTGTAAATGTGCTGCATCTTCTTGGAGCATCAGTTGCATTCGGTTATATTTCTAGGTTAAAATACACATGACTACTTTTTAAAGATTTCTCAATTTTAATTTTTAATTACCAGGGCTTCACATTTTAAAAAATTATCCAGGATGCCCATTCACTGCTTTCTGACATGAGGGTGATTTCATTGGAAAACTCTGTCTCCATTCTGTATGACTACAATTGGATTAATCTCAACATGATGGCTACATAATAAAACTTCAATAAAAATTTGTTAGATTAATAAACCACTCTAAGAAATTGCTCTGTTCTGTCAGTCCTAACCCAAGAAACTGTTCCAGAGTATCTCATTTTTTATAGAGATCCAAGTCCCTTTCTTGACATCTAAACCTCTTTGTCATCTTGTTTCCCATTGCTTCCCCTGAGCTCTTAACTATTATTTCAATGCCAGTACCAAGCAGGAGTGATGTGCTTCTGCTTGAAAGATATCCTATCTACCTAGAACTTGAACCTACTCCATTGTTGAGTCTGATGGTAGAAGTACCTCAGAGAACTGCCAGGTAAGATAATTTTATCATTTACTGTTTGGTCCAAAATCTAGTAAACCCCCCTCTACAAATTCAGACTATAAACAGGATACATTGCATACAGTGGTCTCCTAAAACATTCTCTGGTACTACCACCACCTCCTCTTTCGTTCTTCTTCCTATTCTTTTCTCCTCTGTGGGAAAGATAGAGTGCAGGAGGAGAAATGGGTGACAGAGGATGAAATTGTTGGATGGCATCATCGACTCAATGGACATGAGCTGAGCAAACTTTGGGAGGTAGTGAAAGACAGGGAAGCCTGGCATGCTGCAGTCCCTGGGGTCACAAAGATTTGGACATAGCAACAGAACAACTCCCTGCGCTTCTCTGTTCCCCCTCTTCCTTTTTCTTCTTCAGTTCCAGAAGGTCCTCTGGCCAATCCATTTGTCCTGTGTACTAGTTTCTATGGTACTGAGTTTGTATTTCAGCTTGAGTTAATGAATCGTTCTACTAACTCCTTATTCTTCTTTTATCTAAACACAAACCAGGAGCATTAGTTGAGTGCCTCATCCTTTTCTCAGTTACAGTACAACCAGAGTCATTGTAAACCAGAGACACACAAATGCACTCTAACAATACAGAAGTTGTATTTAACTTTCCTGGATCTGGACATAGGTGAGTGGTTCCAGAAGTGTAGTTCTGTGAGATCATTCATTCAGGGACCAGGTCTGCTACCATCTGATGCTCCCCTGCCTCCAATAGGTATTCTCTTTTCTGCTAGTTCAAACTAGGTTATCAGTACCACATTCACATTCCATCTTTTTGGATGGAGAAAGAGAGGAAGTGGAGGACAAATAACATCCTTTGAAAGCTCAGTCTGGTGAGAGTTCTCTGGGGGTTTAGTGGTAAGGAATCTGGGCTTTCACTGCTTTTCCTTGTGTTTAATTATTGCTCAGCAAATTGGAAAAGGAAATGGCAACCCACTCCAGCATTCTTGCTTGGAGAATTCCATGGACAGAGGAGCCTGGTGGGCTACAGTCCATGGGGTCACAGAGAGTCAGACACGACTGAACACACACACTTCTTTAACCAGGAAACTGAGGGCGAAATAAATAAATAAAGCTCAGTCTGGTAGTTGTGCTTATCTCGTCTCACAAGTGCCCAAAATATAGTCATGTGACCTGCCTTTTCAGGAAAATTTGGCCTCTAAGAGTTTTCTTTGTAAAGGAAAAGGGAAATATTGGATCCAGGCAGCATTTAGCAGTGCCTGCCTATTCCCTACTCACTTTGACAGTCACAATCTGGTCTCAACTCCACCAAGAGCTCTCCTTGATGATTTTAGCAATAGAATATACCCTTCATTTGACACTTACTGTACAGCATTTTTAATTGCTAATTAAAATATCATTCCTGATTCTTCACTCTAAATGAAATTTTATATTTCATTAGGGCAGGAATTGTTATTCATTTCATGTACTTCAGTGTGATTAGCACACAGTAGGCACTCAACCAGGTGCAGACAATGTATTGCAATACATTAGGGATCCTTATGCATCCTTGATTTCTTTTTATGACAGTTACCCTATGTGTTTCAAACTTGAGCATCTTCATTAATATTCAGGAGAGAGAACTATTATCTTAAAGCAAACTAAACTTTGCTAGCTTCAAAAGAAGAGATAATAAACTATGGAACACACTAAGGGTGAGTGTCTTTGAAGTGCATATATAGGAAAACGGAATTAATCACCAGCATTAACTGTTTCTTGGAGGCTTAGAGAAAGCACTACATTTGCAGAAAAGAATCATTCAGTTAGAAGAATGATAGATTGGTTAAGAGAACCATAGAGGTCAATGGCTTGTGAAGTGAGCTCTAGACATCAAGGTTTAAAAGGGTGTGACCTAGAAGACCTAGAGGCTGTGAAATTGAAGGGCCACTGCACAGGAAATGACGAATATGAATTTGGAGGTTATGAGCCTTCATCACTGTGAATGATGAGAGTTGGGTCATGTGGTAAGAGGTGCTCTTTTTCAGACTCAATTTATTTTTTCTCTATACACTTAAGACTTCTCAGAGTCAGCTTTATTCAACTTTCCCTATAGCTGTGCTGCTTGCAAATGGATAGTACCTTACACTGTAGTCATCATAGTGGCTGGTGCATTTAAAGATCAAATGTGTTTGCTGACCTGAAAGATCAGGCTACCCTTTGTTTCTGACAAAAAGAAACTTCTCTGAAAGGGGAATAAATCAGAGAAGAAATTTCTGTGCAATTACAATCGTTTTAGATTGACTTACTAGCCAAAAAGTGAGAATGATGTGCTAATAACACTGTTAGCTCCTAGAAGATGCAAAGACCTATGCTGTGGACACATTCTCCTTTCTCCAGTTTGATGGCATTCTCAGCAAAAACGTGAGTCCAAAAAGTAGAAACAGTTCTCCATTGCAGCTATGGAAGACAGTATAGTGCATTAGAGTTAATGTTCTGGAGTCAGACTAATCAGGTTCTGACCAGAGTTCTCCACCCCATTGCTGTGGGACTTAGGGAATCACTCTAAAGTCTCAATTTCCTCTTATAAAGTGGGTCAAACACTAGGATTTACTTTCAAGGCATTATTGTCAAACAAGCCATGATTCTTTTATGGAAATCCATTCTTTTGGGTTCCCTCTTCTACCCTGGTCTCACTTTTGCAGCCCTTCTTTTCCCCAGCAATGGGAACTATTGAATAGCTAGGATGCTTTATTTTTTTCTTTTTTAATGGATAAACCAGATAATGACACTCAGCTGTATAAGACTGTTTCATGATTTCCCACTTAGTCAGAATAAACTAAATCCCCATCCAGGTCTGTAATGCTATAGAATGATTTGTCCCAGGTCCCTTTCCTGACCCAGCTTCAACTGCACTGGCTCTCCTCCTATTTTCTCACACATTAAAATTATTCTTCCCTATTGCTCTATGCCAGGAACCCTCATCTCTTTTCTTTCTGTGGTTGGGCTCCTTATAACTTTCAGACTTGAGTTCACATCATCATACTCAGACCATCCATTTAAACATTTCCTTCTCATCGACTGTCTAGCACATCACCCTTTTTAATTTCTCCCAGAGCATATATATCACTGTCTTAAATTACCTGGATTTTCTGTTTGTCTACTTGTTTACTTTCTGCCTCCCCAATGTGGAAAGAAATCAAGAACCCTCTCTACCTTGATCACTCCTCTTTTCCCAACACTTAAGAGTGCCAGGAACATACTAGTCATTCCATAAATATTTGTTTAATTAAGGAGTGAGTGAATGGCTGAATTGGCCTCTTGCAGATTTGTATTACAAGAGGCATTGGTTTGGTGTCACACACACAGCAAGTGCTCAAGAAATGTGAGTGACTGTTATAGTATGAGCTGTCAGTACTCTACCACCTACCCTGTGCCCAACTGCAGGTGCTTCCCATCCATAGTTCCTTCCAGTCCTCCTTACAACATTCTTTCCCTGATTCTGAGGATTTGCAAAGTAAAACATAGCTTACAGTGTCCTTGTGTTTTGGAGTTAAGTTGCAGTGATAGCTATCCATGCTTATCAAACCTCATGGAGGGTGGTGCATTTGTAAGAATCATTGCCTCAGGGATGAGGCATTGGTAGGGAGAGATCCAAGCTTGGGAATCACTTAAGTGAACGTTCTAATCAACAGCTGTCTCAACACTGGCATTTTCTGTGTGGGCTCCAGAAATTTACTTAACTTCTCTAATCTTTATCCCGTTCTGTATTTTTAAAAGGATTAAAATTTAAATACAGAAGGAATCCCATAACTAGGGCCATTAAGAATACAAAATACTGACACTGGTGTGTATAACCAAACTTTCAAACCTCAGGCATGGATATCGCTCCAAATACTTTTCCAGCTTCAAGGTCATTCTCTCCGGAATAAGTGCTGGGTGGAATTAAGGGAAGGTAGAAAGACTCTCTTCCCCACCCCCACCACACACAGAATAATCTTTACCTTTGAGAGTCTTACTTACTGCAAGGCTAAAGCACCAGTATGGTAAAGAATGAGTTTCCTCCTGAATCAGAGAGTTGATGCAACCCAACATTATGGTTCAAAAAGTTTCTAAGTTGAGAGAGATAAAGACATTGCCATTTTCATGTCAGTAGTTGAGACAGTGCATAAAATGAAATGATCACCTCTATAGGTCTCTTTTGTGCACAATTTACTACAGTCTTAGTTTTGATGATGTAGAATGTGCTGAATGGGAGTTACACCCTAAGATACCCCAAGGCCATGTGGTTGACTGTGTGAACTGATTTTAAATAATGTTCTTGGCTGTGCTGATGATATTCAGGACTGTTTGAAAACTAGTTCTGTGTTGGGGGATCAGGTGTTGAGTTCAGACCAGTGTTCACACAATGCAGGATTTAAAAAATAAACCGTCCTCTTGAGGAGGATAACTAGTGAAGGAGAACTTTAAATACATTTTGTTTCAGTTCAGTTCAGTTCAGTCACTCAGTCGTGTCCAACTCTTCACGACCCCATGAATCACAGCACACCAGGCCTCCCTCACCAACTCCCAGAGTTCACTCAAACTCATGTCCATCGAATCGGTGATGCCATCCAACCATCTCATCCTCTGCCATCCCCTTCTCCTCCTGCCCCCAATCCCTCCCAGCATCAGAGTCTTTTCCAATGAGTCAACTCTTTGCATGAGGTGGCCAAAGGACTGGAGTTTCAGCTTTAGCATCATTCCTTCCAAAGAACACCCAAGACTGATCTCCTTTAGAATGGACTGGTTGGATCTCCTTGCAGTCCAAGGGACTCTCAAGAGTCTTCAATACCACAGTTCAAAAGCATCAATTCTTCGGCACTCGGCTGTCTTCACAGTCCAACTCTCACATCCATACATGACTACTGGAGAAACTATAGCCTTGACTAGACGGACCTTTGTTGACAAAGTAATGTCTCTGCTTTTGAATATGCTATCTAGGTTGGTCAAAACTTTCCTTCCAAGGAGTAAGCGTCTTTTAATTTCATGGCTGCATTCATCATCTGCAGTGATTTTGAAGCCCCCCAAAATAAAGTCTGACACTGTTTCCACTGTTTCCCCATCTATTTCCCATGAAGTGATGGGACCAAATGCCATGATCTTCATTTTCTGAATGTTGAGCTTTAAGCCAACTTTTTCACTCTCCTCTTTCACTTTCATCAAGAGGCATTTTAGTTCCTCTTCCATAAAGAACAAAGTCTGTCTATAGGATGTGAAGAATGGCTCTGTTGGAGAAAGGAAAAACTTCCTCTCTACCCTTAATAGGTTCTTATAGATGATCTAAGAATAAAACTGATGAGACAGATTAACAAGAGAAAATCAAATTTAATTACATATGTGTAGGAATCCCATAATAATTTGAGGGATGAAGGCAACTCTCATGGAGATGGAAAAGCAAATGTGTAGTAAATATATGTTCTCTGGGCCATGCAGAGACAACAGGACAAAGGGCTTTGGTCTCCAGGCCCTGCAGAATTTCCCCCAGTACACCTAGCTCATATGCTTCATAGACATCTCTGGTAATAGTGCTCTTCCTGGACCAGATCCTTTGTGCAGATTCTTTCATATAGTTAATGGGAAGGTAACAAGAAAGACTTCTGGACTCTTCTGTTCTTTTAAAAATAATCAGCCTAAAAACATCCTCAAAGACACACATTTTAGGGTAGTGAATTTTGTTTCTTTATAGCTGTTTCTCACATATTTTTGTATTCACCATGGGCCAGGATAAAGAGATGAATAAAATACAGAGAATGCAGTCAGTGGTTATGATGACTAGAAGAAGAGAGTTACAAGTTAAACAGACATCTCAGCAAAAACATAAACAGTAGAAAGCAGAGGCTACTTAAGCATCCATTAGGATGATTCACAGCATTCATGGAATGGATACTTGAGTGCCTCCTTTACTGAGGCTAAGTACTATGACATCCACCCCAAATGGAAACAGAGGGACTAACAGTGAATTCTGTCATGGAAGTTGTGTTAAGGGAATTCCGTGAAAGAAAAAAGGGAAACTCTGAGGAGGACCTAGGTGAGCCACACAGTATTCAGCTCTTTCCTTTTGTCAGTGACAATGAGAGAATCAGCTAAGTAAAGAGCATGCATTCTGTAGGCAAAAGAAAAAATTAATGATGTTCCGGCTCAGACAGCAAAGTCTACCTCCTACATCCTCCCTCCAGACTCCTGTTTTGCTTAAGAAAGGTGGAATCTGGCTGAAGGCAGATTTTTTTTTTCTCTTGATGCCAAAAATTGATAAGCTCTTTTTTTTTTTTCATAAAAATTCATGGTTAATACAATTAGCACATTTATGTCTTTAAAAAGATTGTTAAAAGATATTCACTATCACCTACATATCTAAGTATTCTTTAGCTATTCAATTTTAAATGTATCCTTTTTTTTTTTTTTTTCCAATTGAGTCTTTTCTTAGATAGGCAATTAAGGAATGGTTCAGAAGTGGCATTTAAAACCCACTGTACTTTTTTCCAAGATAGAATTCATTGTTCCCTCAGCTAATGTGTATGAGACATTTAAATTTTAAAAGATGGCCTCACTGGTTGTACATGACACTAAGAACAGGCAGAAGCTGAAATCCTGAAAGGTAGCACACCATGTTATCAAATGCTCTTTTCCCTTCTGGGTAGTATTACTTACATTGTGCAAATGTGTTATGCAAAATAATCTTAAAACTGATTCTGCATCTTTGCCTTAGGTTCATACAATATTCATTGAAAGTTTTACGAAAAAAGAAATTAATTTAGTATAAAAATCAAACACTTAAAAATGCCCATGTATATCAATGCAACAACATTCCAAATGGAAGCTAGGGAAAAAGGAAGAGCAGCTCAAATCAGAATTTCATACATCTTACTTAATTACCTGTGCCTATATGTCTATATTTATATGTCTAGCACAGCAAAAGCCCGTGGAACCTGAACATGAGAAATTCTCACTCTAGCTAGTTTCATAGCCTTGGACAAGTCACTGTACATCAATCACATTAGTTTCCCTCAGTCTTTAAATGATGTTAATCCCAGTTATTTTATAAGGTTGTTTTACATATAAAATCAAATTATATCAAAATTAAACATGTTTTACATGCTGAGTTTTCAAACTCACCTAAATTATCATGAGTCTTCCTCTCTGGCCTGTGGATGGAAGTTTGGAGCATCTGATAAATATATTTTTTGTTGTTACATATAAAGGCAAAAGCAAGTCATGGAAAATTTTGGCCTCTCTGCTTATAGAGTATAGGATTTTTGTCGTTTGGTTGTTCATTTGCACACAATAATTTATATTTCTCAAAGTTTTTGAAAATTGAGGCGTTTTTATCCTAGTATTTATTAGATAGGTATACACTAGGCCCCTGAATCTTCTATCATTTTAATATTTGAGACTTGTAAGCTTAATATTTCTAAAATTGCAATTATATGGGTTGCAAAGGATTGCATGATTGTGAATCACATTATGTAAGAAAATGTTTAGATGAATTTTCATTGTATATCTTATAATCTTGAGATGCAGAATTGCACCAGGTGCCTCATCTTTTGAAGAGATTTTTTATTATTAATGCTTCATGCAAATCATAATTGTTTTTTTTTTAATTTTGACTAAAACTGCTTTTCTCATTGACTTTTGTGCCTTATAAGTTAGTTTTTGTACAGTTTCTTTTCATCAGTTATTGTGTTCATGTTCTTTGTCTAGAGTTTCATTGAAGGACCTTTCAACTGGGAAGTCTTATAGGTCCCGCTGATTCCTTCCCTCTTGGGACTTGATTTTATACTAATGGATTAGTCTGCCCTTTGACAATTAGATTCATGGGTTGGTCAAAAAGTTCACTTGTCTTTTTCCATAAGATAGTATGAAAAAACCCAAACAAACTTTTTGACCAACCCAATATTTTGCTCTAAAATTGTCACTAAATAAGTAAACATTACTAGTCAATCACCATTTATTTATATGGAGAGAAAAAAAAGTACACTTTTACCCATCTAGGTTCTTCTGGATAGTCTAAGAATTAAATGACATGAGACAGATTAAGAGGAGGAAATCAAATTTTATTAAGCACTTACAAAGATGTGATAATAATATGAATCCTAAGGACACGTTAGGCAATTAAAGTTTATATACTGGCTGAGAGGAGAAGGGGATGAGGGCTTGAAACTTGAAAGGGGAGGAAAGCAACTGACAGGAAGATGAAAAGAGCAAATATTTGGTAAACAAAATGTTTGCTGGATCAGAGACAGTGGGACAGAAAAGACTTTGACAAACAGGCCTTGCTGAGTTTCCCCCAGTCTACCACACACTTCATATGATACTTTAGTTCTCTATGGTGATAGTTCTCTTTTTCTGGAATAGGCCGTTTATCTAAATTGTTTTAAACAGATAAGGGAGGACATATAATCTCCTCCTAAACTTTTCGTTTCATGAAAGCGATCAGTCCCCAGAATTCTGAAGCTGAAGAGACACATTTTGGAGTGGCTAGTTTTGTTTTCCTTCAGTCGCATCAACATTTTGTAATGTCAATTGATGACTTTGCTAATACAAGTATTTCATGATAGGTTTCTTGTTTCTGACCTACATGAGCAGCGGAATAAAGCAGATTTAATTTACACAATGGGGATGAAGAGAAATTACGTGAAGAAATGTTTTGGATTTTTTGGTAAGACTGTCAGAATCTCAATGAAAAGGTTATTAATTCATATAATTTGGTTTCTTAATGACTACCTTTTATATATGTTTATTTGTATCATTAGGTGATACTCATATGCACATGATTCAACAGTTGTAGAATTCACTGGCAAAAGGAAATATGGTAATCCTCATGCCTCAGGTATCAAAGTATCTAATTGAAATGCACTAGGAGGAAAAGTCAAGTTTATTACCCTTGCCTACAACTTGCAGTGTGACATTTTGCTTTATAGCATTTGGAATCTCTCACCTCCAAAGAACAATGAACTTCAAGAACATAATACAAGTGGGAAAATTGCCTTAAAAATGTAATTTTAGAAATGATTATCTGAAAATACTGTTAAATGAAAAAGTTTGGTAAAAAGATGAAACTAATATTTCATTCATCTTCTGTTGATTCATATTTAAACCCAATGTAAAGTTCAGATGTTTAGGGGAAAGAGGAAAAAAGAAAGTGATTGAATAAAATAAGTCAGGATAAGTCCTTAAAGTTTAACTCAGATATTGTTATTTGAGAGTCTGTGGTGTGTGGCTTATGATTTTTTTATTTGCTGTTGTTGTTTCTATGGGTAAAACATCTTTTCAAGGAAAGTAATACAATTATTAAACCTATGATTTCTTTGGGGGATTCCATTTTCATTTATTATGGACAATTTACCCATAAACAGCACACAAAAATCAAATTCTTTCATGAAGGAGGGGTAACCTAATTGAGCATATGAGCAGTGGTAATCCTAACTGTTAGTCTGTGGGTTGCAGGTGGTTCTTTCATAATACAGTGCTTACAATAGATAATAGTTCTTAACAGTGCCAGCCACTAAGGTCTTTACACACATTAAATCATTCCATCCCTGCATCAATATTAGGAAATGGACGTGCTTATTGGGCTCATTTTACACTTGAAGAAATTAACATTTGCATCTGTGACCATGCCCTATGTTTCAGCACAGACTTCCTCCCATAGGGTCCATCAATTTATACCCCAAGTAAGCTTCTAACAAACCACCTCAAATAAGCATACAGTCCTAATAAAAACAGCCTGTTCTCTATGCAGGCACTATTTTCAATCTCCCACATTCCTTATGGCTCCCACCTACCCCATCCTCCAACTTCCAATCAACTTTCTTTTATTCCCTTCCCATATTCAAATGGCAAAGACAGCACTAAGGAGGGATTGGTCTATTGTACCTCATTACTACGGCAACCTGCAGGTTCCGTAGCTTCTGCAGGGTCAGCTTCCAAGTTTTCATTTCTTTTTTTCTTTTTTTTTAATAACTTGTGAGAATTTTAGTCTTTCTTTTTTTTTTTCCTTCTACTGAGAACAAAAGAGAGAAATCAAAATTTTGAAGCTCACCTCTAAACACCCTAACAAAGATTGACCTGAGCCGTGGCACTGGGTCTGAGTTCTAAGGAGCACTGGGATTAAGAGAATGCCTCCCTGTAACTCCAAAACCCCAGACAATCTTCATAAATTGATTATGTGGAAACAAAACAAGGTAAATAAATGCTCAGGGAATCTGTCAGATTGCTTCAAACAACATTTATAGCTTCGTGTCTTCTCCCACTACTTTCTTTTTGTATGTGAAATTGAAAAATAAACTGAATTCTGAAAATGCCTAAGGGTCAAAGAATCAAAATGGAAGTGATTCAGAGAGACCACCCTCTCCTGCTGTTTAAAGAAATTAATGGTGGAGCCACTTAAAAATTTCATGAAATGAAGACCGAATAATCTCACCATTTTCATTGTTTAAAACCTCAGAAATATAAACCAGAAGTCATAATCAAGTTCATAAAGTTGCTTATGGATTATAGAGAAGTCATACAGAATTTGAATTCAACTGTTATACTCGTCCCCAGGAGAGAAAATTACCTAGGACTATCTGATAATTAAAAGGATCCTTCTATAAAGATTAGAAATGCAAAGCTGTTTAACTTTGAAGCAAATAATGCTACTTCTATATCCCCAATCTGGTGTTTTATCTGTTCTTCATACAAAACCAATTCATGGGGGTACTTAGATACTGTTTCACAGGGAAAGATGTTTTATCTGAATTATATACCAAGGCAACTATTTTATTTAGTGAAGCCCTGACACACATGGATCTGTGGAAATGTTGGAACTGAGAATAAATAATATCATCTGTAGGTTACATTGCATTTCAGGAACTCTGGTCACCAATGGTATTGTTCATTTCTTGGGGAAGAGAGACTCATGTGGTCAGCAGAGAGGTCTTCTTAGAAAGTTGGAAGAGCTATGGAATTTTTTAATGAGTACCATAAAAATCTACTCATTTCTGTAAAGAAATGAACTGTCCAAGTAACGTGGCCCATCACAAGCTCACTGCTTAAAGCCACAGATACCATATTCCAGAGACAATAGAAATTACCCACTAACTAGGTGCCTGGACTCAACTTGGATATTCATGTTTCACAGCAAAGGATTCGTTCCCTTTAAGAGTTAGCAATCTTAAAAGTCCATGAACTGTGTGCATAATTATTGTTATTATGTACCAGACACTGGGTAAGACTGTATGGACAGATTGTTGTGAAAGATAGCCATGGTCACTGCTCCCGAGGAGTTGACATAATATTGGGGGAAATGGACAAATATGAAATACTAATTCGGTTAGTAAGTGTTGTGAAGAGAATCAAATAAACTATACTCACTGTGGACCTATTTGAGAGAGAGCTATAACTTTTTGAGAGGGGGCATTTGAGCTGAGACTTGGCTGAAGGAAGTACAAGCATTAATAGATCTAGGAAAGAGACTGTCAGGCAAAGTGAGTTGCAGTAAAGAAAAAAAAGGAAAAACAAACTCAGACACTTTTGTTTAGAAACAGGAAATAGAGACACCCCTCTCCCCACCACTCCTGTCTTTGACCAACAGTAGGCAGTGTATATTTTGAGTAACAGATTAAGGAAGACCAGCTCCAGACTCAGCCTGGAAGGGGTTTGCTGTCTTTCACTTCAGGAAAAAAAAAAAAAAAAATGTGGGTTAACAATGATAATGCCCTCCTCAACTTTCTCTGGAGCGTTGCTAGGGTGACACTCTAATTCAAAGGACAGAATATCAATAAAGCCAGGATGTACAGGAATGTAAACAAGCTTTAAAAAAATAGTCCAAGTGTTTGTTAAATAGACCACAATGGGACAGGTCCATTATCATTGCAGAAAGCTCTGTACTTAGTATGTCCAATTATCTAAATAGCTCAAAAACATAATCAATCCATCAGTAGTATTCAGCTTTCTAGCTCTGATATCTGATTGTGAATCCTCTGTGTTTATTCATACTTCTGCCAAATGTCGATCCAGAAATGTATTAGCATCTGCCAGTGATGAATAAACATAAGATTGGGCCCCTCCTGCAGTTCTTAGTCAGGCTGATGAACAAGGGCTAGTCCCATCCATGCCTCAAAGATGATTCTTCACATCACAGAACTATGTCCTTTTCTGTAACAGAGTCAGCATCGTCAAGGACGACTCTAACCTCAAATCCTTGGCCTTTAGTAGGGGCGTCTCTCTTTTTTTTCCAATGCTCAGCTTACCTAGAGTTACGCATTTTAAAAGACCAGGTATGCTGCCTTCCTTGTCCTTCAGTTTCTTAACAGCCACATACTTGTGGGATTCCAGAGGGACTGTGTCTGAAAACCCCGGGGTGTTGAGAGCACCCAGGGGTGATTGGCAAGAAAGGCAATTGAAGGCAGAGGGTGAGACCAGGAGCACTGCCCAGCTACTGGGCCTTTTGAGTGTGAACGTGTCTGTGGGTCTTTCTTTGCTTGTGTGACATGCAGTGTGGTATGCTGAATACCTGTTAATTAGTCCATTCTATCCATAAGTTGTGGAACCCAATTGTCCTGATGACTGGGTGATAAGAGGCAGGTGACTGTGGTAGAGATGAATGAGTTGCACACAGCCCTGTGTGGACACATCCCGTCATTTTCTTGAAGCTCTTTGCATGCAAGAATCAGTGAGTCTTCACATAGCTGCCAGCCCAAGTCACTTGCTGGCTGGCCTAAAGGGAGACGTGTGCCCTCCTTAATCTCAATAGCATTGGTTTTGTGGTGCATGTCCTGCACTCTAGATTAAAATGTAGCTGAGGAGAACTGAATCAAAAGCTCCATCTATCAGCCTGTTTTATGCTAATCTGAGTGTCAGAATAGGTGCTTATATGAGGTGCTAGGGGTCCTAATCTTATAAACATTGAGGTCTCCAGTTTCTGTAGAAAAACCTGACATAGTCAGGGTGGTCATCCAGCATATTCAAGAAAAGGACATTCTTAGTGGTATTTCCTCATCCATGGGAGTGTGTGTGTTGTGGAGGGCGGGGGAAGGGGGAGGTTAGGAGGGAGGGGTTTTCACGTCAGTATTGTTGGAACTTACCTATTGTTCAGTTCAGTTCAGTTCAGTTCAGTCGCTCAGTCGTGTCCGACTCTTTGCGACCCCATGAATCGCAGCACACCAGGCCTCCCTGTCCATCACCAACTCCCGGAGTTTACTCAAACTCCTGTCCATTGAGTCAGTGATGATGCCATCTAGCCATCTCATCCTCTGTCGTCCCCTTCTCCTCGTGCCCCTCAATCCCTCCCAGCATCAGGGTCTTTCCCAATGAGTCAACTCTTCGCATGAGGTGGCCAAAGTATTGGAGTTTCAGCTTTAGCATCAGTCCCTCCAGTGAACACCCAGGACTGATCTTCTTTAGAATGGACTGGTTGGATCTCCTTACGTATTGTTACTTACCTATTAATGCCTATGATACTAAGCTACCTGGTCCCACCTGTTAAGAGAGTGTTAGAACCCATCGTTACAATGATAACTATCACTATCTATAACTATAGTTATCCATGATAACTATTGCCGTCACTCTGGTCATAGGTCAGTAGTGAATTCTCATTATTTACTGAACATTCTAACTTCCTGTGTCTTCTCATTTGTTTTTCCATCTACTAGTTAGCCCTTTTTCAAATCATAAACTTCTTCTCCTTGTCTTTTCAGGTGAGTTTAAATTCCATGACTAGGAAAGCCCTAGATGCCCCAACCCAGATGATCTTTTTTTTTCCTAGAAGTCTGTGGTAGTTTTTAAGCACCACTGCTACTGCTGCTGTTTAGTTGCTCAGTCATGTCTGACTCTGCAACCCCATGCACTGTAACCTGTCAGGCTCTTCTGTCCATGAGATTTCCCAGGCAGGAATCCTGGAGTGGGTCTCTATTTCCTTCTCCAGGGGATCTTCCTGACCCAGGAATCCAACCTGTGTCTCCTTAATTGGCAGGCAGATTGTTTACTGCTGAGCCTCCAGGGAAGCCTAAAGTGCTTAATACTGAACTTCATAACTATTTGTTTACATGTCTGCCTCATTTATAGCCTGAGAGCTCCAGAGTCAATCAGCAGGCAAGTTCATCAAAGGATTAGGAAGTAACTTTGAAACATTTGATGCTATTTAGCAAGAAAGTTCCTTTATAAGGAACTGGAAAATGTTGTTTGGCTAAACTGTTTTTCAGACTTTCATATCCTCAAGTGTAGGCATTCTTTCTTTTTTATCTCATATACTCAGAAACCTAGCACAAGATATGAACAGTGCTTGGTAATTGTTTGGTCAATGAATAAATAGTTGTCACTTTCTAGCTGCAGATATTTCAATGACACTATGCTCAGTTCAGTTCAGTTGATCAGTCGTGTTCGACTCTTTGCCGACCCCATGAACTGCAGCACGCCAGACCTCCCTGTCCATCACCAACTCCCAGAGTTTACTCAAACTCATGTCCATTAAATTGGTGATGTCATCCAACCATCTCATCCTCTGTCGTTCCCTTCTCCTCCCGCCTTCAATCTTTCCCAACATCAGGGTTTTTTCCAATGAGTCAGTTCTTTGCATCAGGTGGCCAAAGTATTGGAGTTTCAGCTTCAGCATCAGTCCTTCCAATGAATATTCAGGACTGATATCCTTTAGGATGGACTGGTTGGGTCTCCTTGCAGTCCAAGGGACTCTCAAGAGTCTTCTCCAACACCACACTTCAAAAGCATCAATTCTTCAGCGCTCAGCTTTCTTTATAGTCCAACTCTCACATCCATACACGACTACTGGAAAAACTGTAGCTTTGACTAGATGGACCTTTGTTGGCAAAGTAATGTCTCTGCTTTTTAATATGCTGTCTAGGTTGGTCATCACTTTCCTTCCGAGGAGCAAGTGTCTTTTAATTTCATGACTGCCGTCACCATCTGCACTGATTTTGGAGCCCAAAAAAGTAAAGTCTGTCACTGTTTACACTGTTTCCCCATCCATTTGCCATGAAATGATAGGACTGGATGCCATGATCTTAGTTTTCTGAATGTTGAGCTTTAAGCCAACTTTTTCATTTGACCTCTTTCACTTTCCTCAAGAGGCTCTTTAGTTCTTCTTCGCTTTCTGCCATAAGGGTGGTATCATCTGCATATCTGAAGTTATTGATATTTCTCCTGGAAATCTTGATTCCAGCTTGTGCTTCATCCCGCCCAGCATTTCTCATGATGTGCTCTGCATATAAGTTAAATAAGCAGGGTGACAGTATACAGCCTTGACGTACTACTTTCCTGATTTGGAACCAGCCTGTTATTCCATGTCCAGTTCCAACTGTTGCTTCTTGACCTGCATACAGATTTCTCAGGAGGCAGGTCAGATGGTCTGGTATTCCCATCTCTTGAAAATTTTCCACAGTTTGTTGTTATCCACACAGTCAAAGGCTTGACACTATGCCACATGCTAGAAAATATTCAAATATGTTAGGCCCACCCCTCATAGTCAGAGATTAAAGAAAGTAAAAAAAAAGAAAAAAATTGTTAACCTGTAATAGAGAGTGCAGTCCTTGTTTTTCAACATATTTGCAGAACTGTGTCTTCTCCTCAAAATGATAGTCTGCTGTTTCTCAAAGATCCAGCTCAGTGGTGCCCTCTGTGTTCTCACTGAATTCCTGCAGGCACAAGTGTGCAAAGTGTGTCCTCTCTTGCTTTTCTTCTCTCTCTCTCTGTCTTTCCCTCTCCCTCTTTCCACCACCCTTTGTCCATCTCTCTCTCTCCTCACTTGGTCCCTCACTGTCACTCTCTCTCTCCATTGTGTTCTCATCATTTCTTAAATGTTTTCACACTGAATTGCAAATATTTGGGAGCACATTTGCCTTCTCTCCTAACCAGTGATTCTCAGTCAGGATGGTTTTTTCTCCCAGGAACATTTAACAGTGTCACATCTGGAGGATGTAGGGCTTTTGTAATCTAGTACTGAGTAGAGGCCAGGGATGCTGCTAAACATCTCATAATACATACAACAACCTCCCACAACTAAGAATTATGTATCTTATAATGTCAGCCATGCTGAGGTTGAAAAATTCTGCACTAGACTACGAACTCTTTGAAGGCAAGGGAATGTATCTGAATTCACTGCTAAATTTTTTTGAATCTCCAGGGTTTAACAAGGCTTGGCCTATCTATGTTCAGATAATGTTTGATAAATGAATAAATGGATGACTGAATGACTGGTTGGTGGATGGATGAATGAGCAGACAGACAGATGAATCAGTTGATCAATCTAGGACCATTTTTCAGCCCTATAAATTCTTGGCAACCTTTTCTTTCCAAGTCAGAATTGCTATTTATTATCCGAATTACAGAGTAATCAAGTTACCAGCCAAGATGTTGACCTGACTGGCTCTCATTTTGAGCAAGCACTTGACCACAGTTCTTGAGACATTTACTCTCAGCAAATATTACTCACCCTCATCTGGTTGTTTGAAAACTAGGTCATTTGTATGCTTTCCCTTTGTGCTGATCATCTGTATTACTGTATCTGTAATCTGTATTTTATCACCTGTAATACTCTTGTCATGCTTCTTATAACTGCATTATTCTCTCAAGCTGTTGAAGAATCTGATGTGACTCTCACTTTAAAAACCCACTGAAGGGATTGCTCTCTGGCTGGGTTTGTCCTAGGCAGTAGGACTTGGTCATACTCTTCAAGGTAGAAAACAAATGCATTTTCTTTTGGTCAGTCTCAACAACTTAATCTTTTAATCAACTGCCTGTGTATGTATGTATTTATGGGTGTGTGTGTGTGTGTGTGTCTTTAGAAACTAATTGCCAGTCCAGGTTCGTTGCAGGATACAGGAAGCTTGGGGCTGGTGCACTGGGATGACCCAGAGGGATGGTATGGGGAGGGAGGTGGGAAGGGTGGTTCAGGATTGGGAACATGTGTACACCCGTGGCGGATTCATGTTGATGTATGGCAAAACCAATACAATATTGTAAAGTAATTAGCCTCCAATTAAAATAAATAAATTTAAATTAAAAAAAATAACCAAGCACATCAACTGCCTTGTGTGTGTATATGTGTTTATGTGTGTATGTACGTGTGTGTGTGTGTGGCTTTTAAAATAATCAGCATATCTAGAGAACTTCACTTTCACTTTTCACTTTCATGCATTGGAGAAGGAAATGGCAACCCACTCCAGTGTTCTTTGCTGGAGGATCCCAGGGATGGGAGCACCTGGTGGGCTGCCGTCTATGGGGTCGCACAGAGTCGGACACGACTGAAGTGACTTAGCAGCAGCAACAGCAGCAGCAGAGATGAGAATATATTACTTCACTTTGTCTGAGAAGGTTCCCCAAATGAAAGCTATCCAAATGTTACGAAGTTTTTACACCTCTTTTTATTATTTCTGCATTTGCTACAGCTAGTACTTATGGATTTTAGGTAAAAGAGTATGTGAGTTGCTTGTGATTTTTCTGTTGGCCTCTGAAGTGGTTTCCATCTATGCACGTCTTCACTGCATTATGAGCTGGCTCTGGTCAATGAATGCAGTGACAACATCCAATACTTGAGTTGGTACCCTTCCTTTCAGGTTGGTTCTACTATTTAAAACAACATAAAGGATCTTTGTTTATTTTTGGATTTAAGCTTTAAATAAAAACAGTAGTGTATAATACACAAACATATATACACTTCATTGGAAATAAAGGAATCACCAGGAATTATTTAGAGTGCTTGAAATTTTTACTACTGAGTAAAAAGGCTAGGGGGAAATCTCCTAGAAGGGAACCTATGTCTAGATTGACAAAACATGAATTAATTACATTGAACATAAATTTTTAAAAAGAAGATGAAGGAAAAAATTAGAGTTTAGATATCTTGACAGATTTATACTTCCTTTATCTGGCATGCTTTTTATTCCATTGTGAGATATAGTATTAATGAACTGTTGCATGAAAATGCAAACGTATTATTTAAAGGACAAAGTTAAATGATCACTTGTACCCACTACAAGGCTAAAAAATAAACATTATCATATCTGAAACATCATTATGTGCTTCTTGAATTCACACCTTTCTTCTCCTCTGTCTCCCATAGTAACTGCCATCCTGAGTTTTATATTATTTCTTTGCTTTTGTTTGTAGTTTTTACCTCATGTATGTATGCTTCAATAAACAGTATATTGTTTAGTTTTATCTGCTTTTAAAAATACATTAAACCATATAGTATATTTTCTTCTGTCTTAATTCCTTCACTCACTATTATATCTTTGAGACCTGTCACTGTTAAGATGTAGTTCTAGGTCATTATCTCATTGTGTGAATACACAACTTACTCATTTCACTTAGGATGAAGATTTGAATTGATGATTCTTTTCTTTCCCTTATAGAGACAGTGCTACTATAAATATTTTGAACAATATATTCTGGTGTACTTTTGCAATATTTTCTCGAGGATACATGTTTAATAATAAAGTGGTCATATTGTAGATTATATACAGGGCTTCCCAGGTGGCACATTGTAAACAATCTGCCTGCCAAGCAAACTCGCAGGTTTAATCTCTGGATCAGAAAGATACCCTGGGGAAGAAAATGGCAACCACTCCAGTATTCTTGCCTGAGAAATCCCATGGACAGAAGGAGCCTGGTGGGCTACAGTCCATAGGGTTGCAGAGTCGGACATGACTTAGCAACTACACAACAACAATAATATATATACCTGTTGTAAGTCAGAATATATTGGATGCGCCAGATATGTAATTAAATAACAACAGCAGCAGCAATTATCAGCGGCTCACACCAGCAAAGGCTGATTGTGTTCTCTAGTTGCACGTGTATTATTTGTGGTTTGGGCATCTTCAATGTGTCTTCAGTCTAAGACCAGCTTCAAAGAGAAGCCCCAAGTGGTAACACTGCCAGAGTTGTGCCAGAGGGGAAAGACCACAATACACAACAACCAGGAAGTAAAAGCTTCTACTCAGAAGTGATATACATCCCTCCCATTCATGTTTTATATACTAAAGTAGGTCACATGGCCTAATAAGAATTCTACAGGATTGGATTTAAAATCCATGGAGGGGCACTGCATTTGGTGACAGCGTGGATTCCCTGGTGGCTCAGACAGTAAAGAATCTGCCTGCAATGTGGGAAATCTGGGTTTGATACCTGGGTTGGGAAGATCCCCTGAAGAAGGGAATGGCTACCCACCTCCAGTATTCTTGCCTGAAGGAATCCATGAACAGAGGAGCCTGGCTACAGTCTATGAGGTTGCAAAGAGTTGGACACACCTGAGTGACTAACCCTTTCACTTTGGCCTTCCCAGATGGCACTAGTTGGAAAGCACCTGCCTGCAAATCCATGAAGAAATAAAGAATCACAGGTTCAGTCCCTGGTTCAGCAAGATCACTGGAGAAAGGCATGGCAACCTACTCCAGTATCTTTGCCTGGAAAATCCCATGGACAGAGGAGCCTGGCAGGATACAGCCCAGAAGGTCGCAAAGAGTTGAACGCAACTGAGGCAACTTAGCACAAGCACACACAATACAGGCTCCCACAGTGTGTATTTAACTTTATGAGTAATATCAAAGTATTTTCAGAGTGCTTGCATCAAATTGCACTTCCTTGCATCAAATTGCACTTCCACCAACAGGATCAGAATTCTTTTGTCCACATCCTCACCAATGCTCTGTATTTTCTGACTTTTAAATTTTTATCAGTCTAACAGGAGTGAATGATGTCCCCTGTTATTATACATTGCATTCTTCTGATAATTAATGGGATTGAATATCTTTTCATATAGGCCGTTTAAAAAATTATGTGAAGTTTCTGATTAATCATTTTCCTTTTGTTGTTTTTCAGTTGCTAAGTGGAGTCAGATTCTTTGCATCCCCATGGACTGCTCCCCTGTCCTTCACTGTCTCTCAGAGTTTGCTCAGATTCGTGTCCATTGAATCAATGATGCTGTCTAACCATCTCATCCTCTGCCACCTCTTCCCCTCCTGCCTTCCATCTTTCCCAGCGTCAGGGTCTTTTCAAATGAGTCGGCTCTTTGCATCAGGTGGCCAAAGTATTGGAGCTTCAGCTTCAGCATCAGTCCTTCCAGTGAATATTCAGAGTTGATTTCCTTTAGGATTGTCTGGTTTGATATCCTTGCAGTCCAAGGGACTCTCAAGAGTCCTCTCCAGCACCATGATTCAGAAGCTTCAATTCTTCAGTGCTCAGCCTTCTTTATTATCCAACTCTTAACATCCATACATGACTACTGGAAAAACCATAGCTTCTTTGTCTGTTAAACTGGATGAATGTCTATGCTATTCTTTTCTTACTTGCTTTCAGGAATTCCTTTTCTGGTTATTAATCCTTTCTCAGTTGTGTGGTGCAAATATCTTCTCCCAAATTGTAGCTATGTCTTATGATAAGAGAACTTAATATTTTTCAATTATTTTGAAATAAGTCTAAATTTAAACTTAAAAGTTATAGAAAGTATGCATAAAGTCCAATATACTCTTTGCTCAGAATTCATTTTTCTTTCTTCTGAAGCATTTGAGAGTAAGTTGGGACACAATGCCCCATTACCTTTCAGTACTTTGGTGTATATTTCTTATGTAAAAGAATCATGAGAGTACATCCATCAAGATCAAGAAGTTAACATTGATTCAACATTACCATTAAGCCAAAGATACTATTCAGGTTTGGTTATTTGTCCTAATAATATTTTTTATAGATCCAGGGTCTAGCCCAGCCACACATTTAGTTCTTATGTCTCTAGTTTTCTTCAATCCAAGAACTTTGTCTCTTGTGTGCATTTCTCCTCATATCTTGGCATTTCTGAAGAGCACACTTCAGTTGATTTGTAGACTGTCCCTTAATTTGGAATCTGATGTTTTCTCATGGCTCATGCTTTTTGTTAAGAATTCCATAGGAGCCATATTGTGCTCTTCTCAGTGTGTTATATCAGCAGGTACACCACACTGACTTTATCTGTTCCATTACAGATACTGTTAACTTTTATCACTTGGTTAGGATGTGAATTAACAAAACCCTACACTCTCACATTAGTTACTTAGGATGTCATTATATCAGTTGATAAGTAATTCATAAGTATATTCAGAGGAGATTATTTGAAATTATGTACATGTCCTATTTCCCATTTACCCATCAGATTTACCATCCATTAATGACTCTTGCCTGACTTAATCATGACAAAAGTGCTTGCAGAAGTGTGATTTTTCTAATTCCACCTCTATTTGCTAGTTGGCATTCCATTGTGAGGTAGAGCTCTTCCATCCCTTTCAACTAAAATAATTGATGTGTTTACTTACTTATGTCAGTATAGACATGTGCATCCCTATTTTACTCAAAGGTTTCCCTTATTATCATTATAATTTTCATCACTACATTATCCAAGATGTGGCAAATGGAAGCCCTTTCAGACTGACTTCTGTAACTATTGACATTTCCCTGATTCTTTGAGCACTTTCTTAATTTCTGGCTCAATTAATTGCAGGTTAGTTTTCAGCCATTTCTCTATGAAGTTCAATTTAGTGGAGAATGGTGTTTAGAAACCAAGATCAAGTTGGCTCACTGCTACTAAGGTATCACTGCTTCTAGGTTCTCTTAGTAAACATAGAAGATGTGAATCTGTATGCACAGACATGTACACACACACACACACACACCTCTGTATGTTTCTGTATATAACACTATGTCTGAAGCCAGTCAAGCACCACAGAGTATATGCTAGTCTTCTCTGCTCTGTGTCCCTAACTCCCTTCTGAAACAGTGAGAAATTGTCTCCTTTACCCTCAGTCCATTTACTTATTAGATCAACTTTCCCAGTAGGTAAATAAAGTCATAGATGAGTCAGACCTGAGGTGAGCACTAAAGCCTGACCATTCTCTTCCACTAGTATGTGCCTCTTTAAGGCTTGCAAGTCAAAGGCTCCACTAAAGAAGGGGAGAAAAAATAAAGAGGAAAGGCCCATCAGAGAGCTCAGCCCTGGACATGAACCCTGCCCATTTGGAGTGGCATCCCATGGCCAGGTCCCAGACACTTACAGGCACTAAAATCTCAGCTCCCCATAAAGGAAGAAAACATGGAGAAGTCCTTAATTATAATTTAGACAAATGAACCCAACTTTTATAGTTTCTCTTTTTTTTTTTTTTTTAACATTTTGTTCACGAAATCTCCTACACCCAAGAACATTAATATATTCTCAGATATTGTCTTCTAAATGTTAAATATTTTTGCCTTCACATTTAGGTATTTTAATGTTCCTGAAATTGATTTTTTTTAAACTGTGATATGAATTTGGATCCCAGTTTATTTCTCTTTTTCCATATGGATAGCCAGCTGTCTGGGCAGCTTTTATGGAAATGTCCATCCTTTCCCCACTGAAATGAAAGACTACCTCTGGCATATGTTTAGGCTCCATATACTGTTTTATTAGTGTATTCTCCAGTTTTTTTACTAGAACCAACATTGTCTTTATTGCCAGATCCAGGATCAGCTACATAATTTGAAGGCACAGAATGCTCTGAAAATGTGGGAGCCTTGTTCAAAAAGTATCAAGAACTTCACAACAGTGACAACAGAGTATTAACCCAAGTGCAGGGCCCTTCTGAGAACAGGCCTTACGTGATTGCACAGGTCACACACCCATGGTGACAGACCTCACTAGAATCTTATGTCTTGTTGTGTCTGTTAAGGGATTGTGCTTGCAGAGGGTCTTTCTTCTTCCATATCACTGCAAATTTATTTTCTTTCTGTTGGAATTTACTAAATCTCAAATGGGAAGATTTCACTCTCTAAAATAAGTCTACCTCTTGTATTATGCTTCCTGAAGAATCTTTTTTTCCCTTTCTCTTCCAAGGTCTGCCTTAGCAAGCACAAACTTGGTTGCTTAAAAATGACAGAAATGTATTGTGTCACAGTTCTGGAAGTCAGAATTTCAAAATCAAGATGTCAGCAGTGTCATGCTCCTTCCACAATCTGTAGGGAAGAAAAACCCCTCACACGTCTGAGCCTCCAGAGTTGCTGTGTGTTCTTGGCATTTCTTGGCCTACAGATGGCTCTCTGTAACCTCTGCCTCCGTCTTTGGGCGCAGTGCTTTCCCTGTGTGTCTCCTGTCCTCACAAGGCTGTCTGCTTGTAAGGATACCAGTCACATTGCATTAGGAGTTCACCCTACCCCGGTATGACTTCATCCTAACTAATTACACCTGCAAAGACTATTTTCAAAGAAAGTCTGCATTCTGTATTACTGGGGCATTAGAATTTCAGCATATCTTTTTTTTTTTTTTTTTTTATGGATGAGGCACAATTCATGCTATATCAAATACGAGGAAATTCAAAGCAAAATATCAAACTCAGTGACAACTTTTCTTCCCATAGCTGTGTTTTGTCCTTCATCCTTATTTATTTGTCCTTCATTAACTGCTAGTTCCTAGTTATATTTTACCAGTATCTAGTTATATATATATATATATTTTATATCTATATATAATATACATATATATAAATTATGGAGGTATATATACATTTCTACCTATCATATATATGTATCTATATATATATGTGTGTATGTGTGTGTGTATATATATATATCTCCATTTCTACCTATCATATATCTTTTGTGTATATTTTTGTAAGAACTACTCCCAGTCTTTTGTAGAATGATTCAGGTACTGCATGGATATTTAAAATTTTACAGGTAAATCTAATGGCATGGTTTAGTCACTATACAAACCTATCAATCTATCCATTAGTTTTATTTAGAGGAAGAAAACTATTTGATGGTCACCTGGAGACTCTCTGGATTTATATACATATTTAAACTTGTTAAAGTTTATAACTTTTTTAGTTTTCAAGTTTCCTAAACTTAAAATGAGAATCAAAGTTGTAAGTACCTCAAGTGCCCACCATGACATAAGTACTCAATAAACATTAGTCTTAATTTGATATTTTTGTATGCTTGCTTCTTAAGAATAGTGGATATATAAATTGCATAAAGTATTACCATAATTCTGTTCCAAGTGGCTTAAAGGGGATCTCATTCATTTATTTATACAACAGGAATTCATTGAATGCCCAGGAAGTGGAATGCATTTTCTAAGTAAACTCATTTTTCTTCTAATCCTAGAACAGCACCCAGCAAACACATAGTAGGTGCTTGATAAATCACTGTTGAATAATCAGAAAAGAACAGTGTCAGTATCTCCTGGGAGTTTATAAGAAATGCAGACTTGGTCAAAATGGTCATCATCAAAAGTCTACAAACAGTAAATGCTGGAGAGGGTATGGAGAAAAGGGAATCCTCCTATGCTGTTAGTGGGAATGTAAATTCATGCAGCCTCTATGGAAAACAGTATGGAGGTTCCTCAAAAAGCTGAAATAGAGCTGCCGTATGAGCTAGCATCTCACTCCTGAGCATGTATCCAGAAAATATTAAAACTGTAATTAGGAGAGATACATGTACCCCAGTGTTCATAGCACTATTTACAACAGCTAAGACATGGAAGCAACTTAAATATCTATCATCAGTCGAATAGATAAAGATGTGATACATATATGCTGCTGCTGCTGCTAAGTCACGTCAGTTGTGTCCGACTCTGTGCGACCCCATAGACAGCAGCCCACCAGGCTCCCATCCCTGGGATTCTCCAGGCAAGAATGCTGGAGTGGATTGCCATTTCCTTCTCCAGTGCATGAAAGTGAAAAGTGAAAGAGAAGTCGCTCAGTCGTGTCCGACTCTTCGCAACCCCATGGACTGTAACCTACCAGGCTCCTCTGTCCGTGGGATTTCCCAGGCAAGAGTACTGGAGTGGGTTGCCATTGCCTTCTCTGTACATATATGCAATGGACTATTACTCAGCCAAAAAAACCACATATATGTATGTGTGTGTGTGTATACATGGATATACATACAGTATTACTCAGCTATAGAAAAGAATGAAGTAATGTCTTTTGCAACAACATGGATGGACCTATTATCACACTAAGTGAAATTAACACACCAAGTGAAGTAAGTCAGACAAAGACAAATATATGACATTGCTCATATGTACAATCTAAAAAAAGAGACAAGCATGCATTTATTTTCAAAACATAGAGGTTCAGGCACAGAAAACAAACTGAAGTTTACAAAGGGGAAACTATGGAGGAATAAATTAGGAGTTGAGATTAACAGATACATGCTACTGTGTATAAGCAAGAAGGACCTACTGTATAGCACAGGGAACTGTATTCAATATCTTATAGTAACATTTAATGGAAATGTGTGTGTGTGTATGTACCTCCACATACTCATAACTGAATCACTTTGCTGTACACCTGAAATATTGTAAATCAACTGTACCTCGGTAAGAAAAAAGAAATTCAGACCCTCAGGCCTCACTCAGTTTTCTTCCTCAGAGTGGGACTCAGGAATTGATACATCACAGACTCTTAGGGGAATTCTTCTGCATGCCAAAGTTGAGAGGCACAGCTCTAGCTTCTCACACATGCACATCACATGAGGAATAGTTAAAATGTATATTCTTATTCAGTGGATCCAGAGTGGAGCCTGAGCTTCTACATTCTCTCAAGCTCCAAGGTGAAGCAGACACTTTCAGTCCACACAGCACACACCAGTGCCTGATAGTTGATGCTGGAAAGCATTTTTTATGAAGGGCCAGACAGTAGACAGTTTAGGTTTTGCTACCATACAGTTTTGTGTTGCAACAAGAAAGGTGCCACAGACAATATATAAACAGGTGGATGACCCCATGGACAGAGGAGCCTGACAGGCTACAGTCCACGGGATTCTCCAGGCAAGAATACTGGAGTGGGTTGCCATTTCCGTCTCCAAAACTGAATTTAATGACACTGAAATTAGAATTTCATAAAATTATTGTATATCTCTAAATATCTTCTTCTTTTGACTTTTATTAACCATTTAAAAATATGAAAACCATTCTTAGCTCACAGGCCATAGTCTGATGACCCCAGCCTACAATAATGTTACATAGGGCAGAGTGATTCTGTTTTCTTGTCTCCCAGTTGTATAATGAGGGCATAACATTTATACAGGAGAAAGTTTTAAAAAATGTGTTTGTATTTTATTAAACACTCAGTATTTACTGATGCTTATATGCCATTAACAATAGGAAGATTTTTTCCCTGAAAGCTTTCTCTCCCTTGGAAAAATACATTTTAAAATACAAACACATTGTACACAACCACGTAAAATATATGGGTTAAAGGAAGTTGAGGAGTGTTAACCTGGATATGACAAGAATTTAAAAAAATAGTCGGTTTCAAATACATGAAAGGTTGACTTGGAGTAGAAGAAGGTTGTGAAACCTGCTTTTCTGCAGAAGGTAAAACTAGTACCAGTGGGTCCTAGTTCAGTTCAGTTGCTCAGTCATGTCTGACTCTTTGCGACCCCATGAATCCCAGCACGCCAGGCCTCCATGTCCATCACCAACGCCTGGAGTTTACTCAGACTCATGTCCATCGAGTTGGTGATGCCATCCAGCCATCTCATCCTCTGTCGTCCCCTTTTCCTCCTGCCCTCAATCCCTCCAAGCATCAGAGTCTTTTCCAGTGAGTCAACTCTCTGCATCAGGTGGCCAAAGTATTGAACTTTCAGCTTTAGCATCAGTCCCTCCAATGAACACCCAAGACTGATCTCCTTTAGAATGGACTGGTTGGATCTCCTTGCACTTCAAGAGACTGTCAAGAGTCTTCTCCAACACCACAGTTCAAAAGCATCAATTCTTCGGCGCTCAGCTTTCTTCACAGTCCAACTCTCACATCCATACATCAGTTCAGTTCAGATCAGTCGCTCAGTCATGTCTGACTCTTTGCGACCCCATGAATTGCAGCGTGCCAGGCCTCCCTGTCCATTACCAACTCCTGGAGTTCACTCAGGCTCACGTCCATTGAGTCAGTGGTGCCATCCAGCCATCACATCCTCTGTCGTCCTCCTCTCCTCCTGCCCCCAATCCCTCCCAGTATCAGAGTCTTTTCCAATGAGTCAACTCTTCACATGAGGTGGCCAAAGTACTGGAGTTTCAGCTTTAGCATCATTCCTTCCAAAGAAATCCCAGGGCTAATCTCCTTCAGAATGGACTGAAGGATCTCCTTGCAGTCCAAGGGACTCTCAAGAGTCTTCTCCAACACCACAGTTCAAAAGCATCAATTCTTCGGTGCTCAGCCTTCTTCACAGTGCAGTTCTCACATCCATACATGACCACTGGAAAAACCATAGCCTTAAATAGACGGATCTTTGTTGGCAAAGTAATGTCTCTGCTTTTCAATATGCTATGTAGGTTGGTCCTAGTTAGAGGGAAGCAAATTGCAATTCATTCTACCAAAGAACTTTCCTAAACAGTTCAAGTTGTACAACAATAGAACTGTTTTTTCCCAGGAGGGAACGTTTTTACCATCATTACAGGTAATTTGGAGAGACTCCATCTTTGGGTGGGCATGTGGATAAGGAAATTCTATTTTGGTTAAAGGAAGGATTTCATGCATAAGCTTTTTCTCAACCATATTCTCTGTTACATCCTCTCCAGTAGTCTCTTTGTTGAGTGATGGCCATTCTGTGTAATTGTTTTAAAACCTTTTACTAGCCTCTTCACCTCCATTCTTACCAACACAATCCAATTCAATGGTCCCATGTCAGAGAAATCCTTTTAAATCTCAGCTCTGATTATTTCTCTGTCCCTAAACTCCAGTACTTTGGCCACCTCATGCGAAGAGTTGACTCATTGGAAAAGACTCTGATGCTGGGAGGGATTGGGGGCAGGAGGAGAAGGGGACGACAGAGGATGAGATGGCTGGATGGCATCACTGACTCGATGGACATGAGTCTGGGTGAACTCTGGGAGTTGGTGATGGACAGGGAGGCCTGGCGTGCTGCGATTCATGGGGTCACAAAGAGTCGGACACGACTGAGCGACTGATCTGATCTGATCTTAAACCTTCAGTGGTGCCAGATGAACTCTTCAGAAGTTTTCTTGTTCTGGTGTTCAGTCTCATTCACAGCTCTCACAAGCTTTACTTTCTACAGTTCTTGCTCACCCACTTACAATGGACAACTTGTTAGTCATAGACCTGCCCTATATACTGTCACCTGTTTTCCCTTACACAGGCTGTTCCTGCCAGCTGCTATACCCTTTTACCACTTCTATTTTTCATCTATGTCCTACCCATCTTTCAAAGCCCATCTGAGATATTTCTTCCTTCATGAAGATGTGTAGGTATTATTCACATACACACACACTCCTTTATTCTCCGATAGCACTGAATTATCCTCACGGTAATTAACAACCATTAGTTTTCTGAGGTATTTCTTTGGTAACTTGTCATGATCCCTGACACTTTTACATCTCAACAACTTCATCTCTTATAACTCCCTATTTTCCCATTACATACTGTCTCCATTCTGACCACCATTTATTCCTCAAATGCTCTTAGCGTATTTCTAACTCAAACCCTCTCTGAGTCTAATGCTCTTCCTCTAGACTTCAGTGTAGCAAATTCTTTTTAGAAATCAGCTGTTCATTCAAATTGTTATCTCTTTTGACTGTGCCATCTACTCTCTATATCATTATTCTGTTTTTATCTTCTTAAGAGCATTATTACTCTCTGACATTATCTTATTTGTTTATTTGCTTACGATCAACTTTCATGCAATGTTTCTTGAAAGTAAGGCTCATAAAAGTGGATACATTTACTAATATGTAACTACAGAAAAGCTCTAGGAGCATCATAGGTACTGATTGATCGGATGGTTAAATAAGTTAACAATTACACTGTGTATGCTTTAAGAGCAGATGTATGACCACCTTTTCCTTCCCACTCAGTCAGTTATTAGCTGAGAGTGGGCCAAGAGAGCTACCAGAATGTCATGAATAAACTCTACCATCCAGAATACTGCCATCAGAGTTTTTACTGATCTAACCAGTGAGCTAAAGAGCTCAAGAACAGCTAATGTGAGAGATACTTAAAAACAAGTAGTAAAATTGTATGAATGAATAAATAAAGGAAGATACATTGCATTGTGGAAGAGCATGATCTCCTTGTTGGGTGAAATAAGCAATGACTAAAAGTTTACTGACAGAGGGCAGTGTGGAAAGATGCATGTCATTACTTTGGCAGGGATCGGGGATAGAATATAGTATAGGGAAAAAAAGGGGAAAAAAAAAGGACAAGTAAAACAGTTAAACCCATGAAAACCAAAAGCGCTGTTGAACAGAACACTTGGAAAGAGAAATATTTTTGTTTCCATAACAAATAGGCAAAGGTTAAGGGATGTGAAGGCTGGAGGGTAATGCAAATCTAACTACAGGAATAGAGGTCAAGCAGAGACACTGTGGGAATGGGCTCTAATTTTTCCAGTACTCATCTGATTTGATGTTTCCTCAATAATGTATCAGTGACACTTGCACAGAAATTATTCTGTTGGACATCTGCTTCTGCTAAGCGTAAATGTCTTGGCAGGGAGAATAGTTGGTTTGCTTTTGGTGTGTGCCTCCTAAAAAAGTTATGCTGAAAGTAAGAGGAAGAGAATAAATAAGGAAAGCTAGTTAGCCACTGTTTCAAGAGTCACTTTCCTGATTACTGTGGCAATTTCAAGTACAGGGAAAAAGTCCAAGATGAGGGAATACTGTCAGAAGCAAAAAAAAAAAAAAACAGATTTAAAATATAATAAAGACTCATCCATGTAAGATCTCCATTCCAAGTCATTTGAGGGCATGCACCACTGCCAAAATCCTGAGGACTCTCAAACTTGAGAGGCAACTGAAATGTCTACATCAATTTCTGTGGCACACACATCAAACACTCTCAGCCAGTGCCCAGTGGATAGCACACGCCCAGAAGACGAGGAGCCATCCACATTATCTCTAATTGCATACCATGTGCTTTGAAAACCACCCACAAAAATATCACACTGGAATTACAAAGGAGCAGTCCTCATTATCCTTATTATCTTCCTTTTATGGAATTAAAGAAATAACAGCATCCACAGTAATTTACAATTTTTCTTAGCATTATAAACACATCAAAACCACGCTTTGTCGAATCAAGGCAAGCTCAAGAAACAAAGGCTATGTGGACAAACTCTCAGGTACTTACATTTTCACTCTGGCTTAATGCAGTTGGTGACTAAGAACGAAGGCTCTAGACTTGCAGAACCTATGCTGGAAGCTGTGTTATCTTGGGCAATAATGACCCCGTAAACTTAATAAAAATCACTGTAAAACATGCATAATACAGTAGATACATCAGTGAATGATTATTAGGAATTATATGAAAGAGTAGGTATCAAGTCTTAGCCTAGGCTAAGTACATGATAAGCAATGAAAGTGAAAGTGGCTCAGTCGTGTCTGACTCTTTGTGATTCCATAGTCTGCAGTTCATGGAATCCTCCAGGCCAGAATACTGGAGTGGGTAGCCTTTCCCTTCTTCAGGGTATCTTCCCAACCCAGGGATCAAGCCCAGGTCTCCCACATTGCAGGCGGATTCTTTACCAGCTGAGCCACAAGGGAAGCCCAAGAATACTGGAGTGGGTAGCCTGTCCCTTCTCCAGTGGAGCTTCCCAACCCAGGAATCGAACCAGGGTCTCCTGCATTACAGGCAGATTCTTTACCAACTGAGCTATCAGGCAATGTCAGCTATTCTTACTGTTTACTCATTGTACAGCATAGCACTCAATTATATCTTTGTTGAATTGGCTTAGTCGTGAGTGACTTTCAGAAGAAATGAAATGCTAGTGCAGGCAGTTTCATTTTATGACAAAGATATATTCTAAAAAGATCTCACAATTCAAAACTGACTGATTCAACTTCTGTTTAGCCATAGTAAAAAATATTAATAGAATGTAATTGGAGTGAATTCACAAAGTGTTTAAATCTGTAATCACTATAGCTTAGGGGCTGATTTTGTGGCCATGTCACCAGCCTTTTCTCCACCTTATTTACTGTGTTGTAGAAGACAATTTTTGCAAACTCAAAGTGTAGCTATATTAGAGTTGCTTTTTATTTTGTCAGCATCATCTCCAGTAGTTTGCACAATATCCTTTCTGAAATTTGTAGTGTTTGTGTCCTGATAGTTCTTTGGCCCTCAGACTTTTCATTACATGTAAATTCTTTCTGAAGTTACTACTTTTCAGTTGGAGCATTATCATTGCTAGAAAACGAACATTTCCCTGAAATTATTAAGGCAGTTTAAAGATACAGTAAGAATGAATGCTAAAATAATAGTTCAATAAGCTGATAAAGGGGCTTCCCAGGTGACTCGGTGGTAAAGAATCTACCAGCCAATGTAGGAAATGTGGGTTCGATCCCTGGGTCAGAGAGATCCCCTGAACAAGGAAATGACAACCACTCCAGTATTCTTGCCTGGGAAATCCTATGGACAGAGGAGCCTGGCAGGGTGCAATCCATGGTGTCACAAAAGAGTCATATATGACCTAGCAACTGAACAGCAATAACAACAAACTTCCAGATCTTTCAGAAGTTCTGTTTTTTGTAAATAACAGCTTGGTTAACCTGATGTTGAAAGAGGATAGTGGGTGTTTCCCTTTACCAGACCAAGTGTAGTCAACACAAGTCAACAGCAGTAATATAATTTAAAACCCACTTGATCTAAAATTTCTGAAGGATAAAATAATTGTCAATTTTTAAAAATTGTGGAATATTAATTTATTTCAAAATGTATGTATATGATATGATTTATTTAAAATATATCTTATTCAAATGTTTATAAATAGTGACCAAACTCTAATAGCTCCACCAAACCCAGTGAGTATCATGCCTATTGCAACCTGTTCCATAATTACAAGCCCACGTGGTCTGAGTTGCCTGTAATTGAGTCTAGTAAAGTCTCCCAACTCAATAAATCCTTACCATAATGTTAATATGCCAGCAACTCTTAGGGCTTAATTGTTTTACAACATTCATAAATGTGTCTGTCGTCCTAACTATGTTCAGAATAGAGGTCCCACTGCATGTAGTTTCCTAGGCTGTGAATCATCATTGTGCTAAGTCTCTCGAGTCATGTCTGACACTTTGTAACCCTGTGGACTGTAGCCCACCAGTCTCCTCTATCCTTCAGGCAAGAATACTGAAGTGGGTTGCTATGTCTTCCTCCAGGGGCTCTTCCTGACCCAGGGATTGAACTTGTGGTCTCTTATGTCTCTTGCATTGGCCAGCAGGTTCTTTACCACTAATGCCACCTGGGAAGCCCCTGAATTGTCATTGTGTGTTAGTTGCTCAGTTGTGTCCAATTCTTTGCCACCCCATGCACTGTAGCCCATTCCATTCCATCTTACCTGGAATTCTCCAAGCAAGAATGCTGGAGTAGGTTGCCATTTCTTTCCCCAGGGGATCTTCCTGACCCAGGGCTCTAACCAAGGTCTCCTGCATTGCAGGTGGATTCTTTACCACCTGAAGAATCAGGGAAGCCCAAATAGGCCATTGTTTAAAAAAAAAAAAAAAATTTGACCAATCTTTTTCCTTCTGCAGTGACATGCAAGTCAGTGACGCTTCTTCTAGTGACTCAGTTCTGTTGCTCTTCATGCTTAAGGATAGAGGCACACATTCTTTGCTGTGTTCTTCCCTTACTGTCTCAAATATTGACAGACCTCTTCCCATAAGATTCCTTTGGTATCAACGTAGGGCCTAAAAATCTTCTAACAGTGTAGGTTATCTATCTCCTGAGTATCACTGGATAGAGTAATTTTGAAATGAAGTGGAAAATCACAGGATTATATAGCCACATTTTTAAATAAACCTGTAATGTGTTAGTGAGAAGACTTGTTTGTCTAACAGTTAACAAGGAAACCTCTAGGGCCCTTCAAATTTGTTGGTAAATTTTCGTATTACAAAGTAGTGCCAAAAGTTAAATTGAACATTTAAAAGGACAAATTGAACATTTCTGTGAGGGGTGGGTTTCCCACACTTACTCTTTCACCATCTTTTTTCTGAGTACTCCAAAAACCAGTCTCTCTTTCAGAGGGAGCAAGATGACCTGCAGAAAAACTTGATGCTTTGATGCTCTCCCTTCTCACTCAGAATGAATTGTCCTACAATGCTCTTCTACCCGAACCTTCATTTTTGTTCATTGACAATGGTTGCTGAAGTGATTTTTCAGATAAAACAGCATTTCTCCCCAAAAGTCTCCCCCGAACCCTAATTATACAAGATACTCTGCAGAAAAGGAGGAAAAGAGAGAAAGTTTTATTTGTGCTTTCATCACTATGCAAAATGCCTGGAACTTTGTCTTGTCTCTTAGAGTTTAAAAATTGATATTCTTGTAGTAAAAATTCTAATTAATATGGAAACTGTCTTAATTTTGCTTAAACTGATATTCCCAGAATTTCACTTTGCCGCTAGCCCTCCCCATCACTTTTTTCTTAAATGTGACACCTTCAGAAACACTGAGATAACATAATCCTTGCTGAGAGTCTGGCTCAGGGAAGATAGAATATGCAAGGTGGCACCTTCACATAATGGGTAATTGATAACTGTCATTCTTTTTAGTCCCAGATTAGCAGTTATCAAATAAACCCCTGAGTGTGTGCCTTTGTATCCGCACATACATATTTATCTACGACCAGGTGTCTCACGTTCTCTACACACAAGGTTTTATTGTTTTATTACCTGGTCAGTGTCGAAGCGTCATCTCCATAGCTGCTAAAATTGCAAGTGTTTGTCTTAATTTTTTATGTTTCCTATTCTGTACTTATTTTTTTTTTTTTTTTGTCATCTTACTTTTCCAAAAAACTTCTTTGTGGTTTCATGGCTGTCTGCCAACATTCTGGGAAGTGTGTGTTTTAAAATTATTTTTCAGAGATCCACACACTAAAAACACTGCCCCCAGTAAGAAAATCCTCTCCAAAGATGGCATTATTTTACTTTGTAAGAACAAGTTAGAGTTGATAGAAGCAACGCTGTTTATTTCTCATGGGCCTGTCCTTTGGCTCACTCTCCAGGAAAATCCTCGTCTCTTCAGATCAAAAAAAAAAAAAAAAAAAGAACTGCTTTCCAATGAATTAGAATACAATCCACATTTGCCCGTAGTATCACACAGTGATTTCAGAAATCTGGGCTTGTTCACATCTGGAGAATGATGGCAGAATGCCCCTAGTTAGAAGGGCTTTCAGAATCTACGTGGGTGATTTTGATTCCCTATGCCTCATTTTTTTTCATCTTTGCCTGACTTGGTTTCTTGTTCTGTTTTGTGCTTCACTTTTGTAAAAATGTCCTTCCTCTGCCCAGCCCTTACTGACTCGCATGTATACACATATACATACACAGTCACACACACAAAGATGCACACGCTCAGATAAGTCACATAGGCCGGGGGGAAAAAGTGAAAGGTCACCTTCACAATGGGTTTTCCAGGATTATTTAGATGTAATGAATAAAATTGCAAATTCTATTGAGGCTTTTAGAACTAATGAAAATTATCAATGTGTTACACAGCTGCATTTCAGTTTTGTTTGCCTGAGCCTGGAACAGAATAGATTTTATAAATAGAACTTAAATGTGACCACAGAGCATGCATACTAATCAGTTCATTTTAAGATATTGTTTTTGCAATACTTTTAAGATGCACACATGCTGGGAGAAATTACTTGTCAGAGGAACAATGTGGAGCAATTTCTTACCAAAGTTGCTAATGGAACTACTTTTTTCTTTCTTTTTTCATTCCCCCCCCCCTTTTTTTTTTAAATGAAGCATCTCTCCTGGAAAGATTTATAGAGAAAAAAGGCTTTGTTCCAGGGAATTTCTGTGAGAAATGTGACTTACTTGTGGGAAAGCTTCCATTAATTTGGGAAGGTTAAGATGAACGTAGTCAAAATATATTGGGTAGCACATGCTGAGTTGTGCCATCCATTACACACTCTCTTGGCTCATGTAAATGTGGAGGGCCTTTTTTTTTCCTGCCTGGCCCTAAAGAGATTGGAAAAGTGTGGGATGGAGTGCTAAGTGGTCCCCCATTGAAAGTATTCTTTACCAGCCAGTGACTTCCTCTAAGGAGACAGGCCTATCTGAATACTTCTTATTTCTGGATCACTTGCCTCCTCTTTGACAGCACACCCCGCTGTGGGAATGCATTTGTTTCACTTGTTTGAAGGTGGAAATCCCAGGGGTGAGTTTTGACTTGGGATGGGGCAGCCAGCCCCAAGCTTCCCATAAAGGTGAAACACAACCACTCTTTTAGAAAAGGAAAGGTGACTCAAAGGGAAGCTCCTCTTCCCCAGTCATTAGCAGAAATAGACGTGAGATTGTTAAAACTCAAATGTATTTTAAAAGCCAACCCTGGCCTTAGTAAAGGTGTTCAGTTCAGTTCAGTCACTCAGTTGTGTCCAACTCTTTGCAACCCCACGGACTGCAGCATGCCAGGCTTCCCAGTCCATCTCCAACTCCTGGAGCTTGCTCAAACTCGTTTATTGAGTCGGTGATGTCATCCCACCATCTCATCCTCTGTTATCCCCTTCAATCTTTCCCAGCATCAGGGTCTTTTCCAAGGAGTCAGTTCTTCACATCAGGTGGCCAAAGTATTGGAGCTTCAGCATCGGTCCTTCTAATGAATATTCAGGACTGATTTCCTTTAGGATGGACTGGTTGCATCTCCTTGCAGTCCAAGGGACTCCCAAGAGTCTTCTCCAACACCACAGTTCAAAAGCATCAATTCTTTAGTGCTCAGCTTTCTTCACAGTCCAACTCTCACATCCATACATGACCACTGGAAAAACCATAGCCTTGACTAGATGGACCTTTGTCCGTAATGTACCTCCTCTGTTTCCACACTGGCCTCATGAAGGAATTCTGAACTTCTGGGCACAATAGAGGTAATGAACCATGAAGAGATTTTAGGAACTATAATGAGAGTGAAGTGGGGTGGAGTGGGGGGGAGGTAAATGACCCGGATAATTAAAATCCATGGAAAAGTGAGGCATTTTTTGTTAGCCATTCTCCATCACTCCAACTCTCACTAAAACCATTGTCAAAGAGAAGAAAATAGACTTATTAATGCCAGTGCCTCTCCAAATCAAACCAGCAAATATCCATTGCATGCCCACTATGCCTGAAGTATGATCTTTACCTTTATAAAGCATCGCAGCAGAAGACAAAGGCTAAAATGAAGATGAAGGAGGGAAAGGAGACCCCCCCCTCCAAAGACTAAAATATTGACTGACTGATCCTTGACAGAAGAAATCGGGCTGCCCCTGCACTGCGCAGTATACAGTAATCAAGAAAATAGCCTGGAAAATTGCATAGTCCCTTAATAATTAAATGCTACATGAAAAACTGTACAAGTAGCAAAAGTTTGTTCTCTAAAAAGCACCAGGGTGGCTAATGTTTTGTTTCTAGAACTTGCAGAATCTCCAGATTGAAAGGAAATCTTGGGGGTCCGCTAATCAAAGTTTCCCAAAATGTAGCTCCCATATGAGATTTGTGCAAGATAATTGGCAGCAGTGCCTGGCAGAACAGGTATTTATTTTAATATAACAAGCATTTCAAATACATCATTTCCCATTTTATTGCTTGGGAGGAAGCTAAAATATTAAGTAAACAATTATACAAATGGCAGTAGATATGTGAGTCAGCATTAAGGTGGTTTATGCATGAGTACAGCTTGCAAAACATGGATTTTAGTCCAATCTCTTTCCTATTTTTAAATTGTGAGGATAAGACAGTGTCTTATCTTAAAACCCAAACACACTTAAATATACCCTGATTATAAAACAAAGCATGCTCTGTATTTTAAAAATCAGATATTATTAATAATATACAATATAGAAAAAGTTTCCAATTACCCCTTTGCCATAATCACCCATTATTAATAATTGGTTTTACATCTATTCAGATCAAATTTTCTAGGCCTGAAGTTAGATACTTAATATCTATTATATATTGTGTTCATGCTAAATCGAGTTCAACTCTTTGTGACCCCCATGGACTGTAGCCCACCAGGCTCTTCTGTCCATGGAATTTCCTAGGCAAGAATACAGGAATGGGTTGCCCTTTCCTCTTCCAGGGAATTTTCCTAACCCAGAGATTGAACCTGCATCGCAGGTTGGATTCTTTACCTACTGAGCCATCAGGAAAGAAGTGTGATTTTTTTTTTGTTTTGTTTTCGGGAGGTGTGGTTTCTGACATTGCTGAGCTATAAATTATTATTATGATTGACCCTCAAATCATGTTTAGATTTTTAAGGGAATATAAAAGGGGCTTTACATAGAATAGTGGTTGCAGTCCAAGTAGGTGCATATTGGAAAGCAGGGTGCAAATTGGGAAGGATTTTATCCATTAATTCCAGACACAGAAAAGGTTGGGAAACTAAATGAGTGACCATGAGTAGCTCATGCAAGTCTTCTATATATTCTTCACTTCTGCCTAGGCTGCAAGTTAACCTGAAAGGCCAATATCCTTGCTGACAGCTGTGCGCCCTGGGTGATGATGTACCACTTCTTCCTCAGAGGAGTGCCTGCTTCTCTTCAAGGTCTCCTCACTTCTCATTCACATTAGCAGTTCTCTGAATTTTTAGATCACAGTCTGTTTTTAAACCAGCTGCCACCCAAGGATACTTTTCAGTGGGAAATAAACATGTGATGAAAAGTTAGTTCGAAGGGATAAAATAAACAAGAGCAGTACAGCTTTACCAGTCATATAGATGAATTGCTGCTGCTGCTAAGTCACTTCAGTCGTGTCTGACTCTGTGCGACCCCATAGATGGCAGCCCACCAGGCTCCCCCGTCCCTGGGATTCTCCAGGCAAGAATACTGGAGTGGGTTTCCATTTCCTTCTCCAACTCATGAAAGTGAAAAGTAAAATTGAAGTCGCTCAGTCGTGTCCGACTCTTAGCGACCCCATGGACTGCGGCCCACCAGGCTCCTCCGTCCATGGGATTTTCCAGGCAAGAGTACTGGAATGGGGTGCCATTGCCTTCTCTGATAGATGAATTAGGCATTGTTTACTTGATTTTTTTTTTTTAAGTGCAAACTTAAAAACAATTGTAATGTCCCAGGGGTATAAGCTGGTGTCCTGTACTTATAAAACATGCTTACTTCTTATAGTACTTCACAAGCTATTTGTATCACAGAAGCATCACAAGTGTGTGAGTAGCACCTCACCACTGTAGCACAACTTCTTTAACAATAGGAATGTGAGTGGCTCATTTTTGAGCATACATATGTTATAAGTCTGATTTTTAAAGAATTATACACAACACTCGGGAGTTAGTGATGGACAGGGAGGCCTGGCACGCTGCGGTTCATGGGGTCCTAAAGAGTCTGACATGATTGAGCGACTGAACTGAACTGAACTGTTAATGTAACCCATAGAATTTTATTGTTATTTTCAGTCATTCAGTCAAGTCCAAGTCTTCGCAACCCCAGTGACTGTAGCATGCCATGCTTCCCTGTCCTTCACTATCTCCTGGAATTTGCTCAAACAAATGTCCATTAAGTCAATGATTCCATCCAGCCATCTCATCCTCTGTCTCCTCCTTCTCCTCCTGCCCTCGGTCTATCCTAGCATCAGGGTCTTTTCCAGTGAACTGGCTCTTTGCATCAGGTGACCACAGTATTGGAGCTTCAGCTTCAGTATCAGTCCTTCCAATGAATATTCAGGACTGATTTCATTTAGGACTGACTGATTTGATCTCCTAGCTTTCCAAGGGACTCTCAAGAGTCTTCTCCAACACTACAGTTCAAAAGCATCGATTCTTCAGCACCCAGCCTTCCTTATGGTCCAACTCTCACATCCATACATGACTCCTGGAAAAACCATAACTTTACGGACCTTTGTTGGTGGTGATGTCTCTCTTTTTGGTGTGCTGTCTAGGTTTGTCATAGCTTTCTTCCAAAGAGCAAGCATCTTAATTTCACGGCTGCAGTCACCATCTGCAGTGATTTTGGAGTATAATCTGTCACTGTTTCTATTGCTTCCCCATCTATTTGCCATAAGTGATGGGACTGGATGCCATGATCTTAGTTTTTTGAATGTTGAGTTTTAAGCCAACTTTTCCACTCTCCTCTTTCATGTCCATCAAGAAGAAGCTCTTTGATTTCTCTTTCATTTCTGCCATTAGGGTGGTGTCTTCTGCATATATGAGGCTACTAATATTTCTCCTAGCAGTATTGATTCCAACCTGTGATTTATCCACCCTGGCATTTTGCATTGTGTACTCTCCATTGAAGTTAAATAAGCAGGGTGACAATATACAGCCTTGATGTACTCCTTTCCCATTTTGGAACCAGTCTACTGTTCCATGTCTGGTTCTAACTATTGCTTCTTGACCTATTTACAGGTTTCTTGGGAGGGACGTAAGATGGTCTGTTATTCTCTTCTTTCAGAATTTTCCACAGGTTGTTGTGATCCACACAGTCAAAGGCTTTAGCATAGTCAATGAAGCAGAAGTAGATGTTCTTTTGGAACCACCTTACTTTTCTATGATGCAACAGATATTGGCAATTTGATCTCTGGTTCCTCTGCCTTTTCTAAATCCACCTTGAACATCTGGAAGTTCTTGGTTCACATACTGTTGGAGTCTAGCTTGAAGGATTTTGAGCATTACTTTGCTAGCATGTGAAATGAGTGCAGTTAATGTGGTAGTTTGAACATTCTTTGGCATTGCCTTTCTTTGGGATTGGAACAAAAACTGACCTTTTCCAGTCCTGTGGCCACGGCTGAGTTTTCCAAATTTGCTGGCATATTGAATGCAGCACTTTAACAACATCATCTTTTAAGATTTGAAATAGCTCAGCTGGAATTCCATCACCTCCACTAGCTTTGTTCATAGTGATGCTTCCTAAGTCCCACTTGACTTCCCACTCCAGGATGTCTGGCTCTAGGTGTGTGACCACACCATTGTGGTTGTCTGGGTCAGTAAGAACTTTTTGTATAGTTCTTCTGTGTATTCTTGCCACCTCTTCTTAATATCTTCTGCTTCTGTTAGGTCTTTGCCATTTCTGTCCTTTATTGTGCTCATCTTTGCATAAAATGTTCCCTTGGTATCTCCAATTTTCTTGAAGAGATCTCTAGTCTTTCCCATTCTATTGTTTCCTCTATTTCTTTGCATTGTTCACTTAAAATAGCTTTCTTATATCTTCTTGCCATTCTCCGGAACTCTGCATTCAGTTGGGTATATCTTTCCCTTTCTCCTTTACATTTTGCTCTTCTTTTCTCAGCTATTTCTAAGGACTCCTCATACAACCACTTTGCCATCTTGCATTTCTTTTTCTTTGGAATGTTTTTAGTCTTCACCTCCTCTTCAGTGTTACAAACCTCTGTCCATAGTTCTTCAGGTACTCTATCAGATCTAATCATTTGTCTTTTTGTCACTTCCATACCTCCAGGGCAGCTGTGTTAAAAAACATGACTTTCAAGTTTTTAAAGTGCCCAGAGCTCCTTCAGCCAGCCTCTAGAAATTATGTCCTGAGTTCACTGCTGCTGAGTTGACTTGCTCTGGATTCCCATGATATGCTGGGCATGCCTCATGAAGAGTACTTTCCAGACTGTATTTTAATTTTGAATTTACTTATCTGCCTTCCTCAGAAGATCCTGAGCTCTTAAATATAGTGCCTATATCTTGTTCATTGCTGTATCACTCAAATTTAGCACAGCCCTGGCACCTAACAGATTAGCAATAACCATTATGTTTAACAAATGATTCTTTTTAGATGGCAATTTAAAGAAATATGAGTACTAGGAGGTACTAGATAGAGCAATAGAACTCATACTAATATTTATTAAGTGCTATACATACTATCTCAGTAAAACCTTCCAACCACATTTCTTTGAGGAGCTGTTGTTACTTAGAAGTGAAATAATTTGCCCAAAGTCACAAAATAGTAAAAACTGAGCTGGATTTTATCCTGTGTTTATCTAACTCAAAAGCTGTATTCCTAACCTCTCTACTATGCTAGGCAAGTGCTAGAGGCTACTTCTTTGCAAATTATTTTAACTGTTAATTTTGGGTCCTATTATCCTGATAAATAAATCTGCAGTGCCCAGTGATGTGTGTGTTAGTCTCTCAGTCATGTCCGAGTCTTTGTGATCCCATGGACTGTAGCCCGTCATGCTCCTCTCTCCATGCGATTCCCCAGGCAAGAAAACTGGAGGAGGTAGGCATTTCCTTCTCCAGGGGATCTTCCCACCCCAGGGATCAAACCCAGCTGTCCTTCATTGCAGGTGGATTCTTTACCATCTGAGCCACCAGGGAAGCCAAAGCATGCCCAGTGATATGGCAAAACAAATTTGAATGATCATTTAACTTCTGCACGGACATCCCTTCTGTAGCAGTTTTTAGGTTGGAGAACTGTAGACTCAGGTTTGACCTTCAGCTCTGCAAGCCCCCCAAATACTTGATTACTTTATATAAAATGGATTAAAATTGGGATTTTCTTGGTGGGCCAGTGGTTAAGACTTCACCTTCCAATGCAGGAGATTGGGATTCAATCTCCAGTCAGGGAGTTAAAGATCTCACATGCCTAACCAAAAGAACAACATATAATACAGAATGTTTTATATTTATTACATTAAAATATATGTAATTTGTTGAATACAAATTTTGTAACAAATTCAATAAAGACTTTAAAATGGCCCACATTAAAACATTTTTTTCAAATAAAATAAACATTAAAAGGATTCATATCATGGTATAGTTATTTTTAAAGTGGGAAAGAAAGACTTCCAAACTGCAGAATGTGTTTGAGCAGTGAGCTGGGTGTTCTAGGAAAGATGGCCATTCATCAGTCTTCTTGGTAGCCAAATACCCATTGAAAATAGAACATTTTCCAGGAGTTTTATTCCAACTTCAAAACATGATTAAAACTTTAAATAAATGATGATTGGGAAGACAATTATCATTTTGGAATTCTGGAATCCTCCCCTACCCCAACTGTTTCAGCAATGACCTTACCTCTTCTACATTTATGGAGGAGGTTCACAGAGAAACTTTATTTAGTTTCGGTTTCTCTCAGAATCATCTCCCCAGGGACCACATCATGGCGTGCCTATTATGGTAATGCTTTATCCTATGTACTCTTAATCTGTTTTCCATGAAGGAGGTGTTCCATGGTAAAATCCAGTGGGGAAATAGAGGTGTTTAAGAAGCTGGTCAATGTTTGTTTTTTTTTTTACTGAAAAGCTTCTCAGACCTTTCATATGCTATGCATTGTGAATATCCAAGAAGGTGATATGATTTAGGAGAACCTTAATCTGGCTGTGTAACTTTTATTATTGGTTTCACTTATGTTCACTAGAAGAGTGTAGGAGTCATGGAATTAAAATTTTCATTTAACAAAATAATTTTGTTCTTCCTCAGAACCCTCACACAATGTATCAATACATATAAGGATGGTTTTGAATTGTTTAGAAAGAAGTTCACTATTAACTCTACTGGAGACTCTTGAATGGCTATATTTGGCTTATTTCACATCAAGTGAGGGAGATTGTAACTGTCATATTCCCTCCAATTCTAAACCATCCAAGGTCTATCAACATGGACTATGTAGTTGGGAGAAGGGAGCATCTCTTGGGATGAGGATTGTCAGGGGAATTTGTCATAGAAGAGTCAGGATGTAAGCTTGAGTTAAATGTTACTTAGTCCAGGCTGAGCAACCAGGAGGAAAAGGAGGAAGATGGGAATCCCCTAGGGGCAGCGGGGTGGAGAGTAGTGTAAGCACAGGCACCAAGCAAGAGTCAGGAGTGTCCAGGTAAAGAGGAAACAGCCTAGCTTAAGCATTCTTGGCTTAAGTATTCATTTCATATTCAAAGACAAAATGAGATAGGAAAGGTAGATTGGAGTTAAATAGAGTTTAGCTTCAGGTTAATGACAGAATAGTCTAAATATCTGAAGTTGGGTATAAGAAAGATTCTGACATTTCACCGTTTTTAGTGTCAGTACATAACAGACTCCTAGTTTTCATTGCTGTTCTTAACAGAGGAAAGCTGTAGAGACCACCAAAAGGTGTTTTGAAATCAAACTAGATTTTATTTTCTTAATTATCACTCAAGTGCGGGTCTTCTAACTGGGAATCAAAAGACCTTGATTTGGGGCAACATGGAAGAAACACAGCAAAACAAGATTCTCAGTGCAGATTAGTTAATGAAACAGGCCATGCATGTCTGTCTTTGCCATTAATCACCTAGTTTTATGTCACCAGTGCTGAGAGGTCTGGTTTCAACGTGCTGAAGCCTGATTCAGAATGGGCTGCAAATGATGGCAACAGGTCTTGGTCACTCAGCAGACACCCTGCAATGGTGCCCACTCCTTGCTTACTGAAACTTCTTTTAATGCTGAATAACAGTGATGAAGACTACACAGATACTAGGATTGGATTGCTTAGATTTGGAACCTAGTTTCTCTGATACAGTTTCATCATCTTGGGCAAATCAACTGGATCCATTTTAACCTTGGATCATTTCATTTGAATGCTGGGAACTGGCATATCCCAGTTCTCAGCCTTTAGGGTTGCTGAAGGATTGATGACGGCTTTAGTACAGCTCCTGGCATAGGGTAAATGATGAGTACATTTCAACTTTTTTTGTTATTGTTACCCCTGTGCCTGCTAAATCACTTCAGTCATGTCCGACTCTTTGCATTCCTATGTACTATAGCCCCCAGGCTCCTCTGTCCATGGGATTCTCCAAGCAAGAATACTGGAGAGGGTTGCTGTGCTCTCCTCCAGGAGATCTTCCCTTCCCAGGGATCAAACACACGTCTCTTATGTCTCCTGTATTGGCAGGCAGGTTCTTTACCACTAAAACCACCTGGGAAGCCAGTTGTTATGCTTAGCCATTTGGAATAATCCAAGAATCTTCTTCCTACTCTGAAAACCCCTAAAGAGAGATTCTTACAGAAATATGAAAAATGACATGAATGTAATTGTTTTATCACAGGCAAATTAGTACATTTTTTACATATTTTGCCATGGCCAGAAGCCTTAAAAAACAATCATAATATCAGCACCTCTGAGTCAGTAAAAAAAAAAAAAAGTTATAATTTCTTTTAAATCTCATGTTGCCTCAATCCTGTTAGTAGCCAGTGCATATTTAACATGTTCAAATAAAATGTAATTCATAACTACATTAATATATGTTAGGGTAATTTTTGATATCTGAGCCAAGAGGCATTGATGCAGATTTTTACTTATCAATATATCTGTTTCCCCATTTCTACTCTGTGACCATTAATCTCAGTATTTCTAATGCTTTTTTTATTCTTGGCTACTTCTCTGACATATTAGTTCTTAGCAAGAAAAAAAAATGACTCAGTAATAGTAGACATGAATTCCACTATCTCTTCACAGCTCACTACGTCCAGTAATAGATAATGGCATAATTACTTTTTGAGTTTTAAAAAATCCAATTGGAATGCCTGTAGGTATATGTACGTTTATTTGGCTTGGAACTTATTTATTTTTTTTTTTTAGCATAATTCATTTACTGTATTTGGTATGATGGGTCCAAATGAAACCAAGCATCCCAAGGAAATTATTTTTTAATGCAGACTCATAACCTAGGTATTAATAGTATTTCCTTTTTCTCACCCAAAGGCAATAAGGCAGTTTTTTCTCCTCAAATCCATCATCACCATCCATCAGGATTATTTACTCTTTTTATTGGTTCCTATGGGGATGGTCTGTGAATTGAGGCAAAGCTGAAGAAGGCTCTCTGTACCCATCATTCATTCATTCACTCATACTGCTGTGTACAAGGCACTGCTTTAGGCACTAAGGATTCATCAGTGAATGTGAAACAGATAAAACTCCCCTCCCTCTTGGAGCCGTAATTCTAGTGGCATCATATTACGTTACCACCAAGTGATGGCTAAAGAAAGACACACTGTCTCTCTCATACCTAAGCTTAAAAAAACTAAAGCTATGATGCATTACAACCTGGCCAAATCTTTTTTGGCCATTATGTCTAAAACGTGCCAACTTGTCTCTATGTGTGTTAAATCAGGAAGCGTGAAGAGTCTAAGAAACTTAGAGACCCTAGGATCAGAGACAAAGATAGTTTTATTATTCACAACAAAAGAGGCAATCAGAGTGACACTATAGAAACAGTTCCCTGAGACACACTCTCTGGGCACTTAGTGATGGCTGGATGGTACCTGTACATGCAATGAGGTATGTTACAAGAGGGGAAACTCTGATCTAATTTAGGAGACGTTAATCTTAGGCTCAGAGGTAAAGAATCCACCTGCAAAGCAGGAGACGTGAGTTCAATCCCTGGGTCAGAAAGATCCCCTGTTGAGGACATGGCAACCCACTAGAGTATTCTTGCCTGCAGAATCCAATGTACAGAGGATTCTGACAGGCGACAGTCCATGGGGTCTCAAAGAGTCAAACACAACTAAGTGACTGAGCATACACACACATGCAGTCTTATGTAAGGATTGCTTGCAAATCTGCCCATTCTCCCTCTAAACAGAGATATCATTTTTATTATCATGGACTGTGAGTACCTTCAAGAAGAGATGTCTTATGTCTCTAAATCTTTCAAGAAAAAAATCGCTCTTAACTCTACTTACCCACCAGTGTATCTACGTATGTTCCTTAGAGGTCTCCGTTCTTTCCAGAGTTACCTGCTTGTATAGGCCTTCCTAAAAAGATAGTCCTAGAGAATATGGGCTTTTAATTACTGAGCATGTAAGGATGTCATAGATTCATAGAGAAATATCTCCCAACAATGGTATATTCCAATTCGATTGTATGACCCATGAGAACAGGGATGGCATTCTATCCCATATCTCTGCAATAGTGTCAGACACATGGTAGGTACTCAATAAATATTAATTGACTAAATGAATTGGATTTATTTTGAAGATGATGATTATGATTGATGGTCATGATTTCACCATATTTCAGTTTTCAGAAGGAAATTATTCCTTTTGTGGCCAAGGCAAAAACACTCCAGGTATACCTTAGAGTGAAGCAGAAGTCTACTACCACATTTGGTAAAAAATATATCTGAGTACAGTAAATTACATCATTTGTACATCAAGGAAATGGTGGTTCCAAAATCTGTAGGGTTTTTTCCCCTTTATTTTGTGATTTTATCTGGTTTTGCTGATAAGCACTACACGTTTATAAAATGATTAGGTTAAATATAGTATTATCAGAATAATTAGAAAACATTAAAAATTGCATCTTCCTGTTTAAGATTTATAGTGTATGTGACATCTTTAGAAAGCTGAGAATTTCTTCAATAAAAAAATCAATAAAATAAAAAAGAATAACACAAAAAAGAATAAAAACGAATGAACTGATTAACTTTTTTACACCTACCCTTTCCAATGTCCCTCTTTTAAATGTTGGTTTAAAATTTACTAGTGTTTTACAGGATACGTATGCAATAGAATGTATTTTATGAACTACAGCTATGTTTTAAGTGCCTTGTTACCTGCAAATGTTTTACTGATCAGCTTTCTAGTTGTACCTTAGTCTTGGTTCTGGAAATGTGAAATTCCTAGGAACTCTAAACTGGGAATATTAAGCTTCATTGTGTCCAATAATGTTAAAAAAGCAAAAGGGGAAAAAGTGGCTTTCATTAAAAGCCATGGCTTGTGACCTAGCCAGCTCTATGATCTTGGAAGAAAATTAGAGAACTTTGACACAGTTGTAGGATTCTATATCTCAGGGACAGGGGCATCATTGCCATGGCTCCCCATTGCCTCTTCCCGTTCTCTTCTGGTACTTGCAAGATTTCTGTGCCAGTAGGCACTGTTTGTGGTTGACATTGGCTGGTTGCGGAAGAAATGAAGTTTCTTCTTAAAAATCTTTTTTTTTTTTTCAATATTGTATTGGTTTTGCCATACATCAACATGGATCCGCCACAGGTGTACACGTGTTCCCCATCCAGAACCCCCCTCCCACCTCCCTCCCCATACCATCTCTCTGGGTCATCCCAGTGCACCAGCCCCAAGATTCCTGTATCCTGCATTGAACCTGGACTGGCGATTCATTTCTTATATGATATTATACATGTTTTAATGCCATTCTCCCAAATCATCCCCCCACCCTCCCACAGAGTCCAAAAGACTGTTCTATACATCTGTGTCTCTTAAGGAAAACTCTTCCTAAAAGCTTTGAGAAAATACCCATCAGTCAGCCAGGAGAGACAGTACTTACTGTTGAAAGGAATTGTTAGCAAGAGGGCAAGGCCACCTGATTAGATCAGACCAATTACCCATTATCCCCTGGGGCCAGGACTGCCAGCCCTGAACACACTCCCCCCCCCCCCCCAACTCCACAACCAGTATATGGCCAAATAACAGGGTTCTGTTGGCAGAGAAGACAGAAAGGCTGTTGGTCCAGCTGATGCTTCAGGTTATATGGCTATGCTTCAGGTTATATGGTACCTTATGGAAAGATAGTTGAGGTTGAAGTGTTGGAATTTTGAGTGTAATTCACAAAATATCTCAATATGCAAACATTGAAAGTCTACTTGGCAATCTAATGTTTTATCTAGTGTTTTCAAGGCAGAACAAGTAAGTTTTTGTTTTTTTTTTAACTGATATTTGCCTCATGAGGAAACTGAGGCAACACCTCCAATCCTTTATTTCAAAATCCATTAACTATCTGATAGTACAAAATGGCTAAATACCTTGGTGTCTGTGGCTCAGCTGGTAAAGAATCCTGCTGCAATGTGGGATACCTGGGTTCGATCCCTGGGTTGGGAAGATCCCCTGGAGGAGAGAAAGGCTACCCACTCCAGTATTCTGGCCTGGAGGATTCCAGTTACTGTATAGTCCATGGGGTCGCAAAGAGTCAGACACGACTGAGCGACTTTCACTAGATACCTTAACCTCATTCTTCATGAACTCTGTGATTTGGAACTGTGGTGTGATATACTGGAGAAGGGCTGCCGTGAAGCCATGGAGGTGGGGCAGGGGTCCTTTGGCTCTTTTGGCAGGAATCACATCTATAAATAGATACCTGCGTCTGCTCAGGGGAGTCACCCCACGGCTTAAGGCAAAGAGCACAAGTTGACAGCAGCCTGTGTTAGTGGGGGGAGCCCCTGGCCTGACGCCAGCCCTTCCAGCTCAGGAGCCAGTGTGAAATCGAAAGCAACTCTGTGTTGACTGCTTTGACAGAAGGTGCCACACACGTATTATAGTTAGTTCAGGAATTAGCTGCCAGATTATTAATTTGAGAGAAACGAGCACAGCAGAGTCTCTCCCTTCTAGATCTCTGGCTGAGCTTTCTCTTCTGTTGGTATCGCTCTCCCTGCTTCCTCCTGCTCCCCATCACAACACTGGAGACTCTTGAGAGTCCTTGCCAGCAAAGACCCACAAAGCAGAAGAGAGCCAGGCAGGTTTTTGCTCTTTTGAAGTTTACAGTGGGCCTTGACAATTTCTGTGGCTTTCTGAACAATTAATTCGCTTGTGGAATCAGGCCAGTCAATTCCTCGACCCCAGATTGCTCATCCGGAAAAAAAAAAAAAAAGAAATGAGTTTGGAATAAATAGGCTAGAACTATAATTTTTCAGGGTCCTTTACAAAATCCTTTTTGTTTCTAATGTTCAATATAATACATAATTGTTAAATTAGTACAAAAGTGTACAATTTTGAATATGAGAATTACCTGTAATTCTGTCTAACTCAGAGATAGCTCTTATCGTATTTTGAGTATTTATCTATTTATCTGGCTGCACTGGGCCTTCACTGGAGCTCACATGGATCTTCCGTTGTGGCGTGCAGGCTCTTAGTTGTGCCAGGTGCAATCTAGTTTCTGACCAGTGATCAAACCTGGGCCTCCTGCATTGGTAACATGGAGTCTTAGTCACTGGAACACCAGGAATGTCCTCTTATCAATGTTTTATTATATATTCTTTGAAACTTTATTTCTTGTTCATATACTAAATTTTTATGTATTATGGTTCTGCAACTTGCTTTTTTACGTAGTAATTAGGCATACTTTCATAAAAACGGTTGAGTTTTTGATGACTATGTAGTATTCCACTCCAAACTTTTAACAGTCTGTGTTGGTGTGCTTCCAGTTATTCACCAGTGCAAGTAAAACTGCGGTAAACACCCCCCTGGATGCATCTTTTCACTTTTGTCTGTGTATTTCTGCAGGATAAATTCTTTGAAATGGAATTACTGAGCCAGTTTCAAAACCACTAAAGATGCAGAGACCCCCGAGGCAGCTACCTCAAACCAGATCTTGCCTTTGAGTGAGAACTCCCTTTCTCTGTGATGGCCTGAAAATTAGCAAATTTCTGGAACTGCACTTCTGATGGGGCTTTTCACTTTCCTATCCAATGTGCAGGCCTAAAATGATTCCTTTCTTACTCATTTTTATGGGTGATAATGTGTTCCTCCCACTCAGCACTTCTTTTTATTTCGCTACAGCTATAACAAGCACTTATAAAAGCGGCAATCTAGGTTACCTGAAAACCTTTTCCTTGTTAACTTGGCTCCAGAAAACTAAGACTAGAGATAGAATTGGAAGGCAGTAGCTCAGTCTTGATTATATAAAGCTGCTCTTGGGCATATCATTAACATTTCTCTTTGGTTTATCTGTTTAAAAAATAGGGATACAATTCACTTGTTAGGCTAGAGAGGATGAACTCATAGATTCTGTTAAGGGCAGGCACACTCTGTCACTCCCCTGTTCACACGAATGCAAAGCAGTTTACTTTAGAAAAATGCTAAGTGAATGAGATGCTTAATAATAATGAACAAGTATCTTACAACACTGTGATTAACACTCAGTAATGACTAATGTTTAGACCTCCTTGTTTCCGTCAAAAATCCATTTTATCAGACACAGAAATGGCCTAAATTATTTGATATGCATTAGGTATGAAAAAGGACCTCTTGCAGCACTAGGTATTCACATCTCTGACCCTTCTGAGCTGGAGCAGCAATTAGGCGAGCTGTCTGTTCCATTCAGACCCAAAAAAGAAAGTATTCAATGCCAGCAACACAAAAGCACAGTAGTTTTAAACTCCAGATACTCTCATTTCAGTATTGACTGGTCTACCTTCCCCCATCGCCCCTTGTCCCCACATTGCTCCCATTACCCTTCAACTATCTGGTGTTTTTCAAAGACTTCTCAGGACCCCCTGCAGAGCAACTGCCTGCTTGTTAAATGACAGATTACTGGGCCCTGTCCCACTCCAAAGAAAGGAGGCTTGGAAATCTTTAACAAGCACCACCCCCCACCAGGTAACTCAGATATATTCTAATATCTGAGGACCTCTTCCATGCTAACCATGCATCTGAAACATTTACATGCCTGGGGGGACCTGGTTTCTAGTTAACATATAGAAAGTGAAAGTGAAGTCGCTTACTCGTATCCAACTCTCTGCGACCCCAGGGACTGTAGCCTACCAGGCTCCTCCGTCCATGGGATTTCCCAGCCAAGAGTACTGGAGTGGGTTGCGATTTCCTTCTCCAGGGGATCTTTCCAACCCTGGGATCGAACCCAGGTCTCCCACATTGCAGGCAGACACTTTAGCATCTAAGCCACCAGAGAAGCCCTAACATATAACTCTGGTTCAAAAGATGTCGGCTGAGGTCTGAGACTCTGCATTTCTAAGAAGATTTCAGATGATGCTGACACTGCTGGTCTATGGACCACTCTTTGAATAGTGAGGTCCTACTATGGGATATTTGACGGGCAAGGCTCTATCATTTATGTTTATAGCCTCAATGGGTAGTACAGGGCTTGAGCGTAATACATGTTTCTTTGAATGAACTGATGAATGGATGTCCAATCGGCAGAGGCAATAAAACTGGAAATGTTATCCAGTCTGTAGCTAACATTGAAAAAAAAATTCAGCACAGACAGTGTGATATCAATGTTTGTGTTCCTTTTTTAAATCCACTACTTACTTTATTGAAACTAAACCAAAATTCTAAACAAGTAAGAATCATAAAGGTTATATTCCAGTGGACTCAGTATAAAACAGTCAGAATTATAATTCCAATTGATTAATAAATAATTTTACATTTCCCATAATGTTAAATGCTTATTTTATATTCCAGTTTGAAAATAATTTGGGGAGAGGATCTATAGCTATTAAAAAAAAATTTATCAACACCGTGTTGTACAAGAATTTATTTTGATTATTTGAATTTGGGTTTTCAAATAAAAGTGCTCTGAACTGTAATTTCTCTGATAATTATTTTCTAAAAAAGATAGCATATATAAAACAGTAGAAATTCACTTTTCCTTATTTTAGGGAGACTTGAAGAATATTCAATTCAAGTCAGCACTTAATCTGCATAAAGCAATACTAACAGAATTCCTTTAAGAAGCTTTATTTAATTTACTAAGAAATCCTTGAAGTAGGATTGACTATAGAACCTGGGAGTGGCTAGTCTCCCTAATCAGGTATACACATTCCACATGAAAAGCTACATTACAGAGGAAGCTATTAAGGGGCAGCTATGTTTATCTACAAACAGCGCTGAAGTTTTATTAAATAACGAAATGTTAGTAAGACTACATCAGTGGGAAATCTGTGATGTTCAAGACAAGTGCATTGATAAAATATTGTAGAGGTCTTCCTGCTCTTGCAAGAAACTAAGAATTAATAGAAAACAGACTGTGTTCTCAGGTTACCATGCTACCGATTCTTTCCATCCTCTCACTCTGTAGTTGGGCTTCCCCAGTGGCTCAGTGGTAAAGAACTTGCCTACCAATGCAGGAGACGAACCTAGAGTTTGATCCTTGGGTCAGGAAGATCCCCTGGAGAAGGAAATCACAACTGACTCCAGTATTCTTGCCTGGAAAATTCTATGGACAGAGAAGTCTGATGGGTTACAGTCCCATGGGGTTGCAAGAGTTGGACATGACTGAGCATGAGCCCGAATTCTGTGGTTAGTCAGGTCCTTCTGAAAGCACCTGCCTTAGTGATACAGTTTATGCAAGGCAGTCTTGGAGTGCCTAGAAGGATGGAGACCTGGCATTCATATATGTGATGGCCCTGGCCTGCATGCTATTAAGTGCCTGTTGGTGGAGCTAAATTTGCCCCGATGCTTGTTTTAACTGTAGCCTATTACTAAGTGTATAAAAGGAGGTCTGTAGCTCACATGTCAATTTAACAATGGTGAATAACCAAATTGATTCAAGTCAGTAGGCAACAGAAAGTGTTAATAACTGGGTTCAGATCCACTGACATCTTTAAATTTCATCTGTTCATATACATTTAAAATAATTAAAGTGACTCACAAAGAGTTACATAACTAACATTGGCAATGTTAATTGGAATCCTGTAATACTCCTCTTTTTAGCAAATCCTTGACACAGAAAGCTAAATGATTTTAAAGACTAAGAGTTTACATTCACAACGTCCTTTCTCGGGACGTTTCAAATCTGGGCAGGTTGAAGCAACAAGGTCGAAGAGCTGGCTCTGAGTCAATTATACTAGGGATGTGTCCTCCTAGGGTGGGAAATTTCACTGTGGCACCAAGACCGTGATCCTCAGCCTAGCCCTCAGAGAAGAAAGGCAGAGATAAGAGGCAGTAAGCTGATGTAGAGAGGTGATCTTGGCTCTAACTTGTCCTGCTGTCTCCATCCAGTTGACAAATGCAGACGACGTCTTTAATGAAACTTTTTGTCTGGGAAAGTGCATTTGGGGAATGCTTCAGGCTTCAGTACCAGTGTCTTCAAAGGAAACAAATAGTAATAATGATGATGATACCTACCAAAATATAAGGTGAAGTGTCATGAACCTATTTTATTAAATGTCAGATATTGTATATCCACTTTACTGATCAAACCCTGAATGATACATGAGTGATAATTAGGACAGTATCTACAAAGGTAAGAAAATGTGAAATTCAACTATGTTGAAGGAGTCAAAGTCCTCGAATGTCAGTAAAATATTAGGAGGTTTTGCCTTGTGAGATGGTACAAGGCCTTTTGAATGACTGTCAGGAGTACAGCAGTCTAATTTAAGCAGAGCTTGAGAGAGAGGTCCCACAGAGGGTTTTTCCTCCCCTCTAGAGTTTTAAAGATGTGTGGGCACACATAGGAAGCAGAACTATGTGGACATGGGGGGGACTCTAAGGTTAACAGAACAAGTTGCATGAATGCTTTTCCAAATTTACTCAATTACCTATAGTTTAAACGAGAAGAGGGAGGAAGGTGTGTTTTGATCATCAAAGTGTAAGTTAAACTTTGGTCCTACTCGAAATTGTATTAAATGTTCTATGAAAGGGAGTCAGGGCTTGAAAGACCAGGAAGGAGACACGCTGCTGGTTACTTTTGCTTCTCCTGAAAGGCCTTTTCATTCCTCAAGTAAACCCTGGCCTTGTGCAATTTAGGCCATTCTTGCTGAGTTCACCAGCCCACGGAGGTCAGCAGTGGTACCATGTATAAATGAGCATAGGAGGCTTTTAGGACCCAAGCTTTATGCCCAAACTTTGTGACAGGTCTGGCCATATTTTCTGTGAATGGCCAGATAATACATACTTTAGTGATTGTGGGTCATCTTAGTTTCTATCACTATTACCCAAGGGTACTTTTGTAATGCAAAAGTAGCCATAAGTAGATAATACGTAAGCTTGTATGATTGTGTCTATTTACAAAAGTGGGTGGAGGACTCTAGTTCACCATCCGCTGCTCTGTGTCAGTGACGTGTGTGTCTGTGCCCTTGCTGTGTTTCTTGTGAGTAAAATGGTGGTGCTAGTGGTAAAGAACCTGTTTGCTCAAGCAGGAGACTTGAGACGGGTTTGATCTTTTGATTCCCCACTGGAAGATCCCCTGGAGGAGGGCACGGCAACCCACTCCAGTATTCTTGTCTGGAGAATCCCATGGAGAGAGGAGACTGGCAGCCTACAGTCCATAGGGTTGCAAAGAGTCAGACACAACTGAAGTGACTTAGCACACATGCAAAATATCTTGTATAGTGGAGTTGTCTTCAGTGATGCTTTATGAAAAGTTTAGCAAACTTTTCTTCAGTATCGAGTATGTGGTCTGTACTGTATTAGTACTAGGTACTAGGGGGTTGGGAAGTTTGGGATGAGAAGAAAGGATATAAAACCAAGTTTCCACCGTCCCCCCCGACCCAGAGTGGCTTCACTTTTCGTAGGGAACACAAGTATGTAGGTAAATAGGCAAGTATCAAAAGTAGGTTTAATGTATAAGCAGCCAGGTATGGGTTACAAACTGTATTTTTTTAATATGTTCCATTGACCCAATGGTATATGGATAGTAAAGAATTCTTCCCAAGCTCAGAGGATGTATATAGCATTGACTGATGTGATTGTAATTCCATCTATGAAATTCAGCCCTTTTGATCTGCTGTTATCTACTCCAACCTCTTCTTTGGAAAGACATGATTACTAAAGCTTTCATCTATCTGACATATCACTTCTTAAATGTTACTGTTCCTCAGTATCATCGGCAGGGGCTCTTGTTAAAATGCAGGTTCTGGTTTCATAGGCCTCGGCTGGGGCCCAAGATTCTAAAATCCCAGCAGTGTTACTGCTGCTCGTCACCGAGGACATACTCTGAAAGACAAGGTCTGAGAGTACTTCAGCAAGTCTACAAACAGCATTCGCGTTATATGAGGAGAACAGCTTCCCAAATAACGATTTTTCTACTAGAGGAATTTCCAAGTTTAAATGTTGAATAGATAAAGGATCCTACTTCCTTAAAATATCTTTCCAACTTCTTTTCCCAACAGTAAGTGTATGAATTCCTCATTTGTTTATTGCTCCTTTATTTTATTGAATTATAATTGACATATAATGTTGTATGTTGAAGGTATACAACATAGTGATTCACAATTCTTAAAGGTTATACTCCATTTATAATGATTATAAAATATTGGTGATAATACCTCATGTTGTACAACGTATCTTTCTAGCTTATTTTATACATGAGACTTTGTACTCATTTTTTATAATGTGAAGGCTGCTGTGGACATGCAAGGGTATCATCTGAGTTGGTTAACACTTTATGCTAAATTTTAATACTGCACTTTATGTAGAAATGGCTTCTCAGATAACTGTGAGCCCCCAGGCAGAAACATCAGAGAATGGGATACAAGGAAAGGGAAGTTTGATCAGGCGCTAAAGGATCACAAATGCTAAAGTCATAGAATCTGGCTAAGACAGTTAAGGCAAGACTGAAACTACTGGAATAGCTGTGGACACACAACTGGACTCCAGACTCAGGGCTGAAAGAGCAAGATGGGGAGAAAAAGGTCCAAAGGAGATATGGGCAGGGAAATGACGCTGGGATTTCCTCCACTTCATAGCTGAAAGGGGTCTTGGGGATTATCTGGTTCTCCATTTCTAACCTTTCTGGTCTCTCGTTCCTAAGGCATACTTGCCATCAGTAATAGTGGCCCATCACGAGAGTCCCTCTGAATCTGTGAACCACATTCCACCCCCGAGACAGACATATCAGAATCTCAGGGAGGAAGCTGAGGATTCTGATGTCTGAAAGGTCCCACTATTTTGAGAATTCATAAAGTTCACTTATTTTACAAATGGCAAAACCAAGGTGTAGGGAAGTGATTTGCCAAAATGATTTGCCAAAGTTTAACCAAGTCACTTTTTGATAATTGTTCTTCAAACTCAGAACTCTTGACACTCAAACTAGCATCGCTGTGTTACAGTCTCTACTGCTTTACTGATTGAGCTTTCCGTGGGCTATTTATCACCTATTTATTAGCTCATTTCCCCCCAGAATTATGCAGTTATTCATCACAACTTTTTAAATGGGTAACAGATAGAATTTGCATTTTTAATTTATAAGGTACCACTTACCCTCATAATGGCCTGAACTATTGATTGTATGAACTTAAGAAAACCTTGATGTATTCACTGTTACTACCTTATCCACTTAGTAGCAAGATTAATTTATTCAAAAATGTTTATTAGACAAATTGGGTGTGATAATAATATAAGAAGCATGCTAGGAAATATTATATATGTAAACAGGCTCTGTCCTTTAAAAGCTTGCACTTTTAGTGGTGAGACATATATTCATGAAAATCTTTGAAGAAAAGCTCCATGGTTTGTTAAGAAGAATTTGACAGAATTTCCCGTAACATTTTATTAAAAAATATAACATGTGTACCATATTAGAATAGTTTACTACACTGAATTTTTAATTGTTTGCTGTGTGTTTGCATCTCACCACATTAAAAAAAAAGAAAGCAGAAGTTAATCATTGCCTAGCATAATGAATATGCATATTATTCATTGGATAATTATTTGTTTATTGAATATGCATGAATACATAATCATGTGCTTTGTGTATATGGTATGGGATATATATGCATATAAAGTATAGATCTAAGTACATATAATTTATTTAGCATATTTTTATAGTTTATACCTTATGTATAATGAGTCTGATCTTATATATAATATTCTTTTTCATTTTGAAAAAAATAATTTACCAGTATGGATATTTTGGTTCAACAACTAAACCAATGCTTCTCAAAAGTCAGTATGCAAAATTATGCTATCAAAACTTGAAACTAATGTTGAATACCAAATATTTTGCATATACATGGTATATATATCTAAACACCAATATATTCCTCCTACAAAGAAGACATACCCTATTATAGTAACTGCTTTGCATACATTATTTCATTTTTATCCTCACAACAACCTTATGAGATAGGAAACAGTTATTCCTGCCATTTTTACAAACAAGAAAACTAAAGTAAGTTAGCTGAGGTCACTAAGTTATTAAATGGTGAAAGCAAGACATAAACAGGACAAACTCCAGACCCCCATCTTTCAGCCTCTCAGGTACACTGCTAGGCTTGGCATACAGTGCTCCCCTCCCAGGCCAAATCTAGCATCTGCCTGTTTTGTAAGTGAAGTGTCTTTGATGGCTTCTCTAGAGTTCCAGCAGCAGAGTTGAATACTCATAATAGAGCCCATATGGACCTCTTCACTTATAATATTCACTGTCAGATTCTTTACAGAAGGAAAAAAAGTGTCAATCCTTTTATAATATATCAAGTATATCATTCAACTTTCCAAGTGAATTGAATAGCTGTGCCCAAAATTTTGAAATATATGTTGTACTTAATATAGTGTGTGAAATGCATAGCTGGACCCCTCCGCCCACTTTTGGTCATGGTTCTGATTAGTATATATAGGTAAAAAGTCAATATTATTTGTTACATTTTCTATCATTTTGATCAGTGATTTGCAAGACACATCAGAACTATATTGTATTAACTCTTGCTAGACATCCTTCAGAATTTGGTTCAGGGTGTATTGAAATGTAGTTATTAGGATTAACATTTTAAGTGTATTCTTCTTAAAAAGGCTGCATTATGCGTATAGTTTTGAAATCTAATGAATGTTTGGTGGTGGTCTTTTAGGGTAATAACTTCAAAATATATGTATTTTTAATTATATTTTCATACCAAGTTCTATTTTAGGAGCTACAGAAAAACATACATTGTAAAATTGCTAATAAATTGTGGAGGGGTTGAGCAGCATATTTTTCTTACCAATTTTAAGGAGGAGTTTTTCAACATTATTGTGAATCATAATTATGTCATTATATGTTATAAATATATTACATGTATTTACACTACATAATTAGACCTAATTCTAATTATGTAGATTCATGGTAATCAGCTAAAATTTGCTTTAAAAAACCAAGATAATTCCTCTAACAGATGCTACCTTAATAGAATATTAAGTTCGGGAAAATCTCATGAAAATAGGAAAATTAATAAGTAATGATTAAACCTCTAACATGCAAGCGGAATAAGATACCATATCACCACTCTCCTAAAGCTTCGTTATAAATACGGAAAAGTATTTGTTCTGAGATATCCTCAAAAATTTTGTAAATAGTGTTTTAGACAAATCATTTCTTAAATTAAAAAAGAAAGCAATCCAATAAAAAGACCTCAAAGTTTTAAAGACTTGTTTTGGTTATAACATAAATACTCTCTTTTCAAAGCTCTTTATATGAAATTAAAAAAAAATTGTTCTAGTAACAAAGAGGTAAATAAAAACACTATTTCCCACTGGAATCTTGCTCTCTAGATGTTAAATCTAGCATCATTGCTGTAAATTGGTAGTTGTACTCTTTGATTGACATGTTTACCCAGATAATGTAACAGTTTTTGTGAAAGAAATCTACTTAGTGTCTGTATGACAAGAAACATGTTTCTTGTGGAAGGAAAAGCCCCAAAGTGTTCTTTCAAATGGAAGTCTTCTCTCTCCAAATCCTACAGGCTGATAACGAATTGGATAATTTGTTTTATTCCCTCATTTACCCAACATTAGTTCAATTGCAGTGTGCATCTAAATATACTTTTAACAACCCCTCTGTGGCTCTGTCCTTGACTTTATTTCAGATTAATTTTTGACATTAAATTACAAAGAAGTCCCTTGAGCACCATATGATGCTTGACCCATGTGGTTTTCTTGAGCTTGCTCTGTCTTCTATTGGGTTTTAACCCTGGCTTTGTTTTCTGGATACACCAACAACTTCCCAGCATGCTCCAAATGAATGAAATCACTCTCTATTACTAATGTTTTCCCACTAAGTGTAAAGTACATTTTTTTCTTTCTCTGTAAAATATTCCTCTTCTTCCTCTATAAAATATTCTTCTTCTTCTTTTTTTTTTTCTGAAGCCCCTGCAGATGTCAAATTAACATGAGGATGATTTCCCAAGCTCCTTGAACTTGTGTGGTCAAACTTGATCTTTACATGACTTTGAACCTTAAAGGTGTAACATACCAAATGACAAGGACAGGTCAAGGAGGAAGTGAAACAGCTGCTTCTCAAACAGTTGGTCAGAATGGGCAGAAAACAGCGTGATAGTTAACTTGAAACTGTTCAATGAACTTGAGGATTTGTGATTGGTTTATGCTGAATTCCTCTACAACCATTCAACTCTGAACTGATAAGCCAATGACTTTAAACAGGCCAATCCCGTTTTCCAGTGAATTTTGTGATCTTTACCTTTAGAAGCCCAACTTGCCTCAGATTTGGGAGGCAAGGGGAAGCAAAGTGATATTCTTGCCCTTTTATGATCCATATCCAAGTCAATTACTAAGGCTTTATTCTGCTTCCAGTTAATAGCCCTTTGACAGTCTGAAAACTTCAGCCCATATAGCCTAATCTCTGCATTGAGTCAGATTTTATTAGCTGTAGGGAAAGCTCAGGTTCACAGTCATTCTGTTGCAGGAAGGGGACCCCTTCCAGGGCCCGAAACTTGTCCCTTGTCTAACACTCGGAAATGAATTGTCTGAGAAGACACATGTGCTGACAAAGCAAGAGGTTTTATTGGGAAAGGGCGCCCGGGCAGAGAGCAGGAGGGTAAGGGAATCCAGGAGGCTTGCAGTCTAGGATTTTATGGTGATGGGATTAGTTTCCAGGTTGTTTTTAGCCAATCATTCTGACTCAGAGTCCTTCCTGGTGGTGCATGCCTTGTTCAGCCAAGATGGATGCCAGAGAGGAGGATTCTGGGAGGTGGTCGGACATGTTGTGTCTCCTTTTGACCTTTCCCGAACATGTGGTGGTGGCTTATTAGTTCTGTGTTCCTTACCAAAACTTCCTGTCATAATAGAACTCATGCAAATGGTTACTATGGTGCCTGGCCAGGGTGGGCAGTTTCAATCAGTGTGCTTCCCCTAACATTTACAGGCCTTTATTTTACTTTTACCAGGGAAACTAAATCAACCCTGATACAAAGAAATGAAGTCAGCAAAGTTTTATGTCAACCCTAGCTATAGCAGACCCTTAGCAGTTAAAGATTTCATCTGTTTAATTTCACTCAGTCACATGTCATTTGCTCCTTTTTTGTGCCAAGATACAAGTTTGATGGTGCCCTTTAAAACTGGGTTAACTTAGAGTCATTTGATTGATTATGAAGCCTAGAACCTCATGTCAGAATAGCTTATTAATTTGATTCTTGCTATATGTGCAACAGTTGAGGAAAAGTGGCCAAACTTTCTTTTTTATAAACGGTGGCTACTAATCTCTCTTTGTCCTAGCCATAGAAATGGGAATATTGAGAAAAGGAATTGTTTGTAACTAGAAAATCATGTTTTACATTATTATGTACCTAGCATTAATCTAAAGGCGTTGTTAGAAAAGGCAGAGGAACCAGAGATCAAATTGCCAACATCAGCTGGATCATCAAAAAAGCAAGAGAGTTCCAGAAAAACATCTATTTTTGCTTTATTGACTATGCCAAAGCCTTTCACTGTGTGGATCACAATAAACTGTGGAAAATTCTGAAAGAGATGGGAATACCAGACCACCTGACCGGCCTCTTGAGAAACTTGTATGCAGGTCAGAAAGCAACAGTTATAACTGGACATGGAACAACAGACTGGTTCCAAATAGGAAAAGGAGTACGTCAAGGCTGTATATTGTCACCCTGCTTATTTAATTTATATGCAGAGTACATCATGAGAAACGCTGGACTGGAAGAAGCACAAGCTGGAATCAAGATTGCCGGGAGAAATATCAATAACCTCAGATATGCAGATGACACCACCCTTATGGCAGAAGGTGAAGAGGAACTAAAAAGCCTCTTGATGAAGGTGAAAGAGGAAAGTGAAAAAGTTGGCTTAAAACTCAACATTCAGAAAACAAAGATCATGGCATCTGGTCCCATCACTTCATGGGAAATAGAAGGGGAAACAGTGGAAATAGTGTCAGACTTTATTTTTGGGGGCTCCAAAATCACTGCAGATGGTGACTGCAGCCATGAAATTAAAAGACGCTTACTCCTTGGAAGGAAAGTTTTGACCAACCTAGGTAGCATATTGAAAAGCAGAGACATTACTTTGCCAACAAAGGTCCATCTATCAAGGCTATGGTTTTTCCTGTGGTCATGTATGGATGTGAGAGTTGGACTGTGAAGAAGGCTGAGCGCCAAAGAATTGATGCTTTTGAACTGTGGTGTTGGAGAAGACTCTTGAGAGTCCCTTGGACTGCAAGGAGATCCAACCAGTCCATTCTGAAGGAGATCAGCCCTGGGATTTCTTTGGAAGGAATGATGCTAAAGCTGAAACTCCAGTCCTTGGGCCACCTCATGCAAAGAGTTGACTCATTGGAAAAGACTCTGATGCTGGGAGGGATTGGGGGCAGGAGGAGAGGGAGATGACAGAGGATGAGATGGCTCGATGGCATCACTGTCTCTATGGACGTGAGTCTGAGTGAACTCCGGGAGTTGGTGATGGACAGGGAGGCCTGGTATGCTGCAGTTCTTGGGGTCGCAAAGAGTTGGACACGACTGAGCAACTGAACTGAACTGAACTGAACTGAACAACTATTTGGTTATCCCTTATTTGATTTTATGGGAGAAATAATAATGACATACAGTGTTATTTCGAGGGGAACTTCCCAAATGTTTATTGACAAGTCCTTCTCTCTGGCTGACTACTTACCTATATACATTCCACAGTAATTATCATATGGATAGCCATTGTTATTCCTAAAGAAGTACAAAAGTCTCATTGACCTGGTCTACTTAAAAGCATTCTTAAAGACTAAATCCCTACCACCATCTAGATGAAAAGAAAAATTGGCCTGATATTTATTCTTTGCAACTCTGAATGTAAAAAAATACTAGAAAAATAAAAGAACTGTATAGATTTTGGGAGAAACTGTATGTTCCTGGGAAGTTGATACTCTCTGTGACTATTTTAAAATTAAGAGTATGGTTTGTGCCCCCACCTCCCACCCTCATAGGAGGAGCAGACCTCTAGACCATTTGTTTTGATATAAAAGACATTTTTTAAATTATTATTTAATAGCCTGTCCACACAGCCAAAAATAATGCCTAAAGAAGAGGAGATGCTTCATCAGTACTTAAAAGAAATATCTCCATTCATTTTTTTCCTTTTGTGTATTTAATTATGCAATACAGAAGCAGCAGCATACCACCGTCTCATCAGGTGCTCAAAATAATCTGGAGAGGAAGTTGGTTAAAATGACTGGAAATGAATGAGCCGGTGTGTGAAATATGTGCCGTTATTCCCCTTGCGTTGTCCAAGGCAGACATCATTAATCCATCACAGCCCTCTTTCACGCTGAGCCTGGACACATCATCAGAGTCGTTTTCAATGCAGGGCTCCCATCAGCCACTGCCAGTCAGCTGGAGTTGGCAGCTACTTCCAAACTATTTGCCATTGTTGGACTATACTGTATCTCCCTAACCTTAAGCAGAAAGTAGCATCTTATAATCATGACACTTTCTTGCTTTCAAAGTACTGTTGTGATTACTTTCCTTTACCTGTGTCTTATAGTCAGCTAATCTCATGATTTTAAAATATTAACCTAGGTGCAGGTGTTTTGTGAACACAGTGGATTTAATCAGCAACTTTTTAGACTTCAGAGCCATAGTGCAAAATTAATTGTTCTGTTTATGCATTTTTATAGTTAAATGCAAATTTTCTTAAGAATAATTGGGGATGCATCCTTATCAAAGAAACTAAAGCATCCTTTTCTACTAATCCAGTGGTTCTCAGTGAGGAGTGGTTTTACTTACCAGGAGACATTTGGCAATATCTGGAGTGATTTTTGGTTGTCCACGATGGAGAGGAAGTGCTACTGGTATCTAGTGGGTGGGAGCCATGGATGCTGATAAACATCATGCACTATCAGAACAGTTCCCTACAGCAAAAGAGTATCCAGACCCAGAATGTCAGTATTGTTGATGCTGACAAATCCTTCACTAAGCTATTGAACTTAGTTCTAAAATACAGGTTGAAGGAGATAATTTTTTAACTGAAATCTTTATGCTATGAACTTAATTTAAAAGAGAAACTACTTTCTCTTTTGACAGAAAATATAGTCATACTCCTATTTGAAATTTGCCTTTGGGTCCTGTTTTACCAATTTGATGAATAAGACATTCCTCAAAGGCAGTGGGATTCCATGGGACCTGCCTAGAGATGGCAGTTGAAACTCAGCATTGTATACTCCTTCCTTCTCCATCATTCTGAATGACCCAAGTGTGAGTTCTTCAATATTTCACACTATATTGAATCTCAAACTGAGAAACTACTCTTATAAGACAAGATGGATGTCAAGGGTTCTCCATTTTCTTTCAAGTGTTAAGTTTAGCCTAGAAATAATTTTTTTTCCTGACGAAAACTCAGTTCTGTTTCTCAAACAAATCAGCTGTTCATTTATCAAGTACTACTGTTACCAGATGTGGTTGAATTCTCCTAATGAAGTGATAGGAGTAAGAGGGTTTTTATACACACCTCAAAACCAGGGCTTCCCTGGTAGCTCAGCTGGTAAAGAATCCACCTGCAATGCAGGAGACCCTGATTCGATTCCTGGGTCCTGAAGATTTGCTGGAGAAGGAATAGGCTACCTATTCCAGTATTCTTGGATTTCCCTGGTGGCTCAGCTGGTAAAGAATCTACCTGAGATGCGGGAGGCCTGGGTTCGATTCCTGGGTTGGGAAGATACCCTGGCAAAGGGAACAGCTACCCACTCCAGTACTCTGACCTGGAGAATTCCTTGGACTACATAGTCCATGGGGTCAGAAAGAATCAGACACTGAGTGACTTTCACTTTCACATTCACCTCAAAACAATACTTTCTGAGAATTCAAGCCAGCACTCTACCTCCTACTATTGTCAACCAGAGATAGTGAATGTCTTTTAGACTAAAAGATTCTCAAGGCATAGTGGCTGAGAACATTTCATATTAACTCAAATATATAAGCCTTAATAAGCCAATTTCCCATTCAGTTTAATCTATTTTCAGCAGATCAAAATAATTAAAAATGCTAACAGTTATGGTAATTTTCAATACACTGTGAGAGAAGCAATTTAGATAGCACCTTCCCGTCGAATCTATATTTGTATAAATGCTGATCAAGAATATTTGTTCAATTTTATACAAATCAAACATGAATAAATTCTTCCTTATTACTCCTTCCATTGTTGTGTTTTCCCTCTGTCTAGTTATCCATTTGCTACTGGCATGCTGCTCTAGGAAGATTTGATTAAAATCAATAAGTTATTGGGAAGATGGCAATTAGCAGTCTTTCACCTATAATAGCATTGTCTGTTAAGCTTCCTTTTGTTAATCACAATATTTTAGCAAGACTTTCCTATCCAGCCATGCAATTTAATGAAATGGAAGGTTTGAAAAGCATCCTTAATTTGGGGCACTGGAAATATGCTTCTTTTTTACACTGTTTTGATAGGAATACCCAGCGTTTCTGCAGTACATCAGAATCTTCATCCCCTTTGAGAGTTTCTCAATTTTAAGATCTCAGAAATATCTGCACAGAAGTTAATTCTGCATAAACCTCAAGTTGGTTCAATGTAGCATAAAAAAGTATGAGCAAATATCAATGTATAGATTTGTTTAACTATTTTGAAGTGACTCAGTAGTTTGTTTGTAATAGATAATTGACATAGAGAAGTTCTTCACTTTGTGTGATATTGAGTGCAAAATGCCTGGGTTAAAGACTGAACCTTGACTAATGCCCCTCAACAGCAATAATGATTGTCAAAGTCATTAATTAGAATTAAGTCATGGTATCCTTTTTTTTTTATATTTTTTATTTGCTTCTTTGTTCTGAAGACTCCTTAACTTCATTTTTGTTTTTCTTTAGCAGAAGCAAACACACAGTTAATGTGCTTGCTATTTAACTGTGCTTATAGGAAGGGTCACTTTTATTCAAATATTTTACATAATGACAGTTGTTCTAAAAATACAGACACTTAAGCTAGTAAGTGAATAATGTTCATTTTAGACCTGTAGCTAAGATCCTAATTCATAAATTTACTACTATTCTCTATTTAGAGAATTATTACCCCAAAAAGCATTAAAATGGAGACATTCGCATAAATAGTGGCAATTTGGAAATATTTTGATTTCTTAGAGCATAGCCTATTCAGTTTTTGCCTAATAATATAAGACTTTGTGTGTTTGTCAGATGGAACCTCTGAAAATGCAAAGTTCTAAGCTAGGATATGTATATTGTACAGAAGACATGTTCAAATGGTTTTTACCCTCCAGAAATTATTTATCTAAAAAGCCAAAGGTATAAAGCAATTACATGGGTAATTAAAAGCAACTAATTTTTGGAGTAAAAGAGAAACTAAAATAAGAATCAGATTTTCCCTAATGTATAATGTTCTCTAATCTACAAAATTCTCTAAATAATTGTTCAGTTCTCCATTATATTCACTTTTATAGACACAACCTAAAATAAATGAAGCAGTTTAGGGCACTCAACATTGCCTTAACGTCTTTATTTTATTTTTTAATAATTTCGTCTCTAAGGAAGATTTCAGGTACTTGGTGTCATTTTATGTGCCTAGTAGATTCAAATGACTCTTTAATAATAATGGATCTCTTATTAGACTCAAAAGAAAAATGGATTTTTTTTTTTTTTTTGCTAACATCTGAAGTTCTTACTGTAAAGTCACTGTATCAGTAATACTGACATCTATGTAACATTTATTACAATACAAAAACTCCGTAAAAAGTTTTTGTAATAAGATCATGGCAGTGGATAGGGATCCAAAGAGATGAAAGGACTTGAAATAAAATTTTTGCTCAATTTGCATTTTGCCTAGAACATTAGCATTGCTCTTAAGTTTGAAAACAACAATAACAAAAGCAAATCAGCTGGGATTCCTAAGTCCTATCTCCAGAGAGTCTGTGAAAGTGAAAGTCGCTCAGTCATGTCCAACTCTTTGCGACCCCATTGACTGTCCATGGAATTCTCCAGGCCAGAATACTGAAGTGGGTAGCCTTTCCCTTCTCCAGGGGATCTTCCCAACCCAGGGATCAAACCCAGGTCTCCCGCATTGTGGGCGGATTCTTTACCAGCCGAGCCACAAGAGATTCTGACCTAGTCTTAATAGATGGGCCTAAAGAATGTGTATTTTAACAAATTTCTTTGTTGATTCAGATGCAGGTGGACTAAAGTCTAGAACTTAAGAAACACTGGCTGAGTGACAAAGAAAATTCAAGTCTCTCTCATATTACAATTCCCTACCACCTAGTCAATATTATTGCTACTGTATCAGATGTGAGTGAAACATTTACTTAGTGTGATATGTTATATTAGAGACCTCACTAGAGATGGTATAGGTTTTTTGCATTTCCTCAAAATTCTTGACTACATCATAGAGTATTTTTGATGAAAGTCAATTATTGAACATTCAGATCATTATCAGATTCAGGGTCAATTTCACAAGCAGCTACTTGGGCAGTTGTTTAGATCATCTCTCTGTAAGGGACACTAGGGTAGTACAGCAAGTATAATTAGATAGGGGAAATTGTATTTTCCAGAACTCTTCTTTGGTTGAAAGGATTAACATGATTAACTGTTTGGGAGGTGTTGAGTATAGGGGTAGGTGAGATCCCCAAAGTAAAAGTTTGAGTAACTTCAGTTTCATTCAAAGAAACTGTGGATAGCTGAAGGGAATTTATTTTGTTGAGTTGGTGAGGAGTTGGCCTGGTGTGGGGGGTGTGTGTAGGAGATTGGGGAGTGGGAGTGGGTTGGCAGAGCTAAGTCTCTTGAGATGGTAGAAAGATCATTTCCTGTTTGTTGCATACCTTGTAGTAGAGAAAAATTCATTTAAAGAGTTCTTTGACTTCCTCAGAGAGTAATATATATTAACTAGTTTTGGTCGTTCATCAAATGTGTAATCATCTCTGGAAGATGATTCTTTGGGACACTAGACTGCCAACTTTCTGCTGGCTTTCTGAATAAAGTTGCTATTCCTTGCCTTCCCCCAGTCAATGACAAACAAACAAAAAAACCTAGATTATCTCTGACAGTTTGGTGAATTTCAAAATTAAAAGAACAGTTTCTTGCTCTCAAGGATTTACAGTCTATTTGGAAAAAGGATAATACACACAAATATCTGTTATGACGTTATTATAAATGTACAGAGTATAGCAGAAGCCTTGAGAAAGCCAAAGCTTGTTCTGCCTGAGGGTATCAGAGAAGGCTTCACACAGTAATATGTGAACTAGCAAGACAATACAGGTTTGACAAAGGAAGTCAGGACATTCTGAGTATTAGAATTAATGTATGCAATAGCAAGGAGGTACAAAAAAAGAATGTTCAGTAAATGGCTCAAGTTTCTAAGACTAGAAGAGAATGTGAAGAAGAACTGGACAGCTGAACAGTGGACAAAGTACACTGGGGTTTTTATATAGAGGATATATAGAGGGACAGTAAATTTGGGGGGCTTCCCTGTTGGCTCAGACAGTAAAAAAATCTGCCTGCAGTGCAGGAGATGTGGGTTCAATCCCTGGGATGGAAAGATCCCCTGGAGAAGAGAATGACAACCCACTCCAGTATTCTTACCTGGAGAATTCCATGGTTAGAGGAGTCTGGTGGGCTACAGTCCATGGCATGGGGTCACAAAGAGCTGGACATGACTGAGCAACTAACATCACTGCTGCTGCTGCTCAGTTGCTTCAGTTGTGTTCGACTCTGTGCAACCCCATAGACAGCAGCCCACCAGGCTCCCCCGTCCCTGGGATTCTCCAGGCAAGAACACTGGAGTGGGTTGCTATTTCCTTCTCCAATGCATGAAAGTGAAAAGTGAAAGTGAAGTTGCCCAGTCGTGTCCGACTCCTAGCAACCCCATGGACTGCAGCCCACCAGGCTCCCCCGTCCCTGGGATTCTCCAGGCAAGAACACTGGAGTGGGTTGCTATTTCCTTCTCCAATGCATGAAAGTGAAAAGTGAAAGTGAAGTTGCCCAGTCGTGTCCGACTCCTAGCAACCCCATGGACTGCAGCCTACCAGGCTCCTCTGTCCATGGGATTTTCCAGCCAAGAGTACTGGAGTGGGGTGCCATTGCCTTCTCCAAACTAACACCACACATACACGTTAATTTTTTCAGGTGAATTTTACTAAAATTGAAATATATTGATGCTGGATGCTTGGAATCACAAGGTATTTTGAGCTGGATGCTGATATGGTTGTAGTGTCATGCAAGTTCCTTCTGAGAAAGAGTAAAAGACAAATTGAAGGTGGCAAGACAGGTAGGAAACTACTGATAGAAGCTAGAAGAAGATGCCATGGTTCTCAACCAGGCTGGCAGTAATGAGAAGTGAAAGAAAGAATGAAAAAGGGAATAGGTTGGAGAGAAAGAAAGGGAAGTATGTTCTAAATGGCAACTGATGTGATGTAAGAGGTGAGGCTAAGGTTACACTTGGGTTGGCAACTGTGTCCATTTAAGTACCATTTGCTCAGAGAGAGAAGAGAAGCCATTTCTTTTTGGTCATCAGTGTAGCTTGGGAAGAGGCAAGATTACTTTTGAGAACACTGAGTAGAATATACACTTCTAAAATTGATTAGGCCTTTATTAAAACACTGAACATATGTTTAATAGCTTTTGAATATTAAATTCTAAGTGGAAAAAAAAAGTCTAATCATCATCTCCTTTAATTCTGTCCAAAAAAAATCACGGAGAAAGAAAAGGTACCAGATAAAAGACAGCTGAGAGAGGTCCTTTCTTGGATCATAGAAGCAAATAATTTTAGAGACCACTGTGTCTTGTCAAGTAAATATCTAGTTCTCCTCACGGGGACAAAGCAGGCTTCAATAGCCCAGGAGCAGTGCTCCAAATAAGAGTTGTTATTTCTGGAGACAAAGGTACACTGAAACCAGCAAGCACTTCCAAAAGAGATAAAATGGGATCTAAGGGGATCTGAGTGGAATAGAATGCATTCTTGGCTCCAAAATCCTTTTGAGAACTCTCTAGAAGACTGCTGCTTATAGGATCTCCTGTCACTCTGAATTTTTGTTCACTGACTTTTTCATAAATGTAATGAATTAACTGTGGTATGATGCTTTAAAAATACATTCCTCCCTATCTGTATTATAAATGCCATTAGGGTAGAAATTTTGTTATTTCTAGCTGTGTATGTCAGGGTTCAACCAGAGAAGCAGAACCACTAGGAGATACATCCATGTGGTATCAAGTGATTCACTACTGGGCTTTGACTTTATGCAGTGTGGGTGTTGGTGAAACATTCTCTGTAAGGCTTTGTCTTCATGTCTCAAGACTTCCCTGGCGGCTCAGATGGTAAAGTGTCTGCCTACAATGTGGAAGACCTGGGTTCAATCCCTTGGTCGGGAAGATACCCTGGAGAAGGAAATGGCAAGTCACTCCAGTATTCTTGCCTGGAAAATCGTATGGACGGAGGAACCTGGTAGGCTACAGTCCATGGGGTCCCAAAGAGTCGGACACGACTGAGCAACTTGACTTTGACTTTCTTTGTCTTCATGTCTCATGCTGAAGTTCAAAGTCCACAAGCAGGCAGGCAAGAATAGAAGATGGGAAACCCACAAACACGAGCCAAACCTCACAAAGGTGGGCTGAAACCCATGTCAGTTTTTGTTTCCTCCGGTGATGGTAGTATGGATGTCCTGCAGGAACCAGGGCCTATTTTGATGTAAGAAGCACACATTCCTGGCCCATGAGTCAAAGGAACTTGAGGAGATCCAGGGAAATGTGGAACATTTTCGGTCCAACTGCTAACTCACATCAATGAGGTGAGCCCGTAGACCATTAACACTGTGTGAGAAATTCAAAACAGCTCTTGCTTTGCTTCCAGTCTCCAAATCTCCCACAAGAAATGTCTCTTGTGGCTCACTCTGATACAGGAAAAGGAATTCTGTGAAATGTCATTCAACCTCACTAAGTTGATACATTACAAAGGCACCACAATAGCTATATCATCAGCAACTTCAGAATGCCTCCTACAGAGTGGGGAGTAAATTAACATTCATGGAATTAACAAATATTAACACATGAATGACTTATGGAAGGGGCAGGGTTTACCACAAACTGAGTTCAAACTAAGTTCAAAGAGCAAGAATGAAATAAATATTTAACACACTGCAGAATGGAGTCAAATGCCAGTGAGAAAATGCATACAATTCTCTGTTTCTCTCTTGTCTCTCTCCATGCGTGCATGCATGCACGCGCGCGCACACACACACACACACACACTCCATTTTTCCTCTTTAGAATGTGTAACGTGTAGGTAATGAATTAGTTGAAGCAGCGTTGTCCTACTTTCCAGGCTCTAAACTCATCACTGTAATAACTACAAAGCCTTTACAGTAATGGCACATGAGTAGGAATTTGTGAAATGAATTTTTTGGCAGTTCATTAGTAAATTTGGGTTTTGCCTCAGCCTCAGGGAACAGAAAGGATCCCAGAAGGTATAGCAATCAGCAGATGAACTAACCCTCTCCTCAATAATATGAAATGCTGTTTTAAAAGAATTAAGCAATGAGAAGTAAAGCCTGGAAAATGAAATAATAGCTCATTAAAACTAATCTTTTTGAGTTATGTGGGATGGGACAAAATACATTCTAATCACCACTGTAATTCAAATAATGAATGTGATAGTTTCAAAGGATTTTTTATTGTGTATTCCCAAAAACTCCTTTCACACTGGTTAGCTAAATGCTTCAAGGTCTATATCATGCTTTAATTCATTTTGTGTCCATGGAACCTATCAGAGTACCAGCATGTCTTAATGCTCAGTAATAGTTGTTGGAAGAATAAATGAGAGAATAAATTAAGGGCATTTAACAGGAACAGGCTGAAGTCAGTTAATGATACAGACTTGAGTTGTAGACACAGTGCAACTTAGAACACTAAATAATGGGTCCTTGTTGAGATGACAAACTTTCCTCTCCCAATGTCAATCCTAAGGAAATTACAGAAGCTGAAGAAAAGCCTGGATTTGAGGAATGAAGAGTGAAAAACCACAGAACCTCTGAGGTGTCTGAGGTGTGCCAGGGCTGTTTAGGAGTTTTGCATGGGTGATGGTTAAAGTACAAATCAGAGGAGAAAAGGAGGCAGTCATGAGGATACAGCTTGTAGGATCCTTTTAAGCTTTGCTCCTGCTCTTTTAGAATAGAAATTATATGTATTACTTTAGGCCTCCATTGCTGTAGAACAGCAAGGCTAAATTCAGGACTATGTAAAAGCCATGTTGCGCTTCCCTGGTGACTCAGTGGTAAAGAATCTGCCTGCCAATTCAGGAGATGCAGGTTTGATCCGTGGGTTGGAAAGATCCTTGGAGAAGGAAATGTTAGCCCACTCCTCCAGTATTTTTGCCAGGAAATCCCGTGGACAGAGGACCCTGCCTGACTAGAGTACATGGGGTTGCAAAAGAGTCAGACGTGACTTAGTGATTAAACAGCAACAGTAAAAGCCATATTGGTACCACTGAATGAAAACTGCCAGGTTGGCCAGACATGCTCAGGTATTCACATCTCTATTTCTCCAAACTCGGCAGTAAAAGTTTAGAAGTCCCTACCTCCTGTTAGAGCCACTGCTACTTAAGTGTTTAGAGGTAAAGTCATGATCAGAAGAGTTGCCTGGTGGATTGGAAATAAACAGGAGTTCTTAGCAGACTTTCTATAGTTCCTAGAATTCTGTTCTAAGGAGCTTTTCCATTTTTAACTCCATATATTCACCTGGAGGTGTTCCAGTCAGATCTTTCAGCACTTTCTATTGCTGATTTCACACAGATTATCAGGTATCCATGAGATGAATTCTCAGGCAAACTAGCTAGGCATTTGCAAAATAACCAGCTACTGGTAAAGAAACATCACAGAGGAACAACATAAACCACCCAAGGAAGAATAATTGAAATATATGCATAATAACTTGAAATAAGCATGATGAATTCACTAAAAGATAAAGGAAAATGTTTGCAATATGAAGAACCCAAAATCATAAAAGGAGACAAGTGGAAAAACAGGAATAAAAATGATAGAAATAAAGAACTCAGTAGTTGGAATAAACATTAGGACATACAGAATTAAGAAGAGAAGACCAGATGGATAGACTCTGAAAAAAGTTGAACAAAAAAGATGGAAAGTAGAAAAAGAGATTGAATGAATAAAAATGTTGAAAAATAAAAATACAAATATCTAGGCAACAGAAAGAACAGAATTAGGGAGAAAAAGAGAAAACAGAAAAAAAGGAACTATCTGAAGAAATAATCAAGATTACTAAATTAAAGTTGAAAATATCATATTATAATAAAAGGGCTCAGATTGACAGAGACAAGGGCAAGGCAAACATTAGGGGTAAGACAACATCACAGTTAAGTATTTAGTGAAATTTAAGGAAAAAAAAATATTCCAGAGAAAAAGAATATGTCACCTACAAACATTGTCATCTATTCATTAATATGCTTATTTTTGAGAGATAATTGGCATATATCATTGTATTAGTTTCAGGTGTACAACACAATGACTCAGTTTTTATATCTGCTGTGAAAAGGTCACTACAGTAAGTCTAGCCAATATCTGTGACTATACATAGTTACAAGTTTTTTTCCCTTGGGACAAGAATCTTAAGATTCATTCTCTTAACAACTTGTCAGTATGTAATATGATATTATTAACTATAGTCACCATACTGTAGATTATATCCCCATGAGTTACTTATTTCACAACACAGAGTTTGTACCTTTTGATTTCCTTCCCCCATTTGCACAGTCCCCTTTACACTCTCTCTTCCCCCTCTGCCCCTCCCCACCTCTGGAAACCACCAATCTTTTCTCCGAGTCTATGAACTTGGGATGGTGGGGTGGGGGTAGAAGGGTTCTATCTTTTTTTTTTTTTCTGTTTTTTTTTTTTTTTGATTCACACAGTATTTGTCTTTCTCTGTCTGACTTCACTTAGGATAATACCTTGAAGGCCCATCCATGTTGTTACGAATGACAGCATTCCATTTATGTGTCAGTCTTTCTTTATCTATTCACCCCTCAGTGGGCACTTAGGTCGCGTCCACATCTTGGCTGTTGTGAATATGCTGCCAAGAACCATGAACATGAAGGTGTGTACATCTTTTTGGGTTACCATTTTTGTTTTCTTTGAATAAATACTAAGAAGAGGAACTGCTGGATCACACAATAGTGCTGTTTTTAAATTCTTTGTGGAACCTCCATTTTGTTTTCCATGGTAGTTGAACCAATTTACACTTCCAGAAGCCATACTCAAAAGTTGTCTGTTCTCCACATTTTTGCCAGCACTTGTTATTTCCTGTCATTTTAGTAATAGCCATTTTGATAGATATGAGGTGATATCTCACTTTGGTTTTGATTTGCACTTCACTGACTAGTAATGTTGACCATCTTTTCATATACCTGTTGGCTATCTATATGTCTTCTTTGGAAATCAGTTCATTTCAGTCACTCAGTCATGTCTGACTCTTTGAGACCCCATGAACTGCAGCATGCCAGGCTTCCCTGTCCATCACCAACTCCTAGAGCTTTCTCAAACTCATGTCCATTGAGTCAGTGATGCCATCCAACCATCTCATCCTCTGTCGTCCCCTTCTCCTCCTGCCTTCAATCTTTCCCAGCATCAGGGTCTTTTCAAATGAGTCAGTTCTTCCCATCAGGTGGCCACAGTATTGGAGTTTTGGCTTCAGCATCGGTCCTTCCAATGAATGTTCAGGACTGATGTCTTTTAGTATTGACTGGTTGGATCTCCTTGCAGTCCAAGGGACTCTTAAGAGTCTTTTCCAACACCACAGTTCAAAAACATCAATTCTTCAGTGCTCAGCTTTCTTTATAGTCCAACTCTCACATCCATTCTTGACTACTGGAAAAACTATAGCTTTGACTAGATGGACTTTTGTTGGCAAAGTAATGTCTCTGCATTTTAATATGCTGTCTAGGTTGGTCATGACTTTTCTTCCAAGGATCAAACGTCTTTTAATTTCATGGCTGCAGTCACCATCTACAGTAATTTTGGAGCTCACCAAAATAAAGTTTGTCACTGTTTCCAGTATTTCCCCGTCTATTTGCCATGAAGTGATGGGACCAGATGCCATGATCTTAGTTTTCTGAATGAGTTTTAAGCCAACTGTTTCACTCTCCTCTGTCACTTTCATCAAGAGACTCTTTAGTTCTTCACTTTGTGCCATAAAGGCGGTGTCATCTGTCTATCTGAGGTTATTGAGGTCTTTGGAAATATATCTAGTTAAATCCTCTGCCCATTTTATTAATCAGATTTTTTAAAATTGTGCTGTATGTATTCTTAATATATTTTGTATAGTAACCCTTTATCACAAATATGGTTTGTAAATATTTTTCCAATTTAGTATGTTACCTTTTCTATTTTGTTGATAGTTTCCTTGCTTTGCAGAAGTTTTTAGTTTGATGTAGTCTGATTTGTTTATTTTTGCTTCTGTTGCCTTTACTTTTGATGTCAAATTCTAAAAAGTATTGCCAGGTCCTGTGTCAACAGCTTACCGCCTATATTTTGTTTTAAGAATTTTAAGGTTTCAGATCTTACATTGGAGAAGGAAATGGCAACCCACTCCAGTATTCTTGCCTAGAGAATCCCAGGGACAGAGGAGACTGGTGGGCTGCTGTCCTTAGGGTCACATAGAGTCGGACATGACTGAAGTAACTTAGCGTGCATGCGTGCGTTGGAGAAGGAAATGGCAACCCACTCCAGTATTCTTGCCTGGATAATCCCAGAGACAGAAGGGCCTGGTGGGCTGCCATCTGTGGGGTCACACAGAGTCGGACACGACTGAAGCGACTTAGCAGCAGCAGCTGCTGCTTACATTCGGCAGCAGCATATCTTACATTCAAGTCTTTAATTCCTTTTGTGTCAGATTTTATGTACTGTGTAAGATAATGGTCCAGTTTCATTCTTTTGCATATAGCTCTCCAGTTTTCCCAGTCCCGTTTATTGAAAAGACTGTTCTTTCCCCATTGTACAGTCTTAGACCCTTTGTCATAAATTAATTGACCATATATACTTGAGTGTTTTAATGGACTGTCTACTATGTTCCACTGATTTAGGTGTCTGTTTTTTATGCCAATACCATACTTTTTTGATTAATATAACTTTGTGGTATAGTTTACACTCAGGAAGTGGTGCATCTCCAGCTTTGTTCTTCAAGATTGCTTTGGCTATTTGGAGTCTTTTGGGGTTCCATACAAATTTTAGGATTGTTTGTTCTATTTCTGTTTTCATTCCAGAAATGCTTCTGGAGTTTTGATAGGACTGCATTGAGTCTGTAGATTCCTTTGAGCAGTATTGATGCTTCCAACCCATGAAGATGGAATATCTTTCCATTTATGTGTGTCATCTGCGATTTCCTTGAACAGTGTCTCATAAATTGCAGTGTGTGCTGGTCTTTCACCTCCTCAGCTAAATTTTTCCATAGGTATTTTATTCTTTTCGATGCACTTGGAAATGAGATGGTTTTCTTAATTTCTCTTTCTGATAGTTTGTTTTTAGTGTATAGAAACACAATAGATTTTTCCGTATTGATTTGTACCCAGCAAATTCACTGAATTTGTTTATTAGTTCAAACAGTATTTTGGTGGAGTCTTCATGTCACAGAAAATGAAAGTGAAAGTTGCTCAGTCATGCCTGACTCTTTGCGACTCCATGGACTATACAGTCCATGGAATTCTCCAGGCCAGAATGCTGAAATGGGTAGCCTTTCCTTTCTCCAGGGGATCTTCCCAACCCAGGGATCGAACCCAGGTCTCTTGCATTGCGGGTGATTCTTTACCAGCTGAGCCACAAGTGAAGCCCAAGAATACTGAAGTGGGTAGCCTATCTCTTCTCCAGGGGATCTTCCTGATGCAGGAATCGAACCAGGGTCTCCTACATTGCAGGTGGATTCTTTACCAACTGAACTATCAGGGAAGCCCATGATGTCACAGAAGAAGAAAACAATTCCAGGAGGATTTTGCAAATTATATGGGAGGTCAGTTCAGTTAAGTTCAGTCACTCAATCGTGTCTGACTCTTTGCAACCCCATGGACTGCAGCATGCCAGGCTTCCCTGTCAATTACCAACTCTCAGAGCTTGCTCAAACTCATGTCCATCAGGTCAGTGATGCCATTAAACCATCTCACCCTCTGTCGTCCCCTTCTCCTCCTGCCTTCAATCTTTCCCAGCATCAGGGTCTTTTCCAAGGAGTAAGTTCTTTGCATCAGGTGGCCAAAGTATTGGAGTTTTGGCTTGAGCATCAGTCCTTCCAATGAATATTCAGGACTGATTTCCTTTAGGATGGACAGGTTGGATCTCCTTGCAGTCCAAGGGACTCTCAAGAGTCTTCTCCAACACCACAGTTCAAAAGCATCAATTCTTCAGCACTCAGCTTTCTTTATAGTCCAACTCTCACATCCATACATTACTACTGGAAAAACCATAGCTTTGATTAGACAGACCTTTGTTTGCAAAGTAATGTCTCCACTTTTTAATATGCTGTCTAGGTTGGTCATAGCTTTTCTTCCAAGGATATGGGAGGTGATGGAAATCAAATAACTTAGTTATGCTTAAGTTTTCTTAATAGAGGAAAGAGAGATATAAGTGTATTTTTAACAATTCAGAGCAATCCAGAATGAAAATATAGAAAGTAAAGGAGGAGATGTAGATATTGAGAAGTTTAGGAAATTAATGAGTAAATAAATATAGCCTTGATCTTAAAGGCAGAACATATGAATACAAATGTGTAACATATAGTTTCAAATGTGAAGAACAAAAGTTGTTTATATAGAAGAGAGTAAGAAACGAGAAGGTGAAGGAGAAAAGTGCACAAAATGAAAAATATCAAATGAAACAGCAGAAGTGTTCTGCTATAAAAATAATTTAAAAATTTATAATAGACAATACCAGACAGTCTCAAACTGTATTTTTAACATTAACAAAAATTATCCAGCAAAGTAGTCTTTTCAAAAAGAGACATTTAACACAAAAAATATCAAAAATATTAAAAATAAAAGATGGAATACAGACAAGGCAAACATGAGTGAAAACTAAAATGGAGGTGTACTCTTAATATCTGACAAAGTATAATTTAAAGGGGAAAAATTGTGGTATAATGAGTACATTTGTTCAGTGCTTTGTTCTGGGTTACCTGAAAAAAGGAACAAGCTGGATTCAGTCTCACATTTCTCTTTTCTATCAGGAAGAAAGAATGCATTTGAACTCGGTTTGCTATGAGATTAGTGGCCCTTCCTCTGCAACTGGAGGAAAGATTATTATAGACAATGTCTATAAAGAGCCATTATCCACATTTAAAATACCTGGCACCCACAGGATTTTTCATTGATAAATTTCCTCTACAAAGAAGCTCAAATAGGGTTTCAATTCTGACCCCTGACAAATAGACTCATGCTATGGGCCCATGGTCCTGCTCTCTGTGCAATGTAGGAAGGATGGGCGGGTGGGGATCTTCTCCATTTGTTTTCTTTTGACTCTTATCTCGTAAGATATCCCCTTTCCTTAACGTGTACAATATAATATTGTAGAATTCATCCTGAGGACTGATGAAGAGAATCCACTCAGAAATGTAACCTCCACAAGAATATTGTAAGGGTCAGAAAAGGTTATCTACTTATAGAAAGAACACTAGAGGAAGATGCTATTATTGATATCCCTATGCATCTAACACATTAAAAATTAATTAAAAAACAAAAGTTGGTTCCTTGAAGAAATTTTCAGACTTGTTCCTGAGACTGACTACCAGAGTGGGGCTTCCCTGGTGGCTCAGTGATAAAGAATCACCTATCAATGCAAGAGGCCCAGGTTCTTTCCCTGGGTCGAGCAGATCCTCTGGAGAAGGAAATGGCAATCTACTCCAGTATTCTTGCCTGGGAAATTCTATGGGCAGAGAAATCTGGCAGACTTCAGTCCATGGGGTTGTAGAAAAGTTGAACAAGACTTAGCAACTAAGACTGCCAGGGTTGGGTGGGTGACAGAAGATTAATATCTAGAAATCACAAGTCAACAAAAAGAACACCACTCTAAAGAAAAATGGCAAAGGATAACAACAGGCAATTTCTGTAAGTAGAATATCCAAAGGTTCATAAGTATATCAAAGTTTCTGATATGTATTAGTAATTAAACTACTACAAATGTGAGCTATTACTTTCAGTTCAGTTCAGTCACTCAGTCGTGTCCGACTCTTTGTGACCCCACGAACAGTAGCACACCAGGCCTTCCTGTCCATCACCAACTCCCAGAGTCCACCTAGTAAATAAGCAACGTATTAAAATATAGGAAAACACCAAATAGTGGTGAAATTGAAGATTATTGCCACTGCTCTGAAGATCCGTTGGCAGTTCCTGTTCAAATTCAATGTGTATGAGTATATATATACATTGTATGACTACTAAATATATATATATATATATTATTATGTATTTACACATATATATACATCAGTCCTGGGTGTTCATTGGAAGGACTGATGCTGAAGCTGAAACTCCAGTACTTTGGCCACCTCATGTGAAGAATTGACTCATTGGAAAAGACCCTGATGCTGGGAGGGACTGGGGGCAGGAGGAGAAGGGGATGACAGAGGATGAGATGGCTGGATGGCATCACTGATTCGATGCATGTGAGTTTGAGTGAACTCCAGGAGTTGGTGATGTACAGGGAGGCCTGACACGCTGTGGTTCATGGGGTCGCAAAGAGTCAGACACGACTGAGCGACTGAACTGAACTGAGTACATATACTGAACACACACACACACAGACACATGATCAAGTAGTTGTGGTCCTGAGTTTAAAGTCTAAAGATTCTCTCACACATATGATAAAGGAGCATGCTTGACACAATATTGCTTATGGGGATTGGAAATTGGAGTCTATTCCAAGCTGGGTATCTAGCAGTGGGGTACTACATAGGTCCACACTGGCAGATATATTCCATGAAGTACAATGAAGCCTTTGGAATTCACAGAACCAGAAGCAAAACTGGATGACACAAAGGAGCTAGATGGATTGTAAAAATATTGTTATGGGTATAAGGAAATGAGAGAGAAGTATCCATTTATTGTTAAGATACATTAATATACATACAGCAAAATAGGAAACATTGTACAGATTGCACCAAGTGGTGATTACCTGACTGAACAAATGAAAGTTCAAGATACTGAGTTAAATTTGAATTTCAAATAAAATGTTATATTTTTTAGCATAAGCTCATGGTTATACTAAGTATTTAGTATAAGCATGTTCCATACAATATTTGGGACTTGTACTAAAAATTATTTGTAGTTTATGTGAAATTCATATCTAACTGGGGATCCTGTATTTGATCTGTCAACCCTATACCAAACAAATGATACATAAACACATTAGAATGGTTGCCTTTTGAGGGTAGGGAGGTATAGGAAAACACAGATAAAATGAAATAGACAAACAAAAAGAATAAAAGAAAAAAGGGGCAATGCATAAATCAATGATGATAAAGTGTCATGCTCTGAGCATAATTAACTAGCTGACTCTAAGAATAAAAAGAAAAAAGGGACATTTTGGAGAAAAAAGGAATCTTGTGCCATGATTGACATGAGCTGTGTTTTAAAAAACATGTGAAGATCATGGTGTGGAACTGATTTGTCAGTGAAATTCCCTAGTAAATTAAAAATTTTGGTTTTGGGAATAACTATATTTAAATAAGCAAAAAACCTATTTTCATTCTTTCTGGAATTTTCATCTTTAGTGAATAAAAATGTTTAATGAAAGCTCAGCGCATTAAAATGATAAGTTCAGGGTTATTGTGTGATTAAAAGCATATTTTGAAATACCATACTGTAGTTGAACACACATGGGTAAATACACATACAAAGTAATTACTGGAGCGGCAAAGAGAGTTAGCTCTAAGGTACTCTGATCTCCACCTGCCTTTGCTGCTTAGAGAAACTGCCCTCAGCCAAAATAAACCAGACTCTTGAGTCACAAAGCTCCCAACCCATCAGATGTTCAGGTATCTTAGCAGCATCGTCATCCTTATTGCTGTTTTGTCCTAAGACAAACATAATGTTTCATGCCTGGCCATCGAAACACTGACGTTAACACCTTGCAAATTTGAAACAACGTGGAAATCCAAATGATGGACCGATAAACTCTTAAGAGCAGCCATGTTCAGACAAAGTGAGTTCACTCATGGGGCTGTCCAGGTGAACAAGTGACAGGATTCTTTGTTAGAGTCTTATTTTCATAATTGCATATGTATCTGGAAATTCTCTACTCATTTGCCACAACTTGAGATGTTGGCATCTGTCAGAAATGAGACAAAAATTCACAGACCTCAATTCCCAGTCCTTCTAAATCCCCCATGCTCATCCAAAGGGAGAACCGATTTCCTTTCTCTTAGTTGTCTATTCCCTTTACTCTTTATCTTACCAATAGCTTATCTTACTTTAACGCTGGACTGGAAGAAACACAAGCTGGAATCAAGATTGCCAGGAGAAATATCAATAACCTCAGATATGCAGATGACACCACCCTTATGGCAGAAAGTGAAGAGGAACTAAAAAGCCTCTTGATGAAAGTGAAAGAGGAGAGTGAAAAAGTTGGCTTAAAGCTCAACATTCAGAAAAGGAAGATCATGGCATCCGGTCCCACCACTTCATGGGAAATAGATGGGGAAACAGTGGAAACAGTGTCAGACTTTATTTTTCTGGTCTCCAAAATCACTGCAGATGGTGACTGCAGCCATGAAATTAAAAGACGCTTACTCCTTGGAAGGAAAGTTATGACCAACCTAGATAGCATATTCAAAAGCAGAGACATTACTTTGCCAACAAAGGTTTGTCTAGTCAAGGCTATGGTTTTTCCTGTGATCATGTATGGATGTGAGAGTTGGACTGTGAAGAAGGCTGAGCGCCAAAGAATTGATGCTTTTGAACTGTGATGTTGGAGAAGACTCTTGAGAGTCCCTTGGACTGCAAGGAGATCCAACCAGTCCATTCTGAAGGAGATCAGCCCTGGGATTTCTTTGGAAGGAATGATGCTAAAGCTGAAACTCCAGTACTTTGGCCACCTCATGCGAAGAGTTGACTCATTGGAAAAGACTCTGATGCTGGGAGGGATTGGGGGCAGGAGGAGAAGGGGACGACGGAGGATGAGATGGCTGGATGGCATCACTGACTCAATGGATGTGAGTCTCAGTGAACTCCGGGAGTTGGTGAAGGACAGGGAGGCCTGGTGTGCTGCAGTTTATGGGGTCGCAAAGAGTCGGACACGACTGAGCGACTGATCTGATCTGATCTGATCCCTTTGCTTCCTAAGTCAGGTCAGTCAAGATTGGTACCCTTCTCTTTCTTGCTTTAATACAGAGTTTCGCCAGTTAGTTCCTCATGGTTTAACTGTGTTCCTGCTTTTCCCAAGGTTTGTTTCTATAACTCGAGTCCTTCCTGAATTTATCAATAAAGTGCTTGACTAAGTGTGCTGTGTGCTTAGTCTCTCAGTTGTGTCCAATTCTTTGCAACTTTTTGGAATGTAACCCACCAGGCTCCTCCTCTGATTTTTCAGGAAAGAATCTGGAATGGGGTGCCATTTCCTCCTCCAGGGACTCTTCCCAACTCAGGGAGCACATCCTGTGTCTCCTGCACTGCAGGTGGATTCTTTACCTGCTGAGCCATCAAGGGAGCCAAACTGATGTCAACTAACAGTTTATTTCTGAGATCAAAGATGTTGAGCCAATTTCATATTTTCATAGTAAACAGTTAAATGGCCCTCTGCAATTTGTCTCACATAGTTTTCAGAGTCTAGAAACTGTATTGTGGGGTCTAAAATTATACTGAATGCTTTGAAATCCAAGTACTGGTGGCCAATGGCTATGTAAATATGGCGAGTCTTTGAACTTCTCTCACCTGTATTTTTAATGTTCCAACCAAATACTCTCTTTATTTTTTAATGGAAATAAAGGAATGGTCATTGCCATTTCTTCCCTTATTTTTTTCAGCAAAGTTCTTCAAAGAAAAAGCAGAGCAGAAAAACACGTTTCTAGTAGAAAATATTTGTACTCTTTGTCAATTAATTTGGTTGTCTTGGGCAGATAATTTCCATTTTTGTTTTATGTATAGATATGAATAGTAATCATACCTACTCATAATATTACTATGAATGTTAAAAATTCAGCAAATATTTATTGAATGTAATGTGTGTCTTCAGTAAACAAGATGGTCTCTTAAAACTTGTTTCTAGGGTAGGGAGAGAGAAAATAAGCAAATAGGAAAATATTAAATATGAAAAATATCACCAAATGATAGTGACTTGTGAAATACATATTCAGTTTCCAAAATGTTTGTATTGTTTGCTTTTCGTTCATATAATCATATGCATAGATATAAACAAATTGAGTTATATTCTCACAGTCCTAGATACTCTGCCAGATAAACCAGGGTTGGCAAACTTTCTTTTCTGTAAAGGATAGATAATAAATGTTTTAGGCTCTGTAGGCCATAACGTCTCTGTCATAATTGCTCAACTCTGTCACTGCAGCACTTAAGCAGCCACAGACAGTTCATCACAAACAGACATATCTACATTCAATTAAAACTTTATGGACACTGAACTTTGAATTTTATGTCATTTTCATGTGTCACTAAATAGTGATCTTCTTTTGATTTATTTTCAACCATTTGAAAATATAAATGGTACTCATATTTGACATGCCATACAAAACAGACAGCAGGCTGGATCTGGCCCCAAAGCTCCTTGGTGCAGACCAGCTTCTCACACTTTGAAATGTGTACAAATTACTTGAGATCTTGTTAAAATGCAGACTTGGTTTAGTGGGCCTAGATGGGACCTGATTCTCTGCTTCCAAGAAGCTCCAAGAGAATGCTGATGTTACAGATCTTGAGTAGCAAGAATATAGAAATTATTTTTGTGAACGTACAGAGAAAGTTCTGCAAGGATACAGAGAATGTGCTATAGAATACATCTTGCAGGACAATGGGGAGTAAATAGAATATTCCCTATTTTTGCTTTAAACTTCTGTTTTGCTGATTTTTTTAAACTTAGAATTCACTTCCAAAATAATTTTTTAAAGGATGTGAATTTTAGGGCAGGCAAAAGCAAACTTGGCAAAGTCATACGATGGCATTTTAAGGAGCTATTAAAACTCACGTTTTCTAAGAATAGTAACAAACTTGGAAAATGTGTGTAATATCATGTCACGAGAAAAAAATCAGAATAACAGCATGTATTGTACAATACATATATACATCTATACATACCCACTAGAAAGAAATACCGCAAAACATTGGCAGTGATTATACGTGGGGAGTAAGAGAGGTTTACTTTCTTCTTTATACTGTCCATATTTTCCAAATTTTACATGGTAGACATATGCTATTTTAAAATCTGAAAAAACTGAGATACTTTTTGTTTTAACAGAAGATAAAGAAGCAAAAATTGGGCCATGCTAAATTCACGAATTATTCTTCACTCGTAGTCAAGCATGAGCTAGTTTACTCAGCAAATGCTCCCAGAGCGCAGACCTGTGACCTTGAGAGAGTAGTAATAGTATTTTGTTCTGCAAATCAGGAAACTTCCAGTCAGGTCCAACAACTGTTGAGTACCCTGACCTAGACTCCCACTGAGACCTTCTAATTCCAAGACCCATATATCTTTTCCTCCTCTCTACTGATTTCTCCCTTGCAATGATGAAGTCATACAAGGAAGCTTGCTCTTCATTCAAATCTATAGGTAAGATCACCCTTGGGAGAACTATAAATTTATAAATGTTTGGCTTAGACAGTGCTGTGAACTAAGATGTACGTGTGTGTGTTCAGTTGTGTCTGACTCCTTTGTGATGCCATGGACTGTAGCCTGCCAGTCTTCTCTGTCCATGAGATTTTCCAGGCAAAAATACTGGAGTTGGTTGCATGTGAAGGGTACTTTGATTTTAACAGATGTAATCAAAATGGTTGTATTTTGCATATTGACATTCGAAGTTTGTGAAAGAAGACCTTTCTTCTAAGAACTGGATAAACACAATACAAAGGCTTAATTATTCTTCTTTGGAGAACAGAAATGCCATCTATTTTTGTTCAATCTGAAGCAGATAAGAGGAAATAGAAATTTATGTAGTAAACCTTAGAAAATAAATCACGTGGTCTCTGGAAGTCTCCTCACTACCTCTCTAGGTAGCCCACGCTTTGTTTTAACATCAACATTTGCTCTTACAAAATCCTTAGGTTGGGTTTCAGTTAGCAAACTGCCACCATCTGGGCTTCCTTGTCTTCCCTGGGGCCATGTGAAAAAGTCATGAGATGTACAAGGCTCTTTTGTGAGAGAGCCAGTTCCAGAATATCACTACCCTCCGGCTTAGGAAGTTGATGTCACAACTTAGCCCTGTTTAGCACTATACCATGCGTGCGTGCATCGCTTCAGTCATGTCCAACTTTGTGTGACGCTATAGACAGTCCTCCAGGCTCCTTTGTCCATAGGGTTCTCCAGGCGAGAATAGTGGACTGAATTGCCATGCACTCCTCCAGGGGATCTTCCTGATCCAGAGATCCAACCTCTTAAGTCTCCTGCATTGGCAGGTGAGTTCTTTACTACTGGCGCCACCTGGCAAGCTGTGGCAGTGTGCTACACTTGAGTCCAGCTTTGTATATTTCAAAGCCTTTAGTAACCTTATCTCATTTAATCCTAACAACACCACAACTCCTCTGATGTAGGCTGGGCAGGGTCTTAAAAAACACAGCTCATAGTGTTTCTGCAACTTGCCCAAGGACACACAGCCCAAAGATGGTAGATTTTACAATAAAAGTTGAAGTCTTCTGATTCTTGGCCCAATTCTCCTTTCACAAAACTTCCCTGTTGATTTTGCAAATGGGATAAACACAGAGCCAGATGATAGACAACTAGATTCGTTAGGACGTTTCACTTTGTTTCAAGTTAGAATTTTCAGCAGTTTTTTGGATCCTACATTAAATCTAGTGTGAGTAAAGCAGGAACTGAAGTAAACTAGGGCACATTTAGCCCTGATGTTATGTGTCAAAATACCATTTGGATCTGTCTATTTGAATCTACATTCTAGGATTCTTCACAGTAAAGAATAAATACATGCATTCTTGAGCACAGTGTTTCATGAATTTGGGAGTTTCATTTTGTGCCTTTTTCTTTTTTTTTTTTTTTGATAGCCTGATTACTATTCTAAGCTTATCTTTTGATCTTCTAAAGTAAATGCTGTTTTTTTTTCTTTTTTTTCCTAAGAAATAGCTGTTGAAGTTGCTACTGTATTTTGGTTTTGATATGTTACTTTATTCACTTTTTTTTTTCTTGTTTTTCCTGCTATATATTACATTTCAGGGTCTTTGAGAAACGACCTCTTCATTTGCAAAATTCTGATTACAGATTTTTAATGAAAAAGGGGAATGGTTGCACTTGTTATTATAGATTGAGTTAAAATCCATTAGTAAATTAAACTGAAATTATTTCTTTTTCAAAGGAAAAAAAATTATAACTCAAGAAACCCAAGGTTACCATAGCAATCAGTGGCGTCTAAAGACTGGAAACAGAGGACTATATTCTACTTTCTAGAAAACACTTCATTAGAGGAAAGATATATGATGTGTCTTCAGGGTGGAATATGACAAGAGTAGATCATTGCTTAACAAAAATACTTCCATTTTTTTCCCCGACTAAAAATAATGCAAGGTAATTTGGAACAATTTTTATCAAAAATGTGCATAATGCTTCTGTCTTTGGCATCATTTGATATTTATTCAATAACAGGAATGGGGTAGGAGTGTGTATTTAGCTGACTGTATTCAAACTGGGCAGAAGGAATGAGATTGGAGACAGGAAGGCATTTTTTTAAAAAGCAAGAAAAGAATCAAAGGGGAATAAAGTGAATCAAATGAGATGGGCTTTCTCTAGGAACTGACACAGAATTGTGTGTGTGTGTGAGAGAGAGATGCTTGTATCCTTGCATAGTTTCTGGTCTTTTGGCTCATCAAAGATATACCAAATAGACCTGCTGCAATGGACATCTGTTGTTTTTGCCTGCCCAGTATCCATTCCCCCTTCTTTTGGAAACAGCATTTCAATTTTCCTTTGAAAAACTACACTTTGCCCAACATGTATTGTCTTTGTGTGATATTCATTCAAGGTGTCTTGTTCTCTGGTCATAGAGTAGACACCTGAACTCAGTGGGCCAGCCGACCTCTCCTTTGGGCATCTGAATCTTTTTAAATGATGTGTGGGCAGGAAAATGTTGGCAGGGCTCCATCTCAACCATAGAACCATGAAGAGATTCTCCTTTGATTCCTAAATTTTGCTACTCAGAGTTGCCCCATCACTGTCTTTTCAGAGGCTTGATTGCTTAGTTTGTCTTGTACTTAGATTTTTTTTTTTTAATTAGCTTAAGTCAGCCGGACTTAGTTTCTGTTACTTATAACCAAACCCTGACTGATATTCATGCCAAATAGGGATATGAGATACAATTGCCAGATTGCATATTCTACAATTTTCTCTTTTCCTGTTGAGTTTCATTTGGGAAGCACAATGATCCTAACATCATCATTTTCTAGGGGCTGAATTCTGTCCTTTTACCAAATGCCAGTATCCTACTTAGCAGCTTAAATCTGAGATTCAGGATGCATGTGAGGAAGGAAAAGCGTGACAGTCCAGAATACAAGCCAGGAGTGCAGTTTGGTTATTCCAGTGAAGCAGCAGAAGGGGAAGCGAGAAAACTAATCAGTGTTCCGGACACTTACACCCACAGGTAGGACTGTGTGCTGAAGACAACTGAGCTACCCTCAGAGGCTCCAGAACATGAGGAGGCCCAGATGAGAAGAAAAACCCATAGTCATTCAAGTATTTTACAGAAATAGGATAATTCATAAAAGTACTTTCCAAAGAGCTTAGTGGAAAAAAGCATTCAGCTTTTTGTGAAGGACATTAGAGCAAGAACAAGAGCAGTTGCTTTGATTGGATACCAAGCCTGTAACTTACACTTGTTATTTTTTTATTAATTGTTTTCTGAGTCATTGGCAGGCGAATTCTTTAAAGCTCGGGTGGTAAAGAATCTTCCTATAATGCAGGAGACCCAGGTTTGATCACTGGATCAGGAAGATCCCCTGGAGAAGAGAACAGCAACCCACTCTAGTGTTCTTCCCTGGAGAATTCCATGGACAGAGGAGCCTGGTAGGCTACAGTCCACAGGGTCACAATGAGTCAGACATGACTGAGTGACTAACACTTTCTTTCACTTTCTGAATCAATTGTTGGGATTTCCTTTTATGAGTTATAAAGATGAGAGCCCATTTTGCAGATGAGAAAATGTAGTTATCTTTGGAAAATGACTTATTCAAAATAACAGAGGTAGTGAGTGGAAAAGCCTAGTCAAGTCCTTGTTCTCAACAATCTGAAATTCTATACTTTTAAAATGTAACGACTCCATAAATTTCATAAATAATACCATACCATTGCATATGGTATTGCATATATGATATTATAATGTGAATTTCTCTCAACATTGGAAGATGATTTCAGTCTCAAAAAGGTTGTTGATTTTTATCAGACCCCTGGATGTTCTGAGGCATCTATGCTCCTCTAAATATAGGAGTTGATAGCGACGCTGCTAATAACAACAGGCAAGCATGGTGGATCACTTGCCTTTTCTCACTCTCTGTGTTAACCTCAATGTATTCATTATTTCATTTAAAGTTTACAAAGTAGACATTATTAGTATTACTGTTACCTTCCTTTTATACATGAAGAAACTAGAGCTTAGGAGAGGTAAAACTGAACTGCTTGACGTCTCCCAGTTACTGAGACGTGGAAACAAACACAAGAAGTTTGTCTCTGAAGACAGGCTCTCCTAATATCATACTCCTGTATTGTCAAATTGAACTTTGCTTTTGCTCAGTGGGCTGCATCTTGGAGTTATCATTCCTTAAAAGGCTGTGCTAAAAATTACTAAGAACACTATATTTGTTACTATCACAACAATATAGAAGAGGTCAAATTTCAATTCTTCTCTCAGGATCGCTCTCTCTGTCTGTTTCTATCTGTGTCTCTCTCTCTTGAATCTCTCTTGAATCAGTGCATGCATGCATGAAGAGTCACTTCAGTTGTGTCTGACTCTTTGCTACCCTTTGGACTATAGCCTGCCAGGCTCTACTGTCCCTGGGATTCTTCAGGCAAGAATGCTGGAATGGGTTGCCACACCCTCCTTCAGGGGATCTTCCCCACCTTGGGATCGAACCCATGTCTCACGTCTCCCGTGTTGGCAGGCGGGTGCTTTGTCACTTGCACCACCAAGGAAGCCCCCTTTTGAATTACTAATAATATCTAATTCCAAAGGAACTGTGGCAAGCCTCCCTCCCACTCTATCTCCCAGACATTTAACTCTTCTATTTCTTCTGTTTTGAGCTCCAACTAGAGCCCATCCTTAGTTAACCTTCCTGGCAATCGATTGTTCTCTCCTCGGTTCCCCCATAGGACTGAATAACAGTGTACAATATCTTTTTTCGGTTACGTAGCCGGCTTCCTCATGAGACTCTGTACTTCTCTAAGTAGAGAACTCAGCTTGTTGTATTCCCAGTCTTACGCACTGCCTGGCACATGGTGACATTCATGGTGCCCATGAATGAATGGCCTAAGGAAGTCATTCTTTGAAATCCACATTGCCCTCTGCCTTGCAAGTACGTTTTTAAAAACAGAGCTCCCTACACATGATGTCCTCCCCTTCCCTTGATTTCAATTATTTACATCAGTATTACTTAATCATGTGGCAGATAATTAAGGAATACATTATTTATGTTAAATAAATTAACCCGGCTTCCCTCCTCCTCTCCTTCCCCTTGGCTGCTGAGCCTGGGTTTCTGTCATTTCACAGGGAGTACTGGCATCTTGCAGTCGTGATCTTGCAGCCCTAGTGGCGCACTGTCATGGCTGCCTGTTCTGCCAGGTGCTCTGACAAGCTCACCTCCCACCTCTTGCCCTCACTTTGCTTTCTCTGTCCTGTCGCTTCCGGACTTCCGTTTTTAGTCCTGGAAATTCTGTGGCCACCGGGCAGCCCCCTAGCCTGTGTGGGCCTCAGTTTCCTCATCTCTTCTCGACACGCAGAGTTGTGGGAAGGATTTAATGAGTTCATGCCTTGGACCTTTTAGGAAATAAAATGTCAGCTTAAACAATTTTATGCTTCACAATACATTAGTATCCTATTATATGTCTGTAGGAGGCATCTATATTTACCAGCAATAAATTGGAGTGCCATATCTATGGAATCTCAGAGCTGGAAGCACTTTATTATAATAATCTATTCCAATTTCTTTTTCCACAGATGAGAAAATAGGCTCAGAATGCATAAGTTATTTTCCCAAGATTTAGTTAACTATTAACAGTAATGATGAACATTTATTAATAATAGCTAACATTTAATGAATCTTGGTCTATACCAGGTATTGTGCTAAGAGCTTAACATATTGTATTGCGTTTCATGATCACAATAATGCCTTGGAAAAAGTATTACTGTCTTCATTTGACTGATGAAGAAACTGAGGCAGAGAGTTTATGTAATATGAACCAAGGCTATGGAGGTAATAAGTGGAAGTGGTAGGGCTCAAGCCCAGGTTCATCTTACATCAAGAGCCCAAGTTCTTGCTAACTGTGCTAAATTACTTCCCACAATTTCATCTGTTAGGAATGGGGCCCAGAGTAAGCACTGGAAGCCTGACCTCTTTGCCTCTAAGCCATTGAATCTTTGTGATACTCACTTTTAGGCTAACAAATCCCCATACACACACCTCATAGGTACATAGCCCATCCCAGCAAGAATGTCCCTAATGACCTCTTGATAGAGCTTCATGACTGGGCTCTCAGTCACTATCCATATATCTATTTGGATATCTTCTTTATGTTAGCATTTTTGCTCATGGAGTTTTAGCATTGGTAAGAGCACTCTCTTCTTTACCACCAAATGGCAAATGTGCTCTGAAATATCTATAGGATTTTCACACCTAATGGATCCATCCGTGCACATTGGTCAATAACACATTTAATCTCTAGACAGTGGCTGTTTCCTCTGATTCAGGAGGACACTTGTGTGGTCAGCCCCCACATAGAGATTTGTTTGATTTCATATGTTGAATATGCAATTGTTAATTCTGGCTCAGCAGTGTTCCATTTTCTGTCCACTGTTTATGTGGAAGCAGTTGAAGACTTTAGGGAATTTATGTAGCACACTGGTGCTTTAGTTCATATGAGGGAAGATGCTGTGTCCGTGTTTGCTGCATGGACTGTGTGTTTTATTAAATCTGCAATGATCATCAAACATGCTGTGTTGCACAGAAGACAGTGTTTTCCCCAGAGGAGAGCTCCTGTGTTTGATTGACAGAGCAGGTGACCACAGGTCAAGGTTGCTTAGTGGTATCGGCCATCTGTTTTCTTGGCAAGTATTTGACTGGCGGGCATTAATATGTTTGTAATTCCCCACTTGATCTGAGAATAAGGCTAAAAAGACATCGTCACCAGTGGGAGCTGCAGAGCAGACCAACACCAGCAGTTGTCTCCTGGCTTCTTGCTCTCAGTGGTGTGGGCTGAGTTCAACTTTTCTTTCTGGGTCCTGCTCCCTGACAAGTCATTGAAAAGACAGCCTGCTTTGTCATGCTGCTTAAAGAGAAAAACCAAAAGCAGATCTTATCAGCAGGATTATATAAACAGTTTTAAATCACTCCAAAAGGTCTTGATCATTATAAAACCTTTCTAAAGTAAGACAGCCAATTCTTCAGTTTTGCTCAAAAGCAATGAAATCTCAGTATCTATTCATATGTTTATTTCTCATTGCCACATTTGGCTGAGAAGTCTGTACTGAAACATAGGATTTTTATTATGCCCTTAATATTCAAGGAAATATTTGTCTATCGTTATGCCTGCTGTACAGGTAAGAACAGAAGTGATCACTCTGAAACTTTTGCAGTTAATGGTCAAGTCACTTTCCCGTACCTTCATCAATGCAAAATTCTCAACAAGTAAAACGTTCCAGAGAAAGATTAGCTGTAAAATGTCCTTAGAGCCAATGTGAAAATCCAGGTGAGCCATGCTGACTAACAGGAAATAAGATTTTAACATCCTAATGAATGCATTAGTGTACGCTGCTGTCTATTGATCCATTGAGTTTAGACAGCTCTTCCTTTTAAACTAAAACAAGGAATAAAAGCAGATGGAGAAGAAATTCTTAAGCTGACTGTAAATGAATCAAGAAAAAGAACAGATTTTCATATAGGGTGTGCTTTAAAAAATAAATAGTCACCCGGAGAGATAGGAGGATTTATCAAGAAGGCTGTTATTGCTGAAGCTTAGTTTTTGGTTGAGAATTCCTGCTCTTTAGAAATGTTAGTCTAGGGGAGGGCCAACATGTATAAGTTCAATTTTCAGATATCTACAAACATTAAAATATTACGAAGATAAACCCAGATCTCTCTTTCTCCATGATTTTTATCTTTAGCTGATAAATCATGGCTGAAAACACTCAAGCACATGTGTAGACCTTAAAACCAGTGATATCTGTGCAAGGAAATTAGACTTAGCCTTAAAGATGGATTCTCTAGATTTTCTAATTCCAGAGAGATGAAGGGACCTGGGGGACTCTGGTGGGGTTCAGAATGGAGTAATTCAGATTTTTTGACTATTAAGATAACATTGCTTTATTTTTAGTTAATAACAAGAAAACCATTCCTGAAAAGTACTACTTTTTTTATATTCCCCTGGTGGTGGTTTAGTCATGTCTGATTCTTGCAACCCCATGGACTGTAGCCCACCAGGCTCCTCTGTCCATGGGATTCTCCAGTCAAGAATACTAGAGTGGGTTGCCATTTCCTTCTTCAGAGGATCTTCCTGACACAGGGCTTGAACCCATGTTTCCTGCATTGCAAGCAGACTCCTGCCTTGCAGGGAGATTCTTTACCAACTGAGCCACCAGCTGCTGCTGCTGCTGCTAAGTCACTTCAGTCATGTCCAACTCTGTGCGACCCAGGGAAGCCCCTAAATGTATTCAAATCCTTCTCTTTGATAATTATTCCAAAAAATCTTCTCTAATTTTTTTGTTATTATAAGAAACTCAAAATTGATTATCATTTTTAAAAAGTCCATTCAGTTTTACATGCCTATATAAATACTTATATCTGTATTTATACAGGTATAAATGGCATATATCTATATATGTTATTGACTGAAAGTTCCACCTGAGGAATAAATGCAGGTCACTGGCCTCTACCATGTCAGATTAGTGTTTACTGAGCTCCAGAGGTATAAATTAATGCTTATTGAAAGGGTGAAATATAACTGAGAAGAAAAGAAAGAGAATCATCCAGTGATTAAAATCAAGTCACTCTGTCTTTCCAATATTATTTGCTCAACTTCAGAGCAAATTTGCTGGCAATGGATTCTTTAGTTTTCCTTCGTCTGATAAAGCTTTGTTTTGTTTTGCTCTTCATTTCTGAAGGATATTTTCATGGTGTAAATCTCTAGGTTCACAGTATTTTTCATTCAGCACTTTAAAATTGCTGTGAAACTTTGTTCTGGTCCCATGGTTTCTGAAAAGAAATCTACTATCATTCAAATAATTTTTCTCTCATAGGGAATATGTTGTTTTTCCATGTTTTTGTTTGTTTTGTGGATTTTCTTTTTGTCTTTTGTTTTTAGCAATTATGTTTTGAGGCATTGATTTTTTTTTTTTTTCTTGTCTGAGATTTGTTGAACTTCTTATATCTGTAGATTTATGTATTTCACCAACTTGAAAAGTTTCTAGCTATTATTTCTTCAAAATGTTCTTGGTACTTCATTCTTTCTCTTCTATGAGAGACAATAATAGACATTCTGTTATTGTCCCACAAGTCCCTAAGACTCTCCTTTTTTTTTCTTTTTGTTGTACAGATTGGATGATTTCTATTGTTCTATATTCAAATTCACTGAATGCTCTGTTATCTCTATTTTGCTAATGAGCCCATCCAGTGAGTTTATAATTTCATTGATTATATTTTTTTAAGTTCATTAGTCTAATTAATTCTTTTTTTGTATTATCTTTTTCTCTGAGGAGACTTTCTGTTTTTCTGTTTGCTTTAAGTGTATTTGCAGTTGTTCATTAAAGCAGTTTTATGTTTTAAATTCTTTATCAGATAATTGTGACATTTTTCTCATCTGAGCATCAATATCTGTTAATTGTCTTTTCCCATATAAGTTGAGAGTTTGTTGAGTCCTGGACATTTTGAATATTATGAAATTTTGAGTCTGTTAAAGTATAAGGAGAATGTTTACACTTTTGTTTGACCAGTTTAGATTCAACTTGCAAGTCATAATGTGCCTTCTTTGGGCTGTAGCCACAGTGTCAGTTCAGTGTTCAAATCCTTTGTAGTGCTATTCAGATCTGTTCCACGTGTGTGCCACATAGTGACCAGTCTGGGATCTGGGCAGTGATCTATTCATTCAGCTCCAAAATTATTCAATGTGCTGGTTAGAATCTAATCCATACAGTTCATAACAAAGTTCATGGGGCTATTATCCTAAACTACTTTCATTTGATCTCCCCTGTATTTAGCAGTTCTCTGGAGTGCTCCTTTTCAGTTCTCCATCCAGAATGCTGGGGCTTTAGCAACCCAGTGTCCAACCTTGGTGTGCACTGCTGTGATTGTGTCTACATCCGAGACCAAGTTGCTTTGTAGGAAAGAGAGAGAGACGGAACCTTCTCCCCAGTCTCTTGGAACTATAATTTCATAAAATAGAGAGAAACGTGTTCCTCTCTTTGAGTTTTGTCTCCGGCAGGGTCCCTGTCTTCCACTCCTGCTGCTAGTGCAGGATTTCCTGGGGGCTTCAGCAGCGTGAAGAAATGGAGAAACAGTAAAAGCAAAAAAAAAAAAAAAAAAAGATCCTTTCTGCCCTCTCTCTGAGTGTTTGGAAATTCTTTCTACTCTTCGAGCAAAATGAGAAGGAACTCAGTTACCACTTTTAGTTCTCAGATTACATTGAGATCGGTTAGGTTGAAAGAAAAGGAAAAATTGTCAGTAAGCTCATTGCCAGTTCAGGAGTATTAATGAATTCTTGTGTTCTTCCCCAATCTGCTTGCCGCTCTTTATTTTTCTGAGTCTTCAGTTAGTTGCTCCTTGTATGCTGTCAGGTTTTGTAGCTATATAGAGGTTGTACAGGGCTTCCTGGGCAGCTGAGATAGTGAAGAATCTGACTGTAATGCAGGAGAACTGGGTTCAATCCCTGGCTTGGGGAGATCGCCTGGAGGAGGACATGGCACCCTACTTCACTGTTAATGCCTGGGAAATCCCATGGACAGGGAGCCTAGCAGGCTGCAGTCCATGGGGTTGCAAAGAGTCAGACACGACTGAGCGACTAACATACATACACATATACACAAATTGTGTACAGCTATGTTGAGAATATATACAGTGTGACCGGTAGGGTGGAGTGTGCTTCCTCTACCTCATCAGACCCTGGAGCCAGTTTGTTTAATATTAAAGTATTAGTAATAATAGGACCAATCTCACCTAGAACTCTTGAAATAAAAGTTCTTGAAATGTATAATGCTAGTGCCTCTAATTCTGCTTTACTATTACTACCAAAAGAAAAGTCTACAACTGTGCATTAGTGATTTTAAAAATTAATAGGTTATTCTGAATGTTGTCCACTGGGTGTGTAGTTTTCACAAAAGATGGTCTTTTCTGTAAGCCCACAAATTGTCTTAAGTGAGGACGCATAGCTGCCACAGTAAGTACTTATAGCATAGAAGTGTACTTTGCTTATTATTTTTGTGTGTGTGTGTGAACTGACAAATGTTTTATGAACTGACAAATGTTACTTTTAAATAAAATTGTAATATGCCTTCCACCTTGTTATAAAAGGGGAGGGCAGTATCCTGTTCAAGATAGAGTCTCAGAAGGTCAAAGCAAAAGAATAAGTCATTTTGTAAAACAGTTTATCATTATTTAAATTCTATATAAATAAATGTCCAAGAAAATTTCAAGTTGCTCTGTTCAAGGGGATGCAACATTGGGGCCTATGGGGACTGTGGTCTACTTTAATAGATGTTCTAGGTAGTATTTCTTCTTGAGAAGAAACTGAGGTAAATGGTTTTGGGTATCCAAAATATAAGTCATTGCTGGCAGCCTTCTTATGTTTTCCCAAATGGAAAGGTGGATACAATCAGAAATATGTTCCCTCATAATATCTCTTGCCCTTCCTGGCACCTCTCTGCTCATCTTTCCCATTTCTATGAGGTCATGTTATGTTTTTCTAAGCCAACAAGATGATCAGTAAATTTCCATTTATTAAAGTTTTGGCTGAACACTCTATTATGTCTCTTTAAAAAATTTTTTTAAAAAAAGATGGTAAATTGTTAAAGAATAGATGAAATGATGAGATCCAGTAGTAGATTTGGGGCATGTTAGTTGGCAAGAGAGAGAAAGTCTAGTTAAGGAGAGTCCCATTTCTCTAAAATTAAACCATCTGTGTATGTGCTTATTTATAACCCATGCCCATTCTTCACCCCTTTATTGCCTTTGAAACACATTGTTTTTAGCACTATCATTCCTAAAGCTGGGAAAGGTCAATGGAATACAGCGTCACCAAATAAAAGAGAAATTTCATTAACTATTTATTAATGTATTTGTAAATGAGGGCAGCAGTTCCTTTAACAAACTATAAATGGTAGCTGTGGGTGTTCTTTTTCCCCCAGTGACTTGGTACTTTTTGTTCTGTGATTACAATATTCTACTTCCAAAAGGGATGACTCAATCGGTAAAACAATGTCTTCTTACTTGCAGAATAAGATTGCTAACACTGAAAGAATGGATCCCTGTACTCTGATGCCTGCTGTCTCTTAGGTTTCCAAGTGACAAAAAGTATTTCGTGTTCCCATGAAAGAAGAATTCAGATAGCTAAAATTTATCAAGTCCTTATAAGCACCAAACATTGTGTTAAGTACCACATGCATTAACTAATCACACATATACCACCCAACCTATGTGGGCAGACACTGTCTTTATTCATATTTTATAGATATATTAAACTGACACTCAAGAGAGATGAAGAAAATTTCTCAGGATAATCCAGGTAGCAAGTGGCAGAGTTGGCATTTAAACCCAACTTTGTCAAACATCCAGGATAATGTCTTGTCTGTTCTGATGTCAATAAATAGGAAATAACTATTGCTTATAACCTTTCACTTTACTTTGTATTATTTTCCATTTATCCCTACCCACTTTTGCTATCTCATTAGACCTCTTTATCCTCACCAAAGGGGCTTCCCAGGTGGCTCAGTGGTAAAGAATCCACCAGCCAATGCAGGAAGTGCAGGAGACGCAAATTTGATCTCTGGGTTGGGAAGATACCCTGAAGTAGTAAATGGCAACCCACTTCAGTATTCTTGTCTGAGAAATCTCATAGACAGAGGAGCATGGGTTGGGGGCTGAGGGGCTGCAATCCATGGGATCGCAAAGAGTCGGACACAACTGAATGATAGAGCATGCACTCATCCCCACTAAAGCTACCACAAGTGTTTTAGAAGGTCCCAGGCTTTTCTAATAGGGCTTCTGAAATAGTTTTTACAGCAATTGCAAGCCATCCGGATTTCATTTTTCCTTTTAGTTTCAATGGTGTTACAAGAGGGTCCCCACTGCCCTCACTGCAGACACCTCTTGCTGCCCTCCTTGGATCCAGCCACTGGCTTGCAGATAGATGTTCCATTGTTCTAATGCCTCACTACACCTAAAGCTGTATCTTTAGAAACATTGATCTTGACAATTTTTCCAACTGATCTCTTTTTTCCCAGCTTTTTCCACTTTTTACAATTGATCCCTTTTTCCAACTCTTTTCAACCCAATGGATTGTAGCCCCCCAGGCTTCTCTGTCCTTGGAATTCTTCAGGTAAGAATACTGGAGTGGGTAGCCATTCCTTTCTCTAGGAGATCTTCCCAACTCAGGGATCTAATCCTGGTCTCTTGTGCTGCAGGCAGATTCTTTATTGTCTGAGCCACCAGCGAAGCTCCTTCCCTTTCCTAGTTTGATCTAACTGTATTAGCTGTTAGAGTCATGTTCTTCCAACTCTTCCCAATATTATCTTCTCATCTTACAAGTCTCCTCAAAGACATCTTCTTTGATCTCATCATCTAAATTGTATCTGTACTCACACTCATGTTCATTTCCATCAGGTCACTAATTATAATATATTACACACATATATATATATATATGTATATACATGCCTTTTAACTTAATTGTCTTTTCATCTGCTTAAATGGTAAGTTCCATGAAATGGACCCTCTTTCATCTAATGCTTCAGTATTCCCAGGGATTCACATTATGCCTGGCATGAATAAACACTTGTTGAATGAGTGAATGAGTGAACTTCACCCTGGGTTTGAGCCCCTTAAGCTAGGTATGGGATAATATAATTGACATATAAAGGTGGCTGCATTTATCCCAAGTTATAGAAAAGAAATATTAGACATTATGTTTTCTTTTTAGATGAACATTAGACATGGAATTAACTTTAATAACTTTATATAAAAATTGCTATGATATATCCATGGGGCAGAGTGGGAAACCTACATAATGGGCTGTTGACAGAGGTCCCCCACTCCTTTTTCTTCCTTGAACATATTGAGACATATTATTGCTTTTTACATATGCTTTGTTAAATGGATTTGCAGAATATATTGCCAATTTTTAACTAAACAGATTCTTACAAAGAAACTGCAGATTGATGATAGCAAAACACTAATGATAGAAACATAAGTGAGCAATTGAAAATGAAAGAACTGACACTTCCTGTTTTAGAATATCATCTTCAAAAGCCGCAAAATGAGGTAAAATACAAACACGCCAGTAATGACCATCTAATCACATTTGACTGAAAAGTTGGTGCCCACAAATTGAATTTATCAAGAATAATATCTGATGTAAGGATTTATATTTATTTTTGTCTAGGATCAACTTTGCACCAAGTGTGGGCTGTGCCTTGAAACATTAGCTAATGTAGAATGAAGCCATCACAATTAACAAGACATTTAAAAACTAACCATGTGGAACTTGAAGGCAAACTCTATAGAGTTGTTTCCAGGATATTAAAAGGCACACAGTGCTTATTCCAGTACTTAACAAAATTGTATTATACTTAATGATTATATGTAGGAGTCTATTTTAAGGTTTCTTAATAGCAAGAATTAAAAAGCCACATATTTGTTCTTTCTGCTACTGCAGAAATAACTGAAATAACATAAAAAAATAATATAGAACACAAACTGAAATATATTTGTTAATAAATACTGTAAAATGCATAGAAAATATGAATAAATAGTTGGAGATACAACCATCATTTTGAATTATGGAATGTGGAATTTATCTATGCAGTTGAATAAATATTCAGATTTATAATTTTTTCAAATAATGTAATTACCTAATTTTTATTCCACAATATATACAAATATAATATTTTTAAGTCAATATAAAGAAAGGTGTTCCCATGAAGTTATTTTTCTATCACACAGCTTCTCTAATACAAACTATGTTTTGCAGAAAACTATAGGATTATTTCAGTAAGTGGAATATTGATGGCTAGCCTTGTTGACTAGAATAGAAAAGATTACCAGATTAAGATTGTGGAAAAGGCATCAGATATGAAGTTCATACACCAGCTCATTGAGGGGTAAACGAAAAATCCCTATTTTAATACAGGTTATCAACAATATAGCTAATTTTATAAAAGCAAACTATTAAAGATGAGTCTTTGTCTACCATACAATGAAATGGAGATTGATTATAAAGACTTTTGTCCCTCATAGAGATTCTCAGATTCTCTCTTGTCAAAGTTCTTAAAAGTATTATTGAACTCAAAGATGAGTTACATGTTAGTGTGCTAATTAGTAAGTATATATTTGAAAAAGGCACACTTAAACAGTCTCTGATAATATTTTCGCAATGAGTGTGAAAGAAGTGCATATTTTTAAAAACTTATGCTGTGGAAAAGCATTTTAAAATACAATGTTTGGAAAACTTTACATTGAAAGGCCATTTCATTGCCAAAAACAATGCATGTCACATTAAAAACAAACAGAATACAACCCAAAACACTCATGTCTGAGCACTTGAAAATTTGGAAATAGCCTTTTTTCAAACCTATTTTAACCCTCCAAATAGTGTTTTTAAGTTGAATTTTTAACTAATCTTTACATTTTAATAAAAATAACACTTCATTGCTAGTTTGCAGGAATAGCTGAATGACATTAAAGAAGACTGAAATTTATGAGCTACACTTAAGCCAAAAAATTACCCTTACATAATTGGTGGATGAGATTGAAAAATGAATATCATGATTTAGTAAGCACAGTCAGTGACCTGTGAGGTTTCCTTTTTATCAATGACAATGATTAAGAACACATGTTAGGAATTAAAAAACAAAACAAAACTGAACTTGAAACTAGACCTGTGAATCACTGTAACACAAACTGCATATTCACTTTGCCCTCACTAGAATATATACTAAAAAACACCATGATGACGTGTGCCAAGTCACTTCAGTTGTGTCTCACTCTGCCCCCTCGAGGACTGTAGCCTGCCAGGTTCTTCTGTCCATGAGATTCTCCAGGCAAGAACACTGAAATTGGTTGCCATTCTCTCCTCCAGGGTATCTTCCGGACTGAGGGATCAAACCTGCATCTCTTATGTCTCCTACATTGGCAGGTGGGTTCTTTACCACTAGAGCCACCTGGGAAGCCCAGGATGATAATAATATTCCTGTACTTCGAGACTCAAATACAGGAACAAACAACAAATAGAAAAAGTATTAAAGGAGTCAATCCACAAACAAAGCCTTTGTTTTCCTAACATCCAAATATAACTGTCTCCTCATTCTCCAAATTCTAATCAAACATTAAAAAAATACAATGCCTGTTTGTCAAAATAATACTAATATATTCAATATAGATAAAAATAATAATGACTACTCTCAATATATTTGAGAAACAGCATATATATAATAATATGACATTTCATGCTTATCTCACCATTTTCTATTTTTGTAAGTTTATACTGTATATAATTTGATGCAGTTTTAAATATATATAATGTATATTTAAGTAAGAATTTCTTGGATTCATGATCAACCACTTTCTTTTGTGAAGACTGCTCCATTTAAGAGCTTGAGAGGCCAGTGGAATGAGAGTTCTGTGCATGGGCAGTAGCAGAAGATGGTGGCGTAAAGCATAGCTTCTAGAGTCAGACAGCTCTGTGTTTGAAGATCAAGCCAGCTCTGTGTATCCCAGTTGCTTCTGTTCTCCAAACCCCAGTTTCTGTTTCTGTCAAATGGAGATAAAATTGCTTACTTCAGATTGTTACAGTGAGGGGTATATTATATAAAACACAGAGCACAGTAGTCATACCTCATAAGAGTGTAATACATTAAAAAAATTTTTTAAGGTAACATCATAGCTTGCATAGACTGTACAAAGAAGTGACAACATGTCTTGGACCTATTTGTTCTGAGCAGATAAGAATTTATCTTTACATACGATCAAGAATGGTAGCACCAGCATTGCTTATAATTGTATGGAAACTGGAAACTGAGTGTCATAGTTGAAAAGAGTATACAATTTGTATTTTATTCATCTAAGTATATAGTATATGAAATGAAAACAAATGTACTAACATGGATAAATTGCAAAAATGCAATTGGAGGTTTTTTCTTTTAAACAAAATTGTACAATATAACAATACATAAAAAATTTTGTAAACTTGACAGACTATTGGTGCCTATAGAATGAAGGTATAAAGACATGCTTGGGAAAGATAGGTACCATATTCTGGGGAATGATTCTCTTAGTGTATGGAAAAGGAATGAACTTCAACAGCCTTTCTAAGATTTTAGTCCTTAATTTTGTTGAGAAACATGAAAAAGTTCATTGTATTCCTCTTTCTACCTTTTTATTGCCATAGTTTGCCTGATTTTTTTTTTTTAAAGCAAAGAGAGAAAAATATTTGTATGAAAAAAAGTGAATGGCCAAACCTTTGAGACTGCTGCCTTAAAGAGAAGAGAGGGAGGGAAGGAGGAAGGAAGAAATAAAAAATATTTTGAATAAAAATAATTTGCTTGACATTTTCCTTCAAAAGGCATTTTGAACAAGGAAGCCAAGAAAAAAAAAAGGTGGTGGGGGGGGGGTGGGAAGCACGCGTGGTTAAGGGGCTGGCATTGAATGCTTAATTAGTCCATTTTTGACACAAGGACATGTTTAACATCTTGAAAATCCAGGTAACTTTCCTTATGTGAAGTCTGAGTGAGAAAAGGGAAAGCATTGTTAGTCTCTAGATCTTTTTTTCCTTTTATTTTAATAAGAAATGGTATCATCGTAGGCAGACAATTTGATGTCATATTTTTCTATGATATTTTCACAGTGCGCACCAGGGCGCCTGTACTCTGCAGCTATATGACATGCAGAGATTTTTTTTTTTTTCCCCTTTACATCAGAGCCTCAAAAAACAAGCTGTACGGCATCAGGCACAAAGACTATCAATAAACATTCCATCTTTTCATTTTCTCCCTTGTTATTTAATAAAGAAAAGTCAGAGCCATGATTTTTGACTGTCCAATAGCAATCTTTCAGAAATGATTTCTCGTGGGACTTTGATGACCAGGAGTCCTCCCACCTTCAGCCTCTCTGCCTGACTCCCCCCAAGGATGGACAGGAAGCCTCTCTAGGGAATGCAGTTCACAAACTTGCCCAGTACAGTCACTGGCCTCCGTCCTGATCAGATTGCCTACAACTTGCAGGAATATCTGGCACCTGTGTGTGTCCTCTTCCTGGCTGCACACATTGATGTTCCCTCCTAGGCTTTGCTGTCGTAGGAGTGGCTTGCCTACATACCTGGCAAAATGCTGGCCACTCCTGTTAGCATACCAGCAATGCAGCCTGGGTTGCTAGGGAGCTGCCCTTGAGCATCCCTTGATCTATTTTTAAATTTCCATGCTTGTTTCCTCTGTGAAAGGAAGGAGAGAATAATATCGCTTGGCTTTCTCCTCTTAAGAAACAAAGTAACCAACAAGGCTAAGACCTGTTGTGAAGTTAAAAAGCATTTGCTAATTAAGCCTCAGAATGTTAGGGTATTTGTGCCCAGCTAGTTTCTGCTTAATTAATTTCCAGATAAGGCAGCATCTCAGAAGAGGTAGAAGCCAGTGTCTTTAAGAAGCATAGGTGAAATGTGCTGGTCCTTTTTTTTCTTTTTTAAAAATCTATTATGAAGCTCTTGAAATACTGTTCTTCCAAGCATTTAATGATAAACCATTGTGAGGCACCCAGGTCCCCCCACCATGGGTAATAAATGAGAAATTTGGAGGGCTATTGAACAGTGAGTTTTCACAGCTGATACACAGAAAAGTATTTAGCACAGGTGTTTTGGTAACTGTGAAATACTGGGGAAATTCAGTCTTCTCTGACACTTTGATTCACTGTCTTGTGTGGGATGGAGTCTTATGGAACTTGCAAAATATCTGTAATATAAATAAAAGAAGAAGGAGGACAAATTTAGCTTTTCACAGAACTCCAAAAATTGTTCCTTGTATGGAAAAGTCTTCCTTCTTGGCCATTGGTAACTAGCAGTTTTCTTAGTAATTTTTTTCCCTGTTAAAATGAATCCAATTTCAAATGTTGTTAGTGAATTTTTAAAAGGATGTGTTATATGCATGCAGGTGTGGAGAAATCTGGTGGAATAACAAGTGTGCTAGCCTCCATGTGTCAGAATATTTTTTTTTTTTTTGAGTCTTTAAGAAAAGTTTTTTCTCTCCTTCTCCATGGCCAGTTTCAACACTCCACAGCAGCTGATCAACAAGGTTAGGAGCTGTTTGCTCTTCAGATTACAATGCTAGAAATAAGTACAGTTTCTAGAATCTATAGTAACATTCCAAGATTACCATTTGGGAAGTTGGGAGCTTGGATATCATGGTTTCTCTGTACATCAGTGAAGGGTTCAGTTAGTCTGAAATTTGAGATAATGGTCTATATAAAATTCCATGAAATCTCTTGTCTTCTCTTTTACAATCTTAATCTTATTAAGTCTGTTTTTGTTTTTTTTTTAACCAGATGAGATATTGTTTAAAAAAATGCATCTGTAGGAACAATTATATAGAAACCACTAGAATTACAGTGGAATTTCTTCATTTAAAGCCCACAGTTAATTTCTAACATCTGTTGATAACTTTCTGGGGACCAGTCATTTTTCTAAATTCTTCATTGCCCTTAAAGAAATCCTATAAAGGAGATGCTACTGTTGTTCTCATTTTTAGAATGGAAACAACTTCTTTTTCCTGAGAAGAAGTTATGTGTCTTAGGTCATTCAGACACAGGGATATCAGATTACAGAACCTGTACTCTTACCTACTACTATCCTATGTGATCTCACTTTTTTGGACGAATATCACCTGTGATTGATGTTAGCTGGAATTTTTTAAAGTTTCTCATCCAACAAATTCAAGACATCTACCAATATATATCCTGAGAGGTTGCACATGGGTTGGATCACTCTTCAGACATTAGCCATCAGCAAAGCAATTTTAATCCTGGCCCCTCTAGTGACTACCTGGATTTGGACGAGTTATCAAAGCTCCGTTCCCCTATCTGTAAAATGTTGAGATTACCTCCCTCCCTTGGTTCAAGGATTAAGTGAGATGCTATAGGTGAAAAACTTAATAAACAGTAGCTTAAAATTAAGATTTACACTGTCAAAAGTGTAACTTAGAAACTGTAATCACAAATTATCCTATAACTTTAGGAGTCTTATTCTTCCAAGTTGAAGGATACACATAGTGTAAAGGTCTGAGCACCAAGGCTCGCTTTCATATTTTTAGTAACTTGTGTAAGAGTGTAGCTCTAGCCTTTGAAGGAAGAAACCAGAAGGCAGGACATGTGATCACTGCAAACTGTCAGGACAAATGGAGTGTACTTTCCTTTGTCCATGTCCTCAGTGTTTTGGTGGGTAATGATGTTCTTGGAGAGACAAGAATTGCTCCTTGTTATCATGTTTTGTTTTGTTTTATATGGCTGTAAAATCCTTTGATACAAAATTAAATATCGGTGGCAAAGGATTGAGTTTAATTTTTTTGAGTATGCTGGCATGGCTTGGAAGCCAGTGACTTTGACATTCTGAATTCTCATCCTAATGACTTACCATTTGTGGAATAGGATCACAAGGAAACAATGAGTCTCCCTAGCTAAATATGATCATCTTGTTGTGTTCTGTAGGTGCAGACCTATAAGGAGAAGAGGGGAACAGAGGATGAGATGGTGGATAGCATCATTGACTCAGTGGACATGAGTTTAACCAAACTCCCGGAGACAGTGAAGGTCAGGGAAGCCTGATGTGCTGCAGTTCATGGGGTCACAAAGAACTGGACACAACTTAGTGACTGAACAATCAAGTATCATTCCTCATCTTGAATAGTGCAGACACTGCAATGTTACTGGCTCCAAAGATGAACTAAGAATGAGCTAAGAGAATCTCTTTCATTTACTGAGTCCCTACTACATCCTCAAAACACTAGGCACACAGTGTCAAGTCCTATGCAGCAGATACTGCCCGTACTGAGTATACAGACACCAATTGGCTCACTTGCATGAAAAATCAAGCAGGTGAACAGGACCACAAGTGCCCGAATTGTTCTCTAAGAATATTGCTGAGGGAAGTTGGGGAAGCTGGGATGGACTTTTTTATTTTCTTTCCAGGAAATTCCTGTTATTAATTCCCTTCTCCCCTTTGGCTTCCAAACCAATTGAGAAGTAAATCTAGGAAATGAGATAGCATAGAACTTGTCAACTTCATTACAGTAAAGCACGATTGGAGAGTGTGACTTAGACTGAGGACCATGATGGATTTCTCCAAGCCCCCTGCCCTGTTGGCCTGCCCAAATGAACCCATTTGGGTTCCTTGGTCTCTGACACAGGACCCAGACTGCAGCTGGTTCAGCTCCCCTGGCTGGGGCATGGGGCAATGCTCCCAAGGATGGCTCACCAGACAGAAAAGGAAATAGGTGACTAGCTTCATAGAGAACCTGGAGAGGAATATGAATGTGCACTTTTCCTCTTACCACAAAGTTAAGTCCCCCTGCCATTCCTGAAGGCAAGTGAAAAATAGGGTTGGAAAAAAGGGTGGGCACTCACCTCCACCCAGGAGGCCGAAAGACTGTGTGTCTTGGCTCACAAAAGAAACACATTTCAAGGAGAAAATCTGTTCCCCTGACAATGCTCCTTTGAGCTGAATCACGCAAGACCAAGCGGAGCCTGAAGAAGAAGAAAGGGAAAAGTGTTTCAGACAGATGACATAGCACGTGCAAAGAAGGAGATAAAAGGACCTGGTGTGAGATCCAGGTGAATAAAGAGAAGAAAATAGATGTGTTTGTAGGTTTCTGTTTACTGCTCCCAATGTACTTCACTATCAATATTTGCTTTTGATCTTTGTAATAACACTGTGAGAGAAAATTTTGATAGCGTTTGATATTCTTAGTTTATATGGCATCCATGATTGAATGAGCTAAGTCATATAAAGCACTCCACGCAGTGTCTAAAGGACAATTGACAAATACTAGCTTCTGTAAGTTACCACTGTGATGCTATTTGTTACTATTGCTGTGGTTCTTGTTGTTAGCGCTGTTGTTAGTGCCAAGATCCCATGGCTACAAAGTGCCATCATTAGTGACACAGCTGGTAGGTGGTGTAGCTGGTGAATCTTGCTGCAAGTAAGTAGTAGAAGTGGGACTCAGTGACATGGTGTCTAAGAGAGTCCAGGGACTTAATAAGCACTCCTAAAAGCTGTGAAAGGCTGTGAGTTTGCCCTATTACATGAACAAGCTGGCCTGTGACTGTTTCATAGGTCCTGGTTCACAAGACTTCTAACTCAGAAAAAAATAACTTTATGACTCATGGCACAGGAGAAAGCAAGGGCTAGACTCTCCTATTTGTTCTTCTTGGTCCCAACTCCCCCAAGGTCAATGTGGGGTGACCTATGGGGTTGTACTCAGAGAGTGCTTGCACCACAGCTGAGAAATACAAAGCTTCAAAACCCCCTGATTTCATGAAGAGTTGAAACTTCCTGACCTTTACCTGGAGGGGAGATGTTATCTTTATTATTCTGACCAGGAGACAAATCTGCCTCTATCCCCTGAGAAAGACAGGATCTCCATCATTTAATGCTGTTTGCTGTACAAACAGCTTGGGAAATTACAGTATAGAGCAACAACCAAAAAATGGATATAAAACATGCAGAAACAGGGAAGAGTCTCTCAACAAGCATGTTGACAGAAAGTTACTCTTAGATTTTGGGAATTAGTCATTTAATAGTACCCAGAGAAAGCATTGTTGTTGTTGTTCAGTCACTAAGTCATGTCCAACTCTTTGCAACCCATGTACTTGCAGCATGCCAGGCTCCTCTGTCCTTCATTATCTCCTGGAGTTTGCTGAAATTCATGTCCATTCAGCCAGTGATGCTATCTAACCATATCATCCTCTGCCACCTGCTTCCTCCTCCCACCTTCAATCTTTCCCAGCATCAGGATCTTTTCCAATGCAGTTCTTCCCATCTGGTGGCCAAAGTATTGGAGCTTCAACTTCAACATCAGTCCTTCCAATGAATATTCAGGTTTGATTTCCTTTAGGATTGACCGGTTTGATGTTCCTACTGTCCAAGGGACTCTCAAGAGTATTCTCCAGCACCACAACTTGAAAGCACCAATTCTTCAGCACTTTGTGGTCCAACTCCTACTCGATGCAAATAATAAAGAGGTCATAGTAGTTAACTTTGGTAAACAGATTTCATTCACCAGAAACTTCCTTACAACTCTTCCCTTAAAGTACTTGCAAAAGAGAAGGGGACTTTTCCAGGGAGAAACCGAGCAGAATCTAAGATCCCTCAGACCATGGATTCTCAGAATCCCATAGGAACCAGAGCCCTTCAGTGCTTGAAAGGAAGCATCAGCACCTTGTGCATCACATGCTCCAAAAGTGATGATGGAGGAGTATATATTACAAGATGGAAACTTGGTCTAAAAGTGAAAAACAGAGGACTACAGAGGAGCGGATATGAGGTCATATGCTCCTCTGGGCAGAAACATAGATTTGAGCACTGAATCTTCTCTTTTCCCACGATGCCCAGGTGTATATTTTAATGAATTATTTAACTTTTTGAAATACCTGTTCCTGGTTCCCAACCCTAAGCTTTCTCATTCAATATGATCTGAGGAATCTCTTCTTTGAAAACTCTCTCGAGGTGATGAATGTACAGCAAGGACTAGGAAGTGCTCTTTGTGGATACATTTAATACTTGGTTTCATATGCAGCTGAAATAAGTGATTTGTAAATAACTGTTACAGCAGCTTATAATTTAAGAATTATCTTTCGAGGAAAAAAAAAAGAATCTTCCCAGACAAAGGAGCAAGAATTAAATAGTAATCTTTTAAATCTTGTCTTATATTTGGAATTAAGATGTGTTGTTTCATTAAGTATCTACTCTTGGAAACTCTAATGCTTCCTCTTATAAGAAAATAGGTTATGGTAATAAAGATGCTATGCTAGATAGCAGACTTGAGTTTTGTTTTTTTGTTTTGTTTTGTTTTGCGTTAGAGAAATCAGGTTTCCCAAATATACTCAAGAAGGGATATTCATGTCAGCTTCTCTCATTTGTGCTGCCAGTGTAACACAACTTCAAGTTCATCTTGAGTCTGTCAATTCCATTATTTAATCTCTAATCAAAAATAGGTGCTAGGTGACTCTGGTTCACATGCTAATGTGACTTTCTCTTTTTCTTGACACTCTGATACACTGTCAAGACTCTTCCTAACTCTCTTCCACCTCCAGTTTTTCCAAGAGCAGACCTAGCTGCTGGAGGCCATAAAATTGGCTTCATGTTTTCCATATGTGCAGATCAAATGCAGTCACCGTGGCTCCAAGACAACTGATTGTATAGACACCTCCAGTTTCACACTGAACTACATAGAGGGATATTTTATCCTCCCCAAACATGGGTATTAATATTCAATAGATTGGCCAAACCTTGTCTTATCCAAGGCAGGAGTGCTCAGAGGCATATTTTAGGACATTATGAAAGAAGACTTTTTTGTGTGTGGTTAAATTGGTATTGTTTAATACATGTTTTCTTAGGAAAAGTCTGTCTCATGTACTGGAGTTGTTTTGTTATGTTAGAACTAATTGCTCTAACTAGGATTTCTTTAAAAAAAAAAAAAAAAATATATATATATATATATATATATAGTGGAAACAGTTAAACTTTATTTGAAGATAGGAATGAGATCAAAATTTTAGGGAGAGGGACAGTTTACTATGTTTCATATTTGATGACTATTTAATTCAACAAAAGATAATTGAATGCCTTTTAGGGCAGCATAGTAACAATACTAAGAAGTATTCAAAATAATAATACCATTATTTCCTTCAAATAGCATTTGAATCTTAAACACCTCTTGAATGCTTATTTTCTTATTTTGTAAAGATGGAGAAAGTATAGCATTTTTATTCAGGGAGATTATATAATTTGAGGGTAGAGGGGTTGGAGGAGTGGTGGTAACATAACTAATAAGTTAGCTAATAGGTTACACGTTAAAATGCAATCTCTTGGCAATAAGAGATTATATAAAATAAAGCATGGATACAGAATTTATTTGACAGTCATGATGAGTGGGACCAAATTATGAGCTTAAGACACATAGTCTTGTCTAGTGTTAGTCACTCAGTCATGTACAGCTCTTTGCAACCTCATATACTGTAGACCACCAGACGCCTTCTTTCCATGGAATTTTCCAGGCAAGAATACTGGAGTGGGTTGCCATTTCCTTCTCCAGGGGATCTTCCTGACCCAAGGATCAAACCTGGGTCTCCTACATAAAAGTTCAAGTGAAAAATGGCTTCTCTTTAAGAGAATATAATTGCATTTGGCAAAAAATTTCTTAAGCAGTTTAACTTTTAAAGAGCCTTTGCAGTTATGCTTTTTAAGAGAAAAGAATGGGTCCTCCTCAGTGCTGACTTTAGCTGCTCATTAGCAGTTATTATAATGGGACCCCAAAGATGAACGGTCCCCTTCTTCTGTGACAGATACTGTAAAGGCCAGAAGAAGGAGTAAGGTTGTCTATGATTTTGAGGAAAGCTCACTATCTATAGTCCATTCCAGCATCTAAAGAGGATGGGGACCAAAACCAGGAAAACTGGGTTTTCCAAAGGTGACTAAAAATTCTAAATCAGGGTGAACTAGTTTCTAAACTATCAAGCCTTACTCTGGATTCATCAGTAACCACAAATGCTCTTTTAACACTTGTTTAAAGAAAAGAACTTCATAAATAGAAGAAAACTTTTCTGTTGTGTGTAGTTATCTATTTCTGAGTAGTGAAAGTGAATGTGTCAGTCATTTAGTCTTGTGTGACTCTTTATACTGGAGTGGGTTGCCATTCCCTTCACCAGGGCATCTTTCTGACCCAAGGATTGAACCTGGGTCTCCTGCTTTGTCAGGCAGATTCTTTACAGTCTGAGCCACCAGGGAAGCCAACCTCAAAATTTGCACCTTAAAACTACAAGCATACCATACCTTACAATTCTGTGGGTCAGGAATCCAGGCACCTTTAGCTTGTCCTCTGTGTATAGTCTCTCGCTAGGTTACAATCAAGGCTACTATCTAAGTGCTAACCAGGGCTTCAATCATCCCACGCCTTGTCTTTGGGAGGATTCATTTCTGCCTTCACTCACATTGTGGACCTCCTCATAGGGCTTTTCACAACTTAGAAGTTTTCTCCCACGAGAGTAAAGATTGGGGTGACGATGGGGAAGAAAATGGTAGTAGGAGAGAGACTGATCACAGTCTTTGCATCATAATCTCAGACGTTTCATCTTATCACTTTCAATTAATTCTAATTCAACTATTTATTAGAAGTGAATTACTAGGTATAGTCCACACTCAGAGAGAGGGAAGTAAAGAGAGGGATTTACACAGGGCGTGAATACCGAAAGGTGGATCCTTGAGAACCATTTCAAAGACTCTCTTTCACATATAGACATAATCTCATCCAGCCTGTCATTTTACACCCAAGAAAACCAAGGCACAAAGTAGTTTACTTGTTTTGTTGTATAGCATGTGGCTGTTGTTGCAAGAGCTGTTGTTGTATATCTCTGATAAAAGAAGGACAAGAGTGCATGAGGTGAAACCACAGAAGCTATCTTCTGATGCAACAGTGATTTGCAAACTGTTGTTCATAGAATAAAGTAGATGGGCTTGAGATGGCTCATCTGGCCCTTTCAACAGTACAAACTATATTTCAATTAGTTTTACATATTGGTCTTTTCTTTGAATGAAACGGTTCTGCTGGTCAAAATATCTTGACAGTAATTATTCTTCATGAATTTTATTTGATAACGTTTTTCGGGGTTAATCCTGGAGCTGATCACATTTGTGCATCTTTTTCTGACCCTTACATCATTTTATCTAAAAATTATTATCATTTCTTATAAGTAGATAAAGGTTTTTTAATAATTAGTTTTCTTATAAGACTCTGTATGTTTGAAACTGTCAGTTTTTAATCCTTTTATCAATAACTTAATTAAGCCAACTCAAAGTATACCTTCTTTGAATTGTTCTTGCACATCTTATTAGGAAGAATGGGATGGTGAGACTTCTTGGGACCAGTGATATGATATCTTTGAATAAACTTTTGTCATGCAATAAAAAAGATAGGTACACATTTGTCTGAGGACATATTGCATGTAACTAGATCTTACATATATTTCTATCAAAATCATTTTATATCCCATGGCATATATTCAATAAAACAGCTGCAAATCTCAGGAAGACACACACATAAAAAGAGAAAACTCTTCATGTGAGGTTTATTTATTCTTTTGCCAAATTTATGAAACTTTTGCTTGGAGACTTAATTTTTTTTTTTTTTAGTATATCACCTCAGCAATCTGTTTTTCAGCCTTCTCGTTTCACTTATAAGTTTAATAAACCCTGTTTAATTTCTCTGAAAACACATTTTAAATCACTTTCACCCCTCATTGTCATTTAGAATGCTTCTAACTTTAAAGATTTATTATAAATACTGTGAAGACTGTATACTTTTATCTATATACCTTTCTCTGAGTACATCTCCTTCCGATAATTCTCCAGGAGTCAAATTTCAGAGTGAAAGGCTACTTAAAGATTTTTGGTATAAATGACCAAATTGCCCTTGAGAAATTTTACATTCCCGGGAGAAGACTAGGAAAATAGAGGAATCTAAATATAGGTTTCCACAACAACTTTTGTTTGTGACAGCCCTTTTATTTAAAAGATACACACACACACACTCACAGAGTTTTTGTTTTTGTTTTTGTTTTTCTGGAAAGGAAGCAGTCACCATTTTCTAAGAGGTAGGAAACTTGTATAGTAGGAAAACATGAATTTAGATTCGTATCTCAATGCCCAAGAGGTCCAAGTGGATACTCCTCTTGGCCCAGTGCACTCTTGCATTCCTAATCACCCGTGTGTTATACCAGGAAAAGGTGGTGCTATGTTTTGCTCACTCTCTCCCACCCATTCTGACACCGCATCACTTTAGGAAATACTAAAAAATATATCACAAACATTTAGAAGGGAGCAGGGTAACTCATTGATTTTCTGAAAGCAATTTGTTAATTAACATCAAAGGGATGAAATCTGACTTGCATAGCCTAGTGAGTGGCATTTTTCCATAGTCCTGGTTGCTATGGTGATGAAGGAAACTCGTTTGTTCTGGGTCACTCCTAAATTTGTGCATGAAAGCATAAGAGATTATTCCTGTCCAATCAAGTTATATGGAAAAGTTGAAGGGGAGGTGCTGTGTTTTACAGCCATCAATCCTCACCAGAATAAAACACAATAGCTGAAAAAAGGGGTATATCTTCCTTTTAAAGACAGAGCAGAGAATTTCTAACTGACCCCAAAGCCTCTTCCAGTGGAATATCTTCTTTTTTTTCTTTCCTCCTGCACTAATATGAGGAATGTGGAATCACGTTTCTTAAAGGGAATTAGAGCACATATTGAAAAACTCTACAACTCGACTTTGCATAATGAATAAGGAGTAGGGTGTGCATTCATTAAACAGTTTTACTTTTGAACTTAAATTCTACAGTGTGTCAAATGCCTCACTAGCTCTGCTTTGCCAGGAAGCCAAGTTCTGTTACAATTAACATAATTGGGAAAGCTGGAATCGAGAAGGAATGGCTCACCTCTTTTTTACCAGATGTCTTGGCCCCTGTGGTGTATAGATTTAAGCATCTTTCGCACATTCCTCTGCCTGCCCAACACCTCAGTTACTCCTTAAGCAGCTGGTAGTTTTGTATGTCATTATTGGACTTTCTGTATCAACCCAAACATTATTTTTATAAAAGATTGTGGTTTCCTTATATTTTGATTTTTATTTTTACAAAACTTACTTAAGAAAAATTCCTGAGATATGTAGATGTGAATTCAAATCTTTATCCTGCCATTTATTAGCTGTGTGTTTGGGAAAATCCCTTAACATATTTGTACCTCGACTGCCTTATCTATAGAATGAATAGATTTACTTATGTAGGATTTTTTAAGGTCTTCCCTTATATTAGTCATCTATTACAGCATAACAAAATGCATTCACTATTTAGCAGCTAAAAACAATAAACATTTGTGATATGACAGAGTTTCTGAGGGTCAGGGGTCTGGAGCAGCTTAGCTGGGTGATTCTGGCTCAGGACCTCCCATAAGATTGCAGTCAGTCATCAGCCACAGGTACCGTCATCTGGAGATTTGACTGAGGCTGGAAAACCTGCTTCCAGGCTCACTCACATGATTGTTCAAACTTTCCATTCCATGCTGGCTGTTGACCTAAGGCCACTGTTCCTAGTCGCATGGTCCTGTCCATTAGCAGCTGGCTTCTCCAGGAATGAGTAATCTGGGAAGAAATGTGAGAGAACACAAGAACAAGAAAGCCAGTCTTTTTTATAACCTTATCTCAGAAGTGACAACTCGTCATTCTTCCTGTATGTTATTTATTAAAAGCAAGCTGCTGCTGCTGCTAAGTCACTTCAGTCGTGTCTGACTCTGTGTGACCCCAGAGACGGCAGCCCACCAGGCTCCCCTGTCCCTGGGATTCTCCAGGCAAGAACACTGGAGTGCATTGCCATTTCCTTCTCCAAGGCATGAAAGTGAAAAGTGAAAGTGAAGTCGCTCAGCCATGTCCGACTCTTCGCTACCAGGCTCCTCCTTCCATGGGATTTTCCAGGCAAGAGTACTGGAGTGGGTTGCCATTGCCTTCTCCCAAAAGCAAGCTACTGACACACAGAGTCCAACAAACCCATAACCAAGGAGAAGAGAATTAAGCTCTACTTCTGAAATATCAAAGGATTTGTGGATATATTTATAAAACCACCAAGTCTTCCATTGTATACAGTTTTACATTCATCTCACGTATAAGACGTATACCCATCTCAAGGCCACCAAAACTCTCATCCACTTGTAGCCTCAGTTGAGAAACCAGAATCTTACCATCTAAATTGAGTCCAGGTACAGATAAGACTCTTCAAATTTAATCCCCTAAGTGTGGCCCCTTGAGTACAATTTCTCTCTACTTATGAAACTAAAGGCACATATTATCTGCTGCCAACACACACAGTATGCATACACACCTCTAATATTGGAGCAGACTTAAGATAACCACTCTGGGCTCTCCAAATCTAAACAAGTAAAAATAGGCACTGAATGTCATTGGTGCATAACTATATATTATGGAATCCTGCTGGGCAAGTGTTGGATATTTATGAATAAGTTCTCGAACTTTGGGAATACTTTTCCATGGTTTTCAGTTTCACCATCTGGGCCCTTGGTTCGCCCTCATCCTTTGCTTTTTATGACACACAGAATGTATTTGCAGCTAAGTAGTTTTCTCAGCCTGCTTTCTGATAGTAGAAATATGGAGGTCCAAAGCCTTCGTTTCATTTTCTATTGCTTCTGTCTTTTTCAGTGCAAGCTGGCAATGTTTTTGCATATATAATTCTTCTATAAAAGTTATTTGTGTGAATCTTATAAGGTTCACTCTATTAGACAAAAATCACACCCCCAGTTTCCTTAAGTCCTTCTGTAGCATAGAATTCTGCTGAGACTATTGAAGGACAATACCCTTAAGTTTCCTTAACATTTCTATTGTTTGAGAGGTTCTGTAAGACACTCCATTGATATCTGTTGTGAGCCTTTTGTCTGATCAAAAGGAACTCTAAAGAACTACTGTAACTTTTTCTGAGCTCTCATGAAATAATTTTACAGTCACACACTTGGCTTCACCTTTAGAAGAGTTTTCCTGGCAACAGTCTGTATATGCACTTTGCTGAGAAGCCATTGTTTAATTTTAGAATTGTTTGCTATCTGGAATGTCCGAGATTTTTCCAAACCATCAAGTCTTGGTTCTTTCAAGTTTAATGGTCTTTCCTTTATTTTTCTCCTTTCTCATTTTACTGTAAGGAGCAAGAAGAAACCAGGCAGTGCTTAGAACAACGGTCTTAGAAATTATGAGGTTGCAGTCAGCTGTAGCTGTAGTTATCTCAAGGTTTAATTGGGGCTGGTAAATCCACTTTCAAGTTCACTCATAGGGTATTGATAGTTGGCAGAGTTCAGTACCTCACTGGCTCTTGGTTAGAGGCCTCTTTTCTTCATTATATAGGTCTTTATGGCAAGTGGCTTCTCCTGGATCAAACAGCCGACGAGGGTAGGATCTCAAATGTGAGAGAAAGAGACAGCACACAGGTTGAATCTGCAGCCTTTTTGTAACCTATTCTTGGAATGACATCTCATCAGTTCTGTCATATTCTATTCATCAGAGAAGTAAGTTATGAATTCAGCCCACACTCTCAAGAGGAGGGGAATTAAATATCACCTCTTAAAAAGAAGCGTATCAAAGAATTTGGAGATTTATCTGAAACCACCATGTCTTACTTTTATTGGCTTCAGATCAGTTCAATTCAGTTGCTCAGTTGTGTCCGACTCTTTGCGGCCCCATGAATTGCAGCACGACGGCCTCCCTGTCCATCACCAACTTCCGGAGTTCACTCAGACTCACATCCATCGAGTCAGTGATGCCATCCAGCCATCTCATCCTCCGTCGTCCCCTTCTCCTCCTGCCCCCAATCCCTCCCAGCATCAGAGTCTTTTCCAATGAGTCAACTCTTCGCATGAGGTGGTCAAAGTACTGGAGTTTCAGCTTCAGTATCATTCCTTCTAAAGAACACCCAGGACTGATCTCCTTCAGAATGGACTGGTAGGATCTCCTTGCAGTCCAAGGGACTCTCAAGAGTCTTCTCTAACACCACAGTTCAAAACCATCAATTCTTTGGTGCTCAGCTTTCTTTACAGTCCAACTCTCACATCCATAAATGACTACTGGAAAAACCATAGCCTTGACTAGACGGACCTTTGTTGGCAAAGTAATGTCTCTGCTTTTGTATATGCCATCTAGGTTGGTCATGACTTTCCTTCCAAGGAGTAAGCGTCTTTTAATTTCATGGCTGCAGTCACCATCTGCAGTGATTTTGGAGCCCAGAAAAATAAAGTCTGACACTGTTTCCACTGTTGCCCCATCTATTTCCCATAAAGTGGTGGGACCGGATGCCATGATCTTCATTTTCTGAATGTTGAGCTTTAAGCCAACTTTTTCACTCTCCTCTTTGACTTCATCAAGAGGCTCTTTAGTTCCTCTTCACTTTCTGCCATAAGGGTGGTGTCATCTGCATATCTGAGGCTATTAATATTTCTCCTGGCAATCTTGATTCCAGCTTGTGCTTCTTCCAGCCCAGCGTTTCTCGTGATGTACTCTGCATAGAAGTGAAATAAGCAGGGTGATAATATACAGCCTTGACAAACTCCTTTTCCTATTTGGAACCAGTCTGTTGTTCCATGTCCAGTTCTAACTGTTGCTTCCTGACCTGCATACAAATTTCTCAAGAAGCAGGTCAGGTGGTCTGGTATTCCCATCTCTTGCAGAATTTTCCACAGTTTATTGTGATCCACACAGTCAAAGGCTTTGGCATGGTCAATAAAGCAGAAATAGATGTTTTTCTGGAACTCTCTTGCTTTTTCCATGATCCAGTAGATGTTGGCAATTTGGTCTCTTGTTCCTCTGCTTTTTTTAAAACCAGCTTGAACATCAGGAAGTTCACGGTTCACGTATTGCTAAAGCCTGACTTGGAGAATTTTGAGCATTACTTTACTAGCGTGTGAGATGAGTGCAATTGTGTGGTAGTTTGAGCATTCTTTGGCATTACCTTTCTTTGGGATTGTGATGAAAACAGACCTTTTCCAGTCCTGTGGCCACTGCTGAGTTTTCCAAATTTGCTGGCATATTGAATGCAGCACTTTCACAGCATCATCTTTCAGGATTTGAAATAGCTCAGCTGGAATTCCATCACCTCCACTAGCTTTGTTTGTAGTGATGCATTCTAAAGCCCACTTGACTTCACATTCCAGGATGTCTGGCTCTAGGTGAGTGATCATACTATCGTAATTATCTGGGTCATGAAGATCTTTTTTGTACAGTTCTTCTGTGTATTCCTGCCACCTCTTCTTAATATCTTCTGCTTCTGTTAGGTCCATACCATTTCTGTTGTTTATTGAGCTCATCTTTGCATGAAATGTCCCCTTGGTATCTCTAATTTTCTTGAAGAGATCTCTAGTCTTTCCCATTCTGTTGTCTTCCTCTATTTCTTTGCATTGATCACTGAGGAAGGCTTTTGAGGAAGGCTTTCTTCTCTCTTCTTGCTATTCTTTGGAACTCTGCATTCAGATGCTTATATCTTTCCTTTTCTCCTTTGCTTTTCACTTCTCTTCTTTTCACAGCTATTTGTAAGGCCTCCCCAGACAGCCATTTTGCTTTTTTGCATTCTTTTCCATGGGGATGGTCTTGATCCCTGTCTCCTGTACAATGCCATGAACCTCCGTCCATACTTCATCAGGCACTCTATCTATCAGATCTAGGCCCTTAAATCTATTTCTCACTTCCACTGTATAATCATAAGGGATTTGATTTAGGTCATACCTGAATGGTCTAGTGGTTTTCCCTACTTATTTCAACTTAAGTCTGAATTTGGCAATAAGGAGTTCATGATCTGAGCCACAGTCAGCTCCTGGTCTTGTTTTTGCTGACTGTATAGAGCTTCTCCATCTTTGGCTACAAAGAATATAATCAATCTGATTTTGGTGTTGACCATCTGGTGATGTCCATGTGTAGAGTCTTCTCTTGTGTTGCTGGAAGAGAGTGTTTGCTCTGACCAGTGCGTTCTCTTGGCAAAACTCTATTAGCCTTTGCCCTGCTTCATTCCTTACTCCAAAGCCAAATTTGCCTGTTACTCCAGGTGTTTCTTGACTTCCTACTTTTGCATTCCAGTCCCCTATAATGAAAAGGACATCTTTTTTGGGTTTTAGTTCTAAAAGGTCTTGTAGGTCTTCATAGAACTGTTCAACTTCAGCTTCTTCAGCGTTACTGGTTGGGACATAGACTAGGATTACTATGATATTGAATGGTTTGCCTTGGAAACGAACAGAGCTCATTCTGTCATTTTTGAGATTGCATCCAAGTACTGTATTTCGGACTCTTTTGTTGACCATGATGGCTACTCCATTTCTTCTAAGTGATTCCTGCCCGCAGTAGTAGATATAATGGTCATCTGAGTTAAATTCACCCATTCCAGTCCATTTTAGTTTGCTGATTCCTAGAATGTCGATGTTCACTCACCATCTCCTGTTTGACCACTTCCAATTTGCCTTGATTCATGGACCTAACATTCCAAGTTCCTATTTAGTATTGCTCTTTACAGCATTGGACCTTGTTTTTATCACTAGTCACATCCACAACTGGGTATTGTTTTTGCTTTGGCTCCATCCCTTCATTCTTTCTAGCGTTATTTCTCCACTGATCTCCAGTAGCATGTTCGGCACCTACTGACCTGGGGAGTTCCTCTGTCAGTATCCTATCATTTTGCCTTTTCATACTGTTCATGGGGTTCTCAAGGCAAGAATACTGAAGTCGTTTGCCATTCCCTTCTCCAGTGGACCACATTCTGTCAGACCTCTCCACCATGACCCGACTTTCTTGGGTGGCCCCACACGACATGGCTTAGTTTCATTGAGTTAGACAAGGCTGTGGTCCTAGTGTGATTAGATTGACTAGTTTTCTGTGATTATGGTTTCAGTGTGTCTGCCCTCTGATGCCCTCTGGTAATACCTCCTATCTTACTTGGGTTTCTGTAACCTTGGACGTGGAGTATCTCTTCACAGCTGCTCCAGCAAAGTGCAGCCACTGCTCCTTACCTTGGACGAGGGGTATCTCCTCACTGCTGCCCCTCTTGACCTTGAACATGGAGTAGCTCCTCTGGGCCCTCCTGCACCCGTGCAGCCACCACTCCTTGGACGTGGGGTTGCACATCCCCCCAAAAAATCATACATTAAAGACCTGACTCCCCAGTTTGACTGTATTAAGAGATAGGATCTTTAAAGAAGTAATTAAGGTTAAATAAAATCACTGGATGGGACCCTAATCCTGAAGGGACTGGTGTCTGTAAGAAGAGGAAAAAACACCAAGATCTTGCAGTCTCTCTTTATTGTGTGTGCACAAATAAAAGGCCAGATGAGAACACATCAAGAAGCCAAGAAAAGTGGCCTTACCAGAAATCATCAGCCTTTAGAATTGTGAGAAACAAAATGTCAATTATTTAAGCCTTTCAGTCTGTAGTATTTTTTACAGCAGCCTAAGGAGACTAACACATTCTAACTAAGGAAGGAATCAAACTTATGAAAGTCAAAAAATCCAGCCCCCAATTTACTAGCATATGAGAAATTTGTAGTGTTTTTTTTTTTTTTTTTGTAAAGTTTATGAAAATATTATGTTATATAAGATCAGGTAAAATTGATCTTGTGGAATGATGTGCTATGTTATATTGTGAATAATGAGTAGGAAGCTCATTACACATAGTAGGTATGCAATAAATAGTAATATTTTTAATTAAAACAGGTATTTATTTATGTTATTCTAACCTATATTAAAACCACATGATAGTTAATACTATTATCTCAGCTTTCCATGTAAGAATCGGGCACAGAAAAGTCAATGGATTTGTCGCTTCTTGGCACTACCAAAATGGTGACAGAACTATGCTAGAGCGGTGTTCGTACCACTGTCCAAATCTACCTTTCTAAAGAAGTGATGCTGGTATTTTGAAATAATTGACTTTTGGAAAATTGACATTTTAAATGGGAAAATTTTAGGATCCTCCCATGACAAATATTATTGCCTGGAGAATCCCATGGACAGAGGAGCCTGGCCGGCTGCAGTCCATAGGTTCACAGAGAGTTGGACACGACTGAAGTGACTTAGCATGCATGTGAGAAATACCGTGAGAAGAAAACCAATAAACAATTATTTTGTCTTACAGAATCTTTGCTTGCATGAAATTCATAATTACTAAACACCAAGCTTTACATATCAGCACGCTTTGGGAAATAGAAAAAAAAATTAATTCGACATTGTTTGGATACTCACACACTACAAGGCATTGTTTTAGTTATGTTGGATGTCTAAGAGAAGGTTTCTAAGGACTCTGAACGACTCATATTATCTCATAAAGGAAATTAGGTATGACCACAAAGAATAAACTTCATTGCTTCAGTTACTGTTGCCACAGTAATGCTGGGTAACAAGCCATTCCAAAACTCAGTGACCTATAACAATAATTTATTCTTGCTTACTTGTCTGTAGGTTGCCTAAGCAGGTGTTATCTGACCTTGCTCTTTGCTTGGTTTGACACTAAGTGATAGATTGTGTCAAGATTTGTTCCAAGTGTCTCTCATCCAGAAAAGAGCCAAAGAATGCTCTTCTAATGCTGATGGCAGATGCCTAAGAAGGCAACCAAAACATCCAGTGCCTCTTAAACACTAGGCTCTGGACACACTGCTACTAATCTCATATTCCACTGGCAAAGGAGTCACACCATCAGGCTCAACTTTAATGGGGTTAGAAAATCAAGTCTGCCTTCAGTGGAGGACTTAGAGAGACCAAAAGACATGGATACCAAGAAGGGTAATAAGTTGAGAATAATAATACAGTTTGTCAATATGAGTAATAGAATATGATACACTCATTAAGAGGCATCCAAGAAAGAAAAAAGTAAGAACATAAAAAAGGAGTAGAAAAGCTCTTAAAGCTTATTTTAAATCCCTCTCCTTCTTTAGTTAAATATAAATTCATTGTTTAACTATTTGATGCTTCTGTTTCCTCATCTTAAAATCATTTTTGTAAAGATAAAATCTGATCACAGCATGGACATGAGTACCAGTGCTTGGCACTTAGCAAGAACTCAAAAAAAAAAAAAAAAAAAAAAGAGAGAGAGAGAGAAATACAAGATTAAAGTTGTAAGAGTTAATATTCTACTGAAGGAAGCAAGACATCCAGTTGTGAAACAACCTGGAATGATTACAGCAACCTCAAAGTAAGAATAAATAACATATCAAATTTCATCCGTGTGGAGAGGGCTTAGCCAGGAAAGTCTTCTTTATCCATGAAGAATGAAACTCACCAAATGAATAACTTTAGTTCTCTCTCTCTTTCTCTCTTTTATTTCTTAACAATTAGTTTCAGGAGAGCATGCATACATTTCCATTCATCTTAGCTGTTTATAAGATACTCTGGCAGTGAAATGACATGGTTGTCATGGAAGCAATCAGGAATCAGAACTCAGGAGAGTATAGGCAGCTGACCATGGCTCATTTTTGACAACACAAAAGACTGGGCATTTTCTTTACAGTAAGTCACTTGTGAAAGAACATGTCTAACAAAATTTTCACTTTATGATTCCAAATTACATTCACTAAGCAAATATAGTCCCCATGTCTAGATGCAGACACTTTATGTACTTTATATCTATATGCATCATACGTATTTGTGCATTTTAGGTATGGCCAATTCTCATTCCGTCAATGCCTTGGCTAAGTTTAGAATTTTCCTAGTATCCTGGATATTAAGACTAAAACTCAGCTCAGGGATCCTTTTATTCAGCTTTGCTTCCTCAGTGGGCAAAACCTGTCTATTCTCAAGCAGTTTGCAGTTTATAGCAGACTCTTCCCACACCCATGGCTTTGCTTTCTATGTTCCTTTGCCCTCCAGTTACTCCCAGTCAGTCATGACCTGGAAATAATATATGGAAAATTCTAGAAATCAACAATTCATAAATTTTGAATTGCTGGTCATTCTGAGTGACATGATGAAATCTCGTGCTATCCTTCTCCATTTACCCAGGAAATGCATCATCCCTTTGCCCAGCATATCCACTCTGTGTATGTTCTGACCCTTTCTTTCATTAGTCGCTTAGTGGCCCGTTAGGTTATCAGATGGATTGTCATGATATCTAAGTGCTTGTGTTCAAGTAACACGTATTTTACTTAATAATGGCCCCAGAATGCAAGATTAGTGATGCTGGCGAATTGATTGTTCTCTTGCTGTGCCTAATTTATAAATTAAACATTATCATAAGGATGTATGTATAAGAAAGTCATAGTGTATGTAAGTTTTGGTATGATCCACAGTTTCAGGCATCCCCTGAGGGTCTAGGAATGTATCCCCTATGGATAAGAGAGGACTATTATATTTGAGGAAACAAAGAACATTTTTTTTTTTAATGTTCAAGGAAACAAATAAGAACATACAGAGGAAATAATCAGGTTCCCCCAGATCCTGTTCTGTGCATTCTGGCTCGACCCTCTTCGTATTGTTAAGTATTTGAACAGACTATTTTCCAAGGTGTCATCTTCATTTGTTTTACCCAAAACTTTTGTTTCTATTTAACTTGGTAGTGATCACAAATGTTCTAATGGTAGGAGGACTGTGGGAGGTGCTTTGGAAAGTACAACATAAACAAACAGCAACAAAAAAAGCTACCACAGTTGCTCAGAGAGATCCTAGCACAGCAGCAGCTAAGTCGCTTCAGTTGTGTCCGACTCTGTGCGACCCCATAGACGGCAGCCCACCAGGCTCCCCCGTCCCTGGGATTCTCCAGGCAAGAACACTGGAGTGGGTTGCCATTTCCTTCTCCAGTGCATAATAGTGAAAAGTGAAAGTGAAGTCACTCAGTCGTGTCCGACTCTGTTCGACCCCATGGACTACAGCCCACCAGGCTCCTCCATCTGTGGGATTTTCCAGGCAAGAGTGCTGGAGTGGGGTGCCACTGCCTTCTCCGAGATCCTAGCACATAGGAAGTCAAGTACAAAGTTGTCTGTTTTGTAACATTAGCCAGAAGAATGAAAGTTAGTGTTTTCAGGAGAAGGCAATGGCAACCCACTCCAGTACTGTTGCCTGGAAAATCCCATGGAAGGAGGAGCCTGGTAGGCTTCAGTCCATGGGGTCACTAAGAGTCAGACATGACTGAGCAACTTTACTTTCACTTTTCACTTTCATGCATTGCAGAAGGAAATGGCAACCCACTCCAGTGTTCTTGCCTGGAGAATCCCAGGGACAGCAGAGACTGGTGGGCTGCTGTCTGTGGGGTCGCACAGAGTCGGACACGACTGAAGTGACTTAGCAGCAGCAGCAAGGGAGGAAGAGGAGAAGGCAGTGGCACCCCACTCCAGTACTCTTGCCTGGAAAATCCCATGGTCGGAGGACCCTGGTAGGCTGAAGTCTATGGGATCGATGAGGGTCTGACATGACTGAGCGACTTCATTTTCACTTTTCACTTTCACTTTTCACTTTCACGCATTGGAGAAGGAAATAGCAACCCACTCCAGTGTTCTTGCCTGGAGAATCCCAGGGACAGTGGAGGCTGGTGGGCTGCCGTCTATGGGATGGCACAGAGTCGGACACAAATGAAGTGACTTAGCAGCAGCAGCAGCAGCAAGGGAGAAAGAATTCATAAAATAAGCGACATTTGAGCTGCACTTAATTGATGGATAGAATTTCATTAAAGAAACACAAAGTGGAGGCAAAGTACGCTAGAAATTAAAGTATGGAGATGTCTTGCAGGCTTTTGAAACTACACATCTTCAGTTCAGTTCAGTCGCTCAGTCGTGTCTGACTCTTTGCGACCCCATGAATTGCAGCACGCCAGGCCTCCCTGTCCATCACCAACTCCCGGAGTTTACTCAAAGGCATGTGTGTCGAGTTGATGATGCCATCCAGCCATCTCATCTTCTGTTGTCCCCTTTTCCTCCTGCCCCCAATCCCTCCCAGCATCAGAGTCTTTTCCAATGAGTCAGCTCTTCGCATGAGGTGGCCAAAGTATTGGAGTTTCAGCCTCAGCATCAGTCCTTCCAGTGAACACCCAGGACTGGTCTCCTTTAGTATGGACTGGACACATCTTAGACTTAGGCAAAACACCAAAGCTTGAAATGCAGTTATGGAAGTTATAATAATAGTGGTGTTATATAAAGCCACATATATAGAGAGAGCCATAGACAAAGAGATGGTGAACAGAAGGAAAGAAAACATAATGGATGATTAACGAAAAATAAAACAAACAGCATTGGCGATTAAGAAATGATCACGCAGGGCCATAAAGAGAGTGCAGTATCTTGGGAAAATGAAGAAGTATCAAATCCAAAAGAAAAATCAACTGGAATATAAATGAGGATCATGAGCAGGAAGTTGGTGAAAATTAATTTTCTTACTAGAAGGAGGATTTTTTATTTTTTCCTAATTTCAAGGAGAATAGGAAAAAAATTGAAGAGGTCCGTATTAAAGGATCATAGTGTTACGTTTTACTGAATGATCTGGATCTAAGTGATGTCATAGTGTGGGTTTATTCTTTCTTTCATGTGTGTGTGCATGCTCAGTTGCTCAGTCATGTCTGACTCTTTGCAACCCTATGGACTGTAGCCCACCACACTCCTGTGTCCATGGAATTTTCCAGACAAAAATACTGGAGTGGATTGCCATTTCCTTCTCCAGAGGATCATCCTGATCCGGGGATCAAACCCATATCTCTTGCATCTCCTGCATTGGCAGGCAGATTCCTTACCACTGCACCACCTGAGAAGCTCTATTCTTACTTTCATAGTCCTTTAAACTGGATGCTTATACGCATTCTTTCAAAATCTGAGTAAAATCTCAATTGGGTATCACTGCTTTCCTAACCTCTTTAATTCCCAAGAATAGCCTTATTTTGCTAATTGAATAGTTCCAAACAATATAATATTTAATTTCAATGGCACTCAATCTAAAATTGTCTCTTCTTCCCCACCTCAGGCTAACTTTAGACATAGAAGCTTGCTGTGGGAAGGGATGAATGGCTTCATTCTTCTCTTTCCCATTTTTTATCTGTTCCCCTACTTCCTATTTATTTTTATTCCTCCAGGACCTAGTGGGCTTCCCTTGTGGCTCAACTGGTAAAGAATATGCCTATAGTGTGAGAGACCCGAGTTCGATCCCTGGGTTGGGAAGATCCCCTGGAGAAGTATACCTGGAGAAGAATACCCACTCCAGTATTCTGGCCTAGAGATTTACATGGACTATATAGTCCATGGGGTCACAAAGAACTGGACAATGACTGAGCGACTTTCACTTTCAGTTTCAAGACCTAGTAATTAGAAAGTGAAAGGGGGAAATTGCTCTATGTGGCTAGAATAGTTATCATCTCTTGTCCTTATCTTCTCAAGATAAATGTACAGTTTTAGCTCCATGTCTCTTTTGTTGAGTTTCTTGGAAGAGAATCTTTTGTTGAGTTTTTCAAAGATATGCCCATTGGTACATATCATGGCAGCTTTTGTAACCCAGGCAAGACTTCCACTCTGACTGGCTGCTTTTAATTCCACCTTCATCTCATCCTCTGGCCGCCTGGTTGTCCACCTCTCTGCTGTCATTTGAGCTGTCCATGAAGTTGCTAAGGTGATCCCATACTGACATACTATCTTGAGAGCCATTTTATTTCCCAGGTAATGTGCACCTTTTCTAGCTATTGGTGGAGAGGCATTTCCTCCTGATGCAGGTCAATCTAGGGAACTAACTGATTTTTCCCTTTAGACGTTTCCCAGTAAGAATCTGATGCCAAACCTTAGACCCAGCTCCAGGGTCATATAGTAAGGTCTCCTTGGAAGTCCTTTTGAAATATCTTTCACTTGGTATAAGATGAGGAACAAAGATAGGATATAACAGTATTTCAACTGTTCTCCCCAGTGAATGTCCTCATGACCTCTTAAACTTCAGTATCTTATGCATTCAAAAGGTAGTGATGGGCCTTTGCTAGCAGAATTGGTTTTGAGCCATATCTTTTGCAAGTCTTGTGTAGCTGGTTTAGCAACTCTGTTTAGAATGGGGAAGTATTTGGCAACTACTGTGATATTCTCAGCCAAGAACCTATGCAGAAAATTCAAAGCAACAGGAAGAGTTGAATTTAACATCCTGATACATTAGTAAAATGGGAGATTAGATCATTTATTGAGACTCTGTGAGGGCATTTAGGGATTTTTGTGGTTAATAAAAGAGAAATAGGGACTCTAATAAAGGAGGTAGACAGTCAATTAGCAATGAGAAAAGGATTTGGTGAATAACAATGGGGGGGGTTGATAACATCAATTTAAACTACAAGCCATCAGTACAGTTATGGGAATTTCACTGTCAAAAACCAGTAATAGGGAAGCTAAAGAGAAAGTAAGAATAGTAAATTTATTTTCTACTGATAATGACTGGCAAAATGTTTTGCAACATAAGATGTTGCTAATTAATGGTTAAGGCCTAGAAGAGAAACCAGACTAAATAGAAAGGGAATAGCAGTAATGGTCTTAATCATCCGTTAAGCATTTTCTGTGTGCCAGGGAGTTGCTAACATCTTTATATACATATACTTATGTAATATTATTCTTGTTTTACGAAAAAGAAAAAGGGGGTCTTAGGATAGATTAAACAACTTATCTTAAAGTCCTGTAGTTCTAAGTAGAAGTTGTGGTTTGAACTCAGATTTGTTCCACAGTGACAGTACTCAAAGGTGAATCAGAAGAGTACAAACCAACTTGGAGATGAATACTTTCACAGATCCAAGTGAAAGGTGTGGTTACTATGAAGTGAAATGACAGTAGTGAAATGATAGGAGCCTGTCAGTTAAGAGCAGAAATTCCAAGTTACTATCATAGTGGCTGCCCTGGTTGTTCAGTGGTGAAGAACCCGCCTGCCAATGCAGGAGACAGAAGAGACACGGGCTCTGCCCCTGGGTCAGGAAGATCCCCTGGAGAAGAAAATGGCAACCCACTCCAGTGTTCTTATTTGGGAAATCCCATGGACAGAGGAGCCTGGCAGCCAACAGTCCATGGGGTCTCAAAGAGTTGGACATGACTAAGCAACAACATCATAGAGTACTAATGAAGTGCAAACATGACCTTGCATATGGATTGCCCATGTGGAATAGAGCTGAAGGTCATTGAAGTACAAATACATCCAAGAACTGATACACTAGGATGTTGTTTCCTTGATCCTTGTGAATCATGTATCCATCCAAGCTAAAGATGGAGGATAAGGTGCAAAAGAGAGCATCTATGATTTAGGGAATAAAGATGTCCAAGAATGCAAGGGAAATGTTGTGGAAGTTGGCAGAATTTGATGGCCAAGTGAAAAATGTTTAATGGGATGGGCTTCATTAAAAGTTTAAATTATTAATGAAAGGGATTGGACAATAATTAGGAAGTAGCAATGTGAAGCCAACTTGGCTTCAATGTGTGAGAAAAGGAGTCACTTCTAGAGGGAATTGAATAGGATATATGGTTTTTAAGAAAAGAAAGATCATTCTCCATACTTCTCAACCTAAAGTGACTCCCCCTTCAGTCGTTCTGTGTCACATTAGTTTTCTTTTGTCTTTGTGGTTTTATTTTTATATAAAGCTACTATTATTTGTTTGTTACTTTATCCATCACTGAGATATGAGCAACATGAGGGCAGGGACTTTGATTGATTAACCACTGCTGTAGCCCCGTAATGGAAAACAGAGTTTGACTCATAGTAGGTGCTCGATAAACACGTGTCAGACACATTCATGAGTTACAGTGAAAGTCTGAGCAAAATCCTGAGTGTACGTTCCAGCTTTTTAACAGTAAAATAGGAGTATCACAGTGGAGAAGGATGAAAGGTGGTCATTTTACATTACGACAGATGTGCCTGATCTAGATGGAGGAAGTATTTAGTCAAATAGAAAGTGTAAAATAACTAAAGAAGTGTAGCTTCTGTTGATAGATGGAAACCCCCTGAACGATGGAGATAGAGAGGCATGGAGCAACAGGTTGTAGGATAAAGTTCACTACTGGAAGATAATTGGATTAAAAAACTCAATATTCTAAAGACCTTTTTAGGACTCGGGTAAATTGTGGATTCTTCACAACCTGGGACTCTACCTGGTTCAATTGTTTGTGATTGCTGTGAAAAGTAATAAGGGCATTGAATATTATCCCATTCCTCTCCTATTTATCATATTTTTCTTAAAAATCGTAAATAATTCTTTGATTAGTGGTAAACAGCAGACTGTTTTTCAGGTAAAATGAAGTGGAATGTTGATGTTGTTGCATAAAAAATTTTGTGTCTTGAGAAAAATACATTGGAGAAAAATAAAGGGCAGGAGAGCCCACAAAATAATTTCATTCCTTTCAAGTTTCGGATGGTAGAGGAAAAGGAGAAAATGGGCTATTTAAGGAATGATTTAAGACTATATATTAAGACTATCTATATTTAAGGCTATATAAGTTATACTTCCAGTCCAGCATTTCTCATGATGTACTCTGCATATAAGTTAAATAAGCAGGGTGATAATATACAGCCTTGACGTACTCCTTTTCCTATTTGGAACCAGTCTGTTGTTCCATTCCAGTTCTAACTGTTGCTTCCTGACCTGCATACAAATTTCTCAAGAGGCAGGTCAGGTGGTCTGGTATTCCCATCTCTTTCAGAATTTTCCACAGTTTATTGTGATCCACACAGTCAAAGGCTTTGACATAGTCAATAAAGCAGAAATAGATGTTTTTCTGGAACTCTCTTGCTTTTTCGATGATCTAGTGAATGTTGGCAATTTGATCTCTGGTTCCTCTGCTTTTTGTAAAACCAGCTTAAACATCAGGAAGTTCACGGTTCACGTATTGCTAAAGCCTGGCTTAGAGAATTTTGAGCATTACTTTACTAGCATGTGAGATGAGTGCAATTGTGCGGTAGTTTGAGCATTCTTTGGCATTGCCTTTCTTTGGGATTGAAATGAAAATGGACCTTTTCCAGTCTTGTGGCCACTGCTGAGTTTTCCAAATTTGCTGGCATATTGAGTGCAGCACTTTCACAGCATCATCTTTCAGGATTTGAAATAGCTCAACTGGAATTCCATCACCTCCACTAGCTTTGTTCGTAGTGATGCTTTCTAAAGCCCACTTGACTTCACATTCCAGGATGTCTGGCTCTAAGTGAGTGATCACACCATCATGATTATCTGGGTCATGAAGATGTTTTTTGTACAGTTCTTCTGTATATTCTTGCCACCTCTTCTTAATATCTTCTGCTTCTGTTATGTCCATATCATTTCTGTCCTTTATCGAGCCAATCTTTGCATGAAATGTCCCCTTGGTATCTCTAATTTTCTTGAAGAGATTAGTCTTCCCCATTCTGTTGTTTTCCTCTATTTCTTTGCATTGATCACTGAGGAAGGCTTTCTTCTC